>NC_052101.1:60376700-61088200 GCF_015852505.1 Tachyglossus aculeatus | reverse complement strand
CATAGCAACACCTACAAACACGTCTTATTCTGCCTTTACACTAAAGATAAATAGCCAACTAATTTTCACTTTTGCCTTGTAAGTGGAATCAAAAGGCAAAAGGTTTCTTTCCCAGATGGATGATGCATGTAGTCAATAAAAAATAAATATTAACTATTAACTGAGACAAAAGAGTGTAAAAACATTCTTATCTCTCAAAGAGAATTAATCTAATGTAGAGGCCCAAAGTAAAGGGAAAAAAAATATTTTATTCTGGGTGTGGTAGCTAGACATTGAGCGACGGAAAGTTAGGAATGATCAGAAAAGCCTTTACGCTCTAGGTTATGGCAATTTTTTTATTTGCAAAAATGAGAAAGAATAAAATAGGAACATCAAGGTTTATTGAGGATTATCGGTCTAACTCAGACTCATAGAATCATAAAATTGAAAGTGACCTGAAGGGGTGATTCAGCCGAAGACATGTCACATACATATAAAAAGAGGGGTTATGTCCCATAAACACACTGCCTCTATGGACTAGCAGTTCCTCACTGCAAATAATGATAGGTATGGATATCAGCAATAGTTCTAGTTAAAAATGGGTTAAAATAGATCATTGAGGATAACTATTGGGCTTAAAATCGGATTAAATTTTCTTTGAAAGAAAGAAGTTGAGATAGTATTTTAGCTTTAAGAACCTCCCCCATAAAAGCCACAAGTCACACGTCTAGGAGATCCCTGCAAATGGAATTAGGAATGAGGGTGGCACTAATATTACTTACTCAAGGTGTAGGCAGTGTGGGGTGGGGAGGATGTTGGTAGAATGGGGTGGTAGTGACAGGACATGCTGCAGCTGGGAACCTCCCCTAGATGGGAATCTTAGGTAAGGGAAAGGAAAGGGTAGGAACCCCATCCTCCGCATGCCCGTTTGGGTCTGTCTGGGTCTGCGTCCATGTCTGGCCATCTGTGGGTGGTGTCTGTGCATGTCTGTACATGTCTGTACATGTCTGTGCATGGGCGCTTGTGCATTCAGTTGTTTCATCCTCATGTACTGGTGCTGCCTCTTCAGTCCTTGTTTTCCTTCTAGCTCCTGTGATTTACAAATCATTCTTGTCTTCTGCCTTCTTGTCTGCCAATCTTCCCCCATTAAATTGCATGCACCTTGAGGTCAGGGAAAGTGTCCTTTGCCTCAGTTTTTTTTTTAATGGTATCTATTAAGCACTTATTAAGTGCCAGGCACTGTGTTACTACAAACTGGGGTAGATACCCACTAATCAGGTTGGACATAGTCCAAGTCCCACATGGGGCTCACAATCTTAATCTCTATTTTATAACTGAGGCAAAGGGAAGTGAAGCAACTTGCCCAAGGTCACTCAGCGGACAGGTGGTGGAGCCAGGGTTAGAACCCAGGTCCTTCTGACTCTCAGGCCTGTGCTGTATCCACTAGGCTATGCTGTTTTTCTGTTTTTCTCTCCCAAGCACTTAATACAGTGCTCTGCAACCAGTAGGTGCTCAATAAATATGATCGATTGACTGATTGATTGATTGGTTGGCTGGCAGGGGAGAGACAACCCACATCTCTACTCCTCCCTTTGAGGCTGACAAGAGCTTGCTTCTGTTGGAACATAGAGGCAACCTACTACCTCTGTGTTCCTGCTGCTTCTTTGCTCCCTCTGTGCTCCTTTTTTGCTCCTTCTCCTCCCTCTATGCTCCCTTTGCTTCCTCTGCTCTCCCTCTGTGCGCCCTCTGCCTCCTCTGTACTCCCTGTGGGCATGGGGGAGGAAGGAGGGACCCTCTCTGGGCAGGGGTGATCTTGGGCATGGAATGGTAGGGACCCCTGGGTACCATCCCCGCCTAGACAACCTAAGGTCAGTGACCGGTGGAGCACGCAGGTGATCTGGAAGGCTTCCTGGGGGAGGTGGGTTGTCTCCCCCCTCTAGTCTGTGAGCCCATTGTTGGGTAGTGACCGTCTCTATTTGTTGCTGACTTGCACTTCCCAAGTGCTTAGTACAGTGCTCTGCACACAGTAAGTGCCCAATAAATACGACTGAATGAATGAATGACAGAGAAACAGCAAAAGGCTCTGTACTTCACAGTAGGAGTCCTTCTATTCCTTCAGCTTTTCTGGCCTCCTGGGGGCTGCTCCTATAGGTGGAAGGTGGGAGATGAGAAAGGGAAAGTGGAAGGAATAGAATTCCCCAGAGTGGAGTGGGGAGTGGGAAACTGAAGTGGATTTGGGTTTTTTTGTTTGTTTTTTTTAAGGAGTGAGCCAAATTAAAAGAAACATGAATTGGGATGTTGAAGTCAGCATAAAACTAGGCAAACTCAGAAAAAAAAATCCACACTTTCGTTAAAATGCATCCAATGGCACAGGGGAAAAGGTTTCAAGGGACATCAATATATGACAATCCCCAGCAATTACCAAATTCCACATTCACTCTGTCATGCATTTCTACCAAAAGAAATTGGAGTGTTAAGACACCAGTTTACAGGATTTTTTTCTACAGCCACTGCTCCATGTTCCATCCAGAAAATGCTGAAGGGATGAGTTTTCTGATCTTCTCTGGGCCTTGAAGCTTCTAACTACGGAAGCTTTGGAGTTGTGAGAAGTTCATTAACTGTAGTAGGAAGGATGTATGGAAGAGGAAGCCAAAGGAACTTCTCTAAATTTAAATAAGGTGAGCCTGTGAAGTGCTAGGTGCATAGTAAAGGCTGATCAATTCTATTATTATTATTATTGTTGTTATTAACATAAGGGAAGGTTCAGATTTGATTTACAGTCCAAGACCTCACTCATAAACCAGATGCACCGTTTTGGAATAAATGAACTTGAATCATGAGTGAACATTAACAGTAATACTTATTCTATGAATCATTAATAGAAACCTCTGAATGACTGACATGTACTGAGCATGTGCCATGTTCAAAACACTGTAGAAAGTCCTGGGGAGAGATATGTGGACACTGATTCCTGATTTAGGTAAGATTCCTGGCTCACCAATAAGAAAGGAATGGGTGGAGAGCAGACATTCAGGGAAAGAGTGAAATGGCAATATCAACAAAACAATAAGAGTAACACCACATCACTATTATAGGGAAGCAGTATGGGCTAGTGGAAAGAGTATGGGCTTGGAAGTCACAGGACCTGGGTTCTAATCCCAGCTCTGCCGCTCATTTTTGTATGACCTTGGGAAAAATCACTTGACATCTCTGGGCCTCAGTTTCCTATCTATAAAATGGAGATTAAATCCTATTCCCTCCTACTTATACCGTAAGCCCCATGTGGGACAGGGACTGCGTCCAACCTGATTAACTTGTATCTACCCCAGAGTTTAGGACAGTGCTTAACAGTAAGAATTTAACAAGTACTATCATTATTATTGAATAACCTAATTATTGATTGCAAGTTAGTTCTGAGAAGATTGGAAAGGCAAAATTCTAAAATGCTAATTGGTGATGGCACAAGTAATAAATGGCCTAAATGAAGGCATTAACTGGTCCATTTTATCCACGGGGTTCTCTCGCTCAGCCTTTAATATATGCTCTGGATCCATGAAGGAATGGCTCTTGTTTTGGGTTGAGGGGCAATGTGGGCTATGTGTGATGTCAGAAACCCTCAGGAGAGTAGCAGGATGAAAGAGATCTCAGAGAACGACTAGTTTACAGAGTCTATGAGAGTGACAAGGATTTTCAATGATAAAACAATCGAGGAAAAAACATTGTAGACTTTAAAAAAATCAAGAACAAAAGCTGTCAGTAATCACTGGAGAGCTTTTTTTTTCATATCTGTTCAAATCTGTTTTTTCATTATTTTTCTTGTTTCTCAATCAGTTTTTAAAGGTCTCCAAGATAAATAAGGCATGCTACAGATTTTTTACATTTCTTGCTCAAGCACACTGACATACAGGTTAACTGCCATCCTTCTGACATGTGGGTTTCCATGTCATATCCACTGTGGTTCTTGGATCCTCTTATTTTAAAAACATCAGCTATCAACTTTACCAAAATGGTATCTTCCAGAAAGCAATGTAGGGGTTTCTTTTCACAAAGTCAAGACACAGAAAAAAATATTAAGCCACCCACAATGGAGAGTTCTGAAAAGGACAAGCACTTTCCTTGCCAAACAGTTGTCAGGGAAAGAGTAAACAAAACAAAGCCAGGCAAAAACAACAACAATATATACAAACCACTCCTCCCAATCAAGCTCCAGTTTAACTAAATAAGTGTACCTAACATCATCCCCTTAAAACCACCCAACATGAGACCTTGAAGACCACCAAGAAGAACTTAATTGAGATACAGTGAGGGTACAGAGACAACTCTCCTATCATTCCGGGAAAGATCTGCCCAAGAAACCAAAAGCAAAGAGAAGCAGTAAGAAAGGGGCCTCGGATCTCTGCTGCTGAACGTTCTATTGCAGGGTTTTTTTTTGTTGTTGTTTAAGGTTTCTGAAAGTAAAACAGGAAAACACAGTGTTCTATTCTACGAGACAGATAGGCATGTTCATTCACTTTCAAGTTGATGACAATTTTGTGGAGCAGGCTGACAATATCAGTGATGCTATCAAAAGATGAAATTGTCTTCTCCTCTGAAAGAAAGGGTTTGGGAGCTTTGAAAGCATTTCCTTCATGTATCTGCTTAGGGCAAAACCCACCATTACTATCACGTCTGTGAAGGTTCATAGGACAGACATTAGGTCAAATGGGGGCAAAAAGAATTGAAAATGGAAGCAATGTACTGAAAATTTCAGGCAATAATCAGAGCTGGGAGCCACTGGTCCATGGATATAAACACCCTGAAAACCAATTGATGCTAATGAATCCCCAGCTTGAATACAGGCTAGGGCAGAGTGAGGGTGAAAGTTTCAGCAGTTAATAAATAGATGGGCACATTTCACTTCGAGTACCAATGTCTGCCCAAACCCTGTTGCCTCCCGGATCAAGTCTAAGATGATCTCTGACTCCTGGACTCCTTAAGGATCAAAAATGTGAGTAAACTCTCTTCTTGTAGAGCTGCTTCAGGTCAAACTGGCAGCTATAATTTCCTGCTGGTGTCCTGCAGTGAAGGATTCCATCTATTGTGATGCGCAAGGAGAAGAGAAATGACTACTTTAAAACGAAAGTAAGGCAGCCAAAATATGATGATGTGTCATCATTAGATGAAGAAAAACAACAATGGAAACACCTATTCAAGCCAACCTGTATGGCGACCCTATGCTCCCACTTCCAAGCTACCGCTAAAGCCCATTGTTTGTTTCTGGAATGACCTCCTCCCTTTTCCTTCAGTCAAACCAAGTCCCTCCCCTCTTTCCAGCCTTACTAGAAACTCATCTCCTTACTGAAACCTTTTCTGATTAACCACTCCACCCACTGCACTCCAAATCCACTTCAGCTCCTTCAGCACTTCCGTACACATCTGCCAAGTAGTAAGTAGAGAGTAATGGTAGTAATAGTAGTTATTAAGCGTGTATAAGCTCAGTGCATTGTACAAGCATTTGGGAAAATACAGTCGTACCCCAGATTATGAGCACGCCACAAGACGTGAAACTGGGGATATGTCCTACACTGAGCTGACTCACCCAAGCTTCCTTTCTTCAATTCTCTCCCCACCCTTTCTCTCCTTGCCCTACTATCTTCCCATTCTCCCATGCTCCCAGCAGGTTTTCTCTCCTCTCCCTATTTTACCATAGTGCTCCAGAATTTTTTCTTTTTTTAAACCAACCCTGGTGACCCACAAGGCTGCATCCAAACTGTGCACTCCACACACTCCACACCCTCTCTTCTCTTTCCTTTTTTCAGGTCCAGCTCCCAGCCCCAGCTGCAGTTGTAGGAATGGGGGCAGGGGCAGACTGGGATAGGATGGGGGGAGAAGGATGATGGATGGCTTGAGATGAGACTGCTACTCACCCACCCCCCACAAGTTTATGGCCCACCTTCCACACCCAAGTCCAAGACAGGGACAGGGAGGAATTGAGACTTGGGTGTGCTGGGCCATAAACTGGGGCAGGGGAAGTGAGAAGCAGCACAGCCTAGTGGAAAGACCACAGGCCTGGTAGTCGGGAGACTAGCGTTCTAATCCCGGCTCTGTCAATTGCTTGCTGTATGACCTTGGGCAAGTCATTTAACCTTTCTGTGCCTCAATTTCCTCACCTGTAAAATGGGGACTGAATACCTGTTTCTCCCTCTGATGTAGACTGTCAGTCCCATGCAGGACAGGGACTGTGTCTGACCTACCTAACTTGTACCTACTCCAGAGCTTAGTGTTTGATACATAGTAAGCACTTAACAAATGCCATAAAAATAAAAAGTTGTAGGGCGAAGTAAGTGGGGAGGTAGTGGCAACTGCTGTGGCAGCCAGTAAAGTCAGAATTCAAGGAATAAAAAGCCAAAATGTGGTGCTATATCAATACAGTTCAGAATCAAGGGAGCCTGGGGAGGCAGAGAAGATTCCAGGACCAGGGAAACAGGAGGCTGGTGGGAGTGGGGTACAGCTCAGTCTGAAAGACTGGAAGCTCACTGTGAGCAGGGAATGTATCTGTTTATTGTGGTAGTGTACTCTCCCAAGCACTTAGTACAGTGCTCTGCACACAGTAAACACTCAATAAATACAATTGAATGAATGAATGAAAGCACAATATGAGCAGTGTGCCCTTCTAGGAGTTTAAAGGTGCATGTCCATCTTTGGGGAGGAGTTAACCTGTTACGGGGAACTTTATAACAAAAAAAAAGGCTGTTGGTCAACCTAAACTGGACAAATTATTCACTAAAGTTGAACAATCACTTCCAGAGTCATCAGAACAGGCTTCTACTTCTGAAGCCCTCTGCCAATAAAATCATAATACCACTCCTCATTTAGTTATGGTTGTGATGTTCTCGTCTGAATTGCTTCTACAATGATTAAACAATGGTCTACTGGCATTTAAGCTACTGCAATTAACACACAAAAGAATGTCACATTACTTTGCCTGGGGTTCCAGAGCAGATTCTCAGACATAACATGAAAGTCAAGGGGAAAACATATTCCATGATACAGCAACTCGCAATTCTACCAAATTTTCAACTTCATCATATCGTCAGGTGTGTCCTTTACCACACAAGCAGAACAACACATTCCCTGTTCACATGGGGCTTACAATTCAATGAGAGATCAGACATAGAAAATACTCAAATCCTGGCTCTGCCAGTTGTCAGCTGTGTGACTTTGGGGAAGACACTTCACTTCTCTGTGACTAAGTTCCCTTATCTGTAAAATGGGGATTAAGACTGTGAGCCCCCCATGGGACAACCTGATCACCTTGTAACCTCCCCAGCGCTTAGAACAGTGCTTTGCACATAGTAAGTGCTTAATAAATGCCATTATTATTATTATTATTCACAAATAGTGGGAGCAGTAGGAAGAAAAAAGATCGGCTAGAGAGTTGAATGAACCTACAAAATGAACTAGTCGAATATATCAAAATAAGTAATTCAGTCAACAATTCAGTAGAAATATATCATAGTGCTGAGAGCAGTTGTGGGTTGATATACCTTGAGATGTGAGAAATCAAATGAGGGAAAAACATCCTAAAGGACATAAGATTTTAGGAAAACTTCAAAGATAGCTGTGGCCTAATGGATTTTGAAAGGAGGTTGAGGGGACAGTTCCATATGCTGTTCCATGTGTGACCAGCATGAGCGAGGGGCTAGAGGTGGGAGAGTCAAGAGTGAGGTACAGTTTTAGAAAGTAAACTTAGGAGAAGTGAAGTGTGTGAGCTGGGGAATGGTGGATGAAGAGAGCCACTATAGAAAAAGGCTGGTGGAGAATCCTGAAGTCAATCTTTAAGATAAGGTGCCCATTATTTATGCCTAGTGGAAAGAGCACAGGGCTGAGAGTCAGAGGACCTGAGCCCTGATCCAAGCTCCGCCACGCTTCTGCGGTATGAACTTGGGCAAGCCACTTCACTTCTCTGTGCCTCAGTTCTCTCATATGCAAAATGGGAATTCAATACTTGTTCTCGCTTCTACTTACACCTGATTATCTTGTACCTAGCCCAGCACTTAGAACAGTGCTTGGCACAGAGTAAACACTTAATGAATACCACAATCATTAATTATTAGTATTTATCTGATATATGCTCATATTCTTATGGTTGCTTGTCTCTGTTCTTGCAGTGAATACTGAAGGCCAGAGAGCTTGTTTTGGTCTTCCTTTGTATTTCTTCTAATTGCCTTCTAAAGAGCTTTGCGCACAGTACACTTTCAATAAAGCCTGTTGTTGATGACAACGATGATACTGATGACAATGATAATGACCTACATTGGCTAATTCGGGAAGATCCAATGATGATTTTCCGGCAGGACCCTCTGGGATCTGTTGTAAAATTTTGTGGGAAATCTTCATCCCACTTGAACTACAGGGACCAAAAGGGAATTCCAACATGGTCACTGGCTGATTTGAATCTGAGATTATATTCAGATGCTCCCATTGCCCCGGTTCGTCAATCAAGAGCTGTCATCGTCACACCTCCTAATTGCCATTTTTGGTTTTGTCTTAAGAAAAGAGAGGAAGTAATGCTTCCTGAAAATTCGAAACCCTGAAGGCATTAAAGGTGGATATGGGACACATTTACAGGCCTGCCAGTCAGGAGATCCAGGTTGTGGTATCTACAGCATTTCAAAGACTATGTTTAGAGAGATGTGCAGTTTGAAAGGGTTATCTCAAGGGACTGTAATAATTTCATATTATTCAGTTAATTTAATGTTTGACATATTTGGGGGAGGAATTAGGCATCCTAAAAACTTCTCTTTTCTTCTTCTCTTATGATGGGGTCTGCAGCAGGTGAATTTTTAGTTTTTATTAGCAGCTGACAGGTATCCAGAATCACCTGTCAAGGATATTCTTTGGTAACCCTCAATCAAAAGAAAAGGGTGGAGACAGCACATTTCCTCCACATGGAAAGAAGGTTGTAATGACAGCATCTGAAGAAGAAAAACATTCCCCAACCAGGATAGAGCTACGATCAGGAGCTAAGTCATCTTGAGAGTTCCATTTTTTCTATATGTTGACTATTTTCTAGTGGACTCCAAAGGGACTAGAACCCAGAAGTATCAGACAATAACTTTAATAAGCCTCTTTGACTAATGAGATTTACATTGAACTAGACATTCTCTAGGGGCAAGCTTGCCCTGAAAGTATGGTACTGTGAATCTAGGCAATAATCCCTGAAATGCAAATCATTCATTCATTCATTTATTCAATCATATTTATTGAGCGCTTACTGTGTGCAGAGCACTGTACGAAGCACTTGGGAAGTACAAGTTGGCAACATATAGAGACGGTCCCTACCCAACAGTGGGCTCACAGTCTAGAATGGGGAGACAGAGAACAAAACAAAACATATTAACAGAATAAAATAAATAGAATAAATATGTACAAGTAAAATAAATAAATGGAGTAATAAATACATACAAACATATATACATATATACAGGTGCTGTGGGGAAGGGAAGGAGGTACGGCGGGAGGGATGGAGAGGGGGAGGAGTGGGAGAGGAAGGAGGGGGCTCAGTCTGGGAAGGCCTCCTGGAGGAGGTGAGCTCTCAGTAGAACCTTAAAGGGAGGAAGAGAGGTAGCTTGGCGGATGTGGGGAGGGAGGGCATTCCAGGCCAGGGGGATGATGTGGGCCAGGGGTCGACGGCGGGACAGGTGAGAACGAGGCATGGTGAGGAGATTAGCGGCAGAGGAGCGGAGGGTACAGGCTGGGCTGTAGAAGGAGAGAAGGGAGGTGAGGTAGGCGGGGGCGAGGTGATGGAGAGCCTTGAAGCCGAGGGTGAGGAGTTTCTGGCTGATAAAGCCAATTCTTCTATCTCCACCCTTCTGGAAGCTTCTAGTTGGGAAAATATCTATCCCAGAAGGGCAAACTATGGCCTATGGCAAAAGGGCAAAGGAGATGAGTCTGGAGCCCCTTCCTCCACATCAGCTCCACCATCCTCTAAACATTGAAAGTACTTTCTGATTTACGTCAGTGTGGTTAACTAACCTCTGAACCTGCACATGTAACTAAGTGCAGCTCAAGTGAATTGGCAAGTGGTGCTGGTTCATGGGTGCATTCAGTGGGATTTCTTCAGTTACGACTTGCTCAGTTCAGCCACAGCCTTAGAGCAGCCTTAGAGCAGCCCCTTCCCCAGTGTCATGATTATGAACATTATCAGAATATTCACACTAAATGACTCATATTTGGAGAAATAGAGCAAAGATTGAGTATGAATAGCAAGACCTGAGAAATCACTCATGGTGTTCTCAAATGACCGCAAAAAAGAGATGGGCTGGTTTAAGGTAACCTTGAGTCCTCTAATTCTCCAAATCTCCAAATGTACTATGATTTGAAACTAGAACTGAGATGGAATTTGAAATATCTAACAACATTTCTACCTCTATGGAAAAAAGTGGAAAGAAAATGTGTATGGGGTCAATGTTCCACAGGTACTAAACAAGAGATTCTTGCTACTGATGGATGACTACTGTCCTCTGAACTTACCTATAAGATACTCCTGGAGATACCAAACAATGTACCTGAGTTCTTTCTGTGTACAAAACAGTGTACTAAGTCACTGGATGTTTTGGCTCTTTTCTCTCCTTCAGATCTAGCCTACTAATTCATCCAAGGTTTGCCAAGGGCATACCAACATCAAGCTCAGAAGCTGTAAAGGGGAGAGCAAGCACTGCCCTCTCCTCCCTAGTCTTCCTTGATGCAGGCATTTTTTTTGTTTCATTATTTTTTAAATGTTACTTGTTAGGCACTATGTGTCAGGCACTATACCAAGTGCTGGGAGAGGCACAAGCTAATCAGCAATGGGAAGTGGTATGGCATAGGGGATAGAGCATGGGCCTGGTAATTAGAAGGTAATGGGTTCTAACCCTGGCTCTGCCACTTGTCTGCTGTGTGACCTTGGGAAAGTCACTTCACTCTCTGGGCCTCAGTTACCTCATCTGTAAAATGGGGATTGAGACTGTGAGCCCCTCATGGGACAAAGACTATGTCCAATCTGATTTGTTTGTGCCCATCCAGTGCTTAGTACAATGCATGGCACATAGTAAACACTTAACAAATACCATGATTATTATCAGGTTTGACACAGTCCCTGTCTCATTAGGCCTCATGGTCTTAATCCTCATTTCACAGATGGGGCAACTGAGGCACAGAGAAGTTAAGCAACTTGCCCCAGGTCACACAGTAGACAATTGGCAGAGCTTTAGGCCACACTGCTTCTGCAGTGTGCACTGAGAATGTGCACTGAGAATGTGTTGGAAGGGAGTATATCAGGAGTGGTCACTTTGGTGGAAAAGTTACTACCAGAACACTCCAGCTATCCTAACTCCAGGCATGGTCTCAAATGGCAGTCTGCAGTCTTCACAGCATTCCAGCATAACAATGATCACGTCCTTATGAGGGGCATAGGGTGGATTGGGTGGGAACACATGTGAAGCACATGGGAAGTGGTATGCCTGATGGAAGGAGCATGGGCCTAGGAGTCAAGGGACCTGAGTTCTAATCCTGGCTCTGCCACTTCCCTGAAGGGTGATCTTACACAAGTCACAACTTCTCTGGGCCTCAGTTTCCTCATCTCTAAAATGGGGACTAAATTCCTGTTCTCCCACTTAGACTCTGACCGATCTGACTGTGTGGTCTCTATCCCAGTTCTCAGCCCAGTGCTTGACATAGTAAATGTCTAACAACTACCACAGTTATTATTATGATCTCTGCCCCTGAACACAGTCTGAAGAGGCATCTCTTCATAGACATACACTAATATGCTACGCCCCATGTAAGGGGAAGACTTGGTCTCAATCCCTGAAGACTCAAAGAGGAGAAAACCAGGCCAAAGCTGAAAAAAGAGAGTAAACAGTAATGGAGTAATATTAACCTGAAGTCGGGCAATACTATGAAAGGATGAGCGAATCCCACCTGCAGAGATTTGGGAAAACTAAACAAGAAATACACACACACACACACACACACACACACACACACACACACCTGAGCACACACACAAACACTTGACACCACCTGTGCGCGCAAAACGGAAGCTAACCTTCCTTGAAATATGCACTAGAGTTGGTCAGCTCACAGAGGCAGGAATGTCTGTCTGACTGCAAGAGTCCCAAAACAAGCAGTTTCCCACTGAAGCACGGCTGAAAAGAAAATAAAAGGATTTAGCAAGAATGGGCTACCAGAGACATGATACTGGTATGACGTGCAAGCCAGAACTCGACAAACTCTAAGTTAGACAACAAATATTAAATTCTCTTATCTGGGCAGTAATGATTTGGGGCAGAATGTAATGAATACTTTTCATACTGTACCATTTGCCCAGGAAGTGGTTTGTATTTGAGCCCAACAACATCAACTATTTTTAGTCTTTTAGTCTTTAGGTCTAAACACTAAGGGTCAAATTCTGTCCTCAGCTACACCCACTCAACTCCCACTGGCTTGATTGCTAAGGGGAGAACCTACTCCAGAGAATTTAGCAATGCCCTTTTTTATTTCCTAGCTTAAATGGAGCAAAGACTTTACATTAAAGCATCATTTGTAATCAAGAGCTGCATGGCAGCTCTTATTTATATATGGAGACTGTGAAAAATGCCGTACCAAAAATAAGTGTGTGTAAAATAACTTACACACACACCGTCTACATCTCATCATTCTCATCATTCTCTACGTCTAATGGTTGAAACTATTTTCCACTCTGTGACAGGTTAGAAAGAAAGAATCCCAGTTTAAACGGTATCACCTAATTGTTCAGGCTTTTATTGAACTGAAACCTGATTGTCTAATCTTAACAGATAAAGAAATGTAACTTCCTGTTATTTAGAAAACAAGTCATTAAATATCCTTCATCTCCACATGTGACAGAAATAAGCCTGATGGGGGTTACAATTAGAAACCATAAAGTATCAGATTAAATAAAGTCATTTGGACACTGGTCAAAATTTAAGGCTCAGCATTCTGAATAGAGGAGCTTTTGGACCCGCATGCTCCATTTTCAAGGCTACCGGAACTATTCCGAATCCCTATGGAACAACAGATTTTCGTGACAATAAACTGTGCTCCCGTGAAGGAATGGATCAAAATACCACTTAAAAATCATGGGTTATCACAGTGTTCCGGACCTTGACTTCAGAGTTCAGCCAAAACAGACACACCTAATTTTGTTTATCTGGGGGCCTGTAATACTCCATGAAGAGGAAAACTCTGTCCCCTCTACCCTCACTAATCCCTACTTCTTAAAGGAACCCTCAGTAAGATAATGAATCCTTTAAACGTTACATCTTGTGTCTTACATTATTGTGGTGCAGCAACTCTCTACATCAAACAGTCAGTACTATTACAAAGTGGGCTTAGAAGAGAGTGTCTGAAAAGGAGCTGTGTGAAAAGAAGTGGAAAATTAAAGCTGAAGCAGTCGAAGAAGGGGCTTAATTTACTGGCATGTACAGTATGCAAATGAGATTACTCTCAGCTTAACTGCATCATTTATGTCCATAATAACGGCATCATCATTACAGGGCTCAAATTAAATTACACCATAATTAGCATATCAAAGTGATTGGTTAAAGTTTAAAACAAATACCCAATTTTGTTAATGAACAGCTGTAATTGTCATGTACACTTCAATGAAAACTCCCTAAACAAATATATGTTTTAGAACAGAGCAAGAATTTTGAAGCAGACAGGTCTGCAGCAGAGGTAAATTGCCTAAAAATAACAGCACAGACGAATCTAGGAATGATAATATATGCTCATCATTTTCTGGTAATAAAACATTCTATCAAAACAAGACTTTGCTGTATATTTAGACGCCTCTGTCACGACTGAAAATGACAAACTGCAGGGACCTGTTTCTACTTGCAGCACAAACTGTTGATAGCAACGAAAGGGTGACCGGTCTGGAACAAGCAAAGAAGATGTTCAATGCCACGTTATTCCATTAGCTTCCCACACTTATTCAGCGTTAGAAGCTTGCTAACTGGTCTGTCTAGGCTGCCTTTTTTTTCCCCTTTTAGGCTGCTTCTCCCTCACACCCCAGCGGGTATCAGGTTAGAAAAAAAAAAGAAAGAGATGGGACTTGCTAAAAATATGGTGTGGAGCAGTACTCTCACAAACTGATGACTTGATAACATATTAGGCTGCTTACAATTTAATTTATTCTAATCTAATCATATCTACACAGCAGTTTCAGAGGTGAAACTGTACAGAGGAAGTTTTTGCTGTTCTCTTCTTATTAAATTAAAGGGGAGGTGGGACTAGTTTTGTCAGTGTCACACTCCTATTGTTAATTGTATACAAAAAAAAAAGGATTTTACCCAGAAAATGCATTTTCCAACGGATACAAGTTATCAGACTATCTCAAGAGAGTTTTTACAATGACAGCTTTTATAATAATTCTAGGTAAGTACATGAAAAGCGGTAGTGTCAAAGTAACAGGCTCCATATAAAATATGATCCACCTTCCTCCTCTCCCTCCCCCCCAACCTCTCAACAGTCCTCCCTCCCTTCTGCCATTTGTTTATGCTGATACATATTTGACTGTATCATGTCACGATGACATAAAACAAGGCAGGCAAAAATATATATTATCAAAAAACAGGCAAGACACTTTTAAATATATTTAACAAATTGAATGTCTTATTAAATCTGTATTATCTAAACAGTGTTCAAAAATTTAAGGAAAGTAGCTTTTCATTTTATTCATCGAGGAATCCATTAAAGCTTAAGCTCTGAAGTAGTATGTAAATTATGTGCCTTTCAAGGTAGAGCTAGGGCAAATTCACTCCATCAACTAATGATGAACCTCATTATGTGCAGGGAGTATTCATAATGAGGAAACAGCCACCCGCCATTCCATGTTCAAACATAAATCCCTGTAAAATGTGAATATCTCTTGGTCTAATTAAAGGCTACTAATTCCTATCACTCCTCTGTTGCCCCAAAAGAAAATAATAATGTATTTTAGAGCATATAACTGAGTTTCTACAATACACCAATTTGTGCTTAGACTTGAATTGTGCTTAGACTTGGTACTTTTCAAAATTCTAGGACAGGAATAATCCCCAGTCTTCTGAGATGAAAACTTTTGGTTGCTAAAGTTGATTTTTGCTAAACAGTTTGGACTTATTTCTTTTTAAAGAGCTTCACCTTCACATGGGCTACATAAATAACACATCCTGCAATGGAAACACAAAGATGATATGAAGCCAAGGAATCGGTGGGAATGTACAAGAATGATAATGTAAAATAAAAATCTTAGCACTCAAGTTCAGTTTGAGAGCAGAGATATCCATAAAAACCCAGCAACTGTGAAATGAACCAATATTCATATTTGAACAACAATGATAACTGCAGGTATTTAAACCTATTTTAAAATGATACTTTACATTAGAACAAACTGTTCATTTTTATTCCTGTTTGAACTAATGAAAAAGTACAACACAGCCCAACACAATCCACAGGACTATCTCATAAAATAACTGCGTTTGAAATTTTACTGAAAAAGATGGAATACTTGTAGCAATGCCAAATATCGTTACTCTAAAATATGTCAATATCTCACATTCTTAATTTGCTCTTGCATCAAATCATGATTTTTCTCTACAGTCTAGAATAATGTAGGCAGGTTTCTAGCCCTCTCAGCAGATTCTTCTGAATAATCCTTATGGTTTATATTATTTCCACTTTGAATCATGTAGCAAACCACATTCACTACATTTAGCTAATAGAAAATCTTCACTGTGGCAGAACACAATATCAATAGAACTTCAAAATTACAGACTTGAACAATTAGGAAATAACTGAAAGGTTCCCAGGGAATTAAAGCACTTGGACGGTCACTGAAAACGGCACGTTACAATGACAGTCAGCAAAAACAATTCAAGGTTCATGTTAAACATATCCATTGCTTTTCTGTTCTGATAAATTTGAACAGAACCTATCTGCTACTAGAAATTTGGACACGACAAAATCGTCTATGCTAACACCCAGTTTTGTACTAAAAGGCATACATATGAGTGTAATATCAATTTAGATTTTCTGGACCTCGGTTCATTATATAAAGGATGCTGCTTCTTTAAGTTGCATAAAAATAAACTATACTACAAAAAGCTGCTACAGTGTACGCTCACTCATTCCTAGGCTCCATGGATTTTTTTTTTCTCCTTTTAGGTCAGCCAGTCATGCACTAGGAAGACAACCCTCCAAAAATAACTTGTCCCTCCCCCGGAGCACACAGTTTAACAACCTACCTTTGTTCTGGTGTTGCAGATAATAACAGGCAAGCCTCAATACCATGAGGATTTTGGAACAACCAGGAGGGTTCAGAAAAACCACAAGTAGAAAAGAAGAAATAACAGAAAAGCCTCTAATGAAACAGTTGTTGCTGACAATTGGTAACACCAAGCAAGTATTTTCTGCACTGTTTTCACTACAGTGAGTACACCTCTGTTCCATCAACATCTAAAACTAGGGGCCTTTTTAGAATCCATGCATGAAAATTAAAAGCAGTTGCTTTTGTATCTCGGTTTGGGAGTGGAGAGACAAAAAGACCTAAGCAGTATTTCTTTACAATGTCTATATCACTGATGAGCATTAGTTTGAGTGAAAAAGGTCCCAGGCTAAATCAACATTCTTACCTTAATGTTCCTAGTAAAAGGTTCCAGCAAACATAACTCATGAAAGGCGTATGCAAAGATATGTCTCAAGGAATTAATCCACAGCCCTCAAATGAATTGCAAGAAACCACTGGCTTACATTTCCAAACAAATGTAGCTCAGCTTGGGCAGCATGGTATAAAGCAGGTTTACATATAAAGAGCTATGTGGCAGAAGCAAGAGTTCTTTAGGATTTATCTGACACTTATTTTCCGGGAAGCCTTTTGTGGAGTTGTGCCGTTTGTTTCTTATTGTCTGAGAAGCAGTTAGAAGCTTCTCCCTGAGGGGGCCCCTCAACCCCTAGCCTGGCCGCTTTGACGGGGAGGTAACCATATTAGGATGTGTATGGTAAAGTAAACAATAACATAGTTGCAGTGAAATGGAAATTTTTTTTTCAGCTAATGGTGTTGGTGTCAGTCCCGTTTTTAGCCTTTCCCACTAGTTTTGCTTTCTAGTTCCAACAGGGGTGTGTGTGTGTGTGTGTGTGTGTGTGTGTGTGTGGTGTGTGTGTGTGTGTTTGTTTTAGCAGCTTCCAAATATCTAACTGCAAATTTGCTGAGAATGTTTGCAATGTTAGGCACAGCTTTTAACATCCAAATAAAGATCCATGCCAGTTTAATCATTAAAGGATTCATGAATTTTCAAAACCTTTCCCAGAACCAAGTCCCCTCCTCTCCCTCCCACCCTCACTTCCTACTTCCCACTTCCCAACCTCCTGGCCTACATTCCCTTCACTGCCTCCCCCCTCTCCGCCGCCCCCCCCCCCCCCCCCCCGCGGTTAAATTATTAGGGCATTTTAGAATACTTAAAAAATAATAATAAGCATTCAAGTACCTCATTGCAGGTCCATACTCTTATACTGACATTGACTTAGATATAAGACTTTGTTTTATGTTATGGGGCCCTTCGATAAATAAAAAATATTCTTTTTATTCGTAAAATATAAAGAGAAAGAGAACTACAAGTAAGAAAACTTTTGCCAAAGAAATGAACTTAAATGAAAATGTAATGCCATTTTGTTGACACTTTTAACAGATTTTTTTTTTAGAATAATGCATTTAGGGTGTCCCAGCACACCCTGGGATTAGCAAGTGGATCCCAGGGTTGATGGACACTATATGAGTGCTTAGTACAGTGCTATGCACACAGTAAGTGCTCAATAAATACGATTGAATGAAGGAATATGCACTAAGTCTGAAATGCCATGGCTAGCCAGAGAGTCAAACTGAGCAAGTTTCCATATCTTCACACTGTCGATTAGACAAGTGGCGGTAGTTATTTCAAGCAGTTGTCCTATAAGGACTGCCAAAGTGAAGATGTTTAAAAATGTACAGAACAACCAGGCTTGGAGTGTTAAACAATAGGAGAAAATGCAGCACTCCTTTTAAAGTAACTTTATGAAAACACAGGGATGATCTCTGTACCAGGCACCAGGACGATAACATATGATGTGAGGGGAGGAGATTCATACAGGGAAATAAAGTTGATAGAAAATTCTGCGTGCAATTAAGAGTGAAGTTAGATTTATTTTACAAATAAAATGCACATGTCTTTGGTTACACTTTTATAGCTCACAAACAAACTGGTAATCCAGGCTGGGGATCAAAACCTAGTGCTGTTCCCTAATTGCATCTGTGCTTATCATATCCATATATCCTACAGAAAGAAACTTAAAACCTTTGCCACTCATGTTTTATTAAAACGTGTTTAGAATTCTTCCTAAAGATATGTTTTAACCCCAAATAGCCATGAAATTAAACATCATATGCTACTTATCTACACTGCTGTGCAAAAACTGAAGTTGAGTTAAACATAGAGATATCAAAATCAATATATCACACAAACAAGTAGCAGTTCAAAAGTTCAAAGACATGATGGCCAGTTCACTACGTCTTAGCCCTCAACCAATAATAACTTGCCTCCATCACTCCTCATCGTATAGACAATTTCATGGCATCATTTTCATTAGCCTGTCTCATGGAAAATTGCTAGCTATTTATGTGTATGCTAAAATAAATTAGCCATTTCATCGAGCAGTGTGATTCTTATAAAATACATTAACACAATACTCGATTTTCCAGTTGGAGTAAATAAATAAATCAATAAATTCAAAACTGAGGGATTTTTTTTTATTGTGGAGTCCCAGCTCTCAGCATAAGTGTTTTTATTGGGCTTATTTGTTTCAATAAAAATTGAAATGGACCAGTGATCTTAGCACTAGGTTCTGAAAAAAAAATCTGTTTAATATTTGAGAACCCTGGTGCCGGGCATTTTATATGGATTTTATTCAAAAAACATTTTTTCCATTATTGTACAGCTACCCAATTTAGAGTTTTTGCAAAAGAAAAGGAGGGCTATTTAGTTTCCCACGTGCCAACAGGATTGGGCATTTATTCATTCATTCATTCAATTGTATTTATTGAGCGCTTACTGTGTGCAGAGCACTGTACTAAGCACTTGGGAAGTACAAGTTGATTTATGTGTCAGAGATTCAAGTTTGGTAGTTAATTTCAAATTTTTACCCATTCAGGTTACAGCAAGCAGGTACATCACAGAGTTAAACAAGCTTTTTCTCTGAGAAGCAAGAAATGGCAGTGGGAAAGCTGCCAATTGTACTCTTCTTTCACACCTTACAGAATGCCATTGATTGTGGCTTTGGGAAGGCCATTGATTCCAACCCCCAGAGTAGGGGTAAAGTGTCATGATGACAATGGGAAGGAGAAACATGATGGAGCATAAATCAAACTATGAGTGAGGGAAATGTAGCTCTAAAAGAGAAAGAACTTCACCCTACTTTCAAAAAGATAGTGCCACATATAGTGTTAGAAATACAGCATTCTATTTTTCCTAATCCAACTTGAACATACATTTCCACAGTTAATAGGTAGACAATCCAGAAGTCCACTCACATGATTTACCTCCGAAGCCTAGGTAATCTGATCATTAGCCATTTACCACATCTTCACGTCTGAACTTAATCAGATACCACAGACTTAAAAGAAAACTCCAAAAGCAGTAAGAAAACTCCAAAAGCTGTAAGACAGCAAGTCTAAGGAAATCACATAGTAGGCCTAAAATACATTTGATAAGCTTTGCTTGGCTTTTTCATCCATTTCCCCCCATTCTCCCCTCTCCCACCTTGTTACTGAAAATCTAAGATTGTCTGACCTGGTTACCTTGTATCTTCCCCAACACTTACAACAGTGCTTGATACTCAGTAAGCACTTAACAAATGCCACTACTATGTTTTGTTCTATGTAAATATGGCAAATAATCAATCAATATTCTTTACTAAGCTCCTACTGTGGGCAGAGCACTGTACTGGGTACTTGGGAAACAGAAATTCAGAGGGAAAGGCAAGGTCCCTGCCTTCAAGGAGTTTACAATGTAGTGGGAGCTTACTGTCTAGTGCAGAACTTCAAGCACATCTAAACACACACACACACATAGCACACCCCCACCCCTACACACAAACACATAAACTAAACACTTTTCCATAACACTGGCATGTATACCAATATATAAACCAACTCTCATTAGATTAGGGAGTGGAGAATTAGGGAAAGCATCTCTGGGCCTGTGCTTGTGCTAACTATCCTTAACCAGAGGACTCTCGCTTTTCTCATGACCAAGAATTGGAACCATGCACAACCTTTCTCCTTTTCCTCATCACCACAGTACCATCTAGTACAGTCAAATCACTGGCTTTCATCCTTCACTCTTCTGGAGAAATACTCCAATGCTCTCTTCCTCCTCTCTTTTCCTTCCTTCGCCCTCTCCCTAATTTCCCCAGCTTTCCCCACATTTTCCCCAAGTCCTTCTACTCTCCAAAACACTTGCCCCAACACACTCCTCATGCGCGCGCACACACACACACACACACACACACACACACACACACACACAAATCTATACTTCCGAACAACAGCCACCATCCACATGCATACACACATACACACAGATACTGGAGTCTTCTGTGAGGAATGCCGCAAGAGCCTCTGTCCTGAGACTTCAGCCTCTAACTTTGGGTGTCCTTCACGGCTCTGCATGGGGTCCTCTTTTTGCCATACACTAACTCCCCTGGGGAGTGTATCCATTAACTACCACCTTTATGTGGATGATTCCCAAACTGACCTTGCTAGTCTGATCTCTCTCCTTCCCTGCAATCTCACATTTCCACCTGCCTTCAGGAGATGGATGTCCCATGAGCACCTAAATCAATCAATCAACCAGTCACATTTACCTAAAGCTCAATATTTACCAATCTGAACTCACCTTACCTCACAAATCATCTCCTCCACCTAACTTTCCCTGTCTTACTTTACACCCACTTTCTTGGGGAGCTCACATGGCTTCAGCTCCCACGTCTATACAGATGACTCCCAAATCTCTTCTCCAGTCTCGATCTATGATCTGACTTGCAATCCTGCACTCCCTCAGATGTCCAGGAAATCCTTGCTTGGATGTCCTGCTTCATCACAAACAAAATATGACAAAAAGTGAACTCCTGATCTTTCTTCCTAAACCCAATTCCCTCCCTGACTTCCCCACCTCAGTTGACAACCCACCTTAGTTGAGAAGCAGCATGGCCTAGTAGATTGAGCACAGGACTGGGAGTCAAAAGGACGGGGGTTCTAATCCCGGCTCCACCACTTATCTGCTGGATGACCTTGGGCAAGTCACTTAACTTTTCTGTCTCTCAGTTATCTCATCTGTAAAATGGTGATTAAGACTGGGAGCCCATGTGGAACATGGACGTCCAACCTGATTTACTTGTATCTACTCCAGTGCTTAATAGAGTGCCTGGCACATAGTCAGTGCAAGACACATACCATAAAAAACAAATCAAAACAAAAACACCCTCCCCATCCCAGAAGCCCACAGCTGTGGGGTGTCATTGATTTGTTACTATTCACTGCCAAATCCTTCCAGTTTTTCCTAAAGAACATTTCCTGCATCTGCCTCTTGCCCTCCATCCATACTGCCACCACCCCGGCACCATCTCTAGTCTTGCTACAGCTAGATGACTGCATTACCCTCCTCGCTGGCATCCCAGCCTCTAGCCTCTCCCTCATCCAATCTACACCATATGCCGCTGCTGCACGGATCATTGTCCTGAAGCACTGCTTGGCCCACAACTTTCTTCTTCAATCCCTCGCCTAGCTCTCTGTGCCATTTTGGTTCCAACAAAGCCTCCGCACAACCAACTACAAGAACCCCTGCCATCCATCCCACTGCACCTATCTGCTCTCTTCTCCCTCTATTCACCAACTTTGTGCCTTTGTACCTCCCAAGCCAACCTTCTAGCTGTACCTTGTTCCCACTGTCCCCCAGATTGAAACTCCCTCCTTCCCTCCACACATTTGACAGGTCACAGCCCTTCCCATAGTCAAATCCCTCCTAAAATCCTCCTCCTTCGATAACTTTTCCCCAATTAATTACCAAAGCACCCTGAGCCATATCATCCCTTCAGTCAACTCTAGCACTTATAAATTTATTTACATGTCTTTAGGACTCATATACATATACCTGCTTATTATATTTATTTCTGACCTCTCTATTTGCAAATATTTTTATATTTGTCTCCCCCTTTAGAGGGGAAAACTCCATGTGGACAGGGAACATGCCACCTTGATATTCTGCACTTTCCAAACACCTAGTACAATGTTTCACATCAAGTGGGAGCTTAATAAATGTTTCTAATAATAATAATAATTATAATAATTATGGTATTTGTTAAACACTTACTATGTGCCAGGCACTATACTAAGTGAGAAGCAGCATGGCTCAGTGGAAAGAGCACGGGCTTTGGAGTCAGAGGTCATGGGTTCAAATCTCAGCTCCTCACATTGTCAGCTGTGTGATGTTGGGCAAGCCACTTAACTTATCTGTGCCTCAGTTACCTCATCGGTAAAATGGGGATGAAAACTGTGAGCCCCCCATGGGACAACCTGATCACCTTGTAACCTCCCCAGTGCTTAGAACAGTGCTTTGCACATAGTAAGCGCTTAATAAATGCCATTATTATTATTATTATAAGTGCTGGGGTAGAAACGAGCAAATCGGGTTGGACAGTCCCTCTCCCACATGTGGCTCATTCATGGTCTTAATCCCCATTTTACAGATGAGGGAACTGAGGCCCTAGAGAAGTGAAGTGACTTGCCCAACATCACACAGCAGACAAGCCATGGAGCGGGATTAGAACCCAAGCCCTTCTGACTCCCAGGCCTGTGCTCTATCCACTAGGCCATGCTGCTTCTCATGGCTATACTAGCAACCATTAGCTTTTAAGATACTAAATCAACTCTCTCCCTCTTATTTATCCACTCTCTTCTCCCACAATAGGGTAGGAGACTGTGTCTACTAACTCTGTTGCCCTCTCCCAAATGTAAGGACAGGGACCGACCACAGATCGGGACAAAGCGTTGGAACAGTTGTTGCTATGGGTGTGGCTGCCAGCACCCTCATGTCAGCCTTTACCTTCCTGGCTTGTTATCAGCAGCTGGGGTTGGGGCAGGGAGATGGGTCTACAGACTTGGAAGAGATAGGAGAGAGGGGATATGATGGTCCTGGCAGTGGCAGCCGGGCCTGCAGCCACAGCAGCTGCTGATTAAAGTTCAGACAAAGAAACTGATCCTGGAGAATGGGAGAGACAGGGGAGGAGGTACTAGGCTTGAGAAACAGTGGAAAGAGCAAGAACCTTGGAGTCAGAGAATCTGGATTCTAAACCCAGCTTCACTGCTTGCTTCCTGTGTGACCTTGAGTGAGTCGCTTAATTTCTGGGTGCCTTAGGTTTCCTCATCAGTATTATGGGTATTAAATGGAGCATGGCTTACCGGAAAAAGCACAGGCCTGGGAGTCAGCGGACCTGGGTTCTAATCCCGGCTCTGCCAATTGCTTGCTGGGTGACCTTGAGCCAGTCACTTAACTTCTCTGTGCCTCAGTTTCCTCAACTGTAAAATGGGAAGTTTTATCTCATGTTGCAATAAATAAATTTCATGTAAGTCTAGGGGAAAATATACCCCAAGATACAAATTTTCACAATGTAGCCACATGAAAAACACCCAGCCTGGCTGGATGGAGAGATACACTTGTACACATATGGTAAAAAAATTAGAATTCTCCTTTTTTTCAATGGCATTTGTTAAGTGATTACTATGTACCCAACACTATACTAGGCACTGGGGTAGATACAAACTAATCAGGTTGGACACAGTCCATGTCCTACATGGGGCTCACAGTCTTAATCCCCATTTTCCAGATGAGGTAAGGAGAAGGGATGATTGGGTCCTTTTCTAACCCCTGATTGGTCTCACTCTATATCAGAAACTCCAAACATTAATTGTCCCAAATTTCAGTTAACAAGATAATGTTAGCATAAATGAAAAATGAAATGATGCTTGTACATGAGATGTTCCTATATAGGGTGGTCATGGGTAATTAGCTTTAGAAATAACTGTATACTTTTACAACATACTCTCATGAGACAGATTTCATACGTAAGTATCCCTATGGGAAAATTTATTACTAATTTCAACTTCAGTTGGGAACATTGCAGATGGTGAGTATTAAAAATTATTGTGGCCTAACCTGGACTGTGCCTATAGTTCAGTGGTATGGACCTATTTGTCAATCAGTTAGAGCTTTTGCAAAATTCAAAATGTTTCCCAACCCTTTCTGATTTTTAAAAAATGATTTATACTTTAAGGAACACTTAAACTATGTCATTTGAAATATATTCCATTAAGAAGATGTTTCAGAAGAAAGTCTTTATATGCAAAAGTGTTCTGTTCTGTCAGCACTGAAAAAACTGGGTTTATGTTGGGGTTAAACTAGATTCCCTGAAGTTCAGTGGGATTCTAATCTGGTGAAACCATTCCCCAACAGATCTGCCCAGATTCAAATCACTCCTAAAGTCCTCCCTCCTCCAAAGAGCCTTCCTCAATTAATTTTCCAGTACTCTGAGCTATTGCATCCCTACTACCAACTCCAGCATTTATGAATTTATTTACACCTTCCTTAGCAATTATGTATATGTCTGCTAAATTTATTTATTTTAACAGTCTGTAAATATTTTTATATCTGTCTCCCCTGTCAGACTGTAAGTTCCTTTTAGGCAGGGATTGTGTTTTTGCATTATTCTGTGCTTCCTAAGCACGTAATACAGCATATCACACCAAGTGAGAAGCACTTGAGAAGCAGCCTGGCCTAGTGGATAGAGCACCGGCCTGGGACTCAGAAGGACCTGAGATGTAATCCCAGCTCCACCTGTCTGCTATGTGACCTTGGGCAAGTCACCCAAGTGCTCAGTGCCTCAGTTACCTCATCTGTAAAATGGGGATTAAGACAGTGAGTCACATGTCAGACATGAACTGTGTCCAACCTGATTAGCTTTCACCTACCCCAGTGCTTAGTTCAGTGTCTGGCAAATAATAAGTGCTTAACAAATACCATTAAAAAAATAAGTGGTGTTCAGTGAATACTGCTACTAGTATTACTACTACTACTACTACCACCACCACCACTGCGACTTCAGCCTCTAACTCTAACTCAATATTACATCAATGTCCATGTCCAAACATGGCAAACCTATTAAAAGGTTGATAGAAGTTCTGGACTCCTTCTAGGACTTAGATGCATTAAAGGTGCCTGATTCTGTAACCGCCTAATGATAGGGAGATTGTTTCTGCTACTTTTTGCCAAATTTCACACAGAAGAGCTGAAAAGCAAATAGGCTGGGGTCACAGTAACAGTACGGTTTTGGTGTTACTCAAGCATGCCTCCTAACTGGCCTAGGAAACGTCTCAACTCAGTATCTGTCTGAGATAGCTGATGACGTGGTTCTTCCAGCAACCCAGCCATCAACCTACCTGGCCTCTGGAGACTCTGCCACCCAAAGAGATAGAAAGTCAGGAGAGCAAAGAAAAATGAAGTCTGGGCAATCAGATGAACAGGCTGATATCAAGGTTCCTGGTGAAGTCTCAGAGGCAGAAATAGCAAGGCACAGCTACAAAAAAATCAAACTTGAGTGCGTAGAGGGGATTCCCATTAATGTTAGGTTGTTACTGATAGGCTGACCTAACGCAGATTTGGGGCTCAGTTGTATTTTTTCTGTCAAAAATGTGTTTTCAAATAATACTCATGCCTCACATGACATATACAATGTAAATCTGTAGATGATTTAACATGTCCAAAACAGAATGCCTCATCCTCCCACCCAAACCCAGTCCTGCCCACCAACTTTCCCATTACTGTTGATAACAGCAACATCCTTCCTGTCTCAAAAGCCTGGAACCTTGGCATTATCCTCAACTCACGTCCTTCATTCAACCCTCATATTCAGTCCATTACTGAATGCTGTCGAATCTACCACAATATTGCTAAAATCTGCCCTTTCCTCTCCATCCAAATTGCTACCATGTTGATCCACACTCTTATCTTAGTACAGTGCTCTGCACACAGTAAGCGCTCAATAAATACGATTGATTGATTATCCCATCCTGCCTTGACTACTGCATCAGCCTCCTCGCTGACCTCCATGTCTCCTGTTTTTTCTCACTCCAGTCCACACTTTACTCTGCTACCTGGATCACTTTCCTTAAAACCCACGTCTCTTCACTTCTCAAAAACCTCCAATAGTTGCCCATCCACGTCCACATCAAACGGAAACTCCTTAAGGCACTCAATCAGTTTTCCCCATCTTCCTTTCATCTCACTGATAGCCTACTATTACCATCAATATTTATTGAATGTTTACTGTGTGCAGACCACTGTACTAAGCACTTGAAAGAGTACAATAAAACATATTTGATAAACATGTTCCATTCCCACAAGGAGTTTACAGTCTACTACCACCCAATCCGCCCACTTTGCTCCTCTAACACCAAACTACCCTCTGTACCTCAATTTTATCTATCTCACCACTGAACCCTTGTCCTCATCCGCCCTCTAGCATGGAACTCCCTGCCCCTTCATAGCCAACAGACCACCACGCTCCCCATGTTCAAAAGCCCTACTAAAATCACACCTCCTCAATGAGGCCTTCCCTGACTAGGCCTTCATTTCTCTTATTCACCCTGCCTTCTATATTGCCTATGCACTTGGACCTGTAACCTTTAAGCATCTGATATTCAACCCACCCCCAGCTCCACAGCCCTTATGTTCACATCTTTATACTTTCCCAGTTCCCCAATTTTAATTTTAATGACAGTTCCCCATCAAGACTGTGAGTTTTCATGTTTTTTATGGTATTTGTTGACTGACTGCTCACTATGTGGCAGACACTGTACTAAGCACTGGGGTAGATCAGGCTAATCAGGTTGGACACAGTTCATGTTCCATAAGGGGCTCACAGTCTTAATCCCCATTTTGCCCAGATGAGGTAACTGATGCCCAAAGAAGTGAAATGACTTGCCCAAGGTCACAAAGCAGATAAGCGGCGTAGCCGGGATTAGAACCCAGGTCCTTCTGACTCCCAGAACTGTGCTCTATCCCCTAGGCCATTGTGCTTCGCAGCTCAGTTTCTTGTGGGCAAGGAATGTACCTATCACTGCTACTGTATTGTACTCTCCCAAGAGCCCAGTACAGCACTTGATGCACAGTAAATACCACTGATTGATTGATTTATTGAAATGTAGTTCTAATGCTTTGACTACTAAGTCAGTTTTATTCCAACTATTCCATTTTAATGGCTTTGGGTAGTCAAATCCATCTAATCCAGTAAACTAGAGTGTGAATACATGCTCTTAACAGAACCTGTTCTATCAAAAAAAAGGAAAACTTTTATTTAGATAAAGACTTTGTGGTTTTTCTCCACTTAATGTGGCATGTATGATTAATGTGGTGGAGATGACTGTGAGGCCAGTTGCACAATATTATACATACAGTTATCAGAGGCAGTTCTTTCCCAGTCAGACCAGTGGGCAGCTGGAGGCAGGTTATCAACCCACAAAAGCCATGTGTAGGATATGAAAACATACACATAACTTGACTTCCGGCAGGAAGTTCAACCAATTCCAGAATGTATTTATCTTTTCATCTGGTGAGAGTTGGAGTTCAGGTGTAACCATATGATCAAAGAAGCAAGGAAACAGTGTTTACATTACACCTCAAGTTTTCAAACCTCATTGAGTAGTTTCAGCTCTGTCGGGAGGTTTGGTATCACTCAAGAAGTGTAGTTATGAATGGAATGCTACATGCTGCACTTGGCATCACAGATTAAACTCTTCCTTTCTAAAGTCTCCCCAGATTTAAAGTTTATATCAGAAAGGTCCCCCACACAGGGCTGCTGTGCCCGGAACCCCCCATGCCCCACCTTAGGGTCCATATCCTGGGGAACTGGGAAGAGCAGAGCTGGTATGTGGCTTAAGCATGAGCCTGAGAGTCAGAAGGACCTGGGTTCTAACCCTGGCTCCGCAACATGTCTGCTGTGTGACCTTAGGCAATTCACTTCACTTCTCTGGGACCTCTGTTACCTCATCTGTAAAATGGGGATTAAGGGTGTTAGCCCCATATGGGACAGGGACTGTGTCCAACCTGATTAACTTGTATCTGCCCCAGCACTTAGAACAGTGTTTGGAACATAGTAAGTGGTTAATAGGTACCATTATTATTACTATTATCTAAATAATCTAAATGGATGATTATTATATCCATAAACAATCATGAGAAAAGAATTGTGTGATGACAAAGAACACCACAGAGAATTGTAAGCTCAGCTACAGGATCCTGATGTACTTGTCTTACTCTTAAGGAATATATTAGTCATTCAGAAGATGAACTTACTTTCTCAGGCAGTTAGAGCACCATGTAATGAATTTACTACAGGTCACTAGCTATTTCATTTCTTGGTCCCTTTTTCAAATGTAGATTTTAGGAATACTGTATCATCAACCAGATTCTCCTTGGAATAAATAAGACCAACTCTACACTACAGAGTAGTGCCAAATGAGAGTTTTCAGACCCCCAAAGTAGCATCAATAGCCTATTGCTATGAAGGTTCTCAAGTCACTAGGACTCCAATTAGTGGATTACTAAATTAAAAGTGCATTAAGTATGAACTAAATGTGTACTACTGCAGAACTTTCAAACGGATGCAAGTCTGCCTACCCCAGCCTATCATGGGTGCCATCAATTTGGATTTGCTTATACAGGCACACTTCTTATCAGTTTGAACATATGCAGTGAACTCATGATCAATATATGAGCCTCTGGTTGTGCTGCATGTTTGCACATTTTTTCTGGACAGGTACTCCTGCAGCTGTTTTCCTGTTCATTTGAGCACCCCTTCTGCTCATTATGGGTATGCAGACGGAGGCAGTGCCACATGAATGAACAAATAAACAAATAAACCACTTGAAAAATGCTGGCATCAACTGCATTTCTGTAGAAAGCGTCACTCTGAAAGTACCACTCCAATCCTCAAAAACTTTCAATGGGTTCCCATCTCCTGCCATATTGACTGGAAGTTCGTCACCACTGGATTCAAGGCTTTCACTCACCTTCTCCTTTAGGAGCCACACCCTCCGATTGGTTCCTACTGACGGGATCTGATTTGTTTGGAACATCTGTCCATCATATAATCTGTCCAACATATAATGCAATAAGACACAGATGGCAGAGGGCAGGTCTGGGCAACTCCCCACGAGCCTCACACACCCTCATGAGCCTTCTCAATGCTGCATCCTGACTCCCTGGAGTTGGCTTGCCCCTCTTTGCCTGGCACACCCCAACGAGCCTCACAACACTGCTTCCCAGCTCTTTGGGGATGAAGGGGAGGGGAAGGAGGTGCTACACAAACCTCACAACACTGCATCTCAACTCCTTGCAGGGGAAGGGTGACGGGATGTCCCCACGGGCCTCACTCACGCTTGGGAGCCTCACAGTGAAACTGAGGTACAGTGAGTAGGTTGGTGATAGAGGAACAAGGGTGAGGGTTGGGTTGTAGGAGGAGTTAAGGTAGGAGGGGGAGAGCTGATTGAGTGCCTTAAAATCGATGGTAAGGAGTTTCTGTTTGATGCAGATGTTTAAGCAGGATGTGAATCTCGTATGACTAGAAAAAGTAGATTCATGTTTTTATTAGTTCTTAGGAGGAAATAGCCAGCTGAGGATTTGTGCGGAATCTGTATATAGACAAGGGCCATTTGAAAGGTGATTCTCTGCCCTTAATAGGTCTGCCATTTCCCCTCCTGTACACCTCATATATCTCTGAATTTACAATTCTTATTCACTGACTAAATGGGTCTGTAAGTCAACTGAGGAGAAACTCCGTCTTACCCTCACATGGCATTTTTTAATGAGCAGTCATCAAAAAACTCCGCTAATCTCCTAATAATACTACTAAAATTATTAGTAGGGCCAGATATACTAAAAAACAACTATTATCAATGATCAAATAAACTTTGAGAATGCTGAGCAGTATCACCACCTAGAGTTAGCCAGCTCCTCTTAAAATGATTTTGGGGTTTGGCTAGAGCTTTGATAGAGCTGACAGTATGGCCAGCAATGGCATTCTTAACCATTGCATACAGTTTCCTTGGGGTAATTTAAAAATTTATCTAGTCCAGCTTACATTGTGAAAGATGCTTTACCAATCTTGATGTTTTATTCTGAGCAAAAAGTAGAGAAACTTAATATTCAGCTACTCACATAAATGGGCTTTGCTAATACCCCTGAAAATGTCTATCTAGCTCTCAAATGCTAATAATAATAATGGCATTTGTTAAGCACTTACTATTTGTCAAGCACTGTTGTAAGCACTGAGGCGGATACAAGATCATCAGAGGTTGGACACAATCCCTGTCCCACATAAGGCTCACAGTCTTAATTCCCATTTTGCAGATGAGGTAACTGAGGCCCAGAGAAGTGAAGTGACTTGCCCAAGGTCATACAGCAGCTATGTGGTGGAGCTAAGAATAGAACCCAGGTCCTTCTGATGTCCTGGCCCTGCTCTATCCACTAGGCTGTGATGTTTCCCACGAAGCAGCATGCTTCATATGCTCTGCCTAAGTTTCCATTCTCCGGCATCCCCTGTATGAGGTTTAATCTGCAAGATAAAAAAGTATCCAAGATAATATCTTTATTTTGTAGTAAAGGAGACTCTTTTCCAGTTTCCATCCAGTGTTTCTTTGGTAACCTCTTCGACTGTCAACTAGTTAAATTATCCAGTAGTGTAAAATGTAAATAGTTATCAACTAGCTGCGGGTGGATTCACAAAGATTCGACTGACTTAAAAGGTAGCTTTTGAAATGAAATAAACAGAGGTCATATATATCTTTTAAAAAATTTGTTGAGAAGGTTTTGTTTTCCTTAGTATTCCCCTAGTGAAGGGAAGCTTTTGTTTGACATCATGGTCAAAGGCCTGGGGAGTGTACTGCAGGGAAGGGAGAAGCAGAAATGCTAACCCCTCCCCCCCCACCCCTCTCCCCCCAACCCAGATACTGGGATTATTCTCTGGGAAGAGGCTAGCTGCTCTGCTAATATGAGTTGAAGCACAACCCTTTCTCCCTCCTCCCAAGAGCTATTGGAACAATCCATAACGAGGCTGGCTCCTCAGCCAATAATAGGAAAGTCCCTCTTTTCTACTCTTTCTCTTCTGGGTCTGTTGGAACGAAGAGTCTCATCTGCTTCTTCAGAGCTGGCTCCACAATGATAGCCCCTAATTAAGCTGATGGGATGGTAGGCCGGGAAAGTGGAGGCTGATGATCTATTTCGAAGTCGTTCTAGTGTGTATCTTAGTTTGAGGTTTTTAAATCTCTATTTGAAATAGTGTGGCCTAGTGGAAAGAACATGGCCCTGGGAGTCAGAAGATCTCATTCTACTCCTGGCTCTGCCATACACCTGCTGTGTGACCTCAGGCAAGTGACTTAACACCACTGGGCCTCAGTTTCCTCATCTGTGAAGTGGGGAATCAATACCTATTCTCTCATCTATTTAGACTGTGCACCCCAGGTGGAACAGGGACTGTGTCCTATCTGCTTAAACTGTATCTACTACTCCAGTTCTTAGTACAGTGCTTGGCACTTTATGAAAGCTTAATAAATACTACAATTATTATTACTATTATTATTATTTTAATTTACTTTCTTGCATTCTGTTCAACTGTAGCTCTGATAAAAATGTTGTTTGTTAGCAGATGTGGACAATCAGAGTTTCAAAGTTCTGCAAAGTACTCAGGCAGAGACCCCTTTTGGATTCTGGTACGAATCCACATCACTTTTAATCCTTTTGAATGCCTGGTTTGGCAAATGGCTCCTAAGGCTTCTCATTCCTGATATTTTAGCAAGGTAACTCTCCTAACACTTTTATCCTCGCGGATGGCTCACTGCATGGTTTCTTTGGCTCGAAAGCCAAGATGTAAAACTTATTCAGAGCAGGGAAGCAAGAGCGAGTTTCTCTTTTCTGGGCCTCTTTTTAACCAATTCCGTCTGACCTCCACTTTATTCTGGCCCAGCCCTCTGCTGGATTGGTTGAGCTCCAGGTGATGGCTCCTAGTGACCCAGCCCTTCAGAGAGTGATTGACATGACATGTAAATGGATCCTCCCTCATGACCTGTACCCCACGGCAGGAAAGCCTGCTATTTCCTCTTATGGTGCCCTCTGTAGTCTGGGTAGACCGACACAGAAGCACAGCAGAAATGCAAGTATATTTTTCCATCTCCCCTTAAAGTTCCCATCTTTAAATAATTCTCGTATTTTATCAAACGTGGCTCTCTTTAATTGTTCAGAGACATGTAAGGAGCTGCCATAACAGGAAAGCCACACAAACTATTAAAGCCCCTGGCAAAATTTCTGGGACTACAGCACTCCAATAAAACACCGTGCAGAACCAGGTTTTATGCTGTTAAAGGACCACATTGTGTGACCCTGTGACTAAGCAGGGGATTTGGGGGTGAGGGGTAGAGACAGTCCACTTCCCTTTGTTTCCCCATGTAAACTCACACTGACTTGTTTCTCTCATACATCTCATACAGTTGAAGAGGATTCAGATATTCCAAAGAATAAGAGCAAGGAGCAAACCTTGATAAGGTGAATGGTATGAGAAAGGAGATAAAGGGCAGTGTAAATACCTTTGGAAGGAGAGTTTTAGATTGCTTCAGTCTAAGAAAAGAGTGCACAGAACCTGGTTCTTTTTTGAAAGGACTGAGTAGAACCACCTGGAGCAGAAACTTTAGAAAGGAATGAAAGTGCAATGGAAGTTGAATTTTCAACTCCCGTTGTGGGCTGCATATAAGAATAATCATAAACATAATAGTCTGAAATTAAATACTAAGTGGCAGGAAAGTATGGTGAGCTCTCACACCAACCCTCCCTCCCACCCAAATGCCCCACAACCATGGAGAAAGGTATAAGAGTGAAAGGGAAACTGGAAACTTCTGGGCGGCTGTCCATTATTTACAAAACACTACAGTCACCATGCCTGAGACTCTCCGGTAGGTGGCCAGAGAGGTGGACAATTATCTTTCCATGTGAAGCCCTGAATCTTATAACAAATGGGGTAATGGAAACAAGAAAGACGATACAATTAGCAAAGTCATTCTTATCTTGTCCAGTAGAGGTCTGCCTGTGTTAAGATTTAGGGCCCAGTTTGACCTCCACGGACAGCTCAAATATGGTTCCCAAGCCCACCAGTTGATCATTTTGGTGGGAACCAAGCATGGACCTGGGAGTAAGAAGGACTTGGGCTCTAATCCCAGCTCTTCCTTTGGCCTGCTGTGTGATTTTAGGTAAATCACTTAACTTCTCTGTGCCTCAATTGCCTCATCTGTAAAATGGGGATAAGACTGTGAGCCCCACTTGGGACATGGACTGGGTTCAACCTGATTAGCTTGTACCTACCCCAGGGCTTAGTACAGTTCCTGGCACTGTAAGCACTTAACAAATACCATTATTATTATTATTACTCCTGCCCTCACCACCAATCCATAAACCGGTGATGATATCTAGATAGCTACCCTTGAGTTCAGGGTTGGGAAAGGGGGAGGAGAGCAACTCTCCTTAGCCCATGAAAAAGTTCCTCTCACTGCTTAAAGACGTGAAATCCAATCTTACCAATTTCTAAGCCCCTTTGCACTGCCAGCCTGGTCTTGTCATCTACCTTTGGCTACAAATAATCTCCACAGATGGAGCTCCACTCCCTCTCTCATCATATTCTGATGACGCAAAAGGACTGAGAATCATTCTTACTTTGGACCTATATCACTTTATGAAATCTCAAAGTCCAGGCATTTCTATCATTGGGAGCCTAAGCTTCAACTGGGGACCAGACCAAGAAGTGGGCTCATGAAAACTTCTACTTTCTGGCGTGACGATCCAGCCTTAATAAAAGTAGATAATGACATAATAATAATTGATATGAAAGCACTTTTGGAAAATAAAAGCACTACACAAGTTCACTGCGTGGACCTACTTCTTTATCAACATTCAAGAGGTCACTGGCCCATCCTCTTAATTGTATGTTTCCAGTGAAGCAGGCAAAGCCATTAATTTAGCAGTTTCCTTTTCTGGGTGCCCCCTTAAGTTCAGTAGGAGCCCTATAAATATACTGAGGTGTAACAGAAAGGGGGCAGAGTGATATAAAATAAAGATGTGTGATGTTCAACAACCTATGATTTACTCCTTTTACTGTAATACAGACACCTACATGCAGCGAGTGTTACAATATTCTAAATTTAATAAATCTATAATAAATAATGCCCCACTATAGTAAATTATCACTAAATTTTCAACACAATGTAATTCATAGTAACACAAATATTGGGGTATTTATTTGCTACTGGTGAAAACCAGAACTGGCATTGATACCACAAACTTGCTTTTTCACATTTTTAAGCATTAGAATACAGGAAACGGAGCACCCTGGTTAACAAGGGAGGGGGAAAAAAAGCCTGCTTACTTTCCTAGCTAGTAAGCATGAAGTAATTACTTATACATGTTGCCAAAACATGGAATGATGCAGTGGTTAAGTTTTCATACTTTCCTGGGATATGTTAGAGGAAAGGGGTTCAATGAGATGGGTTTCAATTCCTGAACACTTGAATTATTTGAATTGCTTTGGCTCAAAAACAGAAGCCAGCATTTTGTTAAAGCTGTGGAACTGGTAAAAAACATTTTGGAGGAGAAAGGCCACATTCTGAAAGTTTTTCACAACATGTCTGTTCGTGCTTACCACATCAACTACTTGTAGTTTAACTACAATGCAATTTTTAAATTACAAATTTATTCAAATAGGGTTCTGCTAAATGAAATTAGCCTTCTCTAGAAAAAAAGACCTAAAATTATTGTTAGAACTCTGCTCTCTTCATATTAAATATCTTTGAAAATAATTTACTACCCTTAGTGAGTTAGTCTTAATATGACGTTCTGTTTTAAACATTTGATAGGGAAGTAGCACTGATTCTCCAGTTCATCCCTTGCAAAAAAATAACTTGAAAAAAAGTCTTTCACTGTATTATTTTGTTATGAAAATAACATCTGTGTGGTTCTGTGGGAAGCAGCGTGGTCTAGTGGAAAGAGCACGGGCCTTGGAGTCGGAGGATCTTGGTTCTAATTCCAACTCTGCCAGTTGCTTGCTGTGTGACCTTGGGCAAGTCATTTGACTTCTCTGTTTCTCAGTGTCCTCAACTGTAAAATGGGAATTCAATACCTGTTCTCCCTCCTTCTTAGACTGTGAGCCCCATGTGGGACAAGGACTGGGTCCTACCTAAATGACTTGTACCTACCACAGCACTCAGAACAGTGTTTGACACATAATAGGCGCTTAACGAGTACCATAAAAAAGAAAGAAAAATGTAAGGATAAAAGTGTAGTTATCATCTAATCCATCAATTGATCATTCAGTGGCATTTATTGAGTGCTTACTCTGTGCCGACCACTGTATTAAATGCTTGAGAAAGCATAAGAGAGTTAGTAGACACAATCTATTAAACCTCTTTAGACCACACGTTTACCTGGTGGGTCAGGGGCCATGGGTGCTACATGATCTTTTTACCCAGAATTTCCCTGGCCCAACCAAGGGGTAACCACAGTAAAGCTGCAGATGGGGATGCTTCTGTGCGGGGCAGGGTGGATCCAGATAAAGCATCTGAGGGAAAAGAGTGGGCTGTGATTACTCATTTTCTCTAGGTATGGGGAAAAGTGGGTGGATGATAAAGACTTGGAAGAATGGACTAAACAGGAACTGAAATCACACACACAGCCCCTATTTTATTCCAATGGGGATAAGAAAAGGTGAAACGAGGAGCCTGGAGTAGGCACCTGCTCTCATATGGCATCTCTCCCCCCTCTCCTGTCCCTGCAACCCAAATCCCAGTGCACCCTGAGTCATCCCCACCTGTGCCATTCCTCTCCACTCCCCCAGGCTCCTGCCCCCTCTTCGACTCTCCCGTCTTTCTCAGCAGTATCTCAGCAGAAGATCTCCTGCCTCCCCTCAAAATCTACCCTCTCCACATGTGCTTTTGACCCCATCCCAAAATGCTTTCCCCCTCCCTTCTTCCCTCTTTGACTGGGATCTTCAACTGCTCACTCTGAAGGGCTTCCCCACTGTTGTCAAACGTGCTCAACCCTCCCCTATCCTAAAAAAATCCTTTCTTGACCCCACAACTCCCTCCAGTTATCGCCCTATCTTCCCCCTACCATTTCTCTCCAAACTTCTCAAGCAAGTTGTCTACACCCATTGTCTCCACTTCCTCTCCTCCAGTTCTCTCCTTCACACCCTCCAATCTGGCATCTGCCCCCTTCACTCCATTGAAACTGTCTTCTCTAAAGTCTCCAAATCCAATGGCTTCTACTCCATCCCAATCTGTCTCGATATTTCAACTCCCACTGTCCTCTCCTGGTTCTCCTCCTGGTGCTGTGGGTGTGGGCCAGCCTTCCTCAGGGGGTGGGGAGGCTCCAGCATAGACAAACCCAGTTCTTCTGGATTCATTTATCATGTTTATCATTATGTAAATAAATGTTTTATCTCTCTCTCTCCCCCATTGGAGTAGAAGCTCCTTATTGGCAAGGAATGTTTCACTTGCTTTTTTTGTACTTCTCAAGCCCTGACTACAGTGCATTGCAACCAGAAGTGATTCCTTTTGTTTACTTTGAACCTTTCACCCTCAAATTTCAGTGGCTGTCACCTCATTCTAGAGATTCAAGGTTCAATAGGTGCCTCCTTATCCTGTTAGTTTCTACAGATTTCTTGATGGTAATGTGCTGGAGAGAAAGGTTTTTGAAGGTTTTTGGTATTTTTCATTTATATCTGTGTGTGTGTGTGTTTGTGTATCTTCACATATGATTGTTATACTGTATATAACTATCAACCAATAGTATTTATTGAATACTTACTGTGCTCAGTGCACTGTACTAAGCACTTGGGAGAGTACAATATAACAATATAACAGACACATTCCCTTCCCACAATGATCTTGCAGTCTAGAGGGGGAGATAGACATTAATATAAATGAATAAATTACAGATATGTACGTAAGTGCTACAGCTGGGAGGGGGGGAATGAATAAAGGGAGCAAATCAGGACAACGCAGAAGGGAGTGGGAGAAGAAGAAAAGAGGTCTAAGTCAGGGAAGGCCTCTTGGAGGTCATGTGCCTTCAATAAAGCTTTGAAGAGGGGTAGAGTAATTGTCTTCCAGATATGATGAGACAGAGTATTCCAGGCCAGAGGCAAGACATGGGCGAGAGGTTGGTTGCTGGATAGATGAGATTGAGGTACAGTGAGTAGGTTGGCATTAGAGGAGGGAAGTGCGTGGGCTGGGTTGTAGTAGGAGAGTAATGAGGAGAGGTAGGAGGGGGCAAGTTGATTGGTGCTTTAAATACGATGGTAAGGAGTTTCTGTTTGATGCGGCTCAGGATTCTGCTCAGACAGTAGCAACACGATGCTTGGCTCTGACTTCCTCCCTCCGTCATATGCTGAGGATGAACTTGGTGGTTAGAACACAGAAGGGGTGAAATCATCACAGTCCTTCCATTTTCTAACAGCAGCCACTCAATGTCACTTCCTCAAACCTCCCATTGTCTATCAAGAGGGGAAAAATGCTGGCAAAAGTGAGCAAAGGAGAAAGAGCATATCAAAATGCGAATTCAATTTTACGGAGGGCAGGAATGGAAAAGGGATAAAAATAGAAAAGGATATCCTATAAATAGCCCATGCATAAAATGAGCATTTTGGTAGATAACTAATATAAATTGCACCATATTATACTAGTGTCTATGTTACTCTCTGGTTATGTTAGGTAACCCATTTTATTCTTCAATGTCACATTGGGCAATTGAAAAAGAAGCTGCATTGACTATCAGGTCAGTGTGACTATCACACTCAATTTGAAACCAAAGAATTACCTGCAAAACAAGAACTCATTTAGGCCACTAGGGTTCCTAATCAACACTAGGGGAGTTGTTGAGGTGTTGGGAGAATCTGGCTTAGGAATGATAATCACAATGAGAGTTTATGGGTTTGTTCTTCCCTAGCTCTTTTCTCTTACCTCCAAATTGCTGGGGCAGGTAGATCTACTGCATAAACTTGCTTAGTAATGAGTGGCAATTAGTGGGCAGTTTTCTTCCTAGCTCCTGATTAAATGGTGATTGTAACCTCAAGGCCTTAAAAGTGAAACAGCAGGTGCTCCCAGGCAAGGACAAGAAAAGACAGTGCATTTGTTCCTAAATGTGGCTTTAAGCATTTGCACCAGAGAAAGAGCATATCAAAATGTGAATTCAGTTTTATAGAAGGGCTACTGAGTTTGACACTTGGATTAGGAATGTGAGAAATGACCGTCATTCTAAGGGTGCAGGGAGATAAACCTAGGAATCGAACTTCACTTCCACACTCCCTGCACATGGACTAGGGAACCCAGCCTGAAGAAATCAAATCCCCTTGCTGGGAAGAGTTTACACAGTGGGATTGAATACGTGTTTTTACAGAACACAGTCTCCACACCAAGGTCTATCAAGCATGGAGTGACAAGCCTCAGTGGAAGATGGAAGGGTATAGTTGGGGGTATAAAATTGGTGTGTAGTTTAAGAAACATTATTGTTGTATTGTTATTTATCATGACTCTTACTCTGTGGCTGTGGCCTTTTCCTTACGAGATTATGCCAGTCTTGTGGCATTTCTTGTGGAATTGTAAAGAAACTCATATTTAACAAATTCTTTACATCCATTCCTTCACTTTTTTCTCTCTACCATAAAGAGATGATATATGTATATATCATCTATATCATATATATGTGTGTGTGTGTGTGTGTGTGTACATATCCCCAGGCATGTCTGCATAAAGGAACCAATATTGTGGTATTTCTTAAGCGCTTATTATGTGCCAAGCACTGTACTGTATTAAGCACTCTATTGCCCTGACTTGCTCTCTTTATTCACCACCCCCGCAGCCCCATAGCACTTATGTAGATACCCATTTTTTTATTTACTTTAATATCTGTCTTTCCCTCTAGACTGGAAGCTCACTGTCAACAGGGAATGTGTCTGTAATATTGTTGTGTGGATTCACTACCAAAACGATTGCAGATGGAGGTGGGGCGTTCTGGGAGAGATGTGTCCATGGTGTCGTTGTGGGTCAGAAATGACTCGACAGCATAAGACAAGTACTCTCCCAAGTGCTTAGTGCAATGCCCTGTACATGGTAAGCACTCGATACATTTGACTGACTGATTGATCGATTGATTGGGTAGATACAACACACTCAGGTTCCATAGTCGGATGGATAACATGTATTTAATCCCCATTTGCATTTGAGAAACTCAGAACTCAGTGACTTTCCCAAGGTGACAGCAGACAAGTGGCAGAGCCGGTAGTAGAACTTAGGTCTTCTGGCTTCAAGGCCTCACTGCTTCTCTCATATGAAAGGAACCCACAGATGCACTTAATTGTACATCCATACACAGTCTACATACTGTGTATATTATATAACTATGATCAATCCCAAATCATGAACATCAGCAGTAGTGACAGTTACATGAAAAGCACATAGGGTAATGAAAATTTCCCACTGTTTGGTCAACAGGAATTTTTCACTCCCATTTTAAGAAATAAGAAAAACGCTCGAAGTATATATTTTGCTGCTGAAGTTCATAAATCATCCTCATTCAGCAAGAGTCTCTCACTATCATCATGATCTACTCTTGCTAGTAAATTAGGCCATATGGACATTTACAATAGAATGTCACTTAATGAATTACTGCTTCAGCACCCAAAAAGCATACTAGAAGCCTAAAAGAAATGACTATGGAACCATGAAGCTAACCCAAATCTATGGACAATAATCCTCATGTATGGGTCATCTCCCAACATTGGGTATTTTAGAATCAGCTTTACAAAGCTATTATTTCATTCCTCAAGTCTCCTAAAGCAAGTGAAAAGGGGGTAGGGCCTAGAAAGGAATCAGGGTGGATCAGGGTCCTGCCCAGGCTTTTCATGGGGATTCACAGGTAGGCAAGAAAAATGCTTCCAGGAAGGCTGTCCTAGATCTCCGCTGGGTCAGACCCACCTGCCTCCGTGGAGATCATCAATTTACTCCCAATTTTCCTGATCTGGCTGGGTCCTGAGACAGTGTGACTCAATTCAGACACCTTCTTGGTCACCTGCTTTTGCTACAAAAAGAGCCTGCAGCAGGCAGTCAGGAGACCTGGGAAACACATGAGGAACAAGATAGAATGGGTGCTGAGAGCCCACTTTACCCACCCTCCCTGGCAGAGGGGATGCAAACAGGCAGATTTGCCTACCAACCAGATCCTGCATGGAGGAAACAATCAGAGGAGGGGACGGGAGGGGTGGATCCAATATTTTAATTGGAAGAATCTGAACAAAGGTTTCTGGAAGCTTCTCATTTGTCACGGGAGTTGTAGATTAGCAAGCCACAGACTTGTTGTGTTTTGTTCTTTTGCTTAATTTGCTTGATGGTAGTAGCCTAAAACTTAGTCAAATTTGGCTCAGGAAATCTAACTGCTACAGAGAGGTTTAAACGTACTCAATGTATAGCAACAGCACTGCACCTGATTCCATTCAGACACTCAAACTGGTCTCCAGTGCCAAACACAGAAAACTAACCTGAATAATAATAATAATGATGGCATTTATTAAGCGCTTACTACGTGCAAAGCACTGTTCTAAGTGCTGGGGAGTTTACAAGGTGATCAGGTTGTCCCACGCGGGGCTGACAGTCTTAATCCCCATTTTACAGAAGAGGGAACTGAGGCCCAGAGACGTGAAGTGACTTGCCAAAAGTCACACAGCTGACAAGTGGCGGAGCCGGGATTTGAACCCATGATCTCTGATTCCAAAGCCCAGGCTCATTCCACTGAGCCACGCTGCTTCCCCTTTATGACAAGTGTGGGATGCAACATTTTTCCAGACAGCCCGCAGCCTCAGCCCAGTCAGTCTTCCTGCCCAGGCCTCAGTGTGCGGGATCCCTGCCCCATCGGTCTTCCTGTCGAGGCCCCGGTGTGCAACATCCCCAAGTCCTGAAGCATCCATATTTATTATTAGTAATAATGATAGCATTCATTAAGCACTTAAGTGCTCCAGCGCTTAGAACAGTGCTTTGCACATAGTAAGCACTTAATAAATGTCATCATTATTATTATTACTATGTGCAAAGCACTGTTCTAAGCGCTGGGGAGGTTACAAGGTGATGAGGTTGTCCCACGGGGGCTCACAGTCTTAATCCCCCATAGCCATATCTTTGAATATATGTATATGTGTACATTTAGTGGTATTTGAATTCATAGTCATATTAATAATTAAATAATAATGATTAATAATTAATTAACAGTTAATTAATATGAATAATGTCTGTCTCCCCCTCTAGACTGTAAAGACGTTATGGGCAGGGAATATGTCTGCTAATTCGGTTGTATTGTACTCTCCCATGTGCTTAGTATAGTTCTCTGCACATAGTAAGTGCTCAATAAATACCATCAATTGGTTTGTTGAGCGCTTACTATGTGTCAGGCACAGTACTAAGCACCGGGATATATATCAACTACTCAGCTTGGACACAATCCATGTTCCACATGGGGCTCACAATCTTGATCCCCATTTTACAGGTGAGGTAACTGAGGCACAGAAAAGTGAAATGACTTAATGACTTGCCTAGGGTCACACAGAAGACCACCAGTGGAGCCAGGATTAGAACCCAAATCCTTCTGACTCCCAGGCCCTTGCTCTATTGTCTTTAAAATGGTACAGATAGGAGCTTATCCATAAATTTATCCAAGCCTCTCTTGAATCTACTGAGATTTTTTGCTTCACTACTTCCTATGGTGATGAAATCTACACCCTTCCCACCTGGTGTGAAGAAGTGTTTTCTTTTGTTTTGAACCTACCATCCTCAAGCTTTAATGGGTGTCCCTTTATCCTGGTGTTGTGCAGTCTGATGAAGAACAATTCTATGTTCACCCTGCCCAAGCCCCCTGTGATTACGTATACTCTAATCACGTCCTCTCAGCCTGGGTCTTTTCAGACTGAAGAGTCCTGACTCTTTCCATCTATCCTGACCTGGTGCCCCTACCATAGGGCACTGACTTCTGAAAAACTTTAAACTGTCTGTAGTGCTTAGTCTGGTTATTCCTGGAATGTAATTCTTGAATCTTCTTGATACACTGCTTGAGAGGGAAAGAAAAATGATGATAAAGATTTTTTTTTGAAAACACACACACACACAAACCTCAGTATAAAAGATTCAATTGTGATCAGTTAACCAGAGCAAATGCTGCCTGTGATGGGAGGGTGGAAAGGCCAAAGTAGAATAGGGAAGAAAATGGTTGAAGAGTACTCTGAAAAGCTAAATGTATTCAAGTCAGCAGGGTCTGATTATAGGGGGCCTGGGATACTTAAGGAATCGGTGATTGTTATTGCAGTGCACCAGCTATTATTTGTAAGAACTCACAGAGGACAGTAAAAGTTCCTAATACGTGAAACAGGCAAATGAAGTTCCCATCTTTAAAAGGATGGGCCAGGTAATTACAGATTGGTGAGCTTAATGCCTATACCAGAGAAAATGGTGGCACAAATCCTTAAAACAATGAAGTTGCAAATTCCTAGGAAAGCCCAATATATTGGGGACTGATCAGCATGCTTTCTGAATAACATAACTTCGGGGTGAAATTATAAATGTACTCTAGATGGACTTTCAATTATATTCATGTGACATCTTCAAATAAGCTGTGTGAACCTGATTATTTTGAATCTACCCTAGCACTTAGTACAGTGCTTGGCCCATAGCGAATGCTTAAAAAAAAATACCACAGTGATTCGTCACTATTAAGCCAAGAATGGATGATCTAGCTCCTAATACTCATTGTGGGACTCAGTCTTGGGCCCATGGGACAGAGTATTCCAAGACTAGATGTAAAAAATAACTCAGAGAAGGAGTGGAATTTCCATCCCTTACACTGTTAAAATAGGATCAATAACTTACTACCTATGGGATGATTACTACAGGATCTACCTGAGGCAGGGATCTAGACCATAAAACCTCTAGAGGTTCCTTTGATTCAGACTGGATTACTCTACCCAGTAACAAGGCTTTGTGTTTACAGGTGGCCAGAGTAACAAGTTTAATGCTACTTACAAATCTATTACCTATCCCCTACCTGATCTGAAAATGGAGCACAGAGGTGACTCTTCAAAGGTCACACTAACTTGGCTGTAGAAATTACCAGGAGCTTTTAAAACTTCTTTATCTCTTTTAAAAGAAGAGTGAATTTTGTCTTCCCGGAAAGAGAACAGACAACTGAAAAGCCATGATATTATCATAACTGTAGACGGCACCACCATCTTCCTTGTCTCACAACCCGTAACCTTGGCATTATCCTTGACCCCTCTCTCTCATTCAACCCACATATTCAATCAACTAAATCCTGTTGGTTCAACCTTCACATTACTAAAATCCACCCTTTCCTCTCCATCCAGACTGCCACCACAGGCACTTATCCTATCCTGCCTTGGTTACTGTACCAGCTGCCTTGCTGACCTCCGAGCCTCTTGTCTCTCCCCACTGCAGTCCATACTTCACTCTGCTGCCCGGATTATTTTTCTACAAAACCGTTCAGGCTATGTTTCCCCACTCCTCAAGAACCTCCAGGGGTTGCCCATTCACCTTCACATCAAACAGAAACCCTTTACAGTTGGATTTAAATCACTCAATCACCTTGCCCCCTCCTACCTCACTTCAGTACTCTTCTACTACAACCCAGCCCACACACTTCGCTCCTCTAATGCTAACCTTCTCACTGTACCTCAATCTCGTTGATTTGCTGCCGATCCCTCACCCACATCCTGCCTCTGCCCTGGAATGCCCTCCCTCCTCAAATCCAACAGACAATTGCTCTCCCCGCCTTCAAGTCTTAATTGAAGGCACATCTCCTCCAAGAGGCCTTCCCTGATTAAGCCCTATTTTCTTTTTCGTCCACTCCCTTCTGTGTTGCCCTGACTTGCTCTCTTTATTCATCCCCCCTCCCAGCCCCACAGCACTTACGTACATACCTGTAATTTTAATTATTTATATTAATGTCTGTCTCCCCATCTATACTGTAAGCTCATTATGGGCAGGGAATGTGACTGTTATATTATAAATACTCTCCCAAGCACTTAGTATAATGCTCTGCACACAGTAAGCAATCCATAAATACGACTGACTGACTTACTGATCACAGCCTTCAACATCAAGGCTAACCATAAACGTACTGAAGTTCAGAAGGTAGACTTGGGGATGGGGCAATGGCTGAGCCCTCCTGGAGACTTTTCTGAGGGTAGAGTGGCAGCTACAAATGTCTCCCGTATTCAGTTCTGAAACAACTAAATAGCCGTGGCACCAAATGCCATATTTCCCAAGAAGTGCCATATGTCTCATCATGCCCTTTGATCAAAGGGTGAAAATATTAGCTTTGGATGTACTGCTAACTGGAGACCACTCTCTCTAGACTGTAAACTCCCTGTGGGTAGGGACAGTGTTTACCAACTCTGCTTCCAAGTGCTTAGTACAGTGCTTTGCACACAGCAAGCGCTCAATAAATACCATTGACTGATTGACTGACCTGGCAAAACTTTACTATCACAATAACTTCAACCTCATGCTACTGAGTTCAGCTTCTAGCCCTTTCCACAATATATCAGTTTGCCTCCATACTTGCCAAGTAGGCAAGGGACGGTACATAGCAAACAATCACACTTCCTGGACCACAGCCCTTTCCTATTGTGAAAAGAGAATTCTGAGGCAAGTATGAGACTAGACAATAAATCCTAAAGGATATGGAACCAATTATTCCCAAGAAACCTCCAAAATATGGTCAAGTGTTTTCAGAGCTGCTAAAAGCTGATAATACTCTTTCAGATCAAATTCATACCCCAGATCCACAACTGCAAAAGAGCACCATCAAAGGGTTTGCTTTTAAAGAACCAGCCATGAATGAAGTCTTGAAGAATGCAATTATAGAGTAAGAAAGTGACCTCAATTCAAAATTCCCAGGAAACAAATAAATTGTCCCCAAAAGGCTTCTGGCAAAGAAATGATGAGTTCACTTAATTGGGCAGAAAGATACTGTACGACTAAAATTGAATGTGCAATAATCTAGATCTGAGTGGAAAAATAAAATTCCATTAAAGCACATTTAAAAACTCAGCTCATGAATACCATCAAATTGTTTCATCCTAATATTCTGGACTACTTATTAGGTCCCCTCCCTCCTTTTAGTAAGCACCTCACTATATAACATGTACAAATCTCCTCTTGGCATTAGGACTAAACAATATTCATTAAAAATGCCACTAAAGTGCAACCTGTAAGTAAATCAAACCTTTGATGCTCTATTTTGCAAATTTCATGGGCCACTAGGGATAATTAAAAGGGCAATTATATAAAGTTGGTGCAGTTTTGAGAAACAAATGACATTTTCTGCTTTAAAGCACTTGATAATGTGATGTTTTTCTATTAGAGCGATTGTTCTTTATGGACAGGCAGCACAAGCAAAAATGCTCCTTTAACAGGCTTTAATGATTGACACCATTCACTACTCAGCCTGGGAAATATACACTGAGATTTGGAAGAGGAGGATGAAAAATTATGAAATGCATTCCAAGAAAGCTCAATTGAAGCCAGTTCTCTAAGTGTACTCTAGAAATGCACAAAGACTCTGGTACATTAGTATTTAGTGTGTTAGAGTGCTGTTTAGTTTGTCACTACGTTTAACCACTGCTCTGAAGCTAGCAAAGCACATTATTGCTAGTAAGAGCTCATGAAAAATACAGCGAAGAAACTGCTAGTGGCAGAAGCATTTAACTTTCTTGTTAGCAGCCTCCCCCATGTGGCACTTTAGCACCAGCAAGTTGTTTATTATGTTCTGTGCCAGGCAAAACTGATTAAATGGGGCTCTTAAGAATCAAAGCGTTATAAATTCATGGAAATACAGCAAGCGATAAATTCCGGGGAATTAAAAGCTTACTAGTTCTATTAGCATTTCGGGGTGTTTGAATTGTTAATGCTGATGTATGAAAATGAAGTTCCTCTAAAACAAAGCTGACCAATACAACATTTGCACTGCTCCAGCATTTCTATAAAGTGTAAATCGTTGCTCGAGTTTTCTGAGTTTCTGCCCTCAATCTCCCTTTCCCTTTCAAAAGTAAAACCTATAGTAATGTTAGGAGCACTGAGCTGGATGAGGGTTTACGTGTACAAGCCAAGCAACAATATTATGCAAGGTTTTGACATTAATTATAATACTTTAAGTGGTCCTAGAGATAACACAGCTCCCTGTCCTAAAATTAAGGGCATAAGGTTGTTGGGGCAGGACAACAATCTGACAACTCAACAGCCAAACCACAAACACACACACACACACACACACACACTCACTCACTCTCTCTCTCTCTCTCTGTCTCATGCGCCAATCTGAATTTGGGGACACCAAGGAACACAATTTTCGTCATTCCCCGTGGGTCGTCCTATGAGTTGCCTTCTACCTTTGTCATTTTAGTAGAATACTAACTTCTCTATCATGAAAATATTCTCCCAGTGAAAGCTGAGTAGATCTTAATTCTGTTTCATCCATCTATTTTGAGGCCAATCACTCCAGAAAAAGAGCTTGTCTTTGGAACTCAGCAGTGATTGAGTTAGGAGAGAAACTCTTTCTGAAATATATATAAAATCAAGTTTGTGATGATATCTTTCCAAACACTCACACATACACAACTAAAGCAAAGTGTACATATCTTCTATTTTATTATTAAACCCACAACTATGCCCACTGGCTGATTTATTGAATTGTCCACCCATACAATTGGTTCTAACAGTCCAGTGATACTCACTGGTCCTAACTTATTTACTGTTTTCTTGTAAACCAAAGCCACACAATATACTGAACGATGGACAATAATTGAGAAGCAGCATGGCCCTGTGGACAGAGCACAGGCCTGGGAGTCAGAAGGTCCAGGGTTCTAATCCGAGCTCTGCCACTTGTCTGGTGTATGATCTTGGGCAAGTCACTTCACTTCTCTGTGCCTCAGTTAACTCATCTGTAAAATGGGGATTAAGACTGTGAGCCCTATGTAGGACAGAGACTATGTCCAACGCAATTAGATTGTATCTACCCCAGGACTTACCCTGGCACACAGTAAGCACTTAACAAATACCAGAATTATTATTATTATTAAATATACATATCAGAAAGAGGTAGTGGACTATGTACTTCAAGAGCCTGCCCAACTGGAGGATTTTAATAGGACTATTATGTTTAGAAATGGATAGCATCCTAGGACAAAAGACTACTTACCCATCAACATTACGAATAAAACAAAATAGTTCAGAAATGTAATGTTACAGGTGACAACCTGTTTGAATGACCAAAGCTGGGAAGAAATTAAGAAAGTAGTTGGGTGAATGAGAATGTAGATTAGAATTCTAGTAAAATATTTTTGTGGGATAGTAAAATGTCTGTGTACCTACTAAACTGAATAAACTTACATTGTAAATTTTATGAGGTCTCTGTATTTTAACATTTTCACTCTGAATTTCATAGTTTATATAAGGAAATAAAAATTGAATTCACCTTATTTCTTTTACTCCTGGTTCTTCATTTGTTTTATCTGTTTTCCATCAGTTTTCCATTGGTCTATTTTTCATTAAATTGTTAATTAAACTGTACAGTTAAAACACAGCTAATATGAATAATCGATGTAGGCTCCGTGAGTTCATTAAAGCCCAGTTGCCCCTACCTTAGGTAACAAAATTGATTCAATTACACAAAGTGGATTATCCATAGGCCTAACCTTCTCAGTACCCCTAAAACAGAGGCACACACCGTTTGAAGCCAGAGGACTTGGGTTCAAATCCCAGTTGCACCACATATCCTTTGTGTGACCTTGGGGAAGTCACTTAACTTTGCTGTGCCTCAGTTCCCTCAACTGCAAAATGGGGATTTAGTACCTGTTTTCCTTCCTACTTATACTGTGAGCCCTCTGTGGAACCTGGCTATTTTGTATCTACCCCAGGGCAGACTGTGACTAGACTGTGAGCCCGTTGTTGGGTAGGGAACGTTTCTATATGTTGCCAACTTGTACTTCCCAAGCGCTTAGTACAGTGCTCTGCACACAGTAAGCACTCAATAAATATGATTGAATGAATGACAGAGAACAGTGCTTGGCACATAATAAGCACTTAACAAATACTTGATTATTATCATTATCATTATTGTCACTGAAGTACACATTTGGATCTATGACCTTTGGGCATTTGACATGCACTCCACCCTCAACCCCACAGCACTTGTGTATGCATTTTTAAATTATATATTATGAGTTATTTATTTATATTAATGTCTGTCTCCCCCTCTAGACTGTAAGCTCATTGTTAGTGGGGAATGTGGCTGCCAACTCTCTCCTAAGTGCTTAGTACAGTGCTCTGCACATAGTAAGTGCTCAATAAATATGTTTGAATGATTTAATGAATGAAGTAGGCCCTGCAAGTCCATTCCAAACCTCTGGCAGGTCCAAGGGCCCTTGAGGTACCCTAGGCCTGACAAGAGATTCAGAGATTTCAGCTAAAAAGCTCTGCCTCTAGAAAGCAAGGTAGCAGGGCATAGCATTCTTGCCACTTGTTATTCCAACCCTTAAAGCACTATCATGGAATATGTAAGTTTCTTCAAGGGAGGCAGGGTAGAGGGGTAGCAAGGCCACAGAGTTTCAGAGGAGGTAGCTGTGCGTGCCTTGAAGTTCAACTTGAGAGAATTGGGCTTTGAATTCATTAAATAGTGCCTGCTAATAATAACAATTGCGGTATTTGTTAAGTGCTTATTATGTGCCAGGCACTGGGATAGAAACAAGATAATCAATCAATCAATGGCATTTATTGAGATGTTACTGTTTGCAGAGTACTGTACTAAGCACTTGGGGAAGAACAATACAACAGAACTGGAAGCTCAGACACAGTCCATGTCCCACATGAGGCTCACAGTTTAAGTATGATGGAGAACAGATATTTAATCTCCATTTGACAGATGAGGAAACTGAGACAAAGAGAAAGGAAGTGATTTGCCCAAGGTCACATAGGCAAACAGCAGAGCCGGGATTAGAACCCAGGTTCTCTGGCTCCCATGTCCATGCTCTTTCCACCTGGCCATGCTGTTTCACAGGACACAGGCTCACTGTTGTGTTTCTGCGGCTTAACCTCATCCTTATTTTAAGTTGCATTTCAACTGGGAAAAATGAGCAATATTTATCACCAGATCTCAGATTTTTCCAAACTGGACATGAATGCTGTGAAAAACGTGGCTTAGTCCTTACTCCTAGGTATGGTGAACATATGGTACATTTCCTACCACCCAAAGAAACATCGTTTCCTATATTTTGATGGCTTTTGTCACAATCTTAATGCTCTTTTAATGTAGTTTCTATGTATGAGTTCTATTATAAGATCACATTAAAGCCAATGAATCATTCAATAGCCCAGGAAAGCTTTTCTTACACTGTTTCCATCACAGGGTTTAGATTTTGAAAAGCTTAAGAGCTTCAAGTCCTTTCGTTCTAAACTAAGAAGTGTCTGATTTTTTTCTCCTGCATGACACTGATCAAGAGCCTGTAATAATTGCAGGACTGAAATTGATGTGGAAGTGTTCTTAACAATCTGATTTTAACCTATTACAACCCCACGGAATCTGTCTGAAGACCATTAGTCCATAATGACTCTACCCTTTTATCCATAAATTTCTTGGGGAGAAAATAAATAATTTGAAGATTGTGTCATTCTTTAATATCAGCACAATAGATCACTATTTTGGTGGATTTAGTTCAGAATCCAACATATTCTGGGGAAGAAAGCAGAGCATTCGACCATGATTTAGGAATCCTGGATTTTATTCTTAGCTCCTCAATGGCCTTGATGCAAGACCTTGGAAGCATTACATATTATAAATTTTCTATGACAGTTTCCTTATCCTCTGACCAGGGCTGATTATCAGAGAGTAGTAGTTATAGTATATTGCAGGAAGATTAAAAATCCAAAAGCGCTTGAACATGTTGAAGACACAAAGCAGGTAAACACATGCAAGATGGCATCATTACAACTACTAGCTTTCACGAGGACAATAAATGGAAGGATTAAGGTAGGAAGAGGTAGTGCACAAGAAATATGTGGCGGCATGACCTCCATTAACTTTGGTCTCCTTCTCATCAATTGATCAATCAATCGATCGTAACTAATAATAATTATTATTATAATATTTGTTAAGCTCTTACTATTTGCCAAGCACTGTTCTAAGTACTGGGGTAGATACAAGGTAATCAGGTTGTCTCACGTGAGGCTCACAGTCTTAATCCCCATTTTACAAATGAGGTAACTGAGGCACAGAGAAGTTAGGTGGCTTGTCCAAAGTCAAGAAGCAGACAAGTGGTGGAGTTGGGATTAGAACCCATGTCCTCTGACTCCCAAGCCCATCACACTCTTTCCACTGAGAGCTTATAGTCTACTGCTACTTGCAGAGTGGAATCACTGAAATGAACCTGCTATACTTAAGTATCTTTGCTAAAGTGTCGTCTGAGGTAGATTCTAGCCAGCCTGCTCATCCTCCTTCTGTACATCCTGTGTCCAGGGAAGAAGGAACAGGAATAGCTCTCAGTAAGAGTGGTGGCTGTGGTATTATTGTGTCTATATGGTTGCATGCCTGCCCAGAAGAAGACTGGATGGGGCTATGGGACACAGCCTGCACTCAGCCTGGGTCCCAGAGTTCAGGTCATGTAGGGTGTTTGTAGCCTGTACCCCTAATCTTCAGAACAGTTTTGAGGACTGAACAGTCAGAACAGAACTTACTCAACTTCCACCGGCTTTGGGGGGAGATGGGGAGACAAAGAAATGCTAAACTAGGCCATTTCCTTTTGACCTGGAGAAAGCATATAGTAGGCCCAGCAGCAAATTCCTTGGGAAACATGAGGCCACCCAATTCTTACCTGATTTTTTAATGGTATTTGTTACGTGCTTACTATAAGCCAGGCAGGGTTCTAAGCACTGGGGTAGATACGAGTTAATCCATTTGGACACAGTCCGTGACCACATGGGGCTCACAGTCTCAATCCCCATTTTACAGATGAGGTAACTGAGGCACAGAGAAGTAAAGCGACTTGTCCAAGGTCACACGGCAGACAACAGGCAGAGCCATAAGTACTTCTGACTCCCAGTCCCATGGTCTATCGACTGGACCATGCTGCTTCTCATTGCATTGGTTGCATTGGTTCCAGGGTACTAGACATCCCTTATCTGGTTGTCGGGTGAGGTGAATTGGCTGATCCAGCCATCAGACTTTAGCTGCATAAAACCTAAGTAGGTTGGGTTGCAGGCCCAGACGATTTGATACTTTGGTATTTCTCCCTCCTGACTATAATGACTGCTATTGCAGAGATGAAAGAAAAGAAACAACAATGGACTTAGAAGAGCTGGCAAAGATTTGGACAGACCAGGTCTACACTTCCCAACTAGGCGAGCTATGGTCGATGGGTATTCAGAGGGCTGCTTTAGACCATTACATCCAAACCTCGCACCACAAGCTTAAATTCCTAAGCCATTGAATACACTTCATGATTTGTGAAAAAGGGAGGAGAAAAAACAGGCTCTGGGTTTGAAAAAATGGCAGAAGCCATTTATAACTTTTTTACTTTGTGCCCTAGGCAAATAACCTGGAAAAGTTTCAGATGAAAATAAAAGGATTACAAAAAAGTCAAAGGGTGGAGGACCACTGGTAAACTCAGGGACACAGTTCGGTATTTCTGAATCCTGGCTAGGATTCTGGGTCAGCTGGGACTGAAAAAAACCATCTAGGGAAGAATCTACTGAACACCTTAGAGAATGCTACAAGTCTGTTTTGCTTCCATCTAATCATTCATTAATAATGTGATCATTTTAAACTTTTTTTCCCTGCTTATGGTTAAACCCTGATGATTTGCAAAAAAGGGAACACTCAGGTAAGGAACCCAAAGGAAAACAAAGGAAACACCTAGATTCATTCTTCAAATACCCTTGACTGGTGGCCGGCATGAACCCCAGACAAAAGGGAGCTGTGATTTGGTGCTCTGAAAAATGATATGCTCAGAGACCCAATATAGACAACCCCTGAAACGGGAAGCTTGGGAAAATGCATAATTATAAATTGTGAAACTAAAGTCAATCCTAAAAAATAAAACTAAATAAAATCAAAAACCCAACCAGAGAAAATGCTGGTGCCCAAATGTAAACCACTGAAATGAATGGTTTTCTTTCTGGGAATGGAGATGGTATTATGATAGTAAAGATGCTTTCAGTGCTCAAATACAAAAATGCAAATATAAAATTAGAAATGGCTCTTCCCAGAAATTGCATGGAACTTTTATCATGCATAATGAAAGCCAAGTTAGGGAAGAGAAGAGGGGAAATCCCAGGTGAAACTTCATAGATATGAAAGGAGAACTACTTCACAGCTTAATGCCTTGAAGGTGGCATAGCTGAAATTTTGTTGTTAATGCTACTGCAATCTGCTCTATAGAGTACGTTGCAATGGGAAATACAGGCACTTAGTGCCAAAGCATTCTTTTTAAATATCTCCACTAAATTTGAATATTCCTGAACAAATTTAAATGTGCACTGCCCTTAACCATTTCATATTTTCCTATAAAAATTGTAGCTATATCTTAGATTGAATTACCTAAAATTTCTTCAGGACCAAAACGTCTGCCCTAATAATTTTGAAAATCATCTTACATGATTGCATGCCAGAATTCTTATTCCATCAATCAATGGTATTTATTGAGTACTTAGTGGATGCAGAGAACTGTACTAAGTGCTTGGGAGAATACAACAGAGTTGGTAGACACGTAAAGCCAGGATCTTTGATCTCCTTTGTTAACCCGAGCGGATGGAAAACCCATCAAACACTACCCATATTAGTGTACTACAGAAGCTGAAAATATGTGTGGCTGAGGATCAAACTAATACTTTTCTATTCTAGATTCATATGCTAACCACCAAGCCACTATTCTTGTTTATACAGAATGGGAGAACCTGGGATGATGAACTAAAACAAATCAGTTGGGCCTTCAAATTCCCAAATAAGGAATCTGAGAGTAATGCAAGAAATTTGATAAGAATTACAACTTGCAGCGTGTTTACGGACCTCTGCGCCATATGCTAGTTTTGTCCCAATTTGAGGTGGTGGGAGGGAAGAAGGAAGTCTGCAGTCAGGATAAATAAGGTGGGCTCCCCTGCGGTTGGCAAACCCGGAACAAAAGCCAAGTGATCCCAATTGTTAGTCTCATCCTGGAATGGGCATTTTCAGAAGACTGAGGGTGGCACCTAAAAGCTTCGAGTTTCAACTTTGTTTAGGACAATGCCCAGCGCTTAGAACAGTGTTTTGTACAGAGTAAGCGCTTAACAAATGCCATCATTATTATGCAAGAGTTTCTAAAAATGAATTAAATCATCATTACAATTTCTGTGTGAGTACTCTCTCAGGTCAGTAAAAAAGATATTGAAGCTATTACCTACATCAATATGGGTTTCTCATGGCAAGTGATTTATTTTCAGGAAACATGTAAAGTAGTGGAGCTGTTTTAAATAAAGAGCATCCTTTTTCTTAACTGAGAACATGCCCTGGGCTGGACAAAGCTCAAAAGCAGGTCTGGGATCTTGATAAATCTATTTCTATTTTCACTAACAACATTTCCTAGTTGATATCTTGCTATACTCATGTCTATCCTTCGGGTAAAATGTATCATCAATGTGTATTTCACTTTTAGAGGAAAATGCCAATTTAAGCATTTTTAAAAGGTTTACTTCATTGGAAGTACTACTACCAATGAAGGTTTATTTTGTTGGTAGTGAGTGAAGTAGCCATCTATACTGAAGAATGAACTCCCTTTGTTTTTCTAGAAGTTATGTTTGATGAGACATACATACATTTTTTTGCTACGGAAAAACTTTTTCAATGGTATGTTTGGGAAAATATCATGGCACTCAGAAAAGAAGTAACAAGGGCTTCCTGTGTTAACTTTGTTATGAAGACTATCAATGAGTAGGGTGTCCCAGGATGTTATATTCAGTATCCTTTTCTCAGGTGTTTATGGAGAAGGAGAAAACATTTATTTTTCTTTTCTCTGCTTCCATTTTGGTTTCCTTTTTGTTTGTCTTTTTTGGCTTGTTCATTTTGTATTTTGGGTTGGTGGTTTTTTTTTCTTTTTGTTTTTGTGTTTAGTTTTCTGCTTTTGTTTTTAATTTCAGTCTTGTTTTTTGTTTGACATTTCTAATGGTATATGTGAGAAAGCTGAAAAAGCTCCCCTAACCCCCAACCCTTTCTAAAGCTAATCTGAGTGTCATACTCAATGGTGGCTTAAGAAAAAGGGGCAAGGGTAAAGCAATGACTGCTAAGGCTTGCTGAAGATATTTCCTTCCATGACCACAGAGCACACTCTCTGTTTTTATGTTAGCCAACTTACACTGAGAGCTGCTGCTCACAGGGTTGGACAAGAGAGTGCAGATAGCTCAGTGCAAGTCATCACCACTACTGAAAAAAAAAAACAAAACAAATCAAATACATGTCTTGCTGGTAGTAATATTCCTTTGCCTTCTCCCAATCCTAAATTAAAGTCCTAAGGAACATAGGCTCTCTTCACTCTGGTCTTATATTGAGGGGAAGTTACTAGATTCTATTCAATAACTCTATGGGGCTCTGAGCAGCCCTTGTCAGGGATGCAATGCTCACCCCATATGGCCTAAAGAGGGGTCCTACCATATTTCCATGGGCACAATGTGGAAGAGTTTGTCTCAAAATGGCATAAACCACACACACACACACACACACACACGGCAATCTCACTGTCAGCAGCACAAGCTTCAAACACAAAAGGCAGAGAAATAGGGAGAAGGGGGTAGTACCCTTGATTGATATAGGAACATAGTTATCACACATTTTGTGGTTTTGATTATTCAGTAGTGCAAATGTGGCTACTTTACAATTGTTGCCAAATATTGTTTTTGCTTCTGAATATCTTGCTGTGCATTTGAACACATGATTTCTGCTTGAAAAACTAATGCTACTAAGCATATCTTTTTGGAAATATGCTTTTTATGGCAAATCAATATTTTAATTTGTTTTCTTGCAACTAAATATTCAAGAGAGACAGCTCTTGTTTATGGAGTAACATAGTTAAGCATTATGGTTAACAATGTTTAAAAAACAGTTAACTCAAAATGCAAACATTTGAATTCCACAGGTTTAACTATTGAGACCCCATGTGGTTTACTTGCAGTTGAGCTTCCATGAGAGTACCAGGAGTGCTGCTATTATTATCAAGACTGATTTTCCTGAAGTAGGAAGAGGACAGGCTGACAAGTCATAGAAACTCCTAAGCAGACCTGCGGAGTGAAAAATTAGTAACTCCTGCTCCCACAAGCTCCTTATGGAAAGGGAACGGGTCTACCAATTCTGCTATATTGCACTCTCCCAAGTGCTTAGTACAGTGTTCTGCATACAGTAAGCGCTAAACAAATATGATCAATCAACTGATCATGAAACTTTCTTAAATGTGGTGTGCAACCAAAGGGGACCTAGCCGTTGAGTTGCAACGGGGAAGTTGTAACAGACACATTTTCCTCCTCCATACAACAAGGGTTTCTCCACTTGTAACAGTTCAAGAATGAGTGAAGCCTGGATTTTCCTTAAAGTAGTGTTTCCTTAACACAGCGTTTTGCCAGAATTTCCCCATCCCCCACATTACAGAGAACTGAGTGTATTAGAGTTAGTGAGAGCTGATGGGTTGTGAGATGATTAGGATTTTTCTTCAAGAAATAATTCAATTAAGTGGCTCGGTTGTCAAAAGAAGGAAACAACTGCAAAATACCCTAATAAATAGATTGAGGCTTTTAAAAAATCCCTTAAATCACAAAACAAGGAGATGCTACCATACCACCCTTTTATGCCACCTTGGGTACATATGTCTGCAGGCAGAACCAGATTTTGAGTTCTATCACTGGCACTGTGAACTTCAAATCACTTAACACCCGCATGCCTATTTTGCCGTTCTGTCATATTTGCCAAAGATCTCACAATAATCCTGTCAGTGAGAAACATTTTGAAAAGTGTTCTATCTTCTTGCTAGTTTCAGACCAATATTCTAACAAGGATGGTCACTGCTACTCAGGTCTATTGAGACTCTAAAATTACTGTATTCGATTTCTAAATGTGTCTGGCAAGTTTTGTGCACTCAATCTTATCTTCTGTGCACAGATTTATTTGCATTTATTCTTACTGCTAAAATTATCCTGATTTTACTCTGGTGAGGGATATGCTTTCAGAAACTCTTTGGTTCTGGAATTCACTGTTTTCTGACCTTCAGAAGTTTAGCAAAAACCCTTCCTCTGGGTTCAAGCCCCATCAACCAATCAGGCATTAAGAACTGCACTTCAAATTCTGTAGACACTCTAATTAAAATGTACATTATTTTAGTCAGGCAAGCCTGTGTGCTTATACTGACATTAAGCTGAAAATGGGTCCTGAAGAGTACAACTTAAAGTGAAATGACTTATAGTGCATTCCAATTTTCCCCTTAGTCTTCATGATGTAAGTAGAGTTCATCTTACCAAGATTTTCAATTATACTGAATCGATAACACACATACCTACACATTTTTTTGTGTGCTGGAGAATCAATGCTTCTTTTTTTTAACTTTTGCTTGGTGTTGGCACAACCAGGGAAAAAAAACCCTGCTGTTTTATTTATTCAAAAGGTACAAACCCCTAAATCAAGCTATGAACACTCCCATTAAATGAACATCAAAAGAGATACTTCTACCACTTGAATGCAATGCAAGACCTTTAATATTGGTATGAACACCTAAGCCATTCAGAATGATTTCTGTAATATTAAAAATCTAGCTAATAGACATTGTAAATGAGAGAGACTCAAGATGATATAACAAAAGGTGACGGAAACTGATAATCATTTCAAATATAACTGATAAAAAGAACAGTATACATTGAAGCAACTTGTAGCCTTACTAGATTGGACAAAGTTCAGGACCTTTACAATTCCAAGACTGTGCAAATGACTTGGAAAGCCACAGAACTGCACATTTAACTAAACAAACACTAATGAAATCAGTTGCATGATTAAAAGTTAAATCTCAGAAAGCTCCCAGAACAAATTTAGAAGCCATCTTTTTAAAAAAAAAAAATTGGATGCCCTCTATTGCAGTAAAGGATGTTGGTGATCATGTACTTTGAAAACTTATGTAGTGTACTCACAGTTTATGATTTTCAGATTTGTGGTCATTTATGATAAGAAAAATCACAGCTTCCAAAGCAAAACCACTGTGCCCAGCCAACAATGCCCAAAAGAGTTCTGATCAGAAGTTCTTTTTTAATTAAGTAGCATTCCTTAAGAGAACTTCATCTAAAGACACATATAATGTGATACTTGCACTGTATGTATTGAATTGTTCTATACATTGTTTTAGAAAAATACATTAAATTACAAAGGGGTCCAGTAGACAAATGCAAAGCATGTTTTACTGTACAGTTTCTGTAAAACTACTTGGACAAATAAAGGTACTATATTACAAGTTAGAGAAACTTCAAAAAAATGCAAAAGAACTACAGGATGCAGTCAAATACAATGATTCTGCCCTCCTTAAGCAGATATTTGGCATTAAATATCTAAAAATCTATCTTTGGTAATTCTATACTTATTAGAATGCAGTTTTAACAAAAGTAAATTCAAGAAAATGCAATATATTTCAGTAAATTTCTAGATTTAAAGTGAAAAAAAATTTTACTTTCAAGCAAGGTCAAGAAAAAACACTTAAAATCACTGACATCACAGTGATCTGCCAGTTGCTGCTCAATCGTTGCATCAGTGTTGCTTGTTGCTATGGTGCCTAACTGACTATTAATTTCTGAAAGAAGGTGATTATAAAGCAGCCAGATGAACATCAATTGGATGACACCACTTCAGTACAGAACACTGACATGTGTTACTCTTGTTTGCAGCAAGTTAATTTTATGAATCACCACTTTTGTGATGGTAATATTCCTTTCTAACTTTAAACTTACAGAAGTCAACAACAGAAAAAAAGTTAAGATTGAACTGAGAAGCGAAAACTTTCAAGCCTTTTTTTTTTCCTTTAACGAGTGGCTCTGGGAAACCATAATTGATACCTTTTCCTCAAAGACCCCAAAAGACATTGTGGGTTTTGTTTGCTTTTTTTTTTTTTGTGTGTGTGTGTGTGTGTGTGTGTGTGTTTCTCTTGTATTTCACAAGTGTTAGACAACATAAAACAATGGCAAGGCTTGGAAGTTTGTAGTATGCGATCCTACATAAAATTTCACAAAGTATTTCTGGGTGAATGAAAAATAAAAACAAAATATTTACCTTGTTTACTTCTGTACAAGCTATCTTCAGTTTACAACCTCCCGAAAAGGTCACTTCTTACCCTGAAAAACATAAAATTATGTGAAAATTTTAGGGTGAGAAAGATTACCAGCCATTATCAGCTGGGAGGCAGTGTGGCCTAATGGAAACATCACGGGCTTGGGAGTCAGAGGACCTGGGTTCTAACCCCAGCTCTACCACTTGTCTGCTATGTGACCTTAGGGAGGTCATTTAACTTATCTGGGCCACAGTTACTTCATCCTTGAAATGGAGACTTAGACTGTGAGCCCCATCTAGGACATGGACTATGTCCAACCTGATTAGCTTGTATCTACACTTATACAGTGGCTTATTAAAAAAAAAATTCAAACTTTAACATTGACATCATCAAAACAAGAATAAAACGCAAACAAATCCACATACAGATTCAACTGCATTTAATGGGAAACGACCTTTGGAGTTGCTAAAAATAATCCCATTTTACTGATTGCTATTTATCAGTACTAGTCAGGGTTGGACTTCTGCATTCGACAAGAACAACTTGATTATTGGAAAAAAAAAAACCTGATGATGAGGTGATCTTAGTGTTCTGCATACATTTTTCTCAATCCAGATGTGTGTTTCATTTATTTTCCGGTTGAATACTGTAATTTATAGCCCTTTGATTTTAGAAATCAGACTGTTACTTGTGTATATTGTTATTTAGCGAAGCAGCACGGCTTAGTGGAAAGAGCACAGACTTAGTGGGTTCTAATCCCCACTCTGCCACTTGTTTGCCGTGTGACCTTGGGAAAGCCATTTAACTTCTCTGTACCTCAGTTACCTCATCTGTAAAATGGGGATTAAGACTGTAAGCCCCATGTGGGACAACCTAATTACCTTGTATCTACCCCAGAGCTTAGAACCATGCTTGGCACATAGTAAGCGCTTAACAAACACCATAATCATTATTAATAACTGTGGTATTTGTTAAGCACTTACCATGTGCCAAGCACTGTACTAAGAGCTGGGGCAAGTACAAGACAATGGAGGTTGGAAAAAGACCCTGTCCCACAGGGGCTCAAGCTGAAAACTATTTAAAAGCAGTGGCTCATTTGTCTCAAAATGCAAGACATATTTATGTCCATTCTAGACTTTTCCTCTAGATTGTATGCTCTTTGTGGGCAGGGAATGTGTCTACAAACTGTTATATTGTACACTCTCCCAAGCATTTAGTACAGTGTTCTGCATAGAGTAAGTGCTCAATAAATGTGATTGATTGATTTTTTCAGCCTTAATATTAAAGAAATAATTTTCTATTCTGTGGACATATTTCTAAGGTTTTTTCTTAGCAAAGCTTTAATTCAGCACTTACATAGAGCATCTACAAATGGTGATGATCACACATTAAATACACAGTTGAAATTAAGCTTTTGAAAGCACAAAGAATAAATGAGCCTGTTTTCTTCCCACATACACTTCTGCATCTTGTATACTCTTTTATGCAAAACAGTATGTAATCCTTAAAGAAAAAATGACAATCTGCCACTTTCTGTTCATGTAATTGGGATCAACATATGGTACAAGCGAAAAGAAAAACATTTGTTTATTAATTTAGATCAAGTTACTAACTGAAATTAGTAACAGGGTTCAGGATTAATTCCACATCAACTGGCTAAATGCTCATGGCTATATTGTAAAATGGTGAAACTATAACATCATTTTATTAAAATGTTCCTATCTTGTTACACACTACTCAAAAAAATGTAATGCAATAGCTTTAATTTTGTACAGAATATATCATAAATCGTTGTCACTCCACAGTGCATGCAGAATGGAGAACGGAAGCCTCACTGAGGCAAGTTAAATTTGCTTTATGAGAACTAACAAGAAAAATACTGGCTGTTTGGTGCATACTGTATTTGAGAACTCAATCTCCAGGGTCAGTTCATGAAATCTACACAGGTGCAGCTTCTTGCCATTAAAAAGGACAAAAACTGTAAAAAAGGGGAGGGGGATTTTTCCCCGTTTCGAGGGAATAAAGAAACTGGAGATTTTCATACAAAATTCACCACCAATGAGAGAGGGAGGCCTGGGGGCTTTGAAACTGGAAATTGGCCTTTCTGTTTTTATATAAAAATTAAAAATGAACATTGTTGTCCTTATTTGCTGATGCATGTCACTGTGATTGGTTTCCCCTCTGGTGAGAACTTTCATTTCTAATCACCATTAGTCCTGTATGAGAAAGCATAAAGAAATGATGGCTGTCTTCTGCAGTTTTTATTAATAAAGTACAGCACACAACCACAAAATAGTTTCCATCATGTTCCAATACCTGAGGTTGAGATTCACACACATTGCAACTGCTGAATAGACCCCAATATCATTAACAGAAATTTCACCTAGACCATACATCAAATCTTAAATGTAAAAGAAGTGAACTTTGCCATAGCCTACTAAATTCAGAGCAGTAATTTTATTTTCTTTATCTTCTAGAGATGCTATCCAATGCACACGCTTTAAACTGATTTTCTTGTTTACCTATTGAGCAGCCTCTTTTTGGCATGTTTGGCAGTCAAACCTGTAGTATTGTACTTTGTAATGCAGATTAGATGTGCTATCATATAGAACTGGGAATCAAGTGGACCATATTAAAATTAAATTTTAAAAAACAAAACTGCTGAAAATGCCGACTTTGAATAAAGTCATCTCTTGCATTTCCTCCAAACCTACAGAGCATTTTTGAGATAGCTATTAGATTCACTCTTCTCTACCTGTGCATTATATTCAGCTAACAGGCTGCATGATAATGTGCTACTCTGTCCTTAACTCATTTTATAACTGCTACAACTATTTGGCAATGGTATTAATAATAAAAATTAGCCAATATATTCCGCCAAAGTCTTTTACTAGACAGGTTGGAAGGAACTGAAACAAAGCAATTTTTCACCCCATACCTCACAGCTTGTAAATTTCAAAGTCCTATAAATTTAAGGTAACAAACTAAGTGTGTATCACTAAAGAAACAATATATCCGGATACTAAAGGCACCTAATCTATATATTTAAATGATCCCCTTTTGTTTTTAAATGTTTAGCAAAAATTAAGGTTCAGTGGGATCTAATACATTTTTGTTAGCTTTTTTACGCCACTATTCATACTAAACTGAATGCAAGATAACAATAACAGATGCAACTTGATTATTTTGGAAGCAGAAAATATCAATTTCAGGTCTTTTTTAACTGTCTTTCCATAAAAAATTTTAGGTTTTTCAAACTATAGTAATTTAAATTTTCTGTATTTGAAATTTATTTGGAGGCTGACTGCCCCCAAAATATCAATACTGAATTAAACTAATAGCATTTTGTGAAAAAATTCTGATAAAACGAAAGCTTCCTAAATGTTTTTCTCCTTCCCTTTCACCCTTACCCTTCACCCTTCAGTCCCTTCCTCTCACCTAAATCTACCTGAGTGGCAGGTGGTTTCTAAAAATGTGTTTCTTTTTTATTTTTCCCCTTCTGGCCTAAAATAACAGAAAGCAAATAAATTATTAAAATAAACAATATACTGTCCTGTTAACACAGCTCACAAATATTGATATCACTAGTGTTCTTACATGGTATTTATCCTTCTCATTGTTTGTTGTAATACCATCATCCTAGGTGATGTCACAAGCATCTGACCCCAATGCCTGTAGCCACAGAGACATACAGTCTATAAGCATGGGTCCTAAATCCAAATACTGCAGATAATCTAAATCTGGAATAACTAAAATATGACTCTTCACTTGTACCAGAGTCAAAGTCATCCTTATACAACAAATACTATATTTCAGATTTCTACTGTATTCTAGAGCGTTTTCAAATGTAATTGAATCCCAGTTTCATAGTGCCAACTGATATTACCTATTTTGAACGAGAAGCAGGTAAACTAAATGAGACCAAGTGATTTAACTACACAAGAACAAAGAACAATGCACATTTTTCTCTAATTAAAGTAATATTAATGTTCGTGCCTTACCTCATGGCAGATAAGAACATAAAATTTTGGAGGCTGCACTAATCGTATTTCTTTCTTTTTTTTCTTTCTAAGCTATTGTTGAGTACTGCCAAGAGTGCTAATATACCATTTTCAAACTGCATCTTACAATTCAGAATGTAAACCCGATTATAAATCCTGTGAGCTTCAGTGATGGGCTTTCTTGGAAGAAATCTCAATAAAACAGGGACAGTCCTGGGTGAATTTTTAAATATATGGCATCGGTAATTATGAAATCCTTCGAACTTCCAAGCAATCCAAGATTTTCCTTTAAGGTGCAAAAGAACAAACTTTTCTGGGTATTTTTACTCTTATTTAAATAGTATGGCCACTTAGTTAATACCAACCTTAACAATTTGGGGGATTTCACATTTTTCACCTTCTGATATATTTTTAACCCCTTTAAAATACTAGTGTCTGAATCCATGTTTGCTTGCTGTGAAGTTATAACAAAAGATCCCCTTCATCCAACCCTAAAGAGCTTTGTGTTGGTCTCAGCATCCCTCAGATATTCAGGCAGATTCCTTTCCCCAGTGACATATAGGAAACACTAAATTTTCATGTCCATGCATGGGGTGACCTCTCTTCAGCCTGTGGATTAAACTTTTCAATTTTAAAGATAATTAAATTTTTACCATTCACAACTTCAGAAATAATGCATTTCCTGGTCGTTTGCAAATGTTGCATCTCTCCTTTTTGTTTTATCACAGTTATCAGTCATTCCTTTTTTTTGAACCATCTGTCCTAATTTCCCTCACATTCTTCTAAACTAACATTTTTATTTCACTTTCATACCCTCTGGGACCTTCAGCAAAATGAGATGCCTATTTTACAAGGCTATCCTAATGAGTAAAAATTTTAAATAAAAATAAATCATGTGATGCAGGCAACTCCAGCAACATAAATGCTTAAGGCTTTCAGAAAACAAAAAAAAAAATAGAAGGCTGCCCATCCAATTGGCAAATTACTTTCCCTTACCTTACACAGAAGTAAAAACCCTTGGTCATGGTCATGTGAAAATATTTTATAGGTATCCCTTAACAAACTTTAAATGTTGAAACCTACAAACAATATTTGCTGTTTTACCTTTGAAGCTTTAACAAAAGCTTTGTTTTAGCATTTACCTTAGTGTGCAATAAGAGTTAATAATCAAATCAGTCCCAACCCCCACAAATGTTAAACAAAAAGATAAAAGAAATGCAAATAGCTATTGTCATGGAAAGTTAAAGTACCTGTCTGTATTTTTAAGTGAAAACTATTACCTCTATCAATCAAAATTTAAGAGTACAATAGCGCTAATCACAGAAGGTGCTTTGACTGAGTTACTTTCCCTTACAAAAAGTATTTTTTTCTTAAAAACCAAGTATAAAAGTAACATACAACTAAATGTGTTATTTGTAATTTTGTTATTAAAAACCTTCAGCGGTCTCATTGTTAATACATGCTTCTAAATCAGAAGGCTGATTTGCACCCAAGAAGACCAAAGTCCCTACATTTTAATAAGGGTTGATGAAATTTTATTCAAATTCTCACACTTTCTAACATGTGGTGGAACAGCACACTCTTCTGTTGAGATGAGTTACTCAAATGAAGGAAATAGTTAATTGGTAACCCAAACTACTCATTTTGGATCTTGTGCCCATTTTCCAAGCTCCTCCTAAAGCTGTGCATAATATACCTTCTGCTTGGAACACTGGCCCGTTTCAATTTTAGGGGCTCTCTCAAAGATATCCCTTTGAAAAACGAAAATAATATTCTACAACTCTATCAGTATACACACACCGTAAAGCCCCTCTGCATGAATGCTCCAGAATCTTTTGAAAAATTCACTTGTTTAGGCTGAATCAGAAACTAAACAGTTTGATGGAGTACAGGTTCAGGAACAAGTAATAGACATCACTTCGACGGTATACTCAAAGACTCAAGATTAAAATTCCTATAGCAAAGAGTTAACCTAAGATGCCATTATGCTAACTCTGTTCTCATGGAAGGATGTCTCCCACACAGAGGAGCAATAGGACTGTCATTTTTTTCCCTGCCAATATCAGGTTTCCTACTCTATAGTGCTGGTACTCTGTGCATCGTGGCTAACATCTCTAGTGTGCTATTAATATCAATGAAGAGACGATTCAATTTCCACATAAGAAAAACCTTCCTATTACAGCACAGTCGTTTTGGTGAGGACCCTTGCTTGGGAAACAATAAAGACCAGAGTTTCTTACTGCTTTTACAGTTCTGTCTTGCATACTGCTGGAAAGCTTTTAGCAAACAATGGAAGCATTATCTTCAGGATAGTTACAAAACAGGATTTGTTAGTACAAAGAATAATAAAGCTTCACTCATTTTTTCTCCCCTAAGAGCCTATCTTTTGCAATACAGAATTTAGCCTTATATACTGAAGCACAGTCTAGAAGCACCTGTACTTGAATTCATGATCTAATTTTGTACAAAGCTGCCTTCACTGACCAAGAATGGCTTCAGAAGCTTAGAGCATTCAATTCTATGAAAACAGTTTTGTTCATTTGTCAAATGAAACAAAAGTATTCTATCTGATGTTGTACAAACTTACCCATTAATGTTGAGAAGTAAAGCTCTGAGCTGTGGAGTAATTTCCAAACAATTGCAGAAAGTTGAGAGTTTGAAAACACTACAGCACTTTGACTCTCCAGGCTCTCTGTGCTTCAACACTGGCTGCAGTGTAAGGAGGACTGAAGGTATGTGGTCTAAACACAACAAAAGCCACTGCCTTACTCTAGATTAAATATGCAGGAAGAGGCCCCTTTGCATAAACACAAACACTCAGCAAATGAGTAACTGGCTCAAATCAGACGCCTGCTGTGCATTATACCTGTCCCAGTCTCTGACAAGCTATACAGCCTGTTTCGGGGAATACTAACTAAAAGAGAAGGCTGCTATATTCTACGGTATCAGAACACAATCTAAATGAATGGCATTAATTACTATTTTAGGAATCACACTCAGGATAGTAAGCTCCACTGTGGTCAGTATTGACTCTAAGCAGGAATTACACTAACTATTAATTTGTGATCTACATTGTGGTATGTTTACAATTAAGCTATTTTTGCTTAAGTCCTGTTAGAACAATCATCACTGTTCACTTAACAATAAGAGAAAAATCAGAGATCTCCTTTTATTTCAATTTTTACAGTTGAAGCTTATTAATAAACAACTGAGTTACATTTCTTAGACCAAAAGAGAATATATAGCAAATGTAAATCTCCTACTCCTATTTTAGTAGCCTTTAATTCATTAGTCACTTGGGAAAAGTGATTCTACATGTTTTCCAAAAATATATCCCAAATGTCACATCACCCTAACCATTTAGGCTTGCATATTTGCCATTTCAATTGAATAACTTAATTCTGATAAACAGTCTTCTATATTTCTAAAGATAGCACAATATGCCTCAATTTTATTCATCCTTGAAACCCAGGGATATAATGAGCATGAAGAAAAAGTTGAAGCAAATTGGAATTCACTCAGAGGTCCTCACCTAACTTTAAGTCCTCACCTAACTTTGAGTCAATTCACACTGACCTCTTATTGTAAGTTCCAGCTATACGTTGATTTAAGTAACTGAATTATTTTTAATAACTTTCTAGTATTAAATGATTGTGACTGAAACATAAATAACATTATATTCATTGGTCCTTTTCTAATGTCCAGTTTGGGAAGTACTACTTTCCACACTTCATTATTCTTTTTTTTTTTAAGAAGATATAGACTTCAGGGCATATTGCATACCAGCTCATAGTCATCCCATACAGATGGTTTGGTGAAGGACTCAAGCTTATTACTCGTATGTTTTGGGCCAATGGTTTTACTAGTGACATCTTACTATCCTCTAGAAAGATGGCATATACTGCTCTTAAAAAAAAAACAACCTAGGTCATGATACAGGTAGATCATAGAAAAGCTAGCTAAAATGGAGCTGGAAAGCCTCAAACATAAATAATCTAGGTATGGTTCCTTTAGAACTCCTATATTGGTCACCATTTTTGCCTTGAAATGACCTTCTAAATAAGGTGTTAGATAATACTATTCACAAAGATGATAGTGATCTAACCTTGATGCAAATAAACCATAGAACAAAATTTAATCAGTATATCACTATGAAAAAGGCTTGTCCATCCCAATGGAGCTTCTAATGACTGTTTTGGCAGTTCTGGCTGGTAGTTCTGCCTCCCTGCTCATATATATCTCATACTGGTTGAGCAAGCTAATGGAACTGCTGTTAGTGGAATCCAATATTAATGCCCTGTATCTTGCAAAACTGGATGCAACTGAATATATTATACAATTATGGGTACTATCTAATTCCATAGGTATTAGATTATGTACTCTAAATTAATATTTTAATAAGGAAAGTGAAATAAATCTACATTATGGCTAAATTATCTGTGCATTCTGGATGGGCCAGGCTTCCTGCTGAAAAAAAATCAGTATTCTGAAGAAAACAGGCTGTAGTGTACCTTGACAAAAATCTGTAGGAAAGCTTTCGATGCTGAATGACAAATACTGATGTATGGAGTCAACAATGTCATCATCAAGTAAGCCTCACTAGCTGTAAGCTAGAGAGAAAACAAAGCAAAAACCGGGGGAGTGAAGTAAGACCTCCAGAAAATAAACAGGGTGTACAGTTTCAAAGGCTACAGACACAGACATTTCATTGTTCAAGCCAATTATCAGTAGAAAATAATAACAACAGATGGACTCAGAGTCACTGACTTTTCATATGCACTTCATCGCTGCATAACAGATGATGAAATGCGAGAGCTATCTCAAAAAGGCAAAACATCTTTCAGTAAAAGAACTCTATACTCCAGATGGGGACCTTCTAAGGCAGCTGATTATCTTCTTATAATGTTGTAAGATAGACTTACTAAAACATTTCAAGAACTGATCAGATATGATGAGTACAATGGCATCATTATTAGAAGTGGTCGCTTTAGACTTGTGACTAAAATGGTCTAGGAGATTTCAATAAGGTTAGAACTGTAAGTTTTCTGTTTTCTGGTCAAGTGCTACTGAGTCTAAATAAGACTGGGAACTCTGTGAAAAAGAGGAGAAGGAACTATATCTCCCAAATACTAATCATTTGTGAGAGCAACTGGCTTGTGCGAAGGAAAAAAAGCAGAAATTTGGACTATGAAAAGTACATTTACAATTATTCTGATCCATTCCATGATGATAAAAAACCACTCAATTTTAAAACATCTCATCACAAAATGCATTCATGAATATACTGCCCTTTTAGATAAGTACTAAAACTCTCTTTAAATAACTCCTCCTTTTGGTGAGAAACAAAGCGTAATTTGCTTTCAGTGGGAAATAAATGTAAATTTTAGTGGTTCCAATGATAAGAAGTTCCAACAAATGACACATAAACATCCAGTCAAAAACCACCTACCTATCACAGCCTTCTCCCACTCAGCCTAAATACCACAAAGAATGTGTTTTTGATAACATGCCACAGGTAAACCACAATCTCAGAACTTACAATAAGTAATGGAAATAGTTAGCTCATTAATCGGATAAGACTTTTCAGTATTAGACTAGTCATGTCCAACTTCTCTATTTTATTTTGAATTCCATTTACTATTTTGCAAGGTTATTTCTGAAAATGTTAGAAAAAACACTGGTTTAATCAGTGTTGAAAAAAAATCAGATCCCACCACTATTTACTAACATTTAACATTTTAAAAATACTTTCATGAACAAAACACTGTTGACTTCACAAGTTTACAATGTAAGAAAAACAAGAAAAAAGCAGAACTTTAGTTTGAGTGTACTTTGTCAAAAGTAAATTCAGAGCAGAACACACAAGCCTAAAGAAAATTTTGCCAAGGGCAAAATTCTGCAACTGCTCTAAGAAGCAAACAAGAACACAAAAGATGTCTAAATGCAACCATCTGGCTCTACTCATGCTTTATCAATCCCCAAACATTATCCCCCACCCCCTTAACCAAGCCACACCAATGCCACAAAACTAAATGGCATCACTTATGTTTCCTGCCCAACACATTCATAAAATGTATTTAGGTTGCAAATGCATAAGCTGCTTTTTGCATATTAATCAAAACTGTTTAAAAATTTTTTTCCACTGAGTTATTACTTCTGTTTTTCTTCTTTTTCACAATGTGAGTTCTTTGAAAACGACTAAGAATTTCAGTGTGGTAAAGGTACTCTCATATTGACATATCATGTTCAGTACTAGGATAAGTACCAGTCAAAATCTTTCGCTCTTACTTTTTATTTTTGTATTATAGTATGAGAATAGCTTTAGGTGATTAACAACATGAGAGCAAATGTTTTCCCGATTTTTATTAAGCCCCTGGGTCCTTTGGTTTTGTTTGTCTTGTTTTGGAGGATTTTGAAAGGATGACAAGGAGATAAAGGTAAGGGGTAATTTATATATACATATATATTTTTTTTTTTTTTCCATTTATGACCCAAGGTAACCACACCAATTTTAAAGAGCCACCTTTCAAGGAAAATTCACTGGCTAGCTGGTTCTAACCACAAAAAAAATCAATGTTTTCCAGTATGGGTGGGGGGCCTGATAAGTTAAACTAGAAACTTTACTTATCAAAACATTTAATATCCTGGTGGGCTGAAGCTGAACCATACTTTCCTTTTTGGTAGATGCTAGCAGGAATCTCTGAACAGTGTATTTTAAGGAGAAGAGCTCTTTTTGAAGGGGAGATTTATGTTTTCACCATCCCATTTTCTTTTGCAAAGGGGGCATTTTAACCATAATGATCATTTCTAGAAGATAATTCCAATGAAATCAAATTTTAAAAAGACAATGCCAAGCACATTTTCTTGACTTTCTGTATTTCAGAGATGTCATGATAACAATGATGGTAATATTAATAATAAACGTGTTAACTGCTTACTGTGTGCCAAGCACTGTAGTAAATTCTGGGATAGATACAAGAAAATCAGGTCATGCTTGAAACAGTGTTGGGATGTGGTCCCTGTGAAAAGTGGCTCTCTGTCACCATTTTGCTACTTCCCAACTAGCAGCAGATCCTACCAATGGTCACCACTGAACAGGGCACATTTTGCACATAGGAATTTTGCCATGGTCCACAAAGGTTCCTGGCTTTGAGTTTCCACTATGGTAATCTGTAGGACACACGCAGCAAATCCAGCCACCGGATGGGGGAACTCCGCTAATTGTTTAAGTCTGTTCTAGTATCTGGCCACCAGTTGGCAGACACAACACATGGCTGCTTACCAGGCAGGCATAGGTTAGCACAGCTGGAGCCAGATGACAAGCTATTAAAGATATTCTTGGAGTGGCCACATCTGGCTTCTTGGCATGTTACAAATGCAGTTGAAGTGGAGCTCTTTCTGAGCAGCTTTAGGCAGTAGGCGACAGATTCACATTAACTCCTACTATTCGATTTGGTGCCATTCATTTTCTGATCATAAACCAACCACCAGGCACCAAGTTACATTGAGCCACACCGTTCCATTCCCCTCAATTCATTTTCCTCTATGTTACTGGGTAGAAGCAGTCCACAGAGGTCATTTTAGATGTTCCTCTGGGTAGCTTTGAGCTAATGTGAAACCTACCTCCATGTTTTATTCCTGGCAGATTTACTCAAAGAGGCAGACAGCAGAGCTCTCATTAATAAAATCATTGCACCTGGGAGATACCAAATGCCTGACAAACAAATGATTTATCTAAAAATAAAAATCTCTCGGAGTCCACTGTTTCCCGCTTAATTGAAACCGAGAACCATGTGCCAGGATGCTTGTGAACACACCCACGGGAATAATCAACTATTTGAATAACCCGAAGCAAAGCCGAACAATCCTGGTAACACTTGCCCTGGTGCTTTTCCTTTCTTCTTTTTTTCGAATCCCTTCTCCCGGGGCAGCCCAAGCACTGCCCTAGGCTTTAGACAGTGGGGAGGGCAAGGGTACCGGCCACCTCCCCATCCCCCCAAAGGAGGGAGGATGACCCCCCACCATGGAGAATTTTTGTGGTGCGGCTTGGAAATTGCTCAAGCCTACAGATTCAGAACTTCAGGCCTTCATGTTGGAAGTTTTGGTAGTGGAGCCCATCTAGAGATGTGGCAAGAGATTGCTCCTTGCAGAGCTGTCTGGCTACTTGGCTGCTGCTGGGGGATAACCCAAGGTGACAATGGTTTTAGCAGTTAGGCAGGCAGTTAGCCAGTCAGTCAATCCTATTTATTGTGTGCTGACTGTGTGCAGGGCAATGTACTAAGCGCTTGGGAGACAATACAACAACACAACAGACACATTTTCTGAATAGTGTGGTGAAGGGTCTTCCAAAGACTAAAACTACCCTAGAACCCCCTGCTCTCTGAGACTTTTTCGGAGCCCAGAGGGTGGGCTAAAAGCAGGGTGGGAAGGGAGATAAGGAAGACTGAGTGATGAAAAAAATGCTGTAGGAGTTCTTATCTAACCTGGCTCTGCCACATGTCTGCTGTGTGACCTTGGGCAAGTCACTTCACTTCTCTGGGACTCGGTTACCTCATTTGTAAAATGGAGATTTAGAATGTGAGTCCCATTTGGGACAGGGATTGTGTCCAACCTGATTAACTTGTATCTGCCCCAGCGCTTAGAACAGTGCTTGGCACATAGTAAGTGCTTAACAAGTAATTTTATTATTATTATTATTATTGCAGCCAGGTGTGGGTCACAGACAGAAAAGGTTAAAAGTTGTTCTAGGCCCTTCCTTTTTAGTTCAAGGAGGGCAGGCAGGGATCATGCTTATCAGCTCTTTTGTGCTCTCCCAAACAATCAGTACACTATTCTGTACCTAGTAACTGCTCAATGAATACCAGTGGCTTGATTGACGGGTTGATTTCTATGCCCTGTTCCTGCACTGTCCTATCAGCCCAACCTTAATTTCTGCCACTGGATCTACCGCTAACTCAGTAACATTGACCAAGTCATTTTCAACTCCTGCTGCCATCTCTCAAAAAGCAAATATTACTACCTGACCCTTTGCTATCTTCCAATAATACTGTGGGTATAAATAATAATGATTATGGCATTTAAGTGCTTACTATGTGTCAAGCACTGTTCTAAGTGCTGGAGTAGTTACAAGCTAATCAGGTTGGACACAGTCCCTGTCTCTTTCATGGAGCTCACAGTCTTAATCCCCACTTTACAGATGAGGTCACTAAGGGACAGAGACATTAGTTGTCTTGCCCAAGGTCACACAGCAGACAAGTGGTGGAGCCGGTATTAGAACCCAGGTCCTTCTGACTCCCAGGCCCGTGCTCTACCCACTAAGCCATGCTGCTTCCGCTAGGCCTTACTGCTTCCTCTATTTGATAATAATTCCCAATTTTAAGCCTCTCAAGATATTATTGTTACCCAAACACAACATGAAATTCTTTATTTCATCTGCAGGAACTAGGATTCGTGATTTTGGTTTCATGTACCTCAGTTGACGGCATATCATTAGTTCCTTAGGGTTTTCAGTCATAGTTTACTTTGGACTCCTTAGGCCTGCCAACAACTGCAGTGGGATAATTTTAGGATCCCAAGTAGGTATTCAAAAGGAAGATCCAGTCTCTCACTTATTAGTATGGAAATACATTACTTTTTTTATATGGCATTTGTTAAGTGCTTAACTATGTGCCAGGCACTGAACTAAGCCCTAAGGTCGATGCAAGACAATCAGTTTGGACACAGTCCATGTACTGTGCTCATAGTCTTAATCCCAATTTTACAGATGAAGAACCCGAGGCCCAAAGAAGTGAAGTGACTTTCCCAAAGTCACACAGCAGACAAGTGGTGGAGCCAGAATTAAAACCCAGGTCCTTCTGACTCCCAGGCCTGTGCTCTATCCACTAGGCCACGCTGCTTCTCTAAGGTCTTGTAACCTTCTAGTCTGTGCACACGTTCTGCTGCTGATTTGGGATCTTACATACTGTGTTTATCTTTTAAATGCAATTCAGGTCGCCTTTAATACCACATTTCTTTAACTTGGCTGAACTACTGCCTCTGAAGAATAACAAGGAGGAACAGGGCTAAGTAAGTTTGGTGAACTAATCCACACCTGGTCCATGTAAAAAGAGGCTCATATTTTCCAAGTAGAAATGAGTCCCTTTATATAAACCAGGTTTAGATTTAATTGCTAATCCGCTCTCCTTGCCTTTCACAAGACTCTCCTATGCAAGGCAATGGTGAAGGTGTTTAGGACACTGAACCAACACAGTCGAGACTTTGCTGAACACGGAGAAGACACAGCCCCTGCCCACAAGGAAGTTACAGTTTACATCATTCTTAAAAACAAACTCATAGGTTGATGTTGAAAAGCAAAGGAGGTCATTTCTAAAGGAGAAAAGATCCCACCTCTACTTTTAGAAAATGATTGTCTCTAAGAAAGAAAGCAGGTTCCGACCAAGTAAAGAAGAAATAAAGAGCTAAATGGTTGCTGTAGATCACGGAGTATAGTCCTTAAGGGAGAGCTCTTTTTCTGTTGTATGACCTGAGTTCAAATTCCCAAATTCCACAAGCAACCAGTAAGTGCAACTGACACCTAAGCCACAGCATCAAAACCAAGTCCTGTACAACTGAAATTTGTTAATATAGTGAGTCAAAGGAATCTGTTGTGGGGATACACAGCCTGAATTATCCTCACCAAATTAAACAAAGCAATTATTATAATGGGATAAATCTGGAAGAGAGACTCCTGGGCTTTGGGGAAAATGGGCAAAATATGTTGTCAAATTGTACTTAGCCTAGAATTTACAATAACTGCTCATTTTATATCCTCCAAATTGTCATTACACCCTCAAAAATGGGTGAAACGTCCTATCTACATATTCAAAGTTCTCAAAAAGCACTGTAAAAATCAAGGGCTGTATAAAATCTTAAAATAACTGGTCATAAGGGCACAAAAAACCCTGACTTTTTCTGTTAAATCATTTCAAAATGCTCAAGATAAAAACAAAAGTATGCCATCAAAAAAAAAAAAAGTATGCCTAACAACACCCCAAAATACTCTTTTGAGGAAAGATATTTGCATATCTAAAAGTTAGTATACTTATTATTATATTTTTTAAGAACTTACTGTGTGCCAAGTAGTGTACTAAGAGCTCAGACAAGATAATCCAGTCGGACACAGACCCTGTCCCACATGGGACTCATACCCTAAGTAGGAGGGGGAAATCAGGTATTTAATCCCCATTTTACAGATGAAGGACCTGAAGCACAGAGAAGTTAAGTGACTTGCCCAAGGTTACACAACAGGCAAGTGGCAGAGCTGGAGTTAGAACCCAGGTCCTCTGACTCCCAGGCCTGTGTTCTTTCTACTAGGCCACCCTGCTTCTTTTGCATTACTAAATACATTATAACATTATTTTACCTTCTAAGTCAAAAATTGCATGCATGATAGCCCTCTTTGTGAATTAAAGTAACACTTCTTTCCCAAAACACAATATTCACAGCGAACTGTTTTTGAACTTTATCTACAGTTAGCTATTAAGCACTTTGGAGTAGAAGACAAAGAGCTCTAGAACCAGTGCACAATGAAAAATAAATTTAAAGCAGCCTTCTGGGTTTGACATCAGAATATAAAAAATAATATGAGCAAGAACACCTTAGTTTACATACTTTTCAATCACAGCTGCTGCTCAGAAACCACAATACCTATAAAATGACATTTTAAGGAAACAGAAACAGTGTGGCTTTAGCCACAGCTAGATCTAGCTAACATTAAATTAATTGGGCATTTTTATTTACATACTTCATATAGCACTATATTCTAGCACAATTAAAAGGGAACGTTTTAGTATGATTCATTAAAAATAATCTTGTGATAGAGTATATTCCAAATAATTCAACACAGCAAATTTTTTATCACTAGGCTTAGATGTTAAAACAGAGTTTCAGAGTCAGAAAGAGCAAATCCCATCTTCTTGGTTAATATTTAATTAGGTGCTAAAGATTCCTTATAGAGGACCCCTGAACCCTCCCTGACAGCCATAGAAGTTCCTATCTCTACAAGGAACACAGGCCCTTTCTGAATAGACTAAAATAAATAAAGTTATATCAGACTATTCAATTAATAAATCACATTAGTAGACCTTGCAGTCCAAATCCTCCTTAATTACATAATTTTAAAAATATTTGCATACTGCCTACTACTAAGATTGGCCTAGAGGTTTCATAATACACACTTAACACTTGAGTTAAGAGAACAAATTCATTTAATGCATGCAGAGCTAACAGCAATAATGCTGTTCCACTCAAACTATAAAATCACTTAGCACATCTTTGGAGAAAACAAATAAATGCTTTGACTATTTAAGTTCATGCTACTGCTGAATCTTAGAAAGCTGACTGATTTACTTTATTTTCAGTATTCCATGTTGCTTATAAATTTGATTATTCTGATAAGTAATGACAACAAAGCTTATGATCACAAGTGATTCCAATTGGGCATATTAGAGCAAACCAGTGAGGAAGAGCTTCATACCCCCAAGCCAGTATCATAACCATTCATAAAATAAAAAGAAAGTTAAATTCCCCTTAAATGGACCCCAAATACCATATATTCCTATACTCTAGTCAGATCCCGCATCAGTCTCAAAGACTTAGAGAGGAGGAAGACCAAGATGGAAATAAGAGGAGGGAAAAAAGTGATGTTCTAGTCCAAAAAGAAAAGTGACCAGGGTGATGGGGCACCCCAAAATAGGAATCAATCATGAAAAAGAAAGCTTTTCAAAGCTCTGTCTGGTTCCTGACCAAGTCATTCACCCTCAATAACATTAGAATAGTAATATTTCTACTACCTACTTGAAATAAATGTTGTTAAAAGCAGTGTAACCTGGTGGAAAGAGCACAGACCTGGGAGTCAGACAACCTGGGGTCTAATCCCAGTTCCACCACTTGTCGGCTTTGTAACCTTGGGCAACTTGCCTAACCTCTCTGTGCTATACATTACTTCATTTGTAAAATGGGGGATTCAATACCTGTTCTCCCACCCTCTCAGAATGTGAGCCCTTTGTGGAACCTGATTATCTCATATCTCCCCCAGCACCTAAATACAGTTCTTGACACACAGTATGCACTTAATAAATACCACAATTATTACTATTATTATAAAAATCTAGAGGATAATGAGTCTGATTCTCCTTCTTTAAGATGCTTAAACCAATCCTAAGGATCAGAGGGAGAAGCCAACATGACTCCAATCTTATTTTCCATTTTCCATTCCATTAGAGAAGCAGCGTGGCTCAGTGGAAAGAGCACGGGCTTTGGAGTCAGAGGTCATGGGTTCAAATCCTGGCTCCGCCGCTTATCAGCTGTGTGACTTTGGGCAAGTCACTTAACTTCTCTGGGCCTCAGTTACCTCATCTGCAAAATGGGGATTAAGACTGTGAGCCCCCCATGGGACAACCTGATCACCTTGTAACCTCCCCCGTGCTTAGAACAGTGCTTTGCACATAGTAAGCGCTTAATGAATGCCATTATTATTATTATTTGAAGCAGGCCCTTGCCAGCTCAGGTATAATCTTTTCTGGGGCAGCAGTGACCTATCTTAACACCACTGTTTTGCCCCTGCAACGTGCCTTTTTCTGGTACATTAATAGGAAAGAAGACAGGGCTGTAGTGGAGTGGGGAGGGAGAAGGGAGAAAAGGGGACAGATGGAAAAGGGGAAAAAAGGGGGAAAGAGGGGCAAAGATGAAAGGGAGGAAAAGGGTAAAGTGGTGAGGGGGGCAAGGAATGTCAGTCAGTCAGTCAATCATATTTATTGAGCACTTACTGTGTGCAGAGCACTGTACTAAGTGCTTGGGAAAGTACAATACAACAATATAATTGACACATTCCCTGCCCACAACAAGCTAACAGTCTAGAGGGGGAGAGAGCCGTTAATATAAATAAATAAATAAATTACAGATATGTACGTAAGTGCTGTGGGGAAAAAGAGAGGGGAAGAAAAGGCAAAAAGTTAGGGAAAGAAGAGTGAGAGGCAATTGGCCAAAGGAAAAACTCCCCACTTACTTTACCATTTCCACCTGAGCTGTCTTGGGGGATCTGGCCCATCCTAGGCTGGGTTTCTTCTGGGGCTTCCAGGCAAAAGCAGCACAAGTGGAAATGGTAAAGCAACGTGGCTTAGTGGAAAGAGCCCGGGCTTGGGAGTCAGAGGTCATGGATTCTAATTACAGCTCTGCCACTTGTCAGCTGTGTGACTTTGGGCAAGTCACTTCACTTATTTGGGCCTCAGTTCCCTCATCTGTAAAATGGGGATTAAGACTGTGAGCCCCATGTGGGACAACCTTGATTACCTTGTATCCCCCCCTGCCCAGCACTTAGAACAGTGCTTGGCACATAGTAAGCCAACATTATTATTATTATTATTATTAAATGAAGTCATGGAGTTTTTCCTCTGGCTGCACTGCCCCTCTCTCTTTCCCCAGAACAGCCAATAACATTCATCCATCCATCCATCCATCCATTCATTGAATCGTATTTATTGAGCATTTACTGTGACCCAAATCACTCTAGACTGTAAACTCATTGTGGGCAGTGAATGTGTCTGTTTATTGTTGTATTGTATTTTCCCAAGGGCTTAGTACAGTGCTCTGCAAACAGCAAGCACTCAATAAATATGATTGAATGAATGAATTAATGAATGAATGAATGAATTAATGAATGAATGAATGTGTCTTGCTTGGGGCTGCTGAGCCCATGGTCCCAGAACTGGGAACCTGAGACTTGGGTTTCTGGGGTTTTCACTCCTCAACTCATATGTTAGATCAAGCAACCCTGGACCTACATAGCCAGAGATGGTACAGACATTGAAATTTCAAGGCCACCTCACGTAAAATGGGATGCCTCACCATCTTAAGTTAAAAAGATAACAAAACAGGAGAAGTACAAGGCTGGGAGTACAAGGTTGCCCAAACTGGTAGAATCACCAGGAGTGCACTCCCCTCTCAATCAATCAATCATATTCACTGAGCACTTACTTTGTGTAGAGCATTGTACTAAATGCTCGGGAGAGTACTGAGAGTACTGAGCAGCAGCATGGTATAGTGGATAAAGCATGAGCCTGGGGTCCAAAGATTATGGGTTCTAATCCTGGCTCTGCCACTTGTCTGCTGTGTGACCTTGGGCAAGTCACTTCACTTCTCTGTACCTCAGTTACCTCATCTGTAAAATGGGGATTGAGACGGTGAGACCCACGTAGGATGGAGACTGTCCATCCCTATTTGTTTGTATCCACTCCAGCGCTTAGTATAGTGTCTGGTATACAGGAAGTGCTTAACAAATACCATAATTATTATTATTATTACAACAGAATTAACAGACAGATTCTTAGTATTTGTAAGTGCTTACTATGTGCCAAGCACTGTCCTAAGCACTAGGGTTGATACAAGATAATCAAGGTGGACGCAGCCCCTGTTCCACAAGGTGCTCACAGTCCAAATATGAGGGGAAACAGATATTTTAATCCCTGTTTCATAGATGAAGAAAATAAGGCACTGAGAGGATAAGTGATTTACCCAAGGTCACATGGCAGCCAAGAGGCAGAACTTGGACTAGAACTCACGTATCCTAACTCTCAGACCCATACTACAGAAGCAACATGGCTTAGTGATAAGAGCATGAGCCTGGGAGTTAGAAGGACCTGGGTTCTAATCCTGGCTCTATGACATGTCTGCTGTGTGACCTTAGACAAGTAACTTAACTTCTCTGGGCCTTAGTTACCTTATCTGTAAAATGGAGGTAAGAGTGTGAGCCCCATGTGGGACAGGGACTGTGTCCGACATGATTATCTTGTATCTACCCCAGTGCTTAGAACAGTGCTTGGCACATAGTAAGTGCTTAACAAGTACCATAATTATTATTATTATTATTACTTCCACTAGGCTACACTGCCACCCTTACCCCGACACATTTCTCCTGCCATCTCTTGTGAACCTCTACAGGACTGCCACAGTACTCCCTGTATTGTGCCCCCAATTCTTGCCCCAATCCGCATCCATTCATGCATTTCTACAGAAAACTAAGAAAGTCTATTCTAGCTCTATGAAATGCCCTCAGTGTTTGTATAGAAAAGGCCTTGGAAATTGTCCTAAATTTTGATACTTTGTGATGAATATTCAAATCAGGATTCCTTACGACTACCAAAATGAACCTCACTAGATCACTGCTCAGAGAAATGATACAGAATTCCTATGTAAGTTATAAATGTGTGAATGAGTATACATTGGTGAAAAGAGAGTAAGATAGTTTATTAAGTACCTCCATTTTGGGTTCTGGAGATTAAGTAAACCTATCAAAATTGTCATTACTGAATGAAGGGTAGTTTGAAGTGCAAAATCAATCTATAAATCACATTTATTGAGCACTTACTGTAGGCAGAGCACTGTACTACGCACCTGGGAGAAATCAAAATAAAAGAGTTGGTAGACACATTCCTTGCCCACAATAAGCTTCCAGTCAAGATTGGATTTGATGCAAGTCTCGGGATTAGAAGACTATTTCGTATTAAATCCAGAGGTGCACCTAAAATCATAGGAAGGGAGGTTCTGAAAACCCACCAAGTTCACACTTGTGCGGATCCACTGTGGCCAGTGGTAGAGCAGGAGGGCCATTAACGGCCTTTGCAGATACTTGACACCGAAAGGCACATGACATTGCCTGGGTTATACATTACAGTATTTTGCAGAAGTCTTCACTAGGCTACCCAAACCTAGAGAATGTCTCTAGGGGGTGCTTTCGTGTTCCTCTCCAGGTGCCTTGTGAACACAGGTGCAGCTTTCAAGACACAGAACTCAGTGATAGGCGCCAAGGCAGAGGAAGAGGCTGCACACTTAAAATAAAAATTCCATATCAATACCAGACAGGGGACAGATCATCTGATAACTGGGTTGCCCACAATAAAATCAGATAAATGGTGGAAGGGAAGGGAGAGTAGGGTCTTTGCCCCTGGTTTTGCACCAGTGAGAAGTGAAGGGAACATAGCATCAAAGCCTTGTGAGTTCCTCTGTCCCTTTAACCAACTGTCAGTGCATACCTCACCCCACGATATCGACACCCAATGGGTTAGTAGGAAGTACAGAGGGGTCGATATCACACTTCATCTATTGCCATGCAATTGGTGCAGCACTCTAAAATGGAGTGGAGCATATATGACTCAGCAGAGGTTAGGGGCAGGGCCTTGCAAAGAACTGCAATGACCCTGAGGGTTCTTCGATATTTCCCACCTTTATGTAGAATCGACTTGAATTCTACTATTTTAATCAGATTTCATTTACATTACCATCCACACTCATCCTCCATCCACATTGGAAATCCATTCATTGTAGTTATTCAAACATCATGAAAAGAATTTCAAACCCAGGAGTGGAAGACAAAAATTAGGCCTTTGGGATTAGAAAGCCAGTTACTATTATTCTCTGGTGAGTTTAATAGCATGTTCTAATCTGCAATATGGAGCCATCCATATAACAACAAAACACGGGGAATAAGAGATACTCTTCAAATGGCCATAAGGGATTTAAACCATCCATCTTACACCTGAAATAAGGGAAATTAATTACCCACCTATATCAGGTAACTCATTATCTAAACAGTAGCTTTTCCTTCAATTCTAATAACAATAAGTTATCAATTTATTTATTCATGTTTAACTGAATACAGTTCTTATCACGAGATCTGGTGGCTTTGGTGTTAATGAGCTGGAAGATTTCTTCACCTTCATTTACAGTCTTTGGAGCTATTTTAATATGTGCTCAAATTTAAAAAGGTAAAATCTTGAACTTTAATCTTGACCTCAAGAAATGATGGATCATATACTTTTGAACAGTTGCTCCACTCCACATTATTAATTCACATAAAATGCTCATCTAATATGATTATTTATTTTTAAAAGATAATCTTACCTTTTTTGACTTGTGGATTTAATTTAATAATTGTGATATTTGTTAAACGCTTATTTGTTAAGTGCCAGGCACTGTACTAAGCGCTGGAATGGATACAAGCAAATTGGTTTTGACACAGTCCCTGTCCCACATAGGGCTCACAGTGCTCTGCACACAGTAAGCGCTCAATAAATACGACTGAATGAATGAATCACCACTTTACTGATGAGGTAACAGAGACACAGAGAAGTGAAGTGACTTTCCCAAGGTCCCACAGCAGACAAGTGGTGGAGTAGAAGTTAGAATCCAGGCCCGTTCTCTATCCACTGCACCATGCATCATATGACATGCCCCCTAAATGGTTCATTCAAAATCCCTCTTTATAAGGATTATTTTAAGACTCGTAAAAATGGTTGACCCATGGCTGAATTAAACTCTAAAATAACAGAACATATGAACATATGCAATACAAAATTCCTGATCTGAGCAAATCAGTTTGGATCTCCACTTTTCTCTAAGTAGAGTTGACTAGCAATACCAACATACCCCTTTAAACTAAAAATGCATGTATGGAAAGAATCAACTAAAAAGAGCATTCAGTTTTATAAAACATCTGTGGTGCTTAGATGAGCTGATAAATATCACACAAATGAATTCTCTGTGTACCAAATATCAGTCAGATTTTAACACTTACCTATGAAAATGTGATTTACAGTCCTCTGATATCAAGTCATATTTCTATCGGTCTTCAAAATGAAAAAAAAATACCTTCCTAGAGCCAGCACTATTACTTTTATTCTCTAAAAGAAAAACGCTTTTTGATTTTTTTTTCAGAAAAAATACTGAACAATAGGCAGATATTAGTAGGATGAAGCAAAGTGTCGTGCCATTATGTTGGTCCTTCAAAGAAAAATAGGATCATCCTCTGCCACCAAATCAACTAAAGACTGGTATTACAGAACAAATGAGAGTCAGTGTTAATAACAAGTGTTTCTTTTTGGAGAGACCTCCTCTAAACCCACTGTGAATGCAAACAAACAATGGGTGTTTTTCCCCCTTGTTCATGAATGTAGAAGAGGATGAAAACCTAAATAAAAAAACCCAACTAATAAACAAACCTATAAACCCTACTGCCAGATATTCTTAGTAGAATCTGAGATAGTTGTTTCATACTACATTTTAACTGCCAGTGAAAAATGAATAAAACAATGATAGCCCATATGACGATGAATACAGTAAAGATTGGTTTGAGATGTGAAAAATTTTAGGCTCTGATTCCATGTCTTTTGTTGAATCATCTTGAACCCATTAGCCTTTGTCCTTCAATATTCCCTGTAAGATGTGTTGTTTGTTAAGCAATTTAATTAATTAATCCAAAAACATTTACTGAGCACCTATGGTGTGCACAGCACTGCACTAAAGGTTTGGGAGAGAACCACAGAGCAGAATTGATAGGCATGATCCTCAACCTCTGGAAGCTTTCCATGTAGTGGGGCTGACCAGACACTTACATAAATTGCAGATAGGAGAGAGCAGTAGAGTCTATAAGATATTTACATAAGTTGTGAGTACTTAAGTTCTTAGGGTAGCAAAGATGGGCTGAAGTGGCAGTAGGGATATATAAAATAGGGAGATTATACATAATCGGGGGAGGCTTTATGGAGGAGATGTGATCTCAGAAGAGCTTAGAAAATGGGGAGAGCTGTGATCTCATAGATATGAAGGGAGAGAGCTCCAGGCAAGGTAAGGTGTGAGCAAAAGGTCAGTGGCAGAAGAGACAGAAATTAGTTAGGATGAGTTCATTAGCTTGAGAGGAATGAAGAGCGTGAGAGTGCTACTCCGGCCACCTGTGCTTCTGACCCCATTCCCTCTCATCTTATGAAATCTCTCGCTCCGTCCCTTCTCCCCTCCTGAACTTGCACCTTCAACCGCTCACTCTCCACTGGTTCCTTCCCTTCTACCTTCAAACATGACCACATCTCTCCCATCCTAAAAAAACCCTCTCTTGACCCCACCTCACCTTCTAGTTATCGCCGTATCTCCCTCCTACCATTCCTTTCCAAACTCCTTGAATGAGTCGTCTACATGCACTGCCTCGAATTCCTTAACGCCAACTCTCTCCTCGACCCCCTCCAATCTGCCTTCTGTCCCCTACATTCCACGGAAACTGCCCTCTCAGAGGTCACCAATGACCTCCTGCTTGCCAAATCCAATGGCTCATACTCTATCCTAATCCTCCACGACCTCTCAGCTGCCTTTGACACTGTGGACCACCCCCTTCTCAACACGCTATCCAACCTTGGCTTCACAGACTGTGTCCTCTCCTGGTTCTCCTCTTATCTCTCTGGCTATTCATTCTCAGTCTCTTTTGCGGGCTCCTCTTCCCCCTTCCATCCCCTTACTGTAGGGGTTCCCCAAGGGTCAATGCTTGGTCCCCTTCTGTTCTCTATCTCCACTCACTCCCTTGGTGAACGCATTCACTCCCACGGCTTCAACTATCATCTCTACGCTGATGACACCCAAATCTACATCTCTGCCCCTGCTCTCTCCCCCTCTGTCCAGGCTCACATCTCCTCCTGCCTTCAGGACATCTCCATCTGGATGTCTGCCCGCCACCTAAAACTCAACATGTCCAAGACTGAACTCCTGATCTTCCCTCCCAAACCCTGCCCTCTCCCTGACTTTCCCATCACTGTTGACGGCACTACCATCCTTCCCATCTCACAAGCCCGCAACCTTGGTGTCATCCTCGACTCCGCTCTCTCGTTCACCCCTCTCATCCAATCCGTCACCAAAACCTGCCGGTCTCACCTCCGCAACATTGCCAAGATCTGCCCTTTCCTCTCCATCCAAACCGTTACCCTGATTGTTCAATCTCTCATTCTATCCCGACTGGATTACTGCATCAGCCTCCTCTCCGATCTCCCATCCTCCTGTCTCTCCCCACTTCAATCCATCCTTCAGGCCGCTGCTCGGATCGTTTTTGTGCAGAAACGCTCTGGGCATGTTAGTCCCCTCCTCAAAAATCTCCAGTGGCTACCAATCAACCTATGCATCAGGCAAAAACTCCTCACCCTCGGCTTCATGGCTCTCCATCATTTTACCCCCTCATACCTCACCTCCCTTCTCTCCTTCTCCAGCCCAGCCCGCACCCTCCGCTCCCCCGCCACTAATCTCCTCACCGTACCTCGTTCTCGCCTGTCCCGCCATCGACCCCCGGCCCACCTCATCCCCCGGGCCTGGAATGCCATCCCTCTGCCCATCCGCCAAGCTAGCTCTCTTCCTCCCTTCAAGGCCCTGCTGAGAGCTCACCTCCTCCAGGAGGCCTTCCCAGACTGAGCCCCTTCCTTCCTCTCCCCCTCATCCCCCTCTCCATCCCCCCCATCTTACCTCCTTCCCTTCCCCACAGCACCTGTATATATGTATATATGGTTGTACGTATTTATTACTCTATTTATTTATTTTACTTGTACATATCTATCCTATTTATTTCTCTCCTTCTCCAGCCCAGCCCGCACCCTCCACTCCTCTGCCGCTAATCTCTTCACTGTGCCTCGTTCTCGCCTGTCCCGCCATCGACCCCCGGCCCACGTCATCCCCCGGGCCTGGAATGCCATCCCTCTGCCCATCCGCCAAGCTAGCTCTCTTCCTCCCTTCAAAGCCCTACTGAGAGCTCATCTCCTCCAGGAGGCCTTCCCAGACTGATCCCCCTCCTTCCTCTCCCCCTCTTCCCCCTCCCCATCCCCCCCGCCTTACCTCCTTCCCCTTCTCACAGCACCTGTATATATGGATATATGTTTGTACATATTTATTACTCTATTTTATTTGTACACATTTATTCTATTTATTTTAGAATTTTTATTTTATTTTTATTTTAGAGATGCGGCGTGGCTCAGTGGGAAGAGCCCGGGCTTTGGAGTCAGAGGTCATGGGTTCGAATCCCAGCTCTGCCAATTGTCAGCCGTGTGACTTTGGGCAAGTCACTTCACTTCTCTGAGCCTCAGTGACCTCATCTGTAAAATGGGGATGAAGACTGTGAGCCCCACGTGGGACAACCTGATCACCTTGTATCCCCCCAGCGCTTAGAACAGTGCTTTGCACATAGTAAGCGCTCAATAAATACGATTGAATGAATTTTATTTTGTTAGTATGTTTTGTTTTGTTGTCTGTCTCCCCCTTCTAGACTGCAAGCCCGCTGTTGGGTAGGGACCGTCTCTATATGTTGCCAACTTGTACTTCCCAAGCGCTTAGTACAGTGCTCTGCACCCAGTAAGTGCTCAATAAATACGATTGTATGAATGAATGAATGAATGAATGAATGAACTGGAGGATAGTGGGAGAAGAGAGTGGATAAGTACGAGAGATTGTTGGATGAATGAAAGCTGCAAAGTGCTGTTTACTAAAATAGATTCCAATTACAGAATAAAGATCATTCACTCTTTTCTTCACTGAGTCACCTGCAGCTTTTCAGGTAAGGTTACAGTTGACATCCTGCCCTATGAGATTTAAATTAACATTGATTTTTTGAGGAAACTGCTGCATTGATGGAAAGATACTATCCTGTCATTGTGGTCAGGAATAACCTTAAAAAATAAATAAAAATAAACCTTTCCTTTCAGGTGGCAACTATTATCCTCAAAACAGCCCTACAGGCTGTGGCAACACCATTGCCTTTTAGGAAACTGAGACCTGAAGGAATTAAATGGCTCCACTAAGTGACAAAGGTAAAATAAAACAGGGAAATTCTGACTGCTCAAACCACCAAACGTATTGGTTACCACCTTGTTAACAAATACCACAATTATTATTATTATTATTATTATGGAGAGAAACAGTGGGGCTTAGTGGATAGAGCATGGGCCTGGGAGTCAGAAGGTCCTGGGTTCTAATCCCAGCTCTGCCACTTGTCTGCTTTGGGACTCTGGGCAAGTCACTTATCTTCTCTGTGCTTCAGTTACCTCATCTGTAAAAGGGGAATTAAGACTGGGAGTCCCATGTAGGACATGGACTGTGTCCAACCTAATCACTTTGTTTCTACTGCAGCGCTTAGTACAGTGCCTGGCACACAGTAAGTGTTTAACAAGCACCATAAAAAAAGAAGAAGAAAAAACAGGATTATCCAAAGGATAATATGATGATGATGATGGTATTTGTTAAGCACTTACTATGTGCCAAGCACTTTTCTAAGAGCTAGGGTAGATACCAGCTTATCAGGTTGTCCCACATCGGCTCACAGTCTTAATCCCCATTTTATAGATGAGGTAACTGAGGCACCGAGAAGTTGTGACTTGCCCAAAGTCATGCAGCTGACAGTAGAGCCAGGATTAGAACCCATGACTTCTGACTCCCAAGTCCATGCTCTTTCATTCATTCATTCAATCCTATTTATTGAGTGCTTACTGTGTGCCGAGCACTGTACTAAGCACTTGGGAAGTACAAGTTGGCAATATATAGAGACTGTCCCTACCCAACAACGGGCTCACAGTCTAGAAGGGAGAGACAGAAAGCAAAACAAAACATGTAGACAGGTGTCAAAATTGTCAGAACAAATAGAATTAAAGCTATATGCACATCATTACCAAAATACATAGTAAATATGTACAAGTAAAATAAATAGAGTAATAAATCTGTACAAATATATATACAGGTGCTGAGGGGAGGGGAAGGAGGTAGGGCAGGGGGGTGGGGAGGAGGAGAGGAATAAGGGGGCTCAGTCTGGGAAGGCCTCCTGGAGGAGGTGAGCTCTCAGTAGGGCTTTGAAGAGAGGAAAAGAGCTAGTTTGGTGGATGTGTGGAGGGAGGGCATTCCAGGCCAGGGGAAGGACATGGGCTGGGGGTCAATGGCAGGACAGGCGAGAACGAGGTACAGTGAAGAGGTTTGCAGCAGAGGAGCGGAGGGTGCGGGCTAGGCTATAGAAGGAGAGAAGGGAGGTGAGGTAGGAAGGGGCGAGGTGATGGAGAGCCTTGAATCCAAGAGTAAGGAGTTTTTGCTTGATTCGTAGGTTGACAGGCAGCCACTGGAGATTTTTGAGGAGGGGAGTAACATGTCCAGAGTGTTTCTGTACAAAGATAATCCAGGCAGCACAGTGAAGTATAAATTGAAGTGGGGAGAGGCAGGAGGATGGGAGATCAGAGAGGAGGCTGATGCAGTAATCCAGTCGGGATAGGATGAGAGATTGAACCAGTAAGGTAGCGGTTTGGATGGAGAGAAAAGGGCAGATCTTAGCAATGTTGCAGAGGTGAGACCGGCAGGTTTTGGTGATGGATTGGATGTGTGGGGTGAACGAGAGAGCGTAGTTGAGGATGACACCAAGGTTGCGGGCTTGTGAGACAGGAAAGATGGTAATGCTGTCTACAGTGACGGAAAAGTCAGGAAGAGGGCAGGGTTTGGGAGGGAAGATAAGGTGTTCAGTCTTGGACATACTGAGTTTTAGATGGGGGGCAGATATCCAGATAGTGATGTACTGAAGGCAGGAGGAGACATGAGCCTGGAGGGAGGGAGAGCAAGCAGGGGCAGAGATGGAGATTTGGGTGTCTAAGCCACTAAGCCACATGGCCTCTTGAGATGGCAATAGGAGATGGCATGAGAACAAACATTTTAGACAAAGGAGAGATTCATTCATTCATTCAATCGTATTTATTGAGCGCTTACTGTGTGCAGAGCACTGTACTAAGCGCTTGGGAAGTACAAGTTGGCAACATATAGAGACGGTCCCTACCCAACAGCGGGCTCACAGTCTAGAAAGGGGAGACAGACAACAAAACAAAACATATTAACAAAATGAAATAAATAGAATAAATATGTACAAGTAAAACTCTGAATAATAATTGTTGTATTTGTTAAGTGGTAACTATGTGCCAGGCACTGTTTGTAAGTATTGGGGTAGATACAAGGTAATCAGGTTGTACAGTCTCTGTCCCACACTGGGCTCACAGTTTTCATCTCCATTTTACAGATGAGGTAACTGAGGCACAGAGAAGTGAAATGACTTGCCCTAGGTCACACAGCAGACAAGTGGCAGAGCCGGGATTAGAACACAGGCCTTCTGACTCCCAGATTCATGCTCTATCCACTAGACTACGCTGCTTCCCCTGAAGTCAAGGACTGAAAACTCCTTCTAGGGTGGGATTACATCTACCATCTCTATGGCACTGTACTCTCCCAAGTACTTAGGACAGTGCGCTGCACACAGTAACCACTCAATAAATATGACTGATTGATTGATCACGGTACAGTGAATAGGTTGGCGTTGGAGGAGCAAAGCGTATGGGCTGGGTTGTCATAGGCTATCAATGAGGTACGATAAGAGAGGGTGAGCTGACTGAGTGCTTTAAAGTAAGGGGTTTCCGTTCCTTCCTCTAAGCTCCCATAAGCCCTATTAGAGACTGTTGATGCTGAGCTAGACCTCAGAACTTGTTCCAGGAGGACTTGGATTGGGTCAGTGGCAGTGGTATTAGGCATGAAGGCTTTGTAGGTCCTCCCTGGCTTAAATTTGGAGTTTAAAATGAGCATAGATCAACTCCTGCCTCCCTCTTTCCTCAATCAATCAATGACATTTATTGAGTGCTGTGTGCAAATCACTGTACGAAATGCTTGGGAGAATAGAGTACAAGAGAATTAGCAGATACATTCCCTTCCTGTAATGAGCTTGCAGTCTAGCAGGGAAGACAGACATTAATATAAATAAATGAATTACCGATATACGTACGTAAGTGCTGAGGGGCTGCAGGAAGGGTGAATAAAGGGTACAAATCTAAGAGCAAGGGCGGCACAGAAGGGAGTGGGAGAAGAGGAAATGAGGACTCAATCAGGGTAGGCCCTTTGGAGGAGACATGCCTTAAATAAAGCTTTGAAGGTGGGGAGAGTGATCATCTGCTGGGTATGAAGAGGGAGGCACTCCAGACCAGAGGGCAGGATGTGGGCTAGAGGTCAGCAGCAAGCTAAATGAGATCAAGATACAATGAATAGTTTGGCATTAGAGGAACAAAGTATGCAGGCTGAGTTGCAGTAGGAAATCAGCAAGGTGAGGTAGGAGGGGGCAAGGTGATTTAGGTCTTTAAAGCCAGTGGTAAGGAGTTCCTGTTTGATGCGGAGGTGGATGGGCAACCACTGGAGGTTCTTGAGGAGTAAGGAAACATGGACTGAACATTTCTGTAGACAAATGATCTGGGCAATGGAGTGAAGTATGAGCTGCAGTGGGGAGAGACGAGAGGCAGGGAGGTCAGCAAGGAGGCTAATACGGTAACAGAGGCAGGATAGGATAAGTGCTTGTATGAACGTGGTAGTAGTTTGAATGAAAGGGGAAGGGCAAATTTTTGTGATGCCATGAAGGCTAAACTGACAGGATTAAGTGACAGATGAAATATGTGAATGAGAAAGGTGAGTTGAGGATAATGCCAAGGTTAAGAAGTTGTCAGACAGAAAGGATGGCAGTGCTGTCTACAGTGACAGGGAAGTTATGGGGAGGACAGGGTTTGGGTGGGAAGATACGTTCTGCTTTGGACATGTCAAGTTTGAGGTGTCAGTGGGACACCCAAGTAGAGATATCCTGAATGCAGGAGGAAACATGAGACTGCAGAGGAGTGAGATCAGGGCTGGAGATGTAGATTTGGGAATCGCCGCACAAAGATAGTAATGGAAGCACTGGGAGTGAATGAGTTCTCCAAGGGAGTGGGTGTAGATGATGAATAGAAAGGGATCTTGATCTCGTCTATCTCACTGTTTGACTCCTTGCCCATGTCCTCCTTCTGGCCTGGAACTCTCTCTCCTTCATATATGACAAACCACCACTCTCCCCACTTTCCAAACCTTATTAAAATCACATCTCCATCAGGAGGACTTTCCCAATGTATCCCTCATTCCCTCTACTCCCTCTTCCCTCTTCCCTCTGCATAACCTAAGCACTTGAATCTTTCCTTGCCTAGACTGCAAAAGCTCCTTTCATTCATTCAACTCAATTGTCTTTATTAAGCGCTTACTATGTGCAGAGCACTGTACTAAGCTCCTTGAGGGCAGGGAATATGTTAACCACCCCTGTTGCATTATACTCTCCCAAATGTTAGTACAGTGCTTTGGACACAGTACTCATCTTTCATTCATTCATTCATTCATTCAATCGTATTTATTAAGTGCTTACTGTGTGCAGAGCACTGTACTAAGCACTTATGAAGTACATTAATACCACTGACTAAGTGATTAAAGAAGAGAGGTTGGATTTACAAGGGTAGAGGGAAAAGAGTAGCGGGAAAAGATCTATGGGTATGTTCCTTTTACAGTATTCCTAATGGTCTGGAGTGGTAAGCAGTCCAGAGAGGGATGTGACAGGAGTACAGGAGGAAATCTTTTCCCAAGATAAAAAACTCTGCAGCCATGAATGGGCTTAATCATGCCTAGCAGAGGTAGAGAAGCAGTGTAGCCTAGTGAATAGAGCCCTGGCCCGGGATTCAGAAGGACTTGGGTTTTGGGCATGTCAAGTTTGAGGTGTCAGTGGGACACGCAAGTAGAGATATCCTGAATGCAGGAGGAAACACGAGACTGCAGAGAAGTCAGAAGGACTTGGGTTTTAATCCTGTTTCTGCCACGTGTCTGCTAAGTCACCTCTGTGCTTTAGTTACCCCATCTGTAAAATGGGGATTAAGATTCTGAGCCCCATGTGGGACACAGACTGTGTCCAACCTGATTAGCTTTGATCTACCCCAGTGCTTAGTAGAGTGCCTGGCACATAGCAAGCACTTAGCAAATACCATTAAATAAAAAAGGTAGTGGTAGTCTTAGGCTTTTTCATCACCTTATGGGTAAAGTAGCCCTTCCTCCCATTATGACTGCCTACAGTCATAATGGTTGAGCTTGGAACTTCTGGTTTCCTTCATTTTGCCTATCTTTCCCCACCCATAGATTTCTCTTGCATTTATTCCCCAAACGCTGTATCTACTTCCAGATTCTTTCTCCTTTGTTTCTCCTTCTTCCCACTTTCTCCTCACCTGCTTCTCCCCCAAGAAGCTGAGGAAACGGATATAATTCCTTCTCTTAGACTGCGAATTAAGCAAATTAAAAGAAGATTGATTTTTCCATTTGGAAACATCTGATTTTAGGAGATTCAACACAAGTCTTGGACCATCTATTTAGAATAATATGGCATAGACAACTAAGCACGTGATCGGGGGGTGGCACATTAAAGTTTTAGAAAATATATCACTCTAGTAAGGAGTGTGAAATGCATTGTCTTGCGAACATGTCAGAACCCCTGCAAATGTCAGAGCCAGTTTGAAGGCAATGGTTTGGATGGCCCCATACAAAGCTTCCGTTATAAGGAGACTATGTCATCTGGTGTATATTTTAAAGGTTAATAATCTTTTCTTCATTGAGAATTGATTACTGATCCATTCAATTATCATAAAATATTTATAAGGCCCCATTATCATGCTAACTACTGTTCAGGATACAGCAGCAAAGTCCCTGCCAAAGAAAGAATATAAGTGAATTACACAAGACTCAGATACTCATGGAGAGGGTGGACAAATTTATATTCTGGTACACATGCCAATCATCACTTTGATGGCATCAGAAAAATTCAAAGAAATGCATTTGGAAGAGGCAAATGCAAGGGAAGGAACCGGAAGTTTGGCAGATGGGGATGCCTAGAAAATGGAATGAACTGGCACATGATGAAGGTGGGGCTAAGTGGAAAGTAAGAATACACAATGTTGACAGTAATACACTGTGGGGTATTTTCAAGAAAAGGACATGAATTCAAAAGCATAGAGAAGTCTCAAGGGAAAGTTATCCTGCGTGTCCACATTTTGAATAGGCCAAAACAGGGAAGATGTGAATAACTAGGAAACCAACATGGAATACATATGAAAAAGGCTACTCACTATTAATAATAATAATGATAATGATAATAATGATGATAATGATATCAGTTAAGTGCTTATTATGTGTCAAGGACTGTTCTAAGTGCTGGACTAGATGCAATCTAATCAGGTTGGACACAGTCCCTATCTCATAAGGGGCTCACAGTCTTAATCCTTATTTTACAGATGCTGTAACTGAGGCCCAGAGAAGTTAAGTGACTTGCCCAAGGTCACACAGTAGACAAGTGGCAGAGCCAGGATTAGAACCCAGTTCCTTCTGACTCCCAGGCCTGGGCTCTATCCACTAGGCCATGCTGCTTTTCTTAACCATCTATGGACTTTAAAACAAATCTTCATTTATCCAAGTGAAATATTAATATACATCTGATAAAGTAGTGGGCCCTCAAACATAAGGGGAAAAAAAGAAAAATTAGCCATCAACCCTTAATTCAGTAGTACTAAGGCATATGTACACTTAAAATGTGTGAAAATCAGTAAGCTCAGTACCACCCTGGTTAGCGCATAAGGTGACATATACAAAACAATCAATGGTATTTACTGAATCCTTACTATGTGCATAGCACTCTATTAAGTACTTGGGAGAGGACAATACAACACTGGACAAGTTCCCTGCCCCTAAAGAGCTTACAGTCTAGAGGACAGCAGCCTAACCTCAGGTTATGATGAGAGTCCCCATCTAGAAAGAAGTTCATGTTTTGAAGAATTTGGGCTCATGGATATGGAAAGTTCACACACACAAACACACACACAGACATGCACATGCACACACACACAATGTTTTTCCCTCCTACTCCAGGTATTAACTCGTGCATGAGTCTCTGATCCTCACAGAGCCAGTCCCTGTTTACTTGTGTTTGGATTTGATCCAGATATTCCATGGAGCTCTTTTAAAATATTTCTTCCATATAGAAAGCTTTCGCAATGGAAATCTATTATGATGTCAAAAGGGAGCTGCTAACATAAAATGTTTCCTGTTGTGTTGATGCTGCACACTGCTAAATTTACAACAACACAAGTATGATAAAAAGTGTAGGAAGTGAAAATTAACCACTGATTTTTAGTCCAATGACATAAATATTAGTAAGAAACTGGATAACTTCCAAACATCTTTACTACAGTTTAATTTGTCAAAATCCATCAAATGCATTTCAACCACAAACCCATCCTGTACAGTTCATTATCGTTCCCCACACTTACATTAGCATAAACTGCAACCAAAAAAAGGCTGCATAATTGCTACAACTTAATTCCACATCTCTCAATTCTTTATCTTGCTATTCTGTCACTAGTTCTTAACATTGTCACCTTCACCTAGTCTTGAAAAATTGGTAAACGTTTTGCTTTTGACTCTAAGAGAGTACTTGTTTTCCAGATTAGGCCTTTATTTTACATTTTGCTGCTGGGTTTCTACAAAGCTCAATTAAGCAAGAGGTTCTGCTGACTTGCTTATTTTGTATGCTAGCAACCCTGATACCAATGTGGCACTGGGAAGTTAGCTAACAGCTGTTGCAGACCCAGCAGGTACAGAGGTCACAAATTTAAAAATTTCCAAAGCCAATAATTCCTTTCCATAAATACATTAATATGCTTTACATCACCAGTTTCTAAAACCAACACTCAACCCCAGTGGCTATTCATATAGAAACAAGGGAGAAAGTTAGCAGATGAATTTTACCATGGTAAATTAAATGTTGTCTTCTGACAAATCATACTACATCATCACCATCATTCTCCACAGAAGTGAATGGTCATATTTTTTTTTTGTTCAAAGTCCCATATTATCCAACATTATGGGCTGAAATATACATTTTTGTAAATGAGGTCACCACCTCAAGGACATTATGATCTAATGGGTATCTACGGACCCTAGTGAATCAAGAACTACTGAATTTGACATGCTTCTCTGTTCGAAAAATCCTTTTAGTTATTGAGTAAAAACCCAATGCTTAAGAGTACAAAAAAACCCAAATAAATTACCCGATGAAAGTGCCTTTTATTTCTTAATGGATTGATATTGGCTTTGCTATTTTTATTACATTTTGCTCAGAGGCATATGTATGGAGAGTAAACTTAGAATTTTGCTCGTGAAAAAATACAATTTGGTAATGATATCATTAGCCAAAATGGTCACTTAGTATCTCTTTTTAAGTAACGGTTGGACACATGTTTTTGCAGAAAATATACAGATAGAACTCACTTATTAGTCCTAATGCACAGGGACCAAATGAAAGGCAGGCCACTGCAAGGAGACATTTGAAAGAGACTAAGCAACTCTAACACATACTACTTCTGCTCAAATTGGTTTATTTCAGAAATCTGTATTTTGGGGGAAAAAGCAATTTCCGTATGACAGATGCACCTGGAGCACACCCCTGTGGGCTACACAAACAAGGACTGTAGATTTATCAACAAAAAGAGTATTGCATTTTTCTCTGATTTTTCAAAAGTAAAACACTTTTTTTAAAACTTGAAACACGTTCTATTCTTAGGCTAAGTCTTCACAGACAAATCAAAATGGAGTGTCAAAGCAAAAATCCGGTTCCGACAAAAAAGCACCTTATTATTGAGGAAAAAGGGGGTATTTTTACCTAAATTAATATAGATTGGGTGCCCATGCTGATATTGATCAAACTGACTTACTAAATGTTCAGCTCTTCTTTCCCCTACATAGACACAGCTTGAATGATCCCAGACTACGTAAAACTGTAGTTTCATTATCATTACTATTATTACTGTTATGATTGTTGTTGTTATTGCCTCAGTGCTGATTTAATGAAAATCCAAATTGACTGAAGCATTAGATGGCCAGATTCTGCACGAGGAAAAAGTGACCAGTAGGTTTTCTATGTAAAATCATATCACCAATTACTCAGGCTTCAACTTCTCACCGAGACAGATTCAAAGTGTAAAACTGAGATAAAAATTTCACCTTGAAGGAGAATTAGGAGGGAGAAAAGATGAAAGAAGGAGAAGGGATTTGGAGAAATGTGTTATGTCCCAAAAGAAGGGGTTATTTGAATAGGCTGCCATCTTCTGTTCTCTTTGGTCACAGTTCAGCCTGAATATTCATACAACCAAGTTCTGCCAATGTTCTGTCCTAACAGAATTTCAGAGGTGGACAAGGGCACCAGTTTGCTGGAAGCAGCATTTGCTTTCCCTTAAGAAGTCACTGGAGGGAGAAGCAGGGAAGAAAGTGAAAGGCAGAAAGAGAAAGGGGCAACTTTCCATGATTGGAAAGTTTGATGACCCTTGACTGAGGCTTTGCAGTAATGGGGAACTCCTCCTTTTACCCCATCTCCAGCCCCACCACATATATGTACATATTTTCAAATTATGAATTATAGATTTCTTCATATTAATATCTATCTCCCATTCTGGACTGTAAACTTCTCATGTGCAGGGATCATGTGTGATAATTCTGTTGAACTGTACTCTCCCAAGCACTTAGGAGATATAATCAATCAATCAATAAATCATATTTATTGAGCGCTTACAGTGTGCAGAGCACTGTACTAAGAGCTTGGGAAGTACAAGTTGGCAACATATAGAGACGGTCCCTACCCAACAGTGGGCTCACAGTCTAGAAGGGGGAGACAGAGAACAAAACAGAACATATTAAAGAAATAAAATAAATAGAATAGATATGTACAAGTAAAGTAAATAAATAGAGTAATAAATATGTACAAACATATATACATATATACAGGTGCTGTGGGGAAGGGAAGGAGGTAAGGCTGGGGGGATGAAGGGGGGAGGAGGAGGACAGGAAGGAAGGGGCTCAGTCTGGGAAGGCCTCCTGGAGGAGGTGAGCTCTCAGTAGGGCCTTGGAGGGAGGAAGAGAGCTAGCTTGGCGGATGTGGGGAGGGAGGGCATTCCAGGCCAGGGGGAGGACGTGGGCCGGGGGTCGACGGCGGGACATGTGAGAACGAAAGCATGGTGAGGAGATTAGCGGCAGAGGAGCGGAGGCTGTGGGCTGGGCTGTAGAAGGAGAGAAGGAAGGTGAGGTAGAAGGGGGCAAGGTGATGGAGAGCCTTGAAGCCGAAGGTGAGGAGTTTCTGCCTGATGCGTAGGAGATTTTTGAGGAGGGGAGTAACATGCCCAGAGCGTTTCTGGACAAAGACAATCCGGGCAGGGGCATGAAATATGGATTGAAGTGGGGAGAGACACAAGGATGGGAAATCAGAGAGGAGGCTGATACAGTAGTCCAGATGGGATAGGATGAGAGCTTGAACAAGCAGGGTAGCGGTTTGGATGGAGAGGAAAGGGTGGATCTTGGCAATGTTGCGGAGTTCAGACTGGCAGGTTTTGGTGACGGCTTGGATGTGAGGGGTGAACGAAAGAGCGGAGTCAAGGATGACACCAAGGTTGTGGGCTTGTGAGACAGGAAGGATGGTAGTGCCATCAACAGTGATGCAAAAGTCAGGGAGAGGGTAGGGTTTGGGAGGGAAGACAAGGAGTTCAGTCTTGGACATGTTGAGTTTTAGGTGGCGGGCAGACATCCAGATGGAGATGTCCTGAAGGCAGGAGGAGATGCGAGCCTGGAGGGAGGGAGAGAGAGCAGGGGCAGAGATGTAGATTTGGGTGTCATCAGCGTAGAGATGACAGTTGAAGCCGTGGGAGTGAATGAGGTCACCAAGGGAGTGAGTGTAGATCGAGAACAGAAGGGGCCCAAGAACTGAACCTTGAGGAACCCCCACAGTAAGGGGATGGGAGGGGGAGGAGGAGCCTGCAAAAGAGACTGAGAATGAACGACCGGAAAGATAAGAGGAAAACCAGGACAGGATGGAGTCTGTGAAGCCAAGGTTGGATAGTGTGTTGAAGAGAAGGGGGTGGTCCACAGTGTCGAAGGCAGCTGAGAGGTAGAGGAGAATTAGGATATAAGTGTTCCGTATATAGTAAGTGCTTAATTAATTGAGAAAGTGGATAAGCCACAAGGCTCATATTACACAAATATATAATTAGAATTGCATTGTACTTAGTTTTTAAAGCACTTTGAGATCTTTTTATATAAAGGGCCACGCATACAGTACTACTGAATTCATATGATAATCAGATAGTAATTCAAAGGCATTGTTGCCTAATGGTTAGAACATGGCCTGGGAGTCAGAAGGACCTGGGTTCTAATCCCAGGTCTGCCACTTGCCTGCTGTGTGACCATGGGCAAGCCACTTAACTTCTCTGTGCCTCAGTTACTTCATCTGTAAAATGGGGAATAAAGACTGAGCCCCATATGGACGGGGATTGTGTCCAACCTGATAAACTTGTATCCACTCCAGTGCTTAATAGAGTGGCTGGTACAAAGTAAGCAATTAACAAACACCATAAAAACATTTAAAAAAACTTTTAAAAGGTTATTGAAAAAGCCAACATCAAAATATTAGAGATATTATTTTAATTAATAGCTAATCCTTGCCCACACAGCCTCCAGCATTACCTAGATGAGCCTGAACCCCCTATAATGTACACTGGGTCCGCAAGCCTTCCAGGTCTTCCCTTCCCAGGATGGAAAGGATTGTGGTTTCCTGACAAGTGAACCACACTCTTGCCCCACCACCCCTTGGCTCTCAACCTAGCCCCAAATGAATAGCAAGGGAATCATTTAGGGTCTCGACAGCTGCACTCCCTCCCCAGGTTGGCTGCTGGATGCTTGGGGAGTCCTTTCTCCTTCCCCCAGCTTTCCAGGTAAACACATCTTCCTGGCACCTCAGAACTACCAGAGCCAGTATTGTAGACACAGAGATCACTGTGCCTAGTGCATTTTTAATAGATGCATTGAAGGTATACTTAACAAGTTAATTAGGTAACAGATAGAACGTAATTCTGATGTGAAACACCTTTCCCCGTCATCGAATACTTTTCCCTCTTCCCTCTAGACTGTAAGCATGTTACAGGCAGGGAACGTGTCTACTAACTCTGCTGTACTGTACTCTACCAAACTCTTGCTCCACCCCACCTCGCCCAATCACCAACTTGGTCATACCCTCGACCTCATCATCTCCTACCGCTGCACTGTGTCCACCCTCACCAACTCTGAAATCCCTCTCTCTGATCATAATCTTCTCACCTGCCTCCTCACTCACACTCTTTTCCCTTGTAAATCCATGTTACTCCCTCACAGAGATCTCTGCTCTCTTGACCCCATCCATCTTTCTGAGCGCCTCACACCCCACCTCGCCTCCCTCTCCTCTCTACCCAATCTTGATTATCAGATTGCTGCTCTCAACTCTACCCTTTCTACTCAGCTAGACTCACTCGCTCCCCTTTCCCTTTGCCGCTCTCATACCACTAACCCACAGCCCTGGATCACTGCCACTGTCCGCCTCCTTCGCTCTTATGCTCGAGCTGCCGAACGCTGCTGGCGAAAGTCTAAACACCATGCCAACCTCGTTCACTTCAAGTTTATCCTTTCCTGCCTTAACTCAGCCCTCTCCTCTGCCTGACAAAACTATTTCTCCTCCCTTATTGACACCCATGCCCATCATCCCCATCAGCTCTTCCATACATTCAACTCCCTTCTCAGGCCCCCGGTTCCTCCCCCTCCTCCTTCCCTCACCCCCAACGATCTGGCCTCCTACTTCATTAATAAAATTAAATCCATCAGGTCTGACCTCCCCAAAGTCACTCCCCCCACTTCTCCAACCCTCCAGCTCTCAACACTCTCCGCTACTCTCCCATCCTTCCAAGCAGTATCCACAGAGGAGCTCTCCTCCCTTCTCTCAAGTGCTACTCCGGCCACCTGTGCTTCTGACCCCATTCCCTCTCATCTTATGAAATCTCTCGCTCCGTCCCTTCTCCCCTCCTTAACTTCCATCTTCAACCACTCACTCTCCACTCATTCCTTCCCCTCTGCCTTCAAACATGCCCATGTCTCTCCCATCCTAAAAAAACCCACTCTTGACCCCACCTCACTTTCTAGTTATCGCCCCATCTCCCTCCTACCATTCCTTTCCAAACTCCTTGAACGAGTCGTCTACATGCGCTGCCTCGAATTCCTCAACACCAACTCTCTCCTCGAGCCCCTCCAGTCTGGCTTCCGTCCCCTACATTCCACGGAAATCGCCCTCTCAAAGGTCACCAATGACCTCCTGCTTGCCAAATCCAACGGCTCCTACTCTATCCTAATCCTCCACCTCTCAGCTGCCTTCGACACTGCGGACCACTGATTACATTATCTTGAGAAGCAGCACGGCATAGTGACTAGAGAACAGGACTGGGAGTCAGAAGGTCATAAATTCGAATCCCGGCTCCAACACCTTTTCTACTGTGTGACCTTGGGCAAGTCACTTCACTTCTCTGTGCCTCAGTTACCTCATCTGCAAAATGAGGATTGAGACTGTGACCCCCACATGGGACAAGGACTGTGTCCAACTTGATTGACTTGCAACCCAGTGGTTGCACCGCTCAGTACAGTGCTTCGCATATAGTAAGTGCTTAGCAAATGCTATCATTATTTTTTATTATGATTATTTAGGGCTTAATAATGCTTGGGGGGTGGGACAGGGTCAGTACCCAGAATGTTTTTCAAGTGTCCAGTCATTTCATGGAAGTATCAGTACTTGTACTACGTGGGGGCTTCTTGGAAGAGCAGAGTTTATTTCTTTGTACTTAGTGTGAAAAATTGTGCTAGTCTTCCCCCACTTAGTTCAGGATGGACTTTAAAGAAAACTCAAGTAACTTTTCTAACAAAATATAAAACAAACCATCTACATATCTGAATAGCCAAAATGTCATTCTGGAATATATTGAAGATTGTAAAGCCTCTTATGGCCAGAGACTGTATCTCTTACTCAGTTATACTTTCCCAAATGTTTAGTTTGATGCTCTGCACATGGTAGATGCTCAATAAATACTACTGACTGGTAACAGGAAAAGTCTCAAAAATATCTTAAAAATATTTTGATAGGTAAATACACACCTCAGAACAATGAAAATAGAGACTAACCCAGCTTGTCAGTTTTACCGAGAAAGATGCACTCTCAGAATAGAATTAAAAAAGTCCAAAACTTTGCAATCGATCAATCAATCGTATTTATTGAGTGCTTACTGTGAGCAGAGAACTGTACTAAGCGCTTGGGAAGTACAAGTTGGCAACATATAGAGACATATAGATACAGTCCCTACCCAACAGTGGGCTCACAGTCTAGTTACAATCATTGTAACTGCAGCTCTATTACAGGGTGTTAAAGCAGGTGATCTATATCCACCAGTTGGAAAGGTAAAGGCAGTGGAACCATGATACATAAAGTAAGACCTGAGCTTCAAATATTTGACTTAGCAAGGTCAATATGGCTGTTTTTGTTAGGTACAACACACATTTTCAGAGTGAAAAATCATGGTAAACATCTGCTAACTGTACTCATAAAAGAAGTCATTCTGTTTAAATCTAAGGTCCTATTAATAGCCAAATTTTAATTACTATGCTCGTACATTCAGTTTCTAATAAAGTATGCTTCCTGACACCCAAGGACCTATTCATTAAAGAACCACTTATAGGGGGAGTTTCCAAATATTGTCTCCAAATTGTTACAAGATTTTTTTGTTGGAGTATGAAATCAGGCTAATTCGACTACAAAATATGTCATGTTACACGGCATACCTCCCAAGTCATTTGTGGGTCTGTTTAAAAACATTTGCACATATTCAAATAGACCCCTTTTTATCCTTATAATTTTGGTCTGGTTTGTGGGCCTGAGAAAGGCAACTTGGCTTTGCCACAATATACCAAATTCCTTTATTTTGGGAATCCTTACTTCTCCCACTGGTGGGATTATGTCGGGAGCAGGGGGGGGAGGGGGACAGCTACAAAACTTAGCTGGCTCTGGCACTGCCATTTAGCTAGGTATGCATGGATGCAAGGAAGTGTTCACACCACTTGGACATACATATATCTGCAATAAACAGGGACATTCACACATTTAGTGGCAAAACAAAATAAATGATGCTGCATTCTGTTCAGAAAATTCAGATCAAGCCCATACCACTGTCAGTCTAGGTACAGGCTTATCTTGGGCAGGTCCAGTCCAAAAATTTGAGTCCATTTAAGTTTCTAGGATGAAGTAGGTTTTATACATAAGTTGCACAAAAATCATAAACAGCTTCAGGAGCTGAAAATAAACAAAACAACACAACAAAGAAAACTGACTTTTTTTAAGTGCTTACTACATGCCAGGCACTGTACTGAACACTGTGGTAGATACAAGATGATCAGGTTGGACCCAGCCCATGTCCCACATGGGGCTCACAGTCTTAATCCCCATTTTACAGATGAGATAATTGAGGACAGAGAAGGGAAGTGACTTGCCCGAGCTCACACAGCAGACAGGTGGTGGAGCTGAGATTAGAATCCAGGTCTGTCTGACTCCCAGGCCCGGGCTCTATTCACTAGCCACGGTGTGTAGAATGTTGGTGGTGCCATATCAGCTTTTACCACCACATATGTAACATAGGTGAACTCATTGGTATCTTCTCATATATGTGTATATGCATAGGTGAGGAGCATTGTGGCCAAGTGGAAAGACCACAAGCCTGAGAGTCGAAGGACCTGGATTCTAGTCCAGGCTCTGCCAGTGGCCTGATGTATGATCTGGAATAAGTCATTCATTCATTCAATCAATCATATTTAATTAGTCCTTACTGTGTGCAGAGCACTTAATTAAGCGCTTGGGAGAGTACAATATAACAATAAACCAACACATTCCCTGCCTACAATGAGCTTACAGTCTAGGGGGGGAGACAGATGTTAATATGAATAAATAAATAAATTACAGGTGTATACATAAATGCAGTGGGGCTAGGAGGGGGGAAGAACAGAGAGAGCAAGTCAGGGCAATACAGAAGGGAGTAGGGGAAGAGGAAAGGGGGTGCTTAGTTAAGGAAGGCCTCATGGAGGAAATGTGCCTTCAAAAAGGCTTTGAAGTTGGGGCTAGTGTCTGTCATATTCATTCATTCATTCATTAAATCATATTTATTGAGCGCTTACTGTGTGCAGAGCACTGTACAAAGCGCTTGGGAAGTACAAGCTGTCAACATATAGAGACGGTCACTACCCAACAATGGGCTCACAGTCTAGAAGAGGGAGGGCATTCCAGGCCAGAGGCAGGACATGAGCAAAGAGTCAGCAGTGGGATAGGTGAGATCGAGACATAGTGAGAAGGTTAGCATTAGAGGAGCGAAGTTGCAGGCTCGGTTAGAGTAGGAGAGTAGCAAAGTGAGGTAGGAGGGGACAAGGTGTTGGAGTGCTTTAAAGCCAATGGTGAGGAGTTTTTGTTTGATGTGGAGGTGGATGGGCAAGCACTGGAGGTTTCTGAGGAGAGGGGTAACATGTCCTAAACATTTCTGCAGAAAAATGATCTGAGCAGCAGAGTGAAGTATGGACTGGAGTGGGGAGAGGCAGGGGGCTGGGAGGTCGGCAGAGGCTGATGCAGTAATCCAGGCGGGATAGGATGAGTTATTGTATCAACGTGGTAGCAGTTTGGATAGCGAGGAAAGGGCAGATTTTAGCAATGCTGTGAAGGTGGGTCTGACAGGATTTAGTGATGGATTGAATATGTGGGTTGAATGAGAGAGAGGAGTCAAGGATTATGCCAAGGTTACGGGCTTGTGAGAAGGATGGTGGTGCCATCTACAGTGATGGGAAAGTCACGGGGAGGACAGGATTTGGGTACGAAGATACGGAGTACTGTTTTGGACACAGTTAAACTTGAGGTGATGAGAGGACATCCAAGTAGAGATCTCTTGAAGGCAAGAGGAAATGCAAGATTGCAGAAAGGGAGAGAGATCAGGACTGGAGATGTAGATTTCGGTATCATCCACATAGAGGTGGTAGCTGAAGCCATGGGATCAATCAATCAATCAATCGTATTTATTGAGCGCTTACTATGTGCAGGGCACTGTACTAAGCGCTTGGGAAGTACAAATTGGCAACACATAGAGACAGTCCCTACCCAACAGTGGGCTCACAGTCTAAAAGGGGGAGACAGAGAACAGAACCAAACATACCAACAAAATAAAATAAATAGGATAGAAATGTACAAGTAAAATAAATAAATAAATAAATAGAGTAATAAATATGTACAACCATATATACATATATACAGGTGCTGTGGGGAAGGGAAGGAGGTAAGATGGGGGGATGGAGAGGGGGACGAGGGGGAGAGGAAGGAAGGGGCTCAGTCTGGGAAGGCCTCCTGGAGGAGGTGGGCTCTCAGCAGGGCCTTGAAGGGAGGAAGAGAACTAGCTTGGCGGAGGGGCAGAGGGAGGGCATTCCAGGCCCGGGGGATGACGTGGGCCGGGGGTCGACGGCGGGACAGGCGAGAACGAGGTACAGTGAGGAGATTAGCGGTGGAGGAGCGGAGGTTGCGGGCTGGGCAGTAGAAGGAGAGAAGGGAGGTGAGGTAGGAGGGGGCGAGGTGATGGAGAGCCTTGAAGCCCAGGGTGAGGAGTTTCTGCCTGATGCGCAGATTGATTGGTAGCCACTGGAGATTTTTGAGGAGGGGAGTGATATGCCCAGAGCGTTTCTGGACAAAGATAATCCGGGCAGCAGCATGAAGTATGGATTGAAGTGGAGAGAGACACGAGGATGGGAGATCAGAGAGAAGGCTGGCGCAGTAGTCCAGACGGGATAGGATGAGAGCTTGAATGAGCAGGGTAGCAGTTTGGATGGAGAGGAAAGGGCGGATCTTGGCAATGTTGCGGAGCTGAGACCGGCAGGTTTTGGTGACGGCTTGGATGTGAGGGGTGAATGAGAGAGCGGAGTCGAGGATGACACCAAGGTTGCGGGCTTGTGAGACGGAAAGGATGGTAGTGCCGTCAACAGAGATGGGAAAGTCAGGGAGAGGACAAGGTTTGGGAGGGAAGACAAGGAGCTCAGTCTTCGACATGTTGAGCTTTAGGTGGCGGGCGGACATCCAGATGGAGATGTCCTGAAGGCAGGAGGAGATGCGAGCCTGGAGGGATGGGGAGAGAGCAGGGGCAGAGATGTAGATCTGGGTGTCATCAGCGTAGAGATGATAGTTGAAGCCGTGGGAGTGAATGAGGTCACCAAGGGAGTGAGTGTAGATTGAGAACAGAAGGGGACCAAGCATTGAACCTTGGGGAACCCCCACAGTAAGAGGATGGGAGGGGGAGGAGGAGCCTGCAAAAGAGACTGAGAAAGAACGACCGGAGAGATAAGAGGAGAACCAGGAGAGGACGGAGTCTGTGAAGCCAAGGTCAGATAGCGTGTTGAGGAGAAGGGGGTGGTCCACAGTGTCAAAGGCAGCTGAGAGGTCGAGGAGGATTAGGACAGAATATGAGCCGTTGGATTTGGCAAGCAGGAGGTCACTGGTGACCTTTGAGAGGGCAGTTTCCGTGGAATGAAGGGGACGGAAGCCAGACTGGAGGGGGTCGAGGAGAGAGTTGTTGTTGAGGAATTCTAGGCAGCGCGTGTAGACAACTCGTTCAAGGAGTTTGGAAAGGAATGGTAGGAGGGATATGGGACGATAACTAGAAGGTGAGGTGGGGTCAAGAGAGGGTTTTTTTAGGATGGGAGAGACATGGGCATGTTTGAAGGCAGAGGGGAAGGAACCAGTGGAGAGTGAGCAGTTGAAGATGGAAGTTAAGGAGGGGAGAAGGGATGGAGCGAGAGATTTCATAAGATGAGAGGGAATGGGGTCAGAAGCACAGGTGGCCGGAGTAGCACTTGAGAGGAGGGAGGAGAGTTCCTCTGAGGATACCGCTGGGAAGGATGGGAGAGTAGCAGAGAGTGTTGAGAGCCGGGGGGATGGAGAAAGGGGGGAAGAGACTTTGGGGAGGTCGGACCTGATGGATTTAATTTTGTTAATGAAGTAGGAGGCCAGATCGTTGGGGGTGAGGGAAGGAGGAGGGGGAGGAACCGGGGGCCTGAGAAGGGAGTTGAATGTACGGAAGAGCTGGCGGGGGTGATGGGCATGGGTGTCAATAAGGGAGGAGAAATAGTTTTGTCTGGCAGAAGAGAGGGCAGAGTTAAGGCAGGAAAGGATAAACTTGAAGTGAACGAGGTGGGCATGGTGTTTAGACTTTCGCCAGCAGCGTTCGGCAGCTCGAGCATAAGAGCGAAGGAGGCGGACAGTGGCAGTGATCCAGGGCTGTGGGTTAGTGGTGCGAGAGCGGCGAAGGGAAAGGGGAGCGAGTGAGTCTAGCTGAGTAGAAAGGGTAGAGTTGAGAGCAGTAATCTGATCATCAAGACTGGGTAGAGAGGAGAGGGCGGCGAGGTGGGGTGTGAGGCGCTCCGAAAGATGGGTGGGGTCCAGAGAGCGGAGATCTCTGTGAGGGAGTAATACGGATTTACAGGGGAAAGGAGTGTGAGTGAGGAGGCAGGTGAGAAGATTATGATCAGAGAGAGGGATTACAGAGTTGGTGAGGGTGGACACAGTGCAGCGGTAGGAGATGATGAGGTCGAGGGTATGACCAAGTTGGTGAGTGGGTGAGGTGGGGTGGAGGAAGAGGTTGGCAGCGTCAAGGAGAGATAGAAGGCGGGTGGCAGAGGAGTCGTTAGGGATATCCATGTGGATATTGAAGTCTCCGAGGATCAGAGAGGGCATGGAGAAGGAGAGAAGGAAGGTGAGGAAGGGGTCAAAGTCGTTAAAGAAGTTGGAAGTGGGGCCGGGAGGGCGGTAGATGACGGCTACAAGAATCTGGAGGGGGTGGTAGAGGCGAATAATGTGGGCTTCAAAGGAAGGGAAGGAAAGGGAAGGGGGAGGAGGGATAGTGCGAAAGCGACATTGGGGGGCGAGAAGGAAACCGACACCTCCTCCTTTTCCGGTGAGTCTGGGGGAGTGGGAGAAGAAGAGGCCTGCACTGCAGAGAGCAGCGGAAGAGACTGTGTCGTCCGGCGACAGCCATGTTTCAGTTAGGGCGAGGAGGAGTAGAGAACTGGAAAGGAAAAGGTCCAGGATGAAAGGGGTCTTACTTAAAACGGAGCGGGGGTTCCAGAGGCCACACTTGGCAGCAGCTGTCGAAGGTGGGGAGGGAGGGGGAAGGGTGCGAGGGGTGGGGAGGGCTTGGATTGGGATGAGTTGGCGGGGGCCTGGGCGGGGAGAGTGGGAAGGGGGGTGGCGATGGGAAAGGAGAACTGGGATGGGGTGGGGGCGGGGAGAAGGGGAGGGAGGGGGCCGGGAGGGAGAAGCGGAGGACCTGTGCTGGTACAGAGGAATCCTTGGTAGGGGGTGAGGGGGAGTGGGATTGAATAATAACAATAATAATTGTAGTATTTGTTAAGCACTTACTGTGTACCAGGCACTGTACTAAGTGCTGGGGTGGATACAAACAAATCAGGTTAGGCACATCCCTGTGCCACCTGAGGCTCACACTATTAATCCCCATTTTACAGCTGAGGTAACTGAGGCACACAGAAGTGATGTGACTTACCTAAGGTCACACAGCAGACAAGTGGAGGAGACTGGATTAGAACCCACAACCTTCTGACTCCCAGGCCCATGCGAATGAGTTCTCCAAGGGAGTGGGTATAGATGAGGAATAGAAGGGGACACAGATGTCATCTAACTATTCCATGCCTCAGTTTCCTCAGCTACAAAATGAGTGTTCAATTAGCCTTTTCTCCCTCGTACTTAGACTGTGAACCGCACGTGGGACTGTATCTAACCTACTATACTTATATCTAACCCAACACTTAGAAGAGTGTTTGACACATAGTAAGCACTTAACAAATAGAATAATAATTATAATAATTACAGACATAATTATATCTCTTTAGAGTTTATGTAAATAAATCTTAGAGAATAAAGAGAAAAAGAGAGAGGTGATTTGAGATCAGAAAATAGTCACACTTCAGCAACTTATTTTCCCATATAATGGGTTCATTTTATCTGTGACACATCATTTTCTAAGATTTAGTAGAACAGGTATCTTCTCCAGAGTGTTTAAAATCGTGCATGATTAATAAATAATAAAGACATACTAGATTTAGGGGACTTTTTATAATTTATATAATATCTGGCTAAAAACCTCCATTTTGTAATACTTAGGAACAAGCATTTTTTTTCTAAATATAACTTTTTGAGCTGCTTTTCACATAAAATTCTCTCCTTTTTGCTTCCCCTGACATATGCTTAGAGTATTTTAATCACAGAATCAAAGGGCTGAAAGGGAGCTCCAAAGATTATCTGGTCCATTCCCCTGCCTCCAGGCAGGGCTGTACCTAAACCATCCCAGATCCATGGACATCTACATATTTTTTAAAGGAAAATCATTCAATATATTTTTGGTTTCTGTTCATTTAACTTCAATAGATCCCTGACAGGTATTCCAAGCTCAATAATGGATTGGGGGAGGGGAAGGAGAAAGCTACATTTGCACAATGTCAACAAAGGACTTTGTAGAGTATAGTAAAGGGAAATATTAGCTCGAGTATACGGATGCCAGACTGTAGCACAAATTACTTCCCATGAAATGAAAGGAAATCAGTCATATAGAACATATTCTAGCCACAAGATTTAGTCAGTCTACCTAAGAAATAGTGAGGAGATATGGAAATTTTCAGGAAAATGAATATTTTTAGTAAAAGAGTGTGCCTGAGAGTGAGGGGGAAAAAGGGTCTCAAGGGTATGACTTCTGGTAGGGGGGAATATTGTTTGATCATTATTCATTCATTCATTCATTCATTCAATCAATCGCATTTGTTGAGCGCTTACTTTGTGCAGAGCACTGTACAAAGCGCTTGGGAAGTACAAATTGGCAACATATTTAGACGGTCCCTACCCAAAAACGAGCTCACAGTCTAGTAGGGGGAGACAGACAACAAAACAAAACATGTGGACAGGTGTCAAGTCGTCAGAACAAATAGAATTAAAGCTAAATGCACATCATTAACAAAATAAATAGAATAGTAAATATGCACAAGTAAAATAAATAGAGTAATAAATCTGTACAAACATATATACAGGTGCCGTGGGGAGGGGAAGAAGGTAGGGCGGGGGGGATGGGGAGGAGGAGAGGAAAAAGGGAGCTCAGTCTGGGAAGGCATTTTGGAGGAGGTGAGCTCTCAGTAGGGCTTTGAAGGGATGAAGAGAGATAGCTTGGCAGATGTGTGGAGGGAGGGCATTCCAGGCCAGGGGAAGGACGTGGGCCGGTGGTCGATGGTGGGACAGGCGAGAATGAAGTACAGTGAGGAGGTTAGTGGCGGAGGAGCAGAGGGTGTGGGCTGGGCTGTAGAAGGAGAGAAGGGAGGTGAGGTAGGAGGGGGCGAGGTGATGGACAGCCTTGAAGCCGAGAGTAAGGAGTTTTTGCTTGATGCGAAGGTTGACAGGCAGCCACTGGAGATTTTTGAGGAGGGGAGCAACATGTCCAGAGTGTTTCTGCACAAAGATGATCCAGGCAGCAGTGTGAAGTATAGATTGAAGCTGGAAGAGATAGGAGGATGGGAGATAAGAGAGGAGGCTGATGCAGTAATCCAGTCGGGATAAGATGAGAGACTGAACCAGCAAGGTAGTGGTTTGGATGGAGAGGAAAGGGTGGATCTTGGCGATGTTGTGGAGGTGAGACAGACAGGTTTTGGTGATGGATTGGATGCGAGGGGTGAACGAGAGAGCGGAGTCGAGGATGACACCAAGGTTGCGGGCTTGTGAGACGGGAAGGATAGTAGTGCCATCTACAGTGACGGGAAAGTCGGGGAGAGGGCAAGGTTTGGGAGGGAAGATAAGGAGTTCAGTCTTGGACAAATTGAGTTTTAGATGGAGGGCAGACATGCAGATGGAGATCATAATGACTTTGGTACTGATTATTATGTTACTGTCTGATGTGCTGTAATGATCAGATTTTTTTTAAGAAAAATGATCTGGGCAGCAGAGGGAAGTATGGAGTAAAGTAGGGAGAGACAGGAGGCAGGGAGGTCAGGGAGGAGGTAGATGAAATAGTCAAGGGCAGATATAAGGGCTTGTCTCAACAGCTCATCAACTGTGGGTATTTTGGGTACGTTTACAATGGGTAGAGTTCAAAGCCCTACTGAGAGCTCACCTCCTCCAGGAAGCCTTCCCAGACTGAGCCCCCTTTTTCCTCTCCTCCTCCCCATCCCCCCACCCTACCTCCTTCCCCTCCCCACAGCACTTGCATATATTTGTACAGATTTATTACTCTATTCATTTTACTTGTACATATTTACTTTCTATTTATTTCGTTAATGATGTACATATAGCTTTAATTCTATTTGTTCTGACAATTTTGACACCTGTCTACATGTTTTGTTTTGTTGTCTCCCCCTTCAAGACTGTGAGCCCATTGTTGGGTAGCGACTGTCTCTATATGTTGCCGACTTGTACTTCCCAAGCACTTAGTTCAGTGCTCTGCACACAGTAAGTGCTCAATAAATATAATTGATTGAATGAATGAATGAATGAATGAATAATAATCAAACAAAATTCACCCCACCAGAAGTCATCAATTTGCAAAAAATTTCATTTTGAGTTGGATCAAAAGTATTAGCTTAATTATTACTTTCAGCTGTGATCATTGGGCTACCTAAGGAATAAAATTGATGAAATTCTATCAGGGCAAGGTCAGGAACTCTGTGGAGTCACAGAAATTTCCCAGCTGCACATCAGCTAAACCAGAGATGATCAGTTACACAGCTGAAATTGGGCACTGGATGTAGAAGCAAACGTAGATCCCTTTAAAAAAGGCCAGCAATCAGTTCCTATGAACCCCCTGTTATTTGGGGGTTGGTTGGTTGTTTCTTCACCCATTCTTCACCACCAAAGCACTCTTCCATCACTGTTGCCAGGGGAGTGCTACCAGAATGGCCCAGCTTGCCCATATCCCTTTGAAATGGGCCTCCCTAAAGGCCATGCCCTTATGGTAGGGAACTCTAATGCAAGAGATGTTAATAATACTATTAGTAACAATAATAATAATGGTACTTGTTAAGTGCTTACTTACACAAGCAAAGTATAATCGTATAAATAGGATTGAATGAATGAATGAATGAATGAATGAAATACCACTGATACCCTGGCTGCACCCCCAAGAGTTTGGAGTGGAGACTGAAACAGATCTGTACGACCTATTCAAGCCAATAGCCACCTAAAAGGGTCCACACCAGACCAGTTCCTCAACCAGAAAATCTACCTAATTAACTGACCCCATGCTCATCTCCTTCTTCCAGCCTGGAACTCCCTTCCCCTTCACATCCGACAGACTGCCATTCTCCCACTCTTCAAAGTCCTTCTGAGATCACATCTCCCTCTCAGGAAGCCTTCCCTGATACATCTCTCATCTCTCCACCCTATTTCCATCTTATATACTTGAGTCCATACCCTATGTCACTCATACACTTGAGTCCATACCCTATGTCACTCATACACTTGAGTCCATAACCTCTAAGCCTTTAGGTACTCACCCCACTCCTTACCTTTATAGCCCTTATGCGCTGTCTTCTCAACCTGTAGTTTATTATAGTGCCTGTATTCCCTAATAGATTGCAAGTTCCTTGAAGGTAGGGATGATGTGTACTTTCCCCAAGTGCTTAGTATAGGGCTCTGCACAGAGTAAGCACTAAATCAATACCACTGATTGATCAATCGATTGATTTGGCAAGTTCTGAAGCCATCTGGAAATTTGTCTTAAGCTCTGAATGAAGCTACCATTTCACCTCCCCTCCCGGACCTATTGGAATTGTCATTGGAGCTCCCAAGCCACCTAGTTCCCACTCTGCCTCCCATGCTTCTCCATACCCAAAAAGGGTCTTGAACTGATGGGACCGAAGGTCTCTGATGGACTTTAGTGACTGCTTGTGGAACCCTGGACTCTAAAGCTAGTGTGACACTGATCACCAAGACACAGAGGTGGTTGGACAGTCAATCCAATGAACCTTACAGTGAGAGTTTAATGCCCAGTGATTTTTGACATCCCAATGGTCAACGTGTCAATCTAGCAAATTAGCTTCAACAAAATTATGTTTCACTAGCCGAGCCAAGGACCTTCACATAGCAAATATGAGCAGAAAACCTATACTACTAGATCCAGAAAACCTGTACACCCAGTTCTAGACATTCTGTTCTGAATCTTCAGTTCTGGTATAACGCTGGAGATTCAGGACCTACCCTCCTCCCAAACCCTGGACTAAGGAAAAGTTGTGTAAAAGCAAGCGGGCACTGATCAGTGCCACATGCATGAGCATATTGGGAAGCTGCGTGACCTAGTGGAAAGAGCTTGAGCCTGGAAGCCTGAGGACCTGGGTTCTAATTCTGGCTCTACCACCTGTCTGCTGAGTGACCTTAGGCAAGTCACTTCACTTCTCTGGCCTCAACGATCTCATCTGTAAAATGCGTATTCACTTCCTGCTATCCCTCCTACTTAGACTGTGAGCCCCAGGTATGATAGGGACTGTGTCTCACCTGATTAAGTTATATCTACCCCAGCTTTTAGAACAGGGGTTGACACAAAATCAATATTTAAGAAATGCCATAGTGATTATCATCATCATATTATTGTTATTTCATAGAGACACGTTATTGAAAGAATGTTCCCGAATTTCCCAACAGCTATCTAAAATACGTATGTAAAACACGCATTAAGGAAGAAGTGAGAATAAGTGTAGCTAACTCAACTGGCATTCCAATCTAATTTTAGAGGGCTAACCGTGACAATTCTACAACATGAATTTAACTCACTAATTAGCAAAATATAGCTAAGATCACATTATTCAACTCCAGTATTATCTGTTTATCAGGTCAGAATTTAAGTGTCATTTAAGTGTTAAATGACACAAATGAAAATGGAATGCATCATATTTATGTAATACAGGGATAGAATTAGGTGCAATTTTACAGCTTTTACATAAATTCATAGTAATGGATAATGTAGCCAGTGTTATAATAAAAATAAATAATTAAGCTGAGGAAAATAATTCTTATTTAAGTAATTCATTATCCATTTTTTCATTATGCATCTGAAACATATCATTTTGATTTAGGGCATTTCAATGTACTTCACTATAAATGTACATTTGTCTTGAAGGGCTTTTTAATCCTAATTGAAGTGATGCTTCTGTACTGATCTGTTATAACTTAGTAATCAGAGTTAACAGACTGTCTAATTAACCAAGTTTTCATTTGCCAAGATCCAAATATGGGATAAATTGTGGGCCAGGGAGAAAATATGATGGACATGAAAATTATTAATGCTGGAAAGCATCAAAACTATGTGAAGTTAAACTTCTTTCACCAATTCAGATTGTCCTTACTGTATTTTCTTTTTTTTTTTAATGATACAGATACTGGTTGAAAAAAAGAAAACTATTAACTGAACTTGAGTGGGTAAATATTTGAGACTGATTATCTTCAGCACCTGTGTCCATAAACATATTTTATTTGTATACCTCATTTTTATATCTGTACATTCAGATATCAATCAATCAATGGCATGTTTTGAGCACTTACTGTGTTCAGAGCACTGTACTAAGTGCTTGGCAGAGTACAATAAAACAGAGCTGGTAGACACGTTCCCTGCTCACAAGCAGCTGTCAGTCTAGAAGGGAGCTGACAGTCTACAACTTCTTCCTCCTGCTTTCACTATTAGTAAATAATGATTGTCTATATCACCCATGAGTCCGGGAGGGTAAGGAGTACATATTTTGCTACTGCTGTACTTTCCCAAGAACTTTAACTTAGAGAAACAACATTGCCTAGTGGATAGAGCATGGGCCTGGGAGTCAGAAGGACCTGGGTTCTAATCCTGGCTCTAACACTTGTCTGCTGAGTGACCTCGGGCAAGTCACTTCACTTCTCTGGACCTCAGTTACCTCAGCTGTAAAATGGGGATTAGGCCGTGAGTTCCAGGTGGGACATGTCCAACCTAATTAGCTTGTATCTACCCGAGCACTTAGTACAGTGCCTGGCACATAGTTAAATGCTTAACAAATACCATAATAATAAAAATGTAAATAATTTGTGAAATCCTTGTGGGCAGGGATCGTGTCTACCATCTCTAATGTACTGTACTTTCCCATGCCCTTAGTACACTGCACTGTGCTAAATAAGTGCTCAATGATACCACTGAACAATTAACTGATTAATCAGCAAGTTACTGTTTCTAAAATACTGCTATCTTTAGCCAAACTCAACAGATAAAGTAAAGCATAAGGCACTGTCCAAGAGACTTAATATGCACTTAAAAGAAGAAGCTTTATCAAACAGTTTTATGACCCCATAATCTCAGAAAAAAATGATAATAGGTCAAGTCATACAAAACAGTTAGCATAAAACAAAAACAAGAACAGTGTTGCTAGAACTCTGGATGACAATTTAAAATTTTGGCTTTACTTTTTTTTGGGTTTTTGGGGTTTTTTTGTTTGCCCAGAGCTTTAATAACTGTGTTGCATCTCCTACCATAGTGTCTGAAAACAGATGGATGTATGAGGCAATAGGGATACGAAAAGCTGAGTTTTGGGACTTTTCCAGGACTTACTGTTTGACCTTAGGCAAGTCACCTTATTTTCAGGAATTTATCTAAACTGTAGAATGTAAGCTTGTCATGAGCAAGGAATGTATCTACCAACTCTGTTATACTGTACTCTCCCAAGTACTTACTACAGTGCTCGGCACACAATATGTAATTGAGAAATATGACTGACTGATCTGATTTGTTTTGAATAATGCTGTGTAGTAATAATACGCCCTAACTGGTATTAATGTTTGTAAACCACACTGAAATCCTCAGACAGAAACTATAAACAAACAATTTATCCCACAATAGTGCACAGGGATGAGTTAAAATAGATTAATTATAGTAATAAATTGATAGTTATGAAGTGATTTTGATACTTGGAAAAAAGGCATTAATAAAGGGTAAAGAAGACCATAGTAAAACCTCACGACTGTGATATCCCTTAATTCCAAATAGTGCCTAATTCAAACAACTGCTATTCCCCCAGTTAGCTAAATAGAGTTTTTCTGCATTTAATTTCAAGTATGGATAACATAGCACATAAAGCAGGAATTGGATTCTGAGAATGCCGTGGTTGGATGGCTTCTTCTGTGATTATCATTATTATTATTATTATTATTACTAAGAATTTGTTAAGTGCTTACTGTGTGCCAAGCACTGTTCTAAAGGCTGGGATAGACATAAGGTAATCAGGTTTCCCATGTGGAGCTCACAGTCTTAATCCCCATTTTACAGATGAGGTAACTGAGGCACAGAGAAGTTAAGTAGCTTGCCCAAAGTCACATAGCAAACAAGTGGCAGAGTCAGGATTAGAACGCACATCCTCTGACTCCCAAACCAGTGCTCTTTCCACCAACGCCCACTAATGATTAGTAATCAGGACTTTTTGGGGGGTCCTTTGAATAAGTAAGCTTGTTAGGTGCGTGAATAATAATGATAATGATGATAATAATAATAATAATAATTGGCTCTGGCAACATAGAAATATGCCAATTAAATGGTTGCCCCAATTATCAGAGACACACGTTAGCAAACTGTGATGGGAGGGGCTTGTGATCACTTAAAAAAAGCAGAGCAATGACATTGCCCTATCATTGTAATACTTTAAAAAACAAGTTTCATGTTGGCCCACATAGATGCCATCCAAACACAAAGAAACAGTTTGAAGCATGCAAATGGTCTTCCTGGCACATAGTTAGCACTTAACAAATACCATCATTATTATTAGTAGTAATAGACATTTATTTCAGCAAAAGCCAATTTTTTAAAATGATATTTGTTAAGCACTTGCTATATGCCGGGCACTGAACTAAGCACTGGGGCAGTTGCAAGATAATCACTTTGGACACAGTCCAGTGCTCACATGGGGCTCACACATTTAATCCCTATTTTACAGATGAGGTAACTGAAGCCAAGAAAATTTAAGTGACTTGCTCAAGGTCACCAAGCAGACAAGTGGCCTAGCCAGTATTAAAATACAGGTCCTAAGACTGCCAGGCCCAAGCTCTTTCCACTAGGTCATGCTGCTTCTCATAACAGAAATGTTGTCATAGTAGACGTCAATAATTTTTAACTCCTGTCCACTCCTGTTTTCCATCCTCAAAAGACAAAGGGAATTATTAAGTCATGTCATCAACTATATCTTGAATGTTACACCCTTTCATTTTTCAAATGTGCTTCCATATCAATTACCTCATTTTAGTCTCATCCTTCCATGTGATGTAGGAAGCAGTAGATACTATCATTTCCATTTTACAGATGAGGAAACTGCAGGCCAGAGAGGTTAAGTCACTTGTCTACGGTCACACAGCAGGCAGAATTGGAACTAGCACCCAAGTCTCCTGATTCTCGACCCCAGCTTTTTCCAAGAGTCAATGGTACCACTTTGCAGCAGTTGACTTTTTCACTGACTTCCAACTCATCAATTCTAGGTAGTGGACAATGGTATCAGTTGATATTAGTGGCATGGGCTCAGCAGGACTGTGATAATAATCACTTTCATCTTGCTGTGTGTCTTGAAGTCCTGATAACACTGATCGACATCTCATGGTCTGTTAATGTCTCATCCATAGTGTCTTGGCTGCTACAAGTGTTGAAATGTCATCAACAGCTAAGACACCCAGCAGAACAGACCAAGCAGTTTTAAAAAAACTTTCAGCACTGAAACCACTGTAACCTGCAACTCTATTCTCATAATTATGTAATTCCTCTGTACCAATGCCTTCAAAACCCTCTCCATCTTTGCTAATGGTTTCTGTCCCAAAGACAGAGCCTACCACAGGCTTCTAGTAGTTCCTACTAGCTAACAGTCACTTCTTGTCAGGTGGGATAATAAATGTGGATTTCTTCTTTAACATGCAGGCAAGCAATCATAGTAATATTCATTCATTTATTCATTCAATCGTATTTATTGAGTGCTTACTGTGTGCAGAGCACTGTACTTGGGAGAATACAATAAAACAATAAACAGACACATTCCCTGTCCACAACAAGCTTACAGTCTAGAGGCAGAGAGAGAGACATTAATATAAAGTACACATGTGTACATAAGTGCTGTGGGGCTGGTAGAGGGGAAGAACAAAGGGAGAGGGGAAGAACAAAGGGAGCAAGTAAGGGCAATGCAGAAGGGAGTGGGAGAAGAGGAAAGTGGGGGCTTTGTCAGAGAAGGCCTCTTGGAGGAGATGGGCTTTCAATACGGCTTTGAAGGCGGGGAGTGTAATTGTCTGTTGGATTTGAGGAGGGAGGGCATTCCTGGCCAGAAGCAGGATGTGGGTGAGGGGTCGGCAGCAAGATAGGTGATATCAAGGCACAGTGAGAAGGTTAGCATTAGGGGAGCAAAGTCTGCGGTATTTGTTAATAATTATGGTATTTGTTAAGCATTTACTATGTGCCAAGTACCATTGTAAGTGCTGGGGTAGGTACAAGGTAATCAGGTCAGACACAATCCCTGTCCCACATGAGGTAACTGAGACCCAGAGAAGTTTTTTTGTTTGTTTCGTTTTTGGTATTTGTTAAGCACTTACTACGTGCCAGGCACTGTACTAATCGCTGGGGTGGATACAAGCAAATCAGGTTGGACAGTCTCTCTCCCACATGGGGAGGTCTTAATCCACATTTTACAGATGAGGGAACTGAGGCCCAGAGAAGGAAAGTGACTAGCCCAAGGTCACACAGCAGACAAGCAGTGGAGCCGGCATTAGAACCTACTGACTCCCAGGCCTGGGCTCTATCCACTACACCATCCTGCTTCTCCTACTACACCATGCTGCTTCAGGTCACACAGAAGAAATGTGGTAGAGCTGGGATTAGTACCTAAGGTCCTTCTTACTCCCAGGCTTGTGCTCTATCCTCTAGGCCATGCTATTTCTATCTTAATCAGCTTTCTCCTGTAGTTATATTTGAAGTTTGATTTGATCCCTGACTTAAGGGTCTGACTCTTTGAGGTCATGTTTTTATCTCATGTCAACAGGTTCCTTAGGTTGGATGCATATGAAAATATTTAAGCAGAAAAATGGCCTTCTTGAGAAATTTGCTATATGTGAGATGTTGCTGACATTTGATATGAACTCATGGATGGCAGAATCACTATTCCAAAATGGTTGAAGTCATCCAGGATTTGGCCCTGTTTGAATACATAGGCATGTGTAAAGGTCTGACAAATTTTCAATAAGCAGAGACAGTTTGTATCCACCAGCTGTGTTGCAAAGGAGAACAATCACCACGTCTTTATCTCTTTTTCAATTGTGTTTATTGTTGGGATTCTTGCCCCCAGTAATGGCCTACTCGAATTGGTGAGGGGAAGAGAGGAAGGATGGGAAGTATCATCCTCTCCTTCCAGCTTTGCTATTTATGCTCATGCTAACTCCTCTGCTTTAGTCTTTTCACAAGCATGTTGCCTATAACTGGCTTGAAGAAGCTTTGGAGGACTGATTCCAGGTTGCGTGTGTGAGAAACAGTGTGGCTAGTGGATAGAGCACGGACCTGGAAGTCAGGAGGACCTGAGTTCTAATCCCGGTTCCGCCGCTTTTCAGCTGTGTGACCTTGGTCAAGTCACTCAACTTCTCTGTGCCTTAGTTGTTTCATCTTTAAAATGGGGATTAAGACTGTGAACCCCATGTGGAACATAGACTGTATCTGACCCTGATTAGCTTGCATCTACCCCAGAGCTTAGTACAGAGCTTGGCACATAGTAAGCGCTTAACATATACCATGAAAAAAAGTTGGGGGCGGGGGGAATCAAGTCAACCTCTCAGCTCATACCAACAAGGAGTTCCACTTCTGTTTGGTGGGAGAGTTAATCATGTAGACACAAAAATTGAGTTAAGATATAAAAAGAATATTTCAAGCCAGAGACAATTTAGGATTTAGTGGTTGCTCTACAGAACTTTCCCAAGACCACACAACAAATCTTCAATACTGAAAAATAGGGCTCTGGTAACATTTCTAATCATTTCTCCCCAATATTCAAGAAAGATGGCATATGGAAAGATAATTCATAGAGCTTAAATGTTTCATATGTAAATGGTTTGAACTAATGAATCATATTTCGTGGCTTTGGTTTTATTTTTATGGCATATTTCAATTTCTTTTTTAAAAAACCTTCACAGTCTATATTTTCAGAGGCCCAGTAGGATATTTGGTCTTGGCCCATGATGAGGGTTATAAGATTCTGGTACCATTTCCCTGAATGGTCTACTTTGTTTTACTTAAAAATTAAAAGCTATTTAATCCAGATGCCAATATCTATATTATACTCACTAGTAGAGACCCTGTAACTCCTTTTTTTAATTGTTTAGATTACCAGAGTTACACTATTTGGAATAAAGGTGGGTTTCACCAAATAGATGTCAATGCATATATATGGAAGGCAGCAAAATTTCAAGAAGGAAAGTAAAGCATCCTGAGAGCCAGAAAACCTGGCTCTGCCACATGAATTGTGTGACCTGGGATAAATTATACAGTACAAATTTGTATAAAGCCAATTTACACACCAGTATTTCAACAAACCCAGATAAATATCTGCCCTTATCTGTCCTCCATTTCCTGAGGAATATGAGAGCTGTGGATTTTTGCTTCTGTTTTTTTGCCTATAGCCCATTCGTGTCTGCTAATTCTGCTGTACTCTCTCAAGCATGTAGTACAGTGCTCTGCACATAGTAAGCACTCAATAAATACCACTCACTGATCAAAAAGAAAGTACCTTACGTAGGAAACTTTTGCCCTTCATAACTTTAATGAAGTTAACAAAAAACCCTCAGTTAAGAATAAATTGTTTCTGTTGTGCTGAACAGCAGGGAACAGCCAGCAAAGAACAGAGTGTGTGGGGTGAGGTTGGGGGAGGCAAAGAGACAGCATTTCCTGTTTCCCCACTCAGATTTCAGGAGACAGTCATACAAACACAGACCCAGGGACCCACTTGCAAAATACCCCTACAGACATACATAGGCTCATTGGAGACACACACATTGCTAGAAAAATAGAAAGCTAGAAACAGAAAAGCCAAATAGAAAAGGTATTACAAATTTTGAGTTCACGCTGTTCTTAACTACTTGTCATTTCTGTTGCTTTTCTCAATTAAGGAAAATCTGAGCCCTCAAGAACCTAACACTTAATTCTTGCTGACTCCATGGCTCATATTACATGGGTTTTGCATTACACTGGGTTTTCCAAGAACACAATTATACTGTTATATGAGGTTTTACTGTAGCACCTGTCTTTTATCTAGCTCTCAGAGATAATGTGAGGGCAAAGGAGAAAATAGCACCTGCAGTTAAGCCTATTCTATGAAAGGCAACCTAATTGAAGAATCAACACATACATGATGCTTGTGGTCATATGAACTTGGGCTTTCTGTCGAGAAGATAAGAAATATAAAAGTATACTTTAAAAACTGTCAGGTGCACTGTTCTGTAAACAAGGGGTTTATATACATGAATTTTAGAACATCATCTACAGCAAACAGAGGCATTCAAGCAACGTATGATCTCCCTTGAACAGCACTCCTAGCCATAACAAGGTGGGTTAGGGACAAAGTATAAACCTTAACTCTTAATTTCCTGAGTTTTGTGGGTATATCAGACCCTTAACATCATTCCATCATACTGTTTTGTGGTTTATAATATGCATTATCTTTAGTAATGTGCCAACATCAGTCATTTATTGATAGGCTATATAATAGTCTACTTTAGTACTATTTCAGCAGGAACAAGGCAGGCAGAGCTGGATGTATCCATGTGGTCCCGAGTTCCCTGCTTGCAAGGCTCAGGGGTCCATGGGACAGGGCTCGAGGCTACGGCACACTCCTTTCCCTTCCCATCTGCCATCACCAGGGAAAAGAAGCTAGCAGGCAGCGCTGTCGCTGGGGGTCTGAGATCCACAGTGCCTGAGGTTGTGCTATCTCCCTCTTCCATGTCTGCTGCATGACAATGGGCAAGTCACTTGCCCCAGTTACCTCATCTGCAAAATGCAGACTACAACTGTGAGGCCCACATGGGACAGGGACTGAGTCCAACCTGGTTAGCCTGCATCTACAGCAGTGCTTAAAAGTGCCTGGCAAATAATAATAATAACAGTAACAATGATTTTGGTAGTCGTTAAATGCTTACTATGTGCCAGGCACTGTACTAAGCACTGGGGTGGATACAAGCAAATTGGGTTGGACACAGTCCCTGTCCCACATGAGGCTCACAGTCTCAATCCCCATTTTACAGATGAGGTAACTGAGGCATAGAGAAGTAAAGTGACTTGCCCAAGGTCACATGGCACACAAATGGTGGAGCCAGGATTAGAACCCATGACCTTCTGACTCACAGGCCTGAGCTCTAAGCGCTTAACAAACACCATTAAAAAAAAACAAAAAAACTTGTCCCAGGGGTTGGAGCAAGCAGAAGCCTACCTTCCCAACTGTAGGATGGATGTGACAGTTTTGACAAAGAATGAACCTACCTAAAGTGGTGAGGACTAACCCTTCCCAAAGGAATATACTACTTCTCTGGTGGGTTTTATTACTGTGGTGTTTTGTACTGAACTTGTCCAGACATTTCTTTCCTAGTTATTATAATTTTTATCATTAGTATGGTTTTTGTTACAAATTTACCATGTGTCAAGCAATGTTCTAAACACTGGGGTAGAGAAAAGCTAATCAGGTTGGACACAGTCCCTGTTGCACATGGGGCTCACAATTTAAGTAGGAGGGTGAACAGGTATTTAATCTCCACAGTTGAGAAAACTGAGGCACAGAGAAGTTAGGTGATTTGCCCAAAGTCACACAGCAAGCAGTTGGCAGAGCTGAGATTAGAACCCAGGTGCCCTGATGCCTAGGCCTGGGCTCTTTCCACTAGACCACATGCCAACTCTGGCCTCACACTACTGCTGTTTGGAGATGTCAAGCCAAAACAGAAACTATTACTCCAAGGGAAGACACAACATTATTACTGGAAAATAATTCATATTTTTTGCAGAGCTCCTGATAATGCATTAGTGAGTGTATTTTAGTTAGTCATTCCTCCCACACCATATAGATTGTGAGCCCCCTGTGGATTAAGGACATGTCTGAATTAGTGTCCTTGCCCCCTTCCCCTGCCCTCAGTACTGTGCTAGGCACAAGCAATGGCTTATCCAAAGTCAGAAATAATAATAACCATGTTTTTTTTCTACCCAACTGATTCCTTTGCATCCAACTAATCTTCCTTGTGTCCCATTTTTTTTGAGTCTCCTCTTCAGTCCCTTTCATCAGCAGCAGACATTTGTTATGACATTTTTCAAGGGTACAGACTGGAGGCAGGGTTGTGCTTAGGTGTGTAAGTATGGAGAAGGGGGAGAGGGAAAAAGAAAGAGAGGGGGAGAAGAAGGAAAAGGGAGCGAAGGAAAGGTGTCCAGAAAGCCAAGTCCCGATGGATCACTGTTTATTGTTGTGTTGTACTTTCCCAAGTGCTTAGTACAGTGCTCCGCACACAGTAAATGCTCAGTAAATGTGACTGACTGAATGAATGAATGAACCTGAGAGTCACCGCAAAAATGGCTCTGCACAAAAATGTATGGAAGGATCCAAGTGCAAGAGCTGCCAAGATGATGGGTTTCCATAGTTCCCAAGTCCAAAGCACAGAGGGCCCAAGAGCTGATCTGGGCTGCTGTCATTCTTTGCCATCACCTAGGCTCCAGCATGTCTGGCTCAACAGGTCCATCCTGAGACGGGTAATGTAGGTGCTGCTGGTAGGTCAGACAGTCAGTCAAATGAATTTATTGAGTGGTTACTGTGTGCAGGGTACTGTACTAAGTGCTGGGGAGAGTACAATCCAACATTCCCTGCCCACAGCGAGCTTCCAGTCTAGAGGGGGGCACAGACATAAATCAATCAACTGTTTTAAGTGCAGCTCTGCACCCATAAGCGCTCAGTGAATACCACTGACAGACTGACAGCAGCAGCAGCAGAAGAGCTGGGTACTCCCCATCCGCTTCTCTCCCTCTGCTATTTCTCCCAGTCTCCTTAAACCTTTCCTGCTTTCCTCCTCTTCCTTCTGTTCCTTTCCCACACTCCTCCCTCTGTTCACTCTGGCCCTGCCCATACTTTAGGCCCTACCCTCAGCCCACCTAAGGTGACAGTCTTCTTATAATCTTAAAGAGGAATGTTTCCAAGCAGGGCTGGATAATAGGCTCGATTTGATTCAATTACACAGCAGTGTTCAGAGAAGCAAGGGTCTTTAAAGTTGGTGTTAGATGAACTCTGAGAAATTAGTTCAGCTCCAAAGGTGGAAAGCAGGAGTTTTTGTATTTCAATGACCACATTCCTAATGTTCACATGCAAGAAGACATCCAAGAGGATACCAAATACTCTGCAGAGTCAGCACAATGCTATGGACTGATAACAAAGCCAGATGAAACCAAGGTCATGTAAAAGCTGAATTGAGGGAACATTACTCAATTTTCATGTGCAATCATGAGCTGAACTCAGCTGCTAGCCAGCGCACTATCCAATGACGTTTGGATAGAGAAAAGTAGAAAAGGTAAACAGAATCAATAGGGGCCACATATCCATCATGACTGAACATGATGCCAATAGGGCAGAGAGCTTCAGATCAAATTAAATAATTACAAAATAATAGTGGTCAGGTCCCACTAACCTACAGGCTAGGAGATTTGGATCACCTAAAGATGTCAATCTAAAGATTGTCTAAAGCTTCTGGGGCAATTTCTTTGGTAAACTACAACTCACACAAATCATGTAATGAAAAGACAGGTTCACCAGCAATGGGGTCTGGGAACTCATCCAGTCTATTAGCACTGTTCTCAGTATAGAGTTCTGCTGAACTCAATCAGCTCTCTCTCTCCCTCTTTATTTTGCTCATCTCCTATTACAATCCAGCCCACATACTTCACTCTTCGAACACCAACCTTCTTACTGTGCCTCGATCTCATCTGTCTCACCACTGACCCCTTGCTCACCCCCTCCTTCCAGCCTGGAACTCTTTCCCCCTTCAAATCTGACAGCCTGCCACTCTCTCCATCTTCAAAGCCCTACTAAAATCACATCTCTTCCAAGACCTTCTTTGACTAACTGCTCTTCTCCCCACCCTAGCCACCCTCCCATCAGCTCTTGCATTTAGAATGCACTTGTGTACAGACCACCAAGCACTTTGATACTCATCCCACCTTCCACCCGCAGAGCACTTACTGTAATCTCCTTACACTCTGTTGCTTCCCCTATCTGTAATTGATTTTATTGTCTGTCTGTCCCACTGTATTGTAAATTCCTTTTGGGCAGGGAATGGCTTTATCAACTGTACCCTCCTAAACGGTTAGTTCCGTGCTCTATACACAGTAAGCACTCAATAAATACTGTTCATGAATGACTGCTTAAAATTGCTCCCAGCCATAAAAAGGTGAGAGATACCTGGGGGCATCCGGGGGGATATCCATTACCACATTATGGCCACACACTTGGCATGGGAAACTAAAAAGATATGAGAGGAATTGAAAGCTTTGGGTCAAATTAGGTCCTGGAACTTCAAAGATAGCTATTTCTCATTTCAAAAGTTCCATACTCATAAATTCTATGTTAAAGGACATTTTCCATTTCCCCTCCAGAAAACTGGCATTGCTACTTCCACATTTGAAGGGAAAGCAAGGCAACACATTGAAAGGCATAAAAGCAGTTTTCCAATTTCAAAGCATAAGTAGCTACCCAAAAAAGAAAACAGAATTTATCCAGCCTCAGAATTTTCCTCCTTTCAGTAAAAATCTTGCTCACTTATTAGATAGTAAAAGCACAGTCTCCTGCTTTAGCCATGGAACTTCTAAAAGACTACCAGCTCTACCCTTCCTTCTCCCTTCCCTTCTGGTCATAAAACAAATGAAGTCAGCAGTCATTGCTGCTTGCCCAGCACAAATTGCTGCTTCATCTGGGCAAACAGATGAGTCGTTATATCCAAGACTGTGCCAATTGTACCTAAAATCCAGCATAAGGGTCTGGTATAAATTTCTCTGATGAAGTTGTGAATGTGCATGTGCTTGCATGCTGAGGCTGCACTGCTAATACAACTGAAGTTTCGTTACATTATTAGTATTTACTTGTTACTCCCCTCCTCAAAATCTCCGGTGGCTACCAATCAATCTGCGCATCAGGCAGAAACTCCTCACCCTCGGCTTCAAGGCTCTCCATCACCTCGCCCCCTCCTACCTCACCTCCCTTCTCTCCTTCTACAGCCCACCCTGCACCCTCCACTCCTCTGCTGCTAATCTCCTCACCATGCCTCGTTCTCGCCTGTCCCACCATTGACCCCCGGCCCACGTCATCCCCCAGGCCTGGAATGCCCTTCCTCTGCCCATCCACCAAGCTAGCTCTCTTCATCCCTTCAAGGCCATACTGAGAGCTCACCTCCTCCAAGAGGCCTTCCCAGACTGAGCCCCTTCCTTCCTCTCCCCCTCATCCCCCCTCCATCCCCCTCATCTTACCTCCTTCCCTTCCCCACAGCACCTGTATATATGTATATATGTTTGTACATATTTATTACTCTATTTATTTATTTATTTTACTTGTACATATCTATTCTATTTATTTTATTTTGTTAGTATGTTTGGTTTTGTTCTCTGTCTCCCCCTTTTAGACTGTGAGCCCACTGTTGGGTAAGGACTGTCTCTATATGTTGCCAACTTGTACTTCCCAAGCGCTTAGTACAGTGCTCTGCACACAGTAAGCACTCAATAAATATGATTGATTGATTGACTGATAAACTTATTTCCAAGTAAGGTGAATTTGCTGACTGAAGACCAGCTTGTTCCTTGATGCTTTCAGAAGGTTTTTATGAACAGATTTCTGAAGTTAACTTTATGCATACTGAACCTTTTCGGTATAGATTCTATCGCTGATAACATGACTTGTTCAACCCTTAAGATTACAGAAGGGAATCTCTAGCATGTGGGAGAATGGAACTATAAAATGAATAGAAAATGAATAGAAAGCCCTGACTTCACATTTGTGGGTGTGTTTTCTGGTCTACCCTTTAGAAAGGACCATCAGCAAAAAGCCTGGGGAGAGTACTGTGAGTTTTCAGACCTAGTCAAACAGAGAAGTTGAAACAAAAATGGAGATGTACAAAGAGTTGAGTTGTGTATGTATTTTTTTTATTAGTCATTCATAATTGGAAATGAATTACTCATGCACCTTGCCTGAAAAATAGCTGTCACTATTTGTTGATGTTCCTTTCTAGATAAGAAATGACATGGTCTAGTGGAAAGAGCATGGGCCTGGGAGTCAGAGGATCTGTGTTCTGCCACATGTCTGCTGTGTGACCTTGGGCAAGTCACTTCATTTCTTTGTGCCTCAATTACCTCATCTGTAAATTGGGGGTTAAATCCTGTTCCCTCCTCCTTAGGCTGTGAGCCCCATGTGGAGCAGGAACTGTGTCCAACCTGATTAACTAGCGTCTACCCCTGCACTGAGAACAGGGCTTGATACACAGTAAGCCCTTAACAAGTACCATAATTATAGGAGATTAGTTGAGAGACTGATTTGTTACCCTACATAAGTACTTTTGGAGTATAATTTCTCAATTTATAGATCACTTGTACAGCTAAATGTATATAACGTATGCTTTTTCACACCCTACCAGAATTTTAATATGCATAAAAGAAAAGCTTACACCTCTATGACACAAAAGCAGGGTATCAGAAAAATTAGAAATGTTTCTAAGAGATAAATCCTGTTACCAATGGCTGTAATCTTTCAAACATAATTGGTAAACTCATTAATGAACAACTGCCAGGAAAAATGGAAGGATTATTACCAAGGCAATGAGATAACAAAGTTAGGTATATTAAGCCCAATTCTCCAGGTGCCTAAATTTACTTCCTGATAGCAAGTAGGCACTTTGGAAAGAGCATTAATGCTTTCAGATCAACAGAAAAGGGGTGTCATTGCTTTTTGTGGATTTAAATTTATGTCCTTTCAGACTGTTCCTTTTCTAAACATTCACTCTCATACCATATGTGCTTTTTCTCTAACAAAATAAATCCAACTATACACTTCTAAATGAAGATGGGAGAATGTTGTAGAACAGAAATACATACAATGCAAGAGGAAAACTTTTCCTCTTCATTATCTACCTGTAAAATATCATCTCCAGTAAACTAGCTAATTTATGAGCCATGTTCGTAATTTGCTCCCTTTTGATCAGAGGTTTTTCAAACATGGTTTCCAAGGAGTAGGAGGATAATTTGTAGGCTCAGCTTCAATCCCAAAAGGACACTATCTAATTTGACACAATAGCATGACAAAGATGGTAGGTAACACTAATGACCACACTCCAGGGTGCTCCTGTCAGCATGTCTTTTCAGTGAATGGCAACTTTTCTTTCATTGCCAAAGTATGGTGCATATACTAATTATTCATACTCAGATGCTAATGAGAATCGCAATGCTGATTTTCACCATATTAACTACTGCCTAAGCTTCTGAAATTTGTCTGATATAATGACTGATTAAAATGTGTTTCTGGAACACAACTTTAACATAACAAAGGACAAAGTAGGCAAAGTTAGAAATGGCAAATTGATACATCAACTGGCTCCAAATTTTCCTATCCAAAAACTGCCAGGAATAAGATGGCTGTTAGCAGAAGTATGTGTGCCTTGGGATGCGTTTGTAAAGGGAAAAGTCCCACATAACTACTTAAATACTGGACTAATGGCCTGCACAAAAAATTACTATTTTCTATTCCCTTTCAACTTGTGAAGAGATCAAGTTTCTCCCATATGTTGCAGGCACCTGATCTTATGAATTATTATGTCATTTGTTCATAACATTAGTGTGTGCCAGAAAAACCCAAAGAACAAAGTCCAAGAAAATACAGCCTTCCAGGGGAACTACCATCTTTCTGGAGCACAAATGGGACAGGAACTCCCAAGTGGGTGGGGTTTTCCAAGACATGGGGTCAGTAGTCCTAGTAGGGAATGCAGGGGGAGAGAAAAAGAGAAAAAAGGGAGACAGAATAGAGATGAGACACAGACATGGAAGAGAGGTGGAGAAATGAAAAGAGTGAGATTAATGGAAATTGACAGAAGCAAAGACAAAAAAAACTTGGGCAGGGGTGAGAAGCACTGTGGCCTAGTGGATTGACCACAGGACTGGGAGCCAAGAGATCTGGTAATCGTGGTTCTGCCACTTGCCAGCTCTAATGACCTCTCTGCCTCAGTTTTCTCAACCGTAAAACAGGGATTACCTGCCTGTTCTGTCTCCCCCTTAGACTGTGCGCTTCATGAGGGACAGGGTACTATGTCTCAACTGTTAACCTATATCTATTTGTTAAGTGCATATAGTAAGTACTTAACAAATGCCACAACTATAAGGGTGAAAAACACCCACAAGTACAATAATGTAGTTGGTGAAGGGCAGCCCGTTGAGGGCAAGTACAGAGGAGAATAATAATAATAGCAATGGCATTTATTAGGAACTTACTATGTGCTAAATACTGGGGTAGATATAAGATTATGAGTTCAGACACAATCACTGTCCCCCAAGATGCTCACAATCATATCTTATCCCCATTTTAAAGATCAGAAAATTGAGACTCCGAAAGGCTACGTGATCTTGGGTCACTTAAGTACCCAAGCTCACACAGTAGGCCATTATTAGAAGCAGCATGGCTCAGTGGAAAGAGCCCGGGCTTGGGAGTCAGACGTTGTGGGTTCTAATCCCAGCTCTGCCACTTATCTGCTGTGTGACCTTGGGCAAGTCACTTAACTTCTCTGGGCCTCAGTTCCCTCATCTGTAAAATGGGGATTAAGACTGTGAGCCCCATGTGGGACAACCTCATTACCTTGTATCTACCCCAGCGCTTAGAACAGTGCTTGGCACATAGTAAGTGCTTAAGAAATACCACCATTATTATTGGTGGAATTGGGACTCAAACCCAGGTTTCCTCACTCCCAGTCCCCTGCTCTTTTGAATTGGTCTTGGGAGCAGCTGACACTCTCTCCTTTCCTAATGCAACCACCATCTCTTCTGTAGCTGTTGTTTCCAGGAGACTTTTGGTATGGCCACCTCGCATGCAGCTCTGGCCATGACAGAGCATCCAGGGGACAGACCAATGGAATAATAATAGTAAGGGCATTTATTAAGGATTTACTAGCACTGGTGTATATACAAGAAAAACAGATCAGATACAATTCCTGCCCCATATAGTCAAAGAGGGAGGGAGAATGGGTATTTGATCCCCATTTAAAGATAAGAAAACTAAGGCACCAAGAGGTTAAGTGACTTGCCCAAGTCACATCACAAGGAAGTGGCGGGGCTGGGACGTTAACCTGGGTCTCCTGACTTCCAGTCTCATGCTCTTTCCAGTACGCCATGCTGGATGTGGCCATGGTGGCAGTGACAATAGTAGTGGTGACAGCAGGTAAGCATGGACAGTATTGGCTTCCTCTCACCTACTCCTCCCTGCTGGTTTTGCGGCTGAGTGCCTCAAGCTGGGCTTCCTGTCCCCATGATGGCCATTTCTTAACCCCTTTAGCTGAAAGGGCTGTTTGTTCTGTCATACATTTTGGGGAAATTAGGTCAGGTGGCAAAAATTAGGGAATGTCTCTCAATATTCAAAAAACTCAAAAACTCCATGATGGTGGAGGCCTTATACATCTTTGAACGCATGAAAGTGAGGAAAAAATAAAACATTCAATTTTTACCTGATTATTATTGTAAGCAATTCTTATCTTTCTGCTTGCTCTCTCTCTCCCACTGCCAATTGTGTGAGTGCAGCTTGCCTGTCTCTAAGATATTTTATGTGACATCAAGCAGTTTACCACTACTGTAAACTGATCTTGGTGATCTTGTTGAGCAGTGCCAGTCTGTGTGCTTTGCTAGGGTTTTGTTTTTGCTGTTTAGGCCCTATTTACATGGAGGTAAAAAGAGAATGGGTGTCTGAATCAAGATCTAACAAGTTTCTATACACATTGCTTTCTATGCATTCACATGTCTCTTTGCAGAGCTGAAATGAATATAAAACATTTCCAAAGAAGGGGTTTCCACAGTCTTAGATTAGGTGTGGTGTGTTGAATTCGGAGTCCAGGAAACACTATATGATTTTTTTCAATGTTAAAAATGTAATAAACAGGAAATCCTTTTCATAAACGGAATCTACATTTCCAAGTAGAATAATGATTTGATTTAAAAAATGCTCCTGTTTAACATTTCTCCCCATTCTCTTCATTATTAGTTCCACTGGACACCTTCAGTATCAATGACACTACAGAGATTTAAATGACAGAATCCTTGCACTACTATAAATTACAGTCAACCACTAAAAATGATTTTCATAACAGTAAATACTATGGCTAAATTGAGCCAAGTACTACAGGCATTACTCATGGGGTTATAGTACCAGAGGGCAGAATTTGGTCTTTTTTAAGTTTAATCAGTTGGAAAAACAGGGCTATATCTCTATATTTTACCAACTATTTGGTTGATAAAACTAAAATCATCAGGTATGAACTCACCAAAGTCTTCCTTTCCCCTCTTTCCTGCTGCCTTGTAACCCTATACTATTTCTTTCATCCTTCCCCATTGTCTTTCAAGAGATCTCCTATATCCTTTATAAATCTGTCCTCTCTAGCTGTGCATCTTATCCCATCCCCTCTCATTCCAGAAAAATTTGCTCCCACTGATGGCTCCTTTGCCACTGCCTTCAAACATGCTCATATCTCTACTACACTGAAAAAGCCTTCTCTTGATCCTATCACCCCCTTCAGCTGTTGCCCCATTTCCCTGCTCCTATACCTGCTCAGCTCCTCAGGTATATGTGCCATATACACAATGCCTTCACTTCCTCTCTTCCAACTCCTTCTTGATCCCATTCTCATCTGGCTTCTGCCCTCTTTGCTTTAATGAGACTCCACTCTCCAAAGTCACCTCTTGCTTAGAAAATCTGACTGAGTAAGCAGCATGGCTCAGTGGAAAGAGCATGGGCTTGGGAGTCAGAGGTCATGGGTTCTAATCCCAGCTCTGCCACTTACCAGCTGTGTGACTTTGGGCAAGTCACTTAACTACTCTATGCCTCAGTTCCCTCATCTGTAAAATGGGGATTAAGGCTGTGAGCCCCACATGGGACAACCTGATTACCTTGCATCTACTCCAGTGCTTAGAAGAGTGCTTGGCACATAGGAAGAGCTTAACAAATACCATCATTATTAATAGACTCTCCTCTAGTCTATGGCTTTCCACACTACTGACTACTCCTTTCTCCTGAAAGTCCCACTTAACCTTTGATCCTCCTAAGATAAGCTTTTTGCTCTTTTATCAATCCATCAATCAAGTGGTATTTACTGCCTGCCTATTGTGTGCAGAACACTGGATAACAGACAAGCAAACATGATCCTTGCCTTCAAGGACCTTGCAATCTAGTGGGATACATAGACATTAGAAAAAAAAGTAATAAATACTACTCATTGATGGATATGCCTAGATAAAACTCCCTTTCTGGAGCAAACACATGTTTTTTCTTGTAACCAAACAGGAAAGTCAGGAAAAATGGCTGGAGTTGAGTGGGTGGTAGGTACCTTATGCCTCCTTCTATGATCCCTATTTACTCAAACCACCCTTTGGGCTGACGGTGGGATTCACTACCTAAGTGGGAGTGGTCCAAGAGGGCATATCCACAGAAGCCATACTGATGACTGAATCACCAGGAGCATGCAATAGCCACCCAGCACCCATGTATGGTCACCCAAACATGCTCACAAACAGAATGCCACATGGCAGCTGTGTGCTAGGCACCAGGGAAGATTCAGCCTCCTTCCCCCACAATTTAGTATTTCTTCATTAATTTGTAACAATCTATAGTAATTCACTGAGCACCTACTGTGTGCATAACACTTCACTAAACACAGTAAAATTAGGAGACATAATGCCTGCCTCAACACCGTGCTCTCCTCCATATGGGGGAGGGGTCGGGCAGGGGAGAAGGAAGAGGATGGGAGTTTCAGGGTGAACATCAATGCAATCTCAAGAAAGATGAAATTTGATTGGGGAATGTTTAAAAGTTTTTGTCTTTTTACATCCTTTATGAAACCACAGAACTTAGTTTCTCACTGATTTTGAATGTTTTGAAATCTTCTCCTGGCCACCTAGCAGCCACATTTTTGACCTTGTAACTCCTTTGGTGAAATTATCTCTACTTTAAATTTGTTATGGACAGAGAACACATCTACCAACTCTGTTGCATTGTTTTCTCCCAATCACTTAGTACCATGCTCTGCACACAGTAAGGATTTGACTAATAACATTGATTGATTGATTGATTGAAATTAAATCTCTATTTCAAGACGATACATTTTTTCTTTCACTACTTGAGGATTGTCCTAAACATATTCACTACCTGAATACAATATTCATACGTGGGCAAGTCACTTAACTTCTCTGTGCCTCAGTTACCACATCTGTAAAACGGTGATCCCCATGTGGGACAGAGACTAGCTTGTATCTACTCCAGTACTTAGAACAATGCTTGACATAGTAAACACTTACCAAACACCACCATTCTGTCATAATGTATGTTTTCAACTTTGGCTAGACAGCAATTAGAGAATTAGGGAACACTCTTCTGAAGGCATGGGCTAGCCTGGGCTCAGCAGGCTGTGTTAGCAATGAGATTGTGCACAACATCAGAAGGGTGAGTTACTACAGCATGAGTTTTTATTCACATGAGGTTACACAAGAAAGCAACCCTCATGTTATGGGAGAATTGGGCACACAGAATTAAAACAAAAATCTCAGAAGAAGTGGACTTGCCTGCATTGAAGGTGCCGAGGAGTTGTAAATGAGATTTGAGAGGTAAGGAGTAATGTGTTTTACAAAAAAATTAATACCAATGATGCTTTACAAAATGCCACCACTACAATTACCGATAAGTCACTGTCATTCTATACTATCCTCTCAGGTGATGTTCTAGAATATCAGAATAAAAATGTATCTATTTCACTCATTTCTGGTTAAAACTCTGAACATGCATTTCTGAGTTGATTCATTCTGAGAAGCACATCTCTTCATCTGTAATTTTAGGAAACTGATCTAAAAATATGGATCTTGTTCACCTTTAAATGGCATGCAACATGTGGTATTAAGTTCATACACCAATATAACTTCTTCCTCTGTCTCAGCTAATTGTCTCTAGATTCTGCCCTAAATTAATGTGCAGTCTCCAAAATGCTGAGGTTTGAACTGAAACTGGTCCATGAGATGAAAAATATCTAAGAGTACAGATTTCAGTCACTATCATCTATTGAAAATTGTCTCTTATTTAAACAGAAACCTCATAAGACTGCCGCCTTTACAAGTGGGTTCATCCAAACAGGGGTCAATCGGGTACGTCCCGTGATGCCATGGCTTAATCAGCTGGCCCAGCTTCCAGCAGAATCAGAACTTCAAAGGGCAAGGCTAAAGTTGGTCTTTGGAGCCAGGAAGGCAGAGTCAGATGCAGTTATAGCACCTGCTGCTTTACCCTAATCATTTAAACATCCCAGAAACTCTAGCCATGCCGTATGTTGGAGGCCTGGGTATTTCCAGAATTTTCAGGACCCATTTACATAGGTAACAAAGAAATGAATGTGCTAATCGATCAATCAACCATATTCACTGAATGCTTACTCTGTGCACAGCACTTTATTAAACCCTTGGGAAAGTACAATATAACAATAAGGTAGACGTTCCCTGCCCACAATGAGCCTATAGTCTAGAAGGGGAGACAGACATTAGTATAAATGAATAAATTACAGCTATGTACATGTAAGTGCTGTGGAGCTGAGGGAGGGGTGAATAAAGGGAGCAAATCAGGGCAATACAGATGGGAATAGAGGAAATGAGGGCTTAGTCAGGGAAGGCCTCTTGAAGAAGATGTGCTTTCAATAAGGCTTTGAAGGTGGGGAGAGCAATTGTCTGTAAGATATGAAGAGGGAGGGCATTCCAGACTACAGGCAGGACAAGGGTAAGAGGTCGGTGGTGAGATAGATGAGATCGAGGTATAGTGAGTAGGTTGGCATTAGAGGAGCAAAGTGTGCCTGCTGGGTTGTAGTAGGAGAGCAGCAAAGTGAGGTAGGAGGGGGCAAGGTGATTGAGTGTTTTAAAGCCAATGGTGAGGAGTTTCTGTCTGATGCAGAGATGGATGGGCAGCCATGAGAGGTTCTTGTGGAGTGATAAACAGGAAGGGGATCAATTAAAAGACCCAAAATCAAGAGACACTTTACTAACTCATTGAAAATCAACACAGAGCACAGAGAACAGAAGAACTGCTCCAAAAACACAAAACCTCAGATTACATGGCTAGCTGGGAGGCAGCAGCAGGAGACCGTCAAGTCCAGTATACATCAATTAGCAATGAGGCGACTCTCTGAAAAGAGACTGAAAATGCCACAACAGTGAGGGGAAGAAATGGAAACCACACCAAACACTCATAATACCATCAGCAACCGAGTTGCAAAGGACAATCTTTATTTGCACCATGGCTCAGTGGAAAGAGAACAGTCTTTGGAGTCAGAGGTCATGGGTTCAAATCCTGACTCCACCAATTGTCAGCTGTGTGACTTTGGAGAAGTCACTTAACTTCTCTGTGCCTCAGTTCCCTAAGCACTTAGTACAGTGCAAGCAGTTAGTACAGTGCTCTGCACACAGTAAGCGCTCAATAAATACAATTGAATGAATTTGCACATGACATGGAAGGGATTGCAAGGCACCTATTAAGTTTTAGGTGAGCATGCAGAGAAAGAATCTCATCATCTCCCAATCTCAAACACTCCAGTCTCCTATAATGTGGGGAATCCATTCAATCAATCAATTAATCAATCGTATTTATTGAACACTCATTGTGTGCAGAGCACTGTACTAAGCACTTGGAAGAGTATGACTCAGGAACATAACAGAGTTAGTAGACACAACAAGCTTACAGTCTACAGGGGGAGACGGACATTAATATAAAGGTATAATTTACAGATATGTTCATAAGTGCTGTGGGACTTGGAAGCACATCAGGGTGACAGAAATGAGGGCTCAATCAGGGAAGGCCTCTTGGAGGAGACATGCCTTCAATAAGGCTTTGAAGGGGGGAGAGTAATTGTCAGATATGAAGAGGAAGAGTGTTTCAGGCCAGAGAAAGGATGTGGGTGACAGGTCAATGGTGAGATAGATGAGATGAAGGTACAGTGAGTAGGTTGGCATTAGAGGAGTGAAGTGTGTGGGCAGGGTTGTAGTAGGAGAGCAGTGAGGTGACATGAGGTAGAATAAACTCCTGACATCGTGCACATTAAGGAAAACTGGTGTTACAGTGATGATAGTGATGGAGTCTGCTATTGAGACCAACATAGGAGCCTTGGTCATGAGACATCAGGACCAGGAACCTGTCTGAATGAATTGGTTTTAGAGGTAGTTGTTGGCACAGTGCCACTCACACTCTTCCGTCCCTGCCAGTCACATTCCCACTGGAACACCGATGGAACGGTTAAGTGGGCAGGCAGAGTTCAAGACAATGCAAGGTGATTGCAAAGGTTTTTTTGCTTGTTTTTTTTTAAATGTAGGGCCCATTTACAGCCAAAATGGCAGCAGCATAGTGCCAATGCTGGGCCAGAGTGCCAATAACCCAGCAGGCGGTTGCCTTGGTAGCCACTGTGCTCTTTCATGCCCTAATTAGCCAATAATTTTCAGTATTCCTGCTGGTCCTTTCCAGCTGGACGACCAACCTATGTGGTTCTTCGGTCAGAATCCTTCATCACTGACGGCATAGCCCCAGCTGCAATTCCCCTATGTGCAAAGTCTGAACTAGAACCCAGGTCTCCTGATTCCTAGAACAATGTTCTTTCCAATGGGTCAACAGCAGGAATAGAGTAGGTGTGCCTTGACCTGTACTGCATATTGTTAGAAGAATGTTCTCTAATTCTATACAGCATTTTATCCAAAACGCGTGGTAAAAACACATTATGGAAGGACTGAGTGTAATAATAATATTAATAATAATAATAATAATAATGGCATTTGTTAAGCACTTACTATGTGCAAAGCACTCTTCTAAGCACTGGGGAGGTTACAAGGTGATCAGGTCGTCCCATGGGGGATTCACAGTATTAATCCCCATTTTACAGATGAGGTCACTGAGGCACAGAGAAGTTAAGTGACTTGCCCAAAGTCACACAGCTGACAATTGGCAGAGCTGGGATTTGAACCCGTGACCTCTGACTCCAAAGCCCAGGCTCTTTCCACTGAGCCACGCTGCTTCTCTATACTGTATATACTGTATACTGCTGTACACCCTTTAGACTGAATGAAGAACTGAGCCCTAAACTAATATAATTTAGTTTAAAAAGAATGATCCAACCACCTCTTGCATCTCTTTGTTCCTTACTTGTAAGTTTTCAAGTTATTCAATCACCTCATGAAAATCAAAGATGGAGTTCGGTTCACAAGAACTCAGTGAAACATCATACCTCTCTGGGCAGATGAAGCTTAATAAGGTGCCAAATGTGGAAAGAAAGTGCTAAAAGCTTTCTTTTTTCCCCTTCACTGACTCACCTAGGTTTTATCCTAAGTAAAGGAAAGAGGAATTTGTGCTTCTTTCAGCTGGCTCACGTCAAGGGCTTTTCAGTAGTCTGAATAGTTTTCTCCTAAACTTAAAATGCTCCAATGGGCAAATTCATTCGCCACATTTAGGAGTTTCATAGTTTAATATTTCAAAAGTATATTCAAATAGTTTCTATTGAAATCAGTGCCTGTTCATCAAGGGCAGAATTTGGGGTAAGTTTTTAGCACTTTTACAGAGTTCACCAGGACCCACAGATTTCAACTAATCATTTCCTCCCAAAAGAATGTACACTTAAGCTACATTTCTGGAGATCAACACAAGTGGTCCTATGCCAGAATTCAGCCTATTGTCTTTTTGACACCCTTTGTCCAGTCCTACCTCCCTACTCTGATGTGTGTTCGCTCATTTAGGTCCTTTAGGATTGTTTGTTTTGGTAGTACCCTTTATATGGACACCACTACACAAAGATCAAATGTTTTCAAAAGGTTTCATCTAAGAAATCACTTCTTTATCCCTTTATTACTATAAGTGAAAGATCTTTCTAACGGTAAGGGAAATGAGAGAATGGATTCTGCACACTGGTGTTTGTCAGTCATTTTCAGTGTGGCGCGATGAAAGAGCCAAGGACCTGAAAGCTGGAGGTCCCGGGTTCGAGTCCTGGCTCTGCTCCGACACCTGTTCCCAGTGTGGCTTTGGGCAAGTCACTTCACTTCCTTCTAACTCAGTTTCCCCAGCTATAAATTGGGGGTAATAATACCTGAACCCTACCTCGCAGGGGTGTTGTGAAGTGTAAATAACTAAATAATAAGGTTCTCTCTTTGAGAAGCAGTGTGGCTTAGTGGAAAGAGCATGGGCTTGGGAGTCAGAGGACGTGGGTTCTAATCCCAGCTCCATCACTTGTCTGCTGTGTGACCTTGGTCAAGCCACATAACTTCACTGTGCCTCAGTTACCTCATCTGTAAAATGGGGACTGTGAGCCCCACATGGGACGACCTGATTACCTTGTATCTACGCCAGCGATTAGAAAAGTGCTTGGTACATAGTAAGCACTTAACAAATACCATTATTATTATTATTATATTTTTACTCAAATATTTTAAAGTTTGATTCAGAATCATTAAAACAATCATATTTATTCCTAGAATGCTAATCAATTGCAGACCATAATTTTAATTTGACATTTTTAAGGTCAAATACCAGTCTATAATTGCAATACTTTGCTAAATTTGCTAGAACCTGTTTGTTAACTGGGATAAGTAAGCATCTAGGTTTATGAGGTTGTTTTGATTTTTCAAGCCATTTACTCTATCCTTCAATTAATAGGTGATTTTTTAAAATTTTAGGGTACTTGAAATTTTTGAAAACCCTTTTTTTAATCCTTGCTATTTCTGTGCTAGTCTTCAGATGAACTGCACTATCAAAAGCAAGCAATCCAAAATGTCCTAAACTTAAATGTCACTGATATATGGGAAAAATCAAGACATTTCTCAAGAACAAGTAACCAACATACAAATCAAAACATGGAGAACTTACAAGATTTGAATTATGGACATCTTCCTCAGATCAACCTCCATCAATTTTAGCAATTAAGAAAAAAAGAGACTACTTAAATCTATCCTCACTTCCCAGAGAATACAATCTGCTACCACCTGTGATTGGAGAATTCATTAATGACCCCTGCCTTCATCACAAACACTTGCTCCACAGTTGGAAACCTAGAACTATGAGCTCACAGCCTCCAAGATGTTTTGCTATCAGGACCAGACAGAAAAAACACAGCAACCCATGCAACATAAATAGCATTACAAAACAAAGGTAAAAAGCATAACCACATTAAATATAAAGGGAGTTTGTTGCTAGTCAGGCCTTATTTGTTCTGAGGAAGGACTGCAGTCTCCAAGCTGAATATCAGAAACTGATAAAGGTAACATAGGGATGAATATCAGTGTTTTGTTGAGGTTTAAATGAAAGAAAGACTGGTGACATGAAATTTAAATGCTGTTAGGGGAAATCACTCCCTTTCCTCCCCTGAGGAAATGATGCACTGATATGCAGAAACACCAAAAGAGGCTCAATTGATTAGAATTTAGTGACTGCAACAAAATACAAATGGTAATGTTCAAATTTATATTAGATTTTGTAAACAAAGGCTGGATCCAACATAGGCACACTAACATTCCAAAAGATGATTAAGTCATAAACTAATACTGATGACCTTAGGAGACTCTCTCCATCATAGACTTTTGTGATTCTACAATGTAATCTGCATCCTGCTGATTTCCAACATGAAAACACAGCAAACTTTTCCATATTTTCAATTCTGGGAATTAGAAGTTGTGTAATGTGGCCTAATGGTGCTAGAGCATGGGCCTGGGAGTCAGAAGGACCTGGGTTCTAATTCCGGCTCTGCCACCTGTCTGCTGTGTGACCTTGGGCAAGTCACTTAACTTCTCTGTGACTCAGTTACCTCATCTGAAAAATGGGGATCAAGACTGTGGGCCTCATGTGGGACATGGACTGGATTCAACCTGATTAGCTTGTATCTACTTCAGCGCACAGTACGGTGCCTGGCACATAGTAAGGGCTTAATAAATACCAGAAAAAACTGTGATATTCGGGGGATCTACTGGATTATATTTCCTATTTAAAACCTTGGAAGAAAGAAAGCATGACAGCCAGTGAGTACAGGGCAGATGAGACGAAAAGGGAGAGAGGTCAGAGGAAGGGAATAAGACGGGAAGTGGCAAAGAGATGTGGCAACCACCTTGCAAATCAGAGAAGAGGGAAGGAGGGAAGAAAGGTGGCAAAGAGATAAGGACAGTGGGGAAGTCAATCAATCAAGGAGCGCTTACTGTGAGCAGAGCATTTTGTGCAGGGAAAGAAACAGAGAAACTGAAAGGCAAAGAGGTGCAGTGAAGCAAAGGAGAGCATGCCATACAATGTGTTACTTTGTTTTTTTGTACCACTCAAGCACTTAGAACAGTTCACTACAAGTGGGTGTTCGCTAACAACTACTACTACAACTACTACTACAACTACTACTACTACTACTACTACTACTACTACTACTACTACTACTACTACCTCCTTCCAGCCACATAAACTTATCATTTTGAAAAGCAGCATGGTCTGGTAGAAACAGCACAGTCCTGAGAGTCAGAGGACCTGGGTTCTAATCCCAGCTCTGCCACTTGCCCCTAGTGTGAGCTTATGCCACTCATTCAACTTCCTTGTGTCTCAGTTTCCTCATGTGTGAAACTGGGATTGAAAATTTTCCTCATCTGTAAAATTAAATGTCTGTTTTTCCTCCTTTTTAGATTGTAAACCCCATGAGGGACAGGGACTGTGTCTCATCTATTATCTTGGATAATAATAATGATGGTATTTGTTAAGTGCTTACTGTGTGCAAAGTGCTGTTCTAAGCGCTGGGGGGATACAAGGAGATCAGGTTGTCCCACGTGGGGCTCACAATCTTAATTCCCATTTTACAGATGAGATAACTAAGGTACAGAGAAGTTAAGTGACTTGCCCAAAGTCACATAGCCTATAAGTGGTGGAGCCGGGATTAGAACCCATGACCTCTGACTCCCAAGCCCCATGTTCTTTCCACTGAGCCACACTGCTTCTCTAATCTACCCCAGCGCTTGGTACATAGTAAGCACTTAACAAATACCACATGATTATTATTATTATCCTTTTTACCATTATCATCTTTTAGATCAAGTTGTTCCAATTTTCAATAAACTGCATCTAGGGTACTACTATGCATCGTCTCTAGTTACACAGGTTCTTTCCATGCACTACTAAGTGAAATATAAAAGGCTCTTAGAAATGAATTTTACCTTTAGCTTTTTGCTCTGTACTCCCTCCTTATTTTGGACACATGAGGAGAATACAGTAAATATATATTAAAATTCTCGGTATAGAGTTTCTCTTCCATTTTGGACGCCTAAACAACTGAACATCTGCTATGGTACCATGTTAACCATACAGAATCTTCACTGTCAGAGGTGTTTGATTTTAAAAAGAGACCATCTTTATAATACATTCATGTCATACCTTTGGGTAGCTCTGCTACCCGGCTTAAACACTTCATACCCTTTACTTTATATGCTATGTCAACAGAAACAAAGGAAAAGACTATTTGCCCCATGCGGGACAGGGACTGTATCCCACCTAATAACTTGTACCTAACCTAAGTGCTTAGAGCAGTGTTTGACATATAGTAAGTCCTTTACAAATACCATAAACAACATGCTGCAATATACATTCTCTATATCTCTGAGTACTCACGTGGCTACAATAGGAAAACTTCAGAAATGGTGATGTTGGCACAGGATAAATAAAAAACAGTAACATGAACTTGCACCTAATTTTTTCACATCCTAATATGGAAGAAGTACACTCCGCTCTCCTATGACTTGGGGATTACATTCTTGAAGAGTACTGTGTTACGGAAAACTCAAACTGTATCTTAAATGGAAGCATGCCAGAACCAATTATCCCATAAAAACAATGCTGTAAATGGGAGGGTGGTTCTGAACCAAGATCAGATCATCTATTTTTACCAAAGCTACCCAGAATGTTGTTCTCAATCAATTTCAGATGTGCAATATACAAGAAGTGACGAGCCTAGTGTAAAGAGCACAGGCGTGGGAGTCAGAGGACCTGGGTTCTAATTCCGACTCTGCCATGTGTCTGCTGTGTGACCCTGAGCAAGTTTCTTAATTTAACTGTGCCTCCTACTCCCCCCTACTTAGACTGTGAACCCCAGGTGGGAGAGGGACTGTGCCTAACCTGATTAACTTCTATTTATCCCAGTGCTGAGAACAATGCTTGGCACATAGTAAGTGCTTAACAAGGACTATCATTATTAATATAACTAATGATTTTTATAGTATATATAATAATTATGGCACTTGTTATGCTCTTACTATGTGCCAAACACTATTCTAAGCACTGGGGCAGATGCAAGTTAATCAGGTTGGACACAGTCCCTGATCCACATGGGGCTTACAGTCTTCATCCCCATCTCACAGATGAGGGAACTGAGGCCCAGGGAAGTTAAGTGACTTGCCTAAGGTCACACAGCATACATATGGTGGAGCCAGTATTAGAACCCAGGTTCTTCTGACTCCCAGACCTGGGCTCTATCCACTGAGCCACGCTGCTCTAGAAAGTATACAGAAAGTTAAAAATACAGTTCAAAAGGAAATATAAAACAGTACTGGCACTGTAAAATGTGTATTTCCTTTACCTACAAATGATTTAAATCCATAAAGAAGTTTCAAATATTTTATCAATTTTTTTTACAAAGAATAAATTCATGGGGTTTGATTTATAGGGTGGGTTTGATTGGGTGTGGTTTGAGGGAATTTGGAAGGACCTTTTGAAGGTTTATTTACAAGGCAGGAAGGGAATGCCATTGTGTTGTACTCTCCTAATCAATTAATTAACCAATTAATGGTGTTTATTGAGCTCTAACTATGTGCAGTGAACTGTACTAGCTCTTGAGAGAGTACTACAATACAACAGAGTCAGCAGACACATTCCCTGCCCACAGTGCGATTACTGTCTAGAGGGGGAGACAGGCATTAATATAAGTAATGTATTATATATGATTTATATACATATAAGTGCTGTGGGGTTGAGGGTGGGGCGATTATAAAAAGACCAAAGGTCACAGATACAATTGCATAGATGACACAGAAGAGAGAGGGAGCTGGAGAAAAGAAGGCTTAATCAGGGAAAGCCTCTTAGAGGAGATGTGACTTTAATAGTGCTCTGAAGGTACTAAACTCTCCTAAGCACTTAGTACAGTATTCTGCAACCAGTAAGTGCTGAACAGAGAAGCAGCATATCCTAGTGGAAAGAGCATGGGCCTGGGGTTCTAGTCCCAGCTCTCCAACTGCCTGTTGAATGACTTTGGGCAAGTCACTTTACTTTTCTGTGCCTCAGTTTACTCATCTGTAAAATGGGGATTCAATACCTGTCCTCCCTTCTACTTAACCTGTGAGCCCCATGTTCAACTTGTATCTACTCCAGTGCTCAAAACAGAGAGTGACATAGCTTAACAAAATACCATCATTATCATTACCACTATTGAGATTGAAAGTCAATTTAATCATTCGAGTTCAAGTGGCCACACTTGTTTACACATCAAATGGCATCATTAAAAGCATTGTTTTAGCAGTGGTGTCGCCATCATAGCTTGACTGAATGAAGGGATTTTGCTTGCCTGTCAAAGGCTGGGGTCTCAGCCAGAGGGGAAGAGATTTGGGCGTGGGGGAAATCAATCAATCAATCAATCGTATTTATTGAGTGCTTACTGTGTGCAGAGCACTGTACTAAGCGCTTGGGAAGTACAAGTTGGCAACATATAGAGACAGTCCCTACCCAACAGTGGGCTCACAGTCTAGAAGGGGGAGACAGAGAACAAAACCAAACATATTAACAAAATAAAATAAATAGAATAGATATGTACAAGTAAAATAAATAAATAAATAGAGTAATAAATATGTACAAACATATGTACGGGAAAGATGGTTCCTGTGAGAGTGAGAGGCTTATATTATTGACAGAAGGAAGAATGGGGTAAGGAGGACATGAGCTAGACAGCCCAATGCTAGCCCCAAGATGAAATGAGGCATTTGTCTATGACTGAAAGGTTCCTCTTCCTTCCTGCCACCTACCGCAGAGCAGTCAGAGACTTTCTGGCAGTTCCTGATGTTGTCGCTGTTCCTGCCCCATGGCTTGTGAGGAAGAATGAGAGGTGGGGAAAGAGGGGGCTGTACAGCAATCCCCACAGCAGATGCTGATCCTACTGCTGCAAAGAGAACACGAAAGCCGGGAGGAGGGAAAGGGTAAGGATAGGCAATTCTTACCTTTCGAACCTGCGTCATAAAGTCGGATCCACTGTAGGAAATCTGAAATAAGATGTAAATTCAGAGATGTTAATAAAAGCCATTCTTCCTAACTCAGAAAGCCTAAGTCCTTCCTCTATAGTATTTATGGCTTGACCAATGCCATGCACATGTGCACAGTCGTTGTACAAAGCAGAAAAAAGTGCCCTTTCAGAAGAACGTTTCCTAAGGCGTTCTATCCAAAACACACGGCAAAGGCACATGTTACGGGAACACTGAGCATATTCCTCCAAATGAGCATCAAAAAGAGCCAACTGGAGCTTCAGAATTACTGAGAAATAAGCACTCTGTGAATTTTCACATCTGAGCAAAGGTTAAGGCTATTTGAAGTTGCAAGTTCGAGGTGCAGTACCCAATGATATCCTAAAATCTTACTATTTCACCACCACTGCTTCAGTCGAGCACCCCAGGTAACGTGGGCCCCACACTCCGTCTCTGCCCTAGCTGTCTCTTGATTGCCACCAACCCTCACCACCACCTGCCTGGCAGGATGGCTGACTTGCCATCATTTGCCACTGCAGCCCACCCTTCAGGAATGCCTGCTTGCTGTTTGGGTTAAAGGATTTTTTTTTGATCCATGGCTCTCAGCCCCATTATATTTTTGATTCACAGTTCTTCAGTTCATGAGGGTAGGCCACCCCTGATACAATGGTCCCTTGACTCTGAGATGAGATAGAGTGAAGGAAAAGTGAGCTCAGGTTTAGATGCCTTGTTCACTTGGAAGCAAAACAGTAACAGATACTATCACTTCTATAAAAGAATGATGTCCAGGGTGTACGAACTATAGTTGCTGACTTCTTTGGAATAAGTTGAGATTCCATGTACCATATGAGGGTGATTTGATGTGGTAATTACCTCACTCTTGACAAGTAAGGTAATTAATGTAGCAAAATACTACTATAATGTGTGTAAATTTAGATCACCATAATCAGAGAGCCCGTCTGTTCAACAAACTGTTCAATTTTTAAAATACATATCTATATATCTATATTTATTGATGATGAATTTTTCATACCATTAAAGGTATGAAATTGGCCCTATTGAACCCTGACTCAATTTAATATGTATTGTCTGGTAGAGGTTTTTTACTGAATATTTAAATATGCCCAGGCTGACCAAACAATATAGCTGAACCAGGACAGTCCCAGAATTCCACAGGCTGTTGTCTCAATTTAAAAAAAAATATATAAAGGCAGTCATTTCTCCTAGCACACAATAGTCAGGTTCTTGAGTACCTCATTTTACAGAAAAATTGAGTGATAGGAAACATAGATTCAATTGGAATTGAAAGATAAGGGGATAGATGGTTCAAAGATTCCATCAAGACTGACTTTTGTTAATACACATTCCTATATTGTTGTTATGTACACCGCTAGAATACACTGTGCACCCAGCCGGCCACTCATTGTTTTACTGTATTAAATACCGAAGAGTTGCAAAAACACAATGAAAAACAAAGCACTGAATAGTACAGTAAAGGCTGAGGCAGAGGCTGGGAAGGAAATCAGCATCATGCCTTGATGGATTCCATGTACATGTGCATTAATCAATCAATCAATGTTCATTAAACACCCTGATGAGTACTTTGCACCATACAACAGCAGCAGCAAGACATATTCCCTGCCTTCAAAGAATTTACAGTCTAACAGGAGAGAAAGACAAAAGTTATTTACAAATAGTGGAAGCAAGAAAATGAACAAGGAAATAACAGGCAGTAGCATGAATATTTCAGGATGAGATAACTAAATAATTAATTGAGTAGACAATTGAATGCACATATGTACATAAGTGCTGATAATGGGAATACAACTCATAAGTAGTACGTATGTCTGTGGGTGGATTCCACTAGGGGCATTGTGAACTAATAAGGAAAGGGAAGATTTTCAGAGGGCTTTGATGATGGGGAGAGCTATGGATTTGGGTGGGAGAGGGAATTTCAGCCTGGGGAAAGTTGAGGGCCAGGTACATTTAGATGAAATTAGGTGGAATGAAAAGTGTGAGACAGGGAGTAGCAGGAGAAGAGAGCCGACATGTAAGATGTGAGGATCTGGTGGAAACCTCTAAAGCCAATTGTAAGAAATTTTTGCTTGGTGCAGAAGCAGATGACAAAAAGCCAGTGAAGGTTCTTGAGGAGTGGCGAGATGTGTTGTGAGTGTCATTTTTTAATAGCATTTGTTAAGCACTTACTATGTGCCAGACACTGTACTAAGCGCTGGGGTAGATGCAAACTAATCAGGTTGGACACAGTCCATGTCCCACATGGGGCACACAGTATTAATCCTCATTTTGCAGATTAGGTAAGTGAAGGCCAGAGAAGTGAAGTGACTTCCCTAAGATCACACAGCAGAAAAGTGGTAGAGCCAGGAATAGAATCCAGGCTTTCTAGACTGTAAGCTCCTCCTCTAGACTGTAAGCTTGTTGTGGGCAGGGAATGTGTCTGTTATATTGTTGTATTGTACTCTCCCAAGTGCTTAGTATGGTGCTCTGCACACAGTAAGTGCTTAATAAATACAACTGACTGGCTGGCTTACTGACTTCTGATTCCCAAGCCTGTGCTTTACCCACTAGGCAACACTGCTTCTCATTTCAGTAAAATGATATGGTCAATGGTGTGCAATATAGAGCTGGAAGCAAGGAGTCCAGTGAGGAACTTGATACAGTAATCTAACTATGATATGACTAAAGATCGAACCAGAATGGTAGTTGTATGGGTGGAGATGAAAGGGCAAATCCAGGAAATATTGTGAAGGAAGAACTGGCAGGATTTACAGTGGACTGAATATAAGAGAGGAAAGGGGAAAACCAGAGAAGCAGCATGGCTCAGTGGAAAGAGCACGGGCTTTGGAGTCAGAGGTCATGGGTTCAAATCCTGGCTCTGCCAATTGTCAGCTGTGTGACTTTGGGCAAGTCATTTAACTTCTCTGGGCCTCAGTTACCTCATCTGTAAAATGGGGATTAAGACTGTGAGCCCACTGTGGGACAACCTGATCACCTTGTAACCTCCCCAGTGCTAAGAACAGTGCTTAATAAATACCCTCATTATTATCATTATTATTATTAAAGGTGGGGAGGAGTCAAGAATGACAACAAGGTTGTGGGCTTCTGGGATAGGGATGATGGTGGAGCTATCAACTGAGGTGGGAAAGTTCGGGGGAAGACATGTTGAATTAGAAGTGCTGGCAGGCTATTTAAGTGGACATGTCTAGGAGGCACGAGAAAAACCATTTGTGAGTGACTATTTCTTCCTATACCAAATCTACTCGCAACAACTTGCAGATCAGGTTACATCAAACCGACTCGTGTTGTGAGAAGAAAGGTTCCAGTTAATCAATCACACTATACCCAAATTGTCTAATGCATCCCCCTCATCCCCCTCTCCACCCCCCCATCTTACCTCCTTCCCTTCCCCACAGCACCTGTATATATGTATATATGTTTGTACATATTTGTTACTCTATTTATTTATTTATTTATTTTACTTGTACATATCTATTCTATTTATTTTATTTTCTTAGTATGTTTGGTTTTGTTCTCTGTCTCCCCCTTTTAGACTGTGAGCCCACTGTTGCATAGGGACTGTATATGTTGCCAACTTGTACTTCCCAAGCGCTTAGTACAGTGCTCTGCACACAGTCAGCACTCAATAAATACGATTGATGATGATGATGATGATAGCCAAAGTGAATGTACCTCGGGAATTGGGACCCCACACTTCCATTTTCTCTCTGCTTTCTTACTTTATCCAAGAGAAATGCCAGCATGTATCAATCAATCAATCATTGTTATTGAGTGCTTGCTGTGTGCAGAGCACTCTACTTGCCTGTACAGACAGTTTGTTTGAAAAAGGTACAACTTTATAAGCATATGTAAAGAAAGGCACTTGGTTCAACATTTGAACTGAGACCAGCTTTGAAAGCCAAATTAGTTTCCATTAGGGCAGTCACTTACAGCCCTCTTGTATCCAAACAAGGAGAGCCACATGACACATTACACAGGACACATAGCATAATGTGATGCTATCACAGATGCCATTTTCTGGAAGAATATTTGGCATGATTCTGGAACATTTTTCCAGAGACACCACTGAATACCCCACCTTGTTCCCATCAGTGTGAAGTCTGGCACCACATACACATTGCAGAAGATGGCAGCAGGGGCGGTGATGTAGGGAGGCTCAGTGCAAAAAAGGGACATAAATGCACTAAACCCAAGGGGACAGGCCATCTGAAAACCAGACTGCCCAGTATAAAAGTAGAAGACTGCCCACATTAGCTTCCATTGATGAGCAGGTAGCGTCACCAAAAAAAAAAGTTTACCGTTACTTTGTAAAATGTGCATAATCCCTGTTCTCTGTACTTGATGAGGGTGAGAAAGGCCTCCAAAGGATTGCCATTGTGGGGATGAAATAATTAGTTCTGCTCCTACAGCTCTTTGGACAGCCTTAGCTAGCCTGCTTCAGCCCTTAGTGGGGACTGGAAGATGAGCTGAGATGCTGTTTCTACTTCTTCCCCCAGGCCATCAGGCTGCAGCTCCTTGGGCTGGCAGGTTCTGATGAGATTAGGTGGAGGCCCATCTCACCCGCCCAGAGTGCCTGGTGGGATCTTCAGGGGCAAGGTAACCGAGACCACCTTTCTTGGATGCCACCCTAAACATGACTACTCATATATGGCACTGGCAAAGAAAAAGAGTAGAAGGTGAGTAATCTCTCTCCTTCCTCTCCCTTTTTGGTCCTTGTTTCCCCTTTATATTCACCACGATTCCTCTTCACTGTTCCTCTACTTGCCTCTCTTCCCGTTTCTTCATTCTGTTCCCTCTCACCTAAGCTCCATCTGGCCCTACTTTCCAATCAATCAATCAATCAATTGTTTTTTTATCATATTTATCAAGCACTTACTCTGCAGAGCACTGTACTGAGTGCTTAGGAGAGTACGATATAAAAGAGTTGATAGACTAGTTCCTGGCCCAGAATGAGCTCAGAGTCTAGAGGGGAAACAGACAATAATATGAATAAATTAATTACGGATATGTACATAAGGGATGTGGGGCTGAGAGAGGGGTGAGTTATGGGTGAAAATCCTAGTGCAAGGGTGACTCTGAAGGGAGTGGGAGAAGAGACAATGAGTGCTTTGTTGGGAAAGACCTTTTGGAGGAGGTGTGCTTTTAAAAAGGTGTCAAAAGTGAAGAGAGTGATCAACTGCTGGATATGAAGAGGGAGGGCATTCCAGGCCAGAGGCAGGACATGGGTGAGGGATTGGCAGCGAGATAGATGAGACTGAGGTATGGTGAGTAGGTTGGCATTAGAGGAGCTAAGTGTGCGGGCTGGGTTATAGTAGGAAAGCAGGGAGGTAAAGTAGGAAGGGGCAACGTGACTGAGTGCTTCAAAGCCTAGGGCAAGGAGTTTCTGTTTGATGCAGAGGTGGATGGGCAATTACTGAATGTTCTTGAGGAGAGGGGAGATATGGACTGAAAACATTTGTAGAAAAATGATCCAGGCAGCAGAGTGAAGTATGGATTCAAGTGGAGAGAGACAGGAGGCAGAGATGAGCAATGAGGCTAATGCAGTAATCAAGGTGGGATAGTATAAGTGCTTAGATTAACATGGTAGCAGTTTGGATGGAGGGAAAGGTAGTGAAGGTTGAACCAATGGGATGTAGTGATAGATTGAATATGTGAGCTGAATGAGAAAGGTGAGACGAGGACAATGCCAAGGTTACGGGCTTGGAAAACAGGAAGGATGGTGGTGCTGTCTATGGTGATGGAAAGTCAAGGGGAGGGCAGGATTTGGGTGGGAATATGGGGAGTTCTGTTTTAGACCTGCTAAGTTTGAGGTGTCAATAGGACATCCAAGTTGAGATAACCTGAAAGCCGAAGGAAATAAGAGATTACAGAGAGGGAGAGAGATCAGGGCTGGAGATAGATTGGGACTCATTAGCATAGAAATGGTAATTGATGCCATGGAAGTGAATTAATTCTCTGAGGGAGTGGATGTAGATGGAGAATTTAAAGGGACCCAGGCCTGAGCCTTGAGGGACCCCCACACACCCCTCCAGTATGGGGTGGGAGGAAGAGGAGGATCCCGCAAAAGAGACTAAGTGGCCAGAGACGCAAGAGGAGAAACAGAAGAGGACAGTGTCAGTGTCCCATCACTGTTGACGGCACTACCATCCTTCCCGTGTCACAAGCCCGCAACCTTGGTGTCATCCTCGACTCCACTCTCTCGTTCACCCCTCACATCCAAGCCGTCACCAAAACCTGCCGGTCTCAGCTCTGCAACATCGCCAAGATCCGCCCTTTCCTCTCCATCCAAACCGCTACCCTGCTCGTTCAAGCTCTCATCCTATCCCGTCTGGACTACTGTATCAGCCTCCTGTCCGATCTCCCATCCTCTTGTCTCTCCCCGCTTCAACCATATTTCACGCCGCTGCCCGGATTGTCTTTGTCCGGAAACGCTCTGGGCATGTTACTCCCCTCCTCAAAAATCTCCAGTGGCTACTAATCAACCTACGCATCAGGCGGAAACGCATCACCCTCGGCTTCAAGGCTCTCCATCACCTTGCCCCCTCCTACCTCACCTCCCTTCTCTCCTTCCACAGCCGAGCCCGCACCCTCCGCTCCTCTGCTGCTAATCTCCTCACCGTGCCTCATTCTCGCCTGTGCCGCCGTCGACCCCCGGCCCACGTCATCCCTCTGGCCTGGAATGCCCTCCCTCCCAACATCCGCCAAGCTAGCTCTCTTCCTCCCTTCAAGGCCCTACTGAGAGCTCACCTCCTCCAGGAGGCCTTCCCAGACTGAGCCCCCTCCTTCCTCTCTCGCTCCTCCCCCTCTCCATCATCCCCCCCGCCTTACCTCCTTCCCTTCCCCACAGCACCTGTATATATGTATATATGTTTGTACATATTTATTACTCTATTTATTTGTTTATTTTACTTGCACATATCTATTCTATTTATTTTATTTTGTTAATATGTTTGGTTTTATTCTCTGTCTCCCCCTTCTAGACTGTGAGCCCCCTGTTGGGTAGGGACCGTCTCTATATGTTGCCAACTTGCACTTCTCAAGTGCTTAGTACAGTGCTCTGCACACAGTAAGCACTCAATAAATACGATTGATTGATTGATTGATTGAAGCCAAGGATGGTCAATGTTTACGGAAGAAGGGGATGGTCGATGGTGCCAAAGGCAGCTGAGAGGTAGAGCTGGATTAGGATGAAGTAGAGGCCAGCTGGATTTGGCAAGAAGGAAATGACTGACCTTTGAGAGGGCAGTTATGAAATAGTGAAGAGGACAAGGCAAGAATTGGAGGAGAGGAAGTGGAGGCAGCATGTGTGGACAATTCGCTCAAGGCATTTGGAGATGAATGGTAGGAGGGAGAAGGGGTGATGACTGGACTCCTGGTCCCTAATACTTGCCACTGGCCTGATCAGTTGGGCTGTAGGTGTACCAAGGATGAGGTGGGAGATTCTCTCACTTCCACTGAGCTGTGAAGGGTCCTCTCCCCTCAGACTGGCTCTCACAGGCAAGCCAGGAGATCCTCTTAATCTGGAATCCAGAAGGGTCTCTTTTGTGCCCCACTGGGCTCCAGCATCTGCAGAGGCATTTTTGTACCCCTGCTAGGCTCTGGGGCTGGATTGGGGCCTTTATTTGGTTCCACCTGGCCTTGGGGCCAGCCAGAGGTTGTTGAACGACCACTGTGGATCAGGGGAGGGTTTCCACACCGCCTAAAGTCATTCCCCTGAACAACACACCTCTCTGGAAGTCCTATGTTTCATCCCATGCTCATAATGAATAATAGCCATGCTGTCTAAGAACACGGTTACTGATCTGGAATAACATGGGACCATTTAATGATTGTCAGGACATCATGGGAAGTGTGACTATTTATCTGTGAAATCCTAATTTTTTTATGTCAAATGTAAACATAATGAAATGTCATTATATTTCCTTTTTAGTTCATTTTAGACCACATATTTTGCCTCAAGTTAGAACTACTCTAAAATAACCCAATGGTTCATATCCCCAAACGGTATCATTCAAGACCATCTTCTTCCATGCTATTACAAGTCAGACATCTCTCCTTACATGTCAAGTTTTAGAAGTCCAGAAATGAAAACAAAGATGCAATTAGATTAGGCAGACTTGGAAAAGATTTAAGGACTAAAGGCCCATGGGTCTTCTTTGAGTCTCACTGAACAGGCAAAAACTTCCACCTCAAGGAGATTTCCTAAAATAATTTGCTGAAATCCACTCGTTAGAATATGGGAATCAATCAATCAATCAATCAATCATATTTATTGAGTGCTTACTGTGTGAGGAGCACTGTACTAAGCGCTTGGGAAGTACAAGTTGGCAACATACAGAGACGGTCCCTACCCAACAGTGGGCTCACAGTCTAGAAGGGGGAGACAGAGAACAAAACCAAACATACTAACAAAATAAAATAAATAGAATAGATATGTACAAGTAAAATAAATAAATAAATAAATAGAGTAACAAATATGTACAAACATATATACATATATACAGGTGCTGTGGGGAAGGGAAGGAGGTAAGGCGGAGGAGATGGAGAGGGTGGGGAGGGGGAGAGGAAGGAGGGGGCTCAGTCTGGGAAGGCCTCCTGGAGGAGGTGAGCTCTCAGTATGGCCTTGAAGGGAGGAAGAGAGCTAGCTTGGCGGATGGGCCGAGGGAGGGCATTCCAGGCCAGGGGGATGATGTGGGCCGGGGGTCGACGGCAGGACAGGTGAGAACGAGGCACGGTGAGGAGATTAGCGGCAGAGGAGCTGAGGGTGCGGGCTGGGCTGTAAAAGGAGAGAAGGGAGGTGAGGTAGGAGGGGGCGAGGTGATGGAGAGCCTTGAAGCCGAGGGTGAGGAGTTTCTGCCTGATGCGTATGTTGATTGGTAGCCACTGAAGATTTTTGAGGAGGGGAGTAACATGCCCAGAGCGTTTCTGGACAAAGACAATCTGGGCAGCGGCGTGAAATATGGATTGAAACGGGGAGAGACAAAAGGATGGGAGATCGGAGAGGAGGCTGATACAGTAGTCCAGACGGGATAGGATGAGAGCTTGAACGAGCAGGGTAGCGGTTTGGATGGGGAGGAAAGGGCGGATCTTGGCGATGTTGCGGAGCTGAGACCGGCAGGTTTTGGTGACGGCTTAGATGTGATGGGTGAACGAGAGAGTGGAGTCGAGGATGACACCAAGGTTGCGGGCTTGTGAGACGGGAAGGATGGTAGTGCCGTCAACGGTGATGGGAAAGTCAGGGAGAAGGCAGGGTTTGGGAGGGAAGACAAGGAGTTCAGTCTTGGACATGCTGAGTTTTAGGTGGCAGGCAGACATCCAGATGGAGATGTCCTGAAGGCAGGTGGAGATGCGAGCCTGGAGGGAGGGGGAGAGAGCAGGGGCAGAGATGTAGATTTGGGTGTCATCAGCGTAGAGATGATAGTTGAAGCTGTGGGAGCGAATGAGGTCACCAGGGGAGTGAGTGTAGATCGAGAACAGAAGGGGACAAAGAACTGAACCTTGAGGAACCCCCACAGTAAGGAGATGGGACGGGGAGGAGGAGCCCGCAAAAGAGACTGAGAATGAACGACCGGAGAGATAAGAGGAGAACCAGGAGAGGACGGAGTCTGTGAAGCCAAGGTTGGATAGCGTGTTGAGGAGAAGGGGGTGGTCCACAGTGTTGAAGGCAGCTGAGAGGTCATGGAGGATTAGGACAGAGTATGAGCCGTTGGATTTGGCAAGCAGGAGGTCATTGGTGACCTTGGAGAGAGCAGTTTCCGTGGAATGTAGGGAACAGAAGCCAGACTGGAGGGGGTCGAGTTGGGAAGATAAATAACTATCTTTTTTTATCTAAGACAGCTCCTATCATCTCATTCATCTTTGCTCAGTTATGAGGGGTCAAGACATAAATGACCTTGTATTTTCTATTTGGAGTTTCTCCTTACACTGCATAAGTTTAGATGAGAGAAAGTGTTACACTAAGGAAAGTAGGAACTAGAACACTGGCAGATTGAAAAGATGAGGTGGGGAACACTACTCATTTCTAATGACTGATGCTTTCTAATTAATGAGATCTCTTTTTAAATGTATTTCATATCGGATATTTAACTCACAGAGAAAACTAGAAATAAACCTAACAGGGAGTCTCCCTCAAATTCTAAATTAAAGGCTACCATTTAGATTTGGCTAACCATAAGATTTTCATAGAGTCCACCTTTGAACATGTTTAACTACCAAGGAGCAAATATTTAAAGGTGAAAAAGAGAGACATTCTATAGTAATACCTTTAGTATTTACACTGAGATATAAAAGTCACAAAAACAGTATGCTACATCTGTGACTAAAGCCATAAAGAACAGTCAGGGGAGGGCCAGGGGGACGGCCTATGACAAATAACTACTTTTGTGCACACGAGGACGGTGTTATATTGCTGAAAACAGTAGTAGTAATGGTATTTATTGAGCATCTACTGAGTGCAATACACAGTGCTAAGCACTTGGGAAAGTGTACCCGAAGCACAATACGTACACTCTGCCCACAAGGAGCTTACAATCTAAAGTGGGAGGCAGACATAAACATACTTAAAAATAGTGGAATCAAAATGAATAATTGAATGTAAAAATGTATGGGGGTATGAATAACTGCATAAGTAATAGGAGTGGATGTTAGGTTGAAGACTACATCTTACAACAGGGGATGTTCACCTACCTAAAACACATCATAAGAGCAATGAATCAAGAGCTCTCTCTACATATTGGCTCACCTTACCTACTCTTTTCCTGCTCACACTCTTCTCTCCTCCCACTCTTTGCACACCTTACTGTACCCTGTTTTCTGCCTCCATACTCTCTTGTCCATACTGTCCCCCAACCTAAAACTCCCTTTCTCCCAAATCCACCAGACCTCAGCCCTCTCCCCCTCATAATGCTTATAGTCCCATCTCCTCTAACAAGCCTTCCCTGACTAATTATCAGCACCCCACGTCCTATCAGCTCAACAGTCACCTCCAGCACTTATGCATTTATTTATACTCATACTTATCACTTGTGTATACCTATAAATATATACACAAATGGGGCAAAGGGGGTTGAGGACTTCATCATGGCTTCTGTCACAGCAGGTCAACTTCAAGAAAGTTTATGATGGTCTAAAGACAGTTTGTTCAGATGTACATACAAATCCCTCAGAAAAACCTGTAGTGATTTCATTGTGAAATCAGTTACCTTTCACTTGGCCTCCACACGTTCACTCACTTTTTGCCTAAAGGCCACAAATAGGGGCTAAAATGCAAATGGAACAATGAAATAAGAACAAAAACTTTGAAGTACAACCAACTTTTAACAGCACAAAGCCCAACATGAGACTAAGCAAGAGGTGTGTAGCTGCCATGCTTGCATCTGAGCCTAACAATGGGAGCCCAATGGGTGGCAAGAGAGTTTTAGCATTTGAAACAGCAGGTAGCAGGCAGATGTGCACTCCTGGAAAACTATGGTTATCAAACCTATATCACCATAGTAGCCAAAAGTAGACACATAATGTGAACACTCAAAACCGTGAGTAAAAAAACTGTACTTGGTACGGTAAAGATATGCTTAATTCTTTTGATTATTTACTCTGTAATTTGGGAAGGCCTGAATGTAAGAGTGAAAAGCAATGGAGACTGCCATTAAGAGAGTCATCTGTTATTCTAAATTATTTCTCATGAGAAATATGAATAGTTTAAGAAATGAGATACAGAAGACAAACTGAGATGCACTGCTGAAGCTGAACTAGTCATTTGGGCTAGTTCAACTACAAATAGTAGTGAAAAATAATTTTAGTCTGCCACTTGAAGTTACTGAAGTTCTTTTATTATTTAAATGTTATGTTCATTTTGAAGTCACTGTTTAGTGGAGAACATGAATACCTCAGTACAAAATAAAATGAGCTTTCAGTTCATACATAAATAAAATATAAACTAAACTGTAACAGCTTAAACTATACAAACTGGAAATACTTATCTTCCAGTTTGAACATTTAATACCTCAATGACATAATCAGCACTTTTTACAAAAGGTTCATGGCTCAAACCAGAGCATGCATTGAGTTTGCTTTCAAGAAGTAATTCTAAAATGCTTGTTTAGGATGGAGAGAAATTATTTTTTAGATTTGATAATATGAAGAATATTTTTTCAAGTGTGCCCTATAAGTTTTTTTTATATCTTTGCACCATAGAAACACTACAATTTTAGACCCATTTTAACTCTTCATGAAATATTTACATCATTCTATTTGGTTATTTCTTAATTACTGTCTCCTTTCTACCTCTAGGACCATGTGATGATGCTTTAATGCTTCCATAGACTGTAAGCAAGGTTTTCTTTGCAAGAAATCTAAATCATTCCAATTACCAATACTTTTATATTCATATGTTTTACTAAAAATAGATTGTAAAGCTGAACAAGATCCACAACAGAACTGCTTTACGGAATGCTTTCTCATTCATACTTATAAATGAATTTGGAATCAAAACATCTCCCCTTGGATTTTTCTAGAAGAATGGAAACACTGTTTCACATATGTAACTGAGATGACGGCTGCCTTTTACTTATTGTATTAATTTACTACTAAGGAATATCCCTGTTTTACACTACTGAATCCTTGATTTATAGTTTGTTTTTCAAAAGTGCAATTTCATCAGTAGGTCAGCTGCAATCTTTATATGAAAAAAAATCCCATAACTTCATTTCAGCTTTTTAGAAAATGCTATTGTTTTTTGGAAGTTGCAATAACAACAGTTACTGTTGTTGAGTCATGTAGCTATCACTTTAGTGGATTAAATTCATCATCTTTTTCTTTCCATATGATTAATATGCCATGCAAAAAACAGAATTCAACTTACCATATCTAAGCACAAACTCAAAATGCTTAACTAAACATTTTGGAATTATGACTATTAAAATTAGTATACATCTTTTCCATTTCTGAACACTGTACAAATACTCATAATTTCAGGGGAAGAACTGGGATCAGAAGTGTCCGTCAGACTCTCTGAAAATTGATGATACATAAAATTTGGACCACTACAAATAAGCATAAGGAAATACAAAACCACTACTGTATGTATATTTCAAATTTTATAAAATGTAATTCTCAATTTTTTCCAACCTTATGCCTACTCAACACTGTGAAAACCACAAAAGCTAATAGTAATAGGAAACCTCCTTATACTCGTAGGATAATTACATTAAAGTCAATCTTACTACAGGCATTGTGAAGTGAGAAGCAGCATGGCTCAATGGAAAGAGCACACGGGCTTTGGAGTCAGAGGTCATGGGTTAAAATACCAGTTCCACCACGTGTCAGCTGTGTGACTTTGGGCAAGTCACTTCACTTCTCTGAGCCTCAGTTCCCTCATCTGTAAAATGGGGATTAAGAGTGTGAGCCCCACGTGGGACAACCTGATCACCTTGTAACCTCCGCAGTGCTTAGAACAGTGCTTTGCACATAGTAAGTGCTTAATAAATGCCATTAAAAAAAGTGACATGAGATGAGATCTCCCTATCGATTAACCAATCATATCTACTGAGCACTTACAGTGTGCAGATCGCTGTACTAAGCACTTGGGAGATTACAATATAACAGCAAGGTTCTTACAGTCCAGAGGTGGAAGCAGACATTAATATACATGAATAAATTATGGTTATGTACATAAGTGCTGTGGGGCTGAGAATGGGGTGACTAAAGGTTGCAAATCCCCATCATACAAACCAATATAAAATCTATTCATTTAACATTTCATCCCATTCCCTTATTTTTCCATCCTAGATAGAAACTCTATATTAGCTGAACTTGCTAATGTGGAGCAATGGCACTTAAAAATGAACTTTTAAAAATCCAAAATTGGATTGAAGTTACTTGATTAGAATTATTGACTTAATACTTCTACTACATGAGCTAATTGGGATCGAGGCTAGTTCAGATCATCAAAAGTTCTGCAAAGCAAATGTCATTTGGCTTAACTACCTTTCTGGCTGGCACATACCCGATTTTCTTTGGTTCCCCAGTATTTTTTTTTCTTTCTTTTTTTTTTTGGTGGGGGAGGTAGGTGATGTAAGGGAGTTAAGTGAACTAGCCTAATTTCAGAAAGCTGGTCATTCTTGTAACTAAACTTTCCCCATAGGAATTTAGAGACACAAATAGTTCATTCTTGTGATAGAACAGGAATCTGAGAAGAAAGATTTCCAGCTCGTCAAGATCTAGTAACAGGAATGCTGTGATCACTTCATTATGATAATGTATAACTATATGGGACAGTCTTTGGCACTCTCTTTAAGCTTTGGAGTGCTTTAAATTTTCTTTAGAGTGTTTAATCAACCAAGGAAATTGTAGCTTTAAGGACAGAAAATTGAAGTTGTTCAAGTGAATGGGAAAGACAAGAATTGGATATTGAACTCTGGCCTTTCACATAATGATACAGGTGACTCCCATCAAATCTGCTCAATTCCTCTCTTTAGCAGATAATCATTCTATACAGCAAAGGTAAGGTGGTGCAATGGAAATCTCCAATACTGTAAGTTACTTGCTATCAGTCAGGCAACAAAGGCTCACTGATACTTCCCACCATACCAAATGGGGGTACATATAAAAGCATTTTCTAAAGCATACAATAATGCCACAATGCTCATATTACCTCTATATATTAAAAATTTCTTCAGCAAGAGGGTAAATGATCAAAGTTTCCAGTCTTTTAAAAATCTTTTCAGCATTGGAAAAGTTTAGTGTGATTCATAAAATCATCCTACTAGACTATTTCAATCAATGCTATTTATTGTGATCTTACTGTGGGCAGAGCACTGTACAAAGAGGAAGGGAGGGTTCAATACAATAAAGTTAGTAGACATGATCCCTGCAATCAAGGAGCATGGCCTGGTGGAGTCAGAGGACCATGGCTCTAATCCTGACTCTGCCACTTATCTGCTGTGTGACCTTTGGCAGGTCACTTAATTTCTCTGTGCCTCAGTTACCTCATCTGTAAAATGAGGATGAAGACTGTGAGCTCCATGTGGAACATGGACTGTGTCCAATCTGATTATCTTCAACCTACCCCAGCGCTTAGTACAGTACCTGGTACATAGTAAGCACTTAACAAATGCCATGAAAAAAAAACAAAACCCAAAACGAGCTGACAATCTACTTTCTGACAGGTTATTAATGAACTCAGAAGGAAAAAAATGATATCTCTTTTTGCAGCAGTGGAAAGAGGTGAAGAATTTGTCCTTTTCTCGCCACTGAAGCCACTGTTGCCACTGCCCATGAGTACTTCATATTGGTGGAAGATTGGACAAAAGAGGGCAATGAAGAGTCACAGAATGTATGTAAGAAACAATCTACACATTCAAATTCTCTGGCAGTAACAGGACCAGGTCGGGGTACTTTAAAATATGCACTAACACAAGTTGTACATGGCATCAATTGTGCCAATGCTGGCAACTTGTAAGAACCCTAGTAAAACATTAACTTGGATTGAATAGTAAAAAAACTCCACAGACACAACTATTTGATAGTCAATCTATTTAGCAACATTTTTACAAAGACCACTGCACTGTCCTTTGCAGAAACACCTAAAGTGCTAATGCCCTTGGCTCTTACTAGTACATTTGGGTACTTGGAGAAAGTGGTGGGGGAGGAATTAAAAATGCCAAAACCTTTCATTTGCAAAAACAATGGAAGCAATTAACTTTCCATACGCATTTCAGCATAAGAACTTAATGAAAATGGAGGACAACAATATGAACACAAAAGAACCCACACAAGATTGTCATGACTAAATATAACAGATAAAAAAGACATCATTTCACAGATAAAATATCATTATATTTGATAACATGTTGTCAGAAATGTCTTTATCCATGTATATGCATTTAAATAGTACAAAAGCAGACATTAGATCCTTTCAGTTTACATTTGTAAACTGTCTGATCCATCACATGCCCATCATACATAGCTTACATTTAGAATGTGAGTATTTTGGTATATTTTATATGCTGGTATATTTTATCATTTTCTTCATAATTTGCATCCAGGTTACCTTAGAGAATCAGTAAGGTTGCACACTAAACCAAAATGAACCAAGATAATTCATTATTCTAGATCATATAAACCAAAATCTTAAATTATTCTGCCTTCCTGGTAGACTAGCAATGGCCTTGTCTGCATGGAAGAAGGCATTTCTACCTTTGAAGAAAATTTTGCCCTGAATCTACTTAGGGCATATTGGAAGTTAGGTGCCAGCCTAATTTTGGATGGGATTGTCAGTCAATCAGTCAGTCGTATTTAATGAGTGCTTACTGTGTGCAGAGCACTGTATTAAGCACTTGGGAGATATAATATAACAATAACAGACACCTTCCCTGACCATAATGAGCCACCATTGTGAGCAGGGCTCGAATTGAGCATTGTTCTACTAGTCCTACTTTGTGCCCATCCAGATAATTATAACCACACCATAGCCTCCTGATGGATATGTTGTAATTTGGGCATTTTTTAATCCCTACCACTGCCATCCTAGAGGGCATCTAGTCCATCCCCATAGTTCAAGCAAGAGAGTGGCTATGCTTGAAAGACTCTGGACCAGCAACACAAAAGCATTAGCATTCAAGCATTGTAAGCGCTTTACGAGCTGCCTCCTTCTTAGTTATTTGCTCTGTTCCACTAAATACCAGCTGACTTTTTTGGCCATCAACAAGCTAACCACATAACTGCACTTCCCTCAGAGCTCCCCTGTCTTTAACTCTTCTCCGTGCAGATTCACCAAAATCCACCAGACCTTCACACCTTCAGAGACCCCCAATCACCTCTTCCAAGAGGCATTCCCTGACTATGAAACCCCCACCTTCTGCTTAATACCAAGCTCTGTATACAGTAAGTGCTCAATGAACACTATTGACTGATTGACTGATGACAGCACTTTAGCACTCAATCAGATCTCTGTTTATCATCTATTTCATTATGCAGTTACCTACTTTTGTTTGTATTATTTGCATTGATGCTCTTAACTGTTTACCAAGTGCACATTTGACAATTTATATAAGTTTGCCTCCCCCATTATCTTGTAGACTCCACAAGGGCAGAAATTAGCTCTACTACTTTTCTGGCATGGCCCGAAGCTTCTAGTGCAGTGCTCTGCACACAGCAGACACTCAATAACTGTTCCTTATGATAATGATATCCTTCAGGTGGACTGCCCAGCCAACTAAGTGGCTGCATGACCACAATCTTCACATTTTAGTCCTTCCATGCTGATTTGCAATGTGCGCTACTAATCATAAATCCACCTAACATTAGACGGCTTAACAAGTCAGGTTACGTTGAGGCCACGGGAAACACGTGGATCCCATCATAGTCCTTCATCCTGGGGCTAGCGTGGCCTCACTCAGACAAGGTCACAATCTTGTAATCTTTATATGAAATTGTTTCAGGTTAGATATTCTTTTATCTATTCGAACTCTGAGTATTAAAACTAGAAGAAAGGGATGAAGAACTTGTTAAAAGCTGGTCAACTGTGCAATTCAAACTGCTACCTGCAATGTCTAAATCTGCTAAATTGCTAAATTTTAATAATAATAATAATGGCATTTGTTAAGCGCTTACTATGTGCAAAGCATTGTTCTAAGCACTGGGGGGATACAAGGTGATCAGGTTGCCCTGCATGGGGCTCACAGTCTTAATCTCCATTTTACAGATGAGGTAACTGAGGCACAAAGAAGTTAGGTGGCTTGCCCAAGGTCACACAGTTGAAAAGTGGCAGAGCTGAGATTCAAACCCTTGACCAATAATAATACAAACAGAATTGCTATGTAAATAATGCCTTCCCCACAGGAAGAAACTGAACAAGAGCCAAGACATAAACAGAACTCCTAATCTTCCCACCCAAAACCCTGTCCTTCCCCTGACTTTCCAATCACTGTAGTCGGCACCACCAAACTTCCTGCCTCACAGCCCGTAACCTTGGCATTATCCTTGATTCCTCTCTCTCATTCAACCCACATATTCAATCCATCACTAAATCCTGTCAGTCTGACCTTCACAACATGGCTAAAATCCATCCTTTTCCCTCCATCCAAACTGCTGCTATGTTAATCGAGGCACTTATCCAACCCCACCTGGATTACTGCATCAGCCTATTTGCTGACCTCCCAGCCTCCTGTCTATCCGCACTCCAGTCCATACTTCACTCTACTGCCTGGATTATTTTTCTACAAAAACGCTCAGGTCATGATTCCCCACGTCTCAAGAAGCTCCCGTGTTGCCCATCCACTTCCGCATCAAACAAAAACTCCTTACCATCGGCTTTAAAGCACTCAATCGCCTTGCCCCCTCCCACCTCACCTGACTGTTCTCTTACTATGTCTCAGCCCGCACAATTTGCTCCTCTAATGCCAACCTACTCACTGTACCTTATTGCCCTCCCTCCTCATATTCGACAATTACTCTCCCCTTTTCAAAGGCTTATTGAAGGAGCATCTCCTCTAAGAGGCCTTCCCTGACTAAGCCCTCCTCTCCTCTTCTCCCAATCCCTTCTGCGTCACCCTGACTTGTTCCCTTTATTCATTCTTTCTCCCAGTCCCACAGCACTTATGTATATATCTGTTATTTATTTATTTATGTATTTATTTATTTATTTATATTAATGTCTATCTCCCCCTCTAGACTTTAAGCTCATTGTGGGCAAGGAATGTGCCCATTATATTGTTGTATTGTACTTTCCTAAGTGCTTTGTACAGTGCACTCCTCCTCCCTCTGGCCTGGAATGCCCTCCCTCCGCACATCCGCCAAGCTAGCTCTCTTCCTCCCTTCAAAGCCATACTGAGAGCTCACCTCCTCCAGGATGCCTTCCCAGACTGAGCCCCCTTTTTTCTCTCCTCCTCCCCATCCCCCCAGCCCTACCTCCTTCCCCTTCTCACAGCACCTGTATATATGTTTGTACAGACTTATTACTCTACTTATTTTACTGGTACATATTTACTATTCTATTAATTTTGTTAATGATGTGCATCTAGCTTTACTTCTACTTATTCTGGTGACTTGACACCCGTCCACATGTTTTGTATTGTTGTCTGTCTCCCCCTTCTAGACTGTGAGCCCACTGTTGGGTAGGGACCGTCTCTATATGTTGCCAACTTGTATTTCCCAAGCACTTAGTACAGTGCTCTGCACACAGTAAGTGCTTAATAAATACGATTGAATGAATGAATGAATGAATGCACTGCACACAGTAAAGATTCAATAAATTTGACTGACTGACTGAAATGTCTATCTCATCACCTACCTCTCAGCCACCTCCTGCCTCTGTCCTGGAATGCCCTTCCTCTTCATATCTGACAGACAATTACTTTCCCCACCTGTAAAGCCTTAATGAAGACACATCTCCTCTCAGAGGCCTTCTCTAAGCACTCTTTTCCTCTTCTCCCACTTCCTTTTATGCTGCCTTGACTTGCTCTGTTTATGTACATATCTGTAGCTTTATTATTTATCTTAATGTCTGTTTCCCCCTCTAAACTGTAAGCTCACTGTGAGCAGGGAATGTGTCTGTTATATTGTTATAGTGTACTCTCCCAAGCATTTAGTACAGTGCTCTGCACACAGTAAGCACTCAATAAATACAATTTACTGACTGACTGACCTAAACATGAGGTATTCAAGTAAAGCACTACTTCAATATGAAATATAAAAATACCTTTCAATTATCATGAATATATGGTAGGAGTGAAGTGAAGACAATTTAAGGGTTTCAATCCTACCAATTAACAAATAAAACACCCAACGAGTCTGATCATAGAGGGCATCTTCAGATCCACATCTAAATATATGGGAATTTGCACTATTCCTACATTGCCCCAAGCTTCCTTGAAGCCAGTTTCACAAAAACCACTTAACCAGTTCAACAAAAATAAGCATAAGATTCATGTGCCATATGATAAATCATCTTAAAATTATACACATTTCATCTCCTTTTGTGTTTTATAAGAACAATAACCACCACACTATGATTAACAGTAAATAGTATTTATTAGATAGCATTTGTTTTGCTCACTGTGCACAATGAAAACCAAGCAGCTGTTTTTGAGTAGCATTCTCTAGAGAATATGTTTGGCTCTGTGGCTGAAAAAGTTTTTAATGCAAGCAGATTGACAGAACAAGAAACTCGCTGGTTAGATTCATCAGCTAGTAACAACGAAGCCAAATACATGACACATATTAGAGAGGAAAAAACTGGTAATTTTACCTTTGAAGAATACATCTCTTATGCTCTGTGTCATGTCTACTCCTAATTTTAATTTTGCACCATAGTTAAATTCAAGACTTTGTATTTAGCATATTCAGCATCTATCTAGTTAACACTCTAGGCAGCTAATACAAAATTTAAGAATTATACCGTTTGCTAGCTGCGATGCTATAGTGTTTCTGTCATGGGTTCATTGTGGCATATTAATAGCACAAAACCCGAATTGTTCAGTTTTCTTTTACAGTTTTAAATCTACAAACTATATAACTTACTCTCAACTGAAGGAATAAGCTTACTTGAGTTAGCAACTGGAATCTCACCCCCACCCCCTGTGTTTAGGGGGAATGATATTTTACGAATATGTATAGATTAAAGGCACTCTAACTTAGCATACCTCCATTAACTGAAAACAGGAAGAATCATAGAAAAGACTCTTGTAAATGTTCATTCAAAAACACGAACTTGCTTCCGATGGCAGCAGTGACATTTTAAAAAGCTTCACGCTAACAATGGGCTGCTATGGCTTTCACTAAACTACAAAAGTAGCATTAAGTTTACTAAAATGGAAGGTAACAGTTGACACACACTTGCTTTCAAGGATCCTTGGACAGAGCATGGCAACAGTTACAACAAATCAACAATATACAATAAAAATACCATAAACATACAGCATACATAATTAATCCAATCAAGTCTGCAAAGCAGGCAGGTTAAAATGAGTAACAGCTAATGTCTCTGAAAAAATTTGGACCCTGCTGCTCTTCCTGGCTAATTTTTGCCCTTAAATCTAACTCCACGTTAAGTGATTTTTATACCAACAGGGACTAAGAAGTAAATACATTGAGATTTTCTTATGGCAGTTTTTCCATTAAGAAAAGAGCGAGAAAGACTATCACGGTGAAATATATGTACTTTCTTTTCCTGATGAAAGGGTTTTTATTTTAGAAATCAATAAATGTATTCTCAATGTTCACACGGAGCAGAGATGAACAAAACAAATCTAGAATCTGAAAGAACAGAACACCACAGATCTTATGGTGACAACTGCTCACTGCTTTTATTGGCTGACTGCATTAATTTCCTGGATCTGACCTGTTTCTAAACCTAACTGCTGAGGTTGAGACCAAAAGCCTCTGGTCAATAAGATGCAACACTAATGTGTAAGGGGTGTGGACTTTCACTCAAAGAAAGGACAAGAAAGCTAGGCAGGAGGAAATCCTATACAGCCCAGTAGATTAGATGGCTGTGCATCTTCTCTATGACAGACTTAAACACGTTTCTGTTAACACAGAATATTGTCCCAACAGGCCGCAGTTTTCAAAGTACTTTGCCCTGACACAGCTAAGACTTTTCTAGAAGGAGTACTTGTAGCAAGAAGAGCTATCTAAGGTGAGATTTTATCAGCTGAAATGTAAAATACCCAATGAAGCAGTTCAAATGCACCAAATCCTGTTACTGAAAAAACAAAGAGCTTTCAGAAACATCTCCAGAATGATAGATATAATAGGACATGAGTAAATTATAACAATTAAAAACCATTAAAGAGCAAATAATTGAGAATAACTGTTTAGGTAACAATGACTTTCTTGAAAGTCTCATAACTGAAGATCCATTTTTAATCACTTTTTTGCAATAACTTGCATAATTTAACAATAATTACAGATATTTCATTTTTATACATCTGAAAGAGCATAAAGAGAAAACCATAAATTATATACTAACTCCAGCTGTTAAATGTTGGCATTTTGCTGAAAAAAAAGTTCAAAAATCTGTTTCCTTAAACCAAGGAAATGTGGAAAAAGGCCATCCTGCCAGTGGAAACATTCAACAGCAGAAAGCTCATGCTGCGGTTTCTTGCCGAGGCAGCAAACTCCTCTAAAAGGGAAGTTACTGCCAACTCAAATACTGTTTGCTTTCACACCCAAGAACAAACTGTGTGCATGGTGAAGGCTTCCTGAGGGCTCAATGCAGCTGGAGCATACTGAATAAAGGTAACTGTAATGTCAAAGCTACTGTAAAGTTGTTCTAATTTTTCTATCAGCAAGTAAGCAGCAAAGAAAACAATACTTTTTTTTTTTTGCCTTTCCCTGAAGTCTGGATCTACTGTAATTTAAACCTTACTTTCCCCAAGTCAACAAACCATGGGACCTTTCAGAAACAAAACAAAACAAAAAACCCCTCTCATCCAGTACAATCTACGGGTCAGACAGGAACAGACTCACAACAGCAATAATGATGGATTTCCATATCTCAACACAACATGCAATACACTTCTCCATAAGCAGGAAATGCAAAGGGAGGGTTCACGGCAACCTTGCAAACTGTAGCCAAAATATGCTGCCAAAGCAAATATCATTACTGGGAGGGCGCCGCTTGAAAGCAGCTTGGAGTTAACTTTGTGTCCCATTTCTGTGATGGGAGTCACTAAGTGTATGAGGGAAAGCATTCTGAGGGAAAAGGAAACAACCTAATTCTCCAAAATAGCTTTTATTCAAGTTTATTCCATGACAACTTGTAGTTTTTTATTTAAAAACCCAAAATAACCACAGTTTTTAATTTTTTTTTGCATAAAGCTTTCCTGCCCTGAGTTAAAACAGAAAAGTATTAAGTATTTGGAGTTTCATTTCCCCATCCAGCCTTGAAATCAATAGTTAAATTATTGTGCAATAGCATGTAGGCAGGAATACAAAATCCCTCCATCTGAGAAAAACTAAATGTTATCAAACCCTGCCTTGCCTTTCCTAGCCAGCTGGCACACCCAGAATCAAACACAGTTAATCATTTTAAGGAAGAATCATTTTCAAAGTAGAAAATCATATTGCTTATTTAAAAACTCCTACTCAATACTATTTTTTTTCTGGGTACTAGTGCCTAATACAACACACTAAAATGGCAAAAAGACACCAACTTTTATGAAAGAAATTGTGAAACTTTACAAGTGAAATCTCTAAATATTACCCAACTTTCTAATGTAATTTACCTCCGGCAAGGCTCCAAATACATTTACAGTTCCATACTGTATCAAGATTTACTGAAATATTAGGAGCCAAATGGCTTTCAGTAGCATAAAATTAGAACTGTCCCCATCCCCCCCTCAACTCCCTCCAAGAAAGTTTTGTGGTTCAAACGAATAATTCAAACAGGCCAGATTCAATACCTAAAGAAACATCACTTTCTTCCCAAATAAAAATTAGAATCTGCCTACTATTCCCCAAACACACAATAATATAGGAAAAGTGGTGTCTCTCCATGCCTCTGTGATGATTGATGCTGTGTCTTTTATTTCTTTCATCACTCCGTACCTTGTCTGGTCACTAGGAAGCTACAGACATACACTCCAGTCTTTCACTTTTTCAAGCCACAATTCTCCAATGCCAGGTTGCTGCCAATGTCCTTGCAACCAATGGTAAATAGGCCACAAGGTTCAAGTTAACTGCAGAGTGTTACTACACTGAACATCTGGTCATGAATGAACCGATTGCCCACTAACTCTCAGCATTGGGCAGCTGATGAAAAATTCAACATTTTCCTTGTTGGCACAGTTGTTTTGGAGAATTCTCTAGAGCTTCCTGAATTACATTAAGAAAATTTCACTGCAGCAATCTATATCTGTGAGAACAGCTGGTGTTGAAAGGGATCTGCTGCTCTCTCTGTGCTGGGGGACCTCATGTTGGATCATGCTACTTTTACTACATTTGTCCTTGAAAACTTAGCCCTCACTTTCAGGTACTAATAAAATGAATGGTAGGAATGTTAGTTCACAGTTTCCTGATTCCGTAAACAAATAAAGAGGGGAAACTTCAATTTTGTTTGGAAACGTGTTACTCAACTAATGGACAATTAGCTGGGAATAGCTATTAAGGCCGGCCACGAAAATTTAGGTGAATATTTCTGAATGGAAATCAGAACGGCTTCTGTACTCTACAACCGATAAATCATATGACCTCTGCCACATGCTTCTAAGGTTTTCATCACTTTTAACCCTAATAAATAAATACCAGTGATGATGATAATGATGATGATGATGATAAGATCTCATCCCAACTGACGCTTCTGCAGCCACAACTTATTTAAACTTAGCAAAAGCCTCCGCTAAGCCCCGGTGCAGAGCTCAATCGGAACAAATAAAATGCAATAGGCATACTATGCTAAGCAACAAGAAAGGTCAAATCTATGATCATGTTCGTTTTTAAAATCCTCTAAAAATGTATCACTAGAATTTAAAAAATAGCTTCTTAATGGATACATGTGATATATTATTACTCTATTTTTTGTATAAAAAAGGAAGTGGTAAACTTAAGTCAAGCTAAATTTAGGCTATTATCTATGCAGCATAAATTTCACTTCTGTGTATAAATGCTAACTTGCATATTTCTCCATGGTAACTAAACTATGATTAAAACAACAGTGAAACCAGCCTTTAAAGCCACCTGTTTAACTAGGAGCAACCTAATTTACAGAAATACTTGAACTTCAGAAATTTCATGGGAATCTATATTACGCTTTTCCCAGAAGAAAGCTCACTCCTTCCTGAACATATAATTGTAACATGCTTGGCCTTGGTTGGTAATCATTCTTTTTTAACTAGTATAATTTTTTTCGTGCATTGTTCAGTCAAACACAAGTGATATTTAAGATTATACAGAATAAGACTCTAATAACTCTTTCCAGAAAGGAAGTTATTTTTGCTGCTTTGAAGGGATTAATTTACCTAGAAAGTATCTTCGTGTTTGACAAAAGGAATGAATGAAAGAAAAGGGAAAATCCCCAACTGCAATTCCTATTAGAGAGGGTAAGACATAGTCAAGGTAATTTTTCCATTAAGATAGGCTTGTAACTGACTAATGAAGAAATGGACTATTTTTATGGGTGAAATTAAAGAAATAATTATAATACAGCTAAGAATAGTAAAAATGTAGGTATAGGCAATATTTTCAAATTAATTATAAAGAATAAAAGTACATCTGAATATGAATCACTTTGAATCACAGAATTAAGTTTAAGATTTAAATACTGAAAACCCCGTGAAATAGGTCAGGTTTGGCATGAAATATATGATTCATGTATTCATCATGACCCATATCCTCAATTCCTCCTTATTACAACTTTAATATAGTCAAAAAATAGTCACTATTTTTATCTGCTTATTTGCACATGGTGTTTTAAGTCAAGTCTCCTGGAATTAAGTGACTACATTTTAGTCCAGGTAAAAAACTTGAAAAAACAGTCAAAATTTGTCCATTTCTGCACACTTGCCCAGTCTATATCACATACTGATGCCCAGTAGATACTAATTAGATAATCAAGGTATTAATGTGATGCTAGCAGAAACGGATTTCAAAATGAAATCCTCCTAAAAAGCCTCCTTTCAAGATGACAAATACATTCTCACAGTCAAATATAAAATAATTAGAGCATCTGCTGATAAATTCTGTAATGAACACGAAAAATGATAGCTACAGCAGATATAAAATTCACCAGACATTTACAGGAATAATCCTCTTTTAGAAACCAGAAATAATCCTACTAAGACTAAGCGCCCTTGTGGAGCTTTCATCTCCTTTACATTTTGCTCCTTTTCAGGCTATAGTTCTTCATCTCAAATTAGGGAAAGTCAGGCAAGTCCTAAGCCCTTCAGAGAATTATCCCATGCGATTCAAATGTTATTTCAAGGCTTTTGCCTGTGCCCCAGTCCTCATCTCATTCCAGGAATTTCATTTCAACCAATACCTTGAGAATGTGGAGAGCACAGTGGCGAGACCTAAATTGATAGCTCTTGGCTATTAAAGAGGGGGAAAAAATTCAGGATGTCCCAATCTACTGTTTACAGGTGCAGGGGGTAGTTTCTTAACCCAGTACTGTTCTGGAAAGGCATTTTATTTATTTTTTGTATTTGGACAATCTGTTCTGTTCCAGAAAGAAGGGTTTCAGCTGAAACGGTTCGATCATGGTGAATCGAGACAGTTGCAACAGTCTGTTGACCTGTGCTCTCATCCCTGTCTTTGTTTTTGCTTCTTGCTAGGTGAGGAACGTGTGCGAAACCTGCCTAATTGGCAGCAGTCAAGTGTCGACAGGTCATGTGTAATGAATAAGCCTACTGACTGCAGTGCATAATGGCTCAGCACAAACGGTCTTTGAAGGGTAGAGTTTTTAGGAACCGGTTCCCAAAATCATTTTAGAGGGACCTAAAGCATTTGGCTCTTTTAGAATCCACATTTCCAAAGCATTACAAAACCATTACAGTCTAACAGGAAGACCCCCCAGATTTCACAGCTGGGTTGATTGAATAACACCCGAGAAATAGAGACAGAAGCCGAGATAGCAGGTGTCTAGCAGTGGCGCATCTAGGAACCGGTGAGCAAGCCCACCCAATCAACTGTCTGTTCTCTACACCATTTTCTTGCATACTGAGTACACAGGGAATTCAGAACATAAACAAATTCTATGCTCTGGTTATATATGCTTTCCTCCTGCCAGGGGTTTGGCTGCTAGTTATTTTTCCATTGGCCTGTGCACAGCGACATAGCAGAAACCTACTGGGTATCTTTCCAGGGGAGACCTAGGTTTATAGAGAAAGATTGATGTGGCACATGACATAGTTTGAAGTCTTAGGCCCCCATTCCAGGAATGCTGCCTACCACTTCAGTGCCCAAGGCCTTCCCCAGTCAGTCAGTCAGTTAGTCAATTATATTTATTGAGCACTTACTGTTTGCAAAGCACTGTATTAAGAGCTTGGGAGAGGACAATATAGCAATCTGACAGATTCCCTGTCCATGAGCTTACAGTCTAGAAGGGGAGACAGATATCAATACAAATAAAGTTACAGATATGTATATAAGTGCTGTGGGGCTGGAGGGGGTACAGGGGGTGAACAAAGGGAGCATGTCAGGGTGACACAGAAGGAAGTGGGAGAAGAGGAAAGGAGGTCTTAGGGAAGGCCTCTTGGAGGAGATGTAGCTTCAACAAGGCTTTGAAGGTGTGGGGAATAATTGTCTGTCGGAAATGAAATATGAAATATATATGAGCTAAGGATTCCTCCTTATCTCCTCCCCACAATGGAGCAGAGGGCGGCTAAGGCAGGAACCGCAGTCTTTGTAAGCGTTCAGAATGATGGAGCCTTTGCTGTTATCTGACTATGGATGGAGATGGGAAAGAAAAGGGACAAACTGCTGCTGTGTAGGTTATTTCTGAAGTTTAATCATTATTTATGTCTAGGTTGGCCTCCCCAGCTAGATTATTAACTCTTGAAGGGCAGGTCCTCAATGTATACCTGTTAGGAATCCCATAGACTGTAAGCTCCTTGTGGGCAGGGATCATGTCTACCATCTCTATTCTATTCTACTTTCCCAAGTGCTTACTGAAATTTACTGAGCTTCCAATTGCAGGGAGAGATTAAAGGGTGGTTTCTGGCCCCTAATGACATTAATTCATATTAATGTCTGTCTCCCCCTCTGGACTGTAAACTCATTATGGGCAGGGAACATGTCTGCTAATTCTCTTGTATTGTACTCTCCCAAGCACTTAGAACAGTGCTCTGAACATAGTAAGCACTCAATAAATACCACTGATTGACTGATTGATTGATTGAGTGATTGACTGATTGATAAGATGTTCCACATTGGATGAGGTGGTCACAATTTTGGAGTTCTGGCTGCAGCCGAAAAGCCTATACTTGAGAGAGAATCCTCCCTGGTGATCAATCAATCAATCGTATTTATTGAGCGCTTACTGTGTGCAGAGCACTGTACTAAGCGCTTGGGAAGTACAAGTTGGCAACATATAGAGACGGTCCCTACCCAACAGTGGGCTCACAGTCTAAAAATGGTGATGGTGGCAGCAGGCACCTATCAGGTGTTTAAAGAACACTACTTTTTCTCTGTCAAGGTAGGTAACTTAGTCCCACTCTCTCCACACACCCACATAAACCCAGCCCTACCCTCTCTATTTTTATATGGTATTTGTTAAGCGATTACTATGTGCCAGACACTGTACTAAACACTGGGATAGAAACAAGTGTATTAGGTTGGACATGGTCCCTGTCCCACATGAGACTCACAGTCTTAATCCCCATTTTACAGATGAGGGAACTGAGGCACAGAGAATTGAAGTGAGTTGCCCAAGGTCACACAGCAAAGTACTTCATTCCCAACCCACCCTCCCCAGCTCCTTGTTGACAGCCCTGTTGCTACCCAAACTCATGCCCTCCTTCCATTTCTCCAGTCCCCCGACATGCATCCCTCTCCCCTTGCTGCTTCAAATTTGCTAATATTTTTAAATAGCTGATGCTGCTACTGCCGCCGTTGCCATCCCAAACTCTTTGGCAGCTTGCAAGTTCCACCTTCTGGAGCTGCAAAGCAGGGGACCGGGGCCAGACCAGAGTGTGTGGGTGAGGGGTGGGGCAAGGTCAAGTGGCAGCAGGAGAGAAGGCCTGAGGCGGGGCTGCTATGCAGACCTTCTCCCTCATACACTCACTGCCATGATTGGGGTGGGTAGGGCAGCAACACTGATGACTATTTAAAAATATAAAAGAGTTCAACAGAAAAGTCGAAGATGGAAGAAGAAAGTTTGAGGCAGACTGGAGAGGTGGGGCAGGGGACTGAGTTTGGAGTAAGAGGGGTGCAAGCAGAAAAGGCGTGGGGTGAGCTACTTGGTGAAGCTGCAAAAACAAAAACTGACCCAAATAATTTTGATAAGAATTATTTCTACCACACTGGCATGGAACCACAAGTAGCAGGCAGGAGGAAGAAAAGGAAGAGGAGGCTAGAAGGCTATTGCCTATTTTCTGTGTTCCCTCTCACCCAGCTTCTGCCCCAGTTCTCTGGGAGCCTGACCCCAAGCTCTGCACCTAATATATCCCCTTTGCTTGTGTTCCTTCTCCACTTTGAGCTACTTACTAACCTGTCCTTTTAATGGGTCACCTATAATGGACTTAAACTCTTCATTCTTCCCGTATACCTATCTGAGAATAGCCACCTAAGAGTTTATGATTTGCTGACAGAAACCCTCATGCCTTCTCACTCAGGAGTGATTCCAACAGCTCATGGCAGCACTGCACTAGAGAAGCCCTAAAGGGAATACAGGTCACAAAGCACACTCCACTGGGTGGGAAAAGAGAATGTCATAAATTTAGCCTGAGACCACACTTTGGTCCACAGACGCGAACTATTCGCATCTTCATTCCTTGAATCCATAGGATTAGATTGTTTGCTAACAAAACGTGTTTAGGCATGTCAGACAGCAGCACATCCTAAATCAATCAATGGTATTTACTGAGCACTTACTGTGGGTAGAGCATTGTACTAAGCACTTGGAAGAGAGTACAGCCCTCTAAACTGCAAGTTCCTTGTGGGCAAGGAACATGCTTACCAATTATATTGTACTGTACTTTCCCAGCTGCTTAGTTCAGTATTCTGTACACAGTCTATCTCCCCCTCTAGACTGTAAGCTCATTATGGGCAGGGAACATGTCTACCAACTCTGTTATACTGTACTCTCCCAAGGGCTTAATAAAGTGCTCTGGACACAGTAAGCACAAAATAAATACAATTGATTGCTTAATTACAATACAACAGTATTGGTAAACCTGTTCCCTGCCAACCTCTAAATTATTTCTTCAATACCTTCAAAGAGGTTCAGGGTACAAACTAAAAACTAAAGCTTTTGAGAGAATGGTTGTACTTAGACCTGGCAAGAGTCACGGGACCAACTCCATGTTCAAATACTACAACTTTTTTTTCTCAGCACATACCACCTCTGTAACTCTGATTGACTAATGACTGTTCTACTAATAAAACTCTACCAAAGCACTCCTTTTCCAGAATTTGGGTACACATTTTGGGCTTTAATTTACATGAATTAAAAAAGTATTTCCCAAATGGGATGCCAGCCCCTCTTGGGGTGCTGGAGAAGGGCTATGGGGGAGCTGTGGAGTTAATTCAAAAAGAAGACACAAACAATTTAAATAGATTAGGGAAAGGGCTTCTTTTTGAAGTAGCTTGATGATTTATATAAACCTTTATTCTCTTCATCAGAACCCTTCATATACTCAGAAACACTTCCTTTTAGCATATAAATCTAGGAGACATTTTTCAATCAGATGTCAAAATTTACATTTTCTTTGAGCTTAAAACCACACCTAGGGAAGAGGGAGAAACTAAGAAAAAATGTACATGCAGTTGAGGAAAGAATGTCTAGAAACTCCTTTGTTCCATGGGTGAATAATGAATAAAAACACTAAGGGAATTTTCTATATATTTCTATTTTCTGACTTTGTTGGCTCTCAGTTGTTGAACACATATATGTGATTTTTGTGGTTTTTTTAGGTTAAAATTTGCTGCAGAAAACCACAAGTGCCAACTCCCTGGGAACAAGATCCTGCTTATCCCAGGTTCCACATAAAACCTGAGAGTTCCCAGGAAGGGCTGAAAAGATGACAAATGGAGCTTTTTTGCCCTGTTAGTCCTGGCCCCTCCCAGGCCTCAATCAATCACTCCATCAATCAGTGACGTTAAGTGGGCATTTACTGAATGCAGAGCTCTGCTTGGAAGACCACAGTGGTGTAAGTAGACCCACACCCTGTTCTCAAGAAGCTTACAGTCTAGAAGGGGAGACATAAATTGAAATAAATTCCAGATAGGGGAAGCAACATAGTGTAAGGCTAGGTACATAAGTGCTGTGTGGGTGGGATGAGTACCTAAGTTTCTTAGGGGGTGGACTCAAGTGAAGAGGTGACGCAGTAGGGAGGAGAATAGGATGGGGAGATGAGAGATTCCTCCTGCCCCCTTTTCACTCCCACGCTCAAAATCGAAATTTGGCACCTATGATGGAAACATCATAAATTTACAGTTTTTCAGCTTAACCAAAATGAATTTTCTTCTTTTTCAAAATCTCCCATTGGAACAATATTTAGTATAAAAATGCTGTCTATAATTGGAGAGGTGGCGCTATTCAAAATAGTTTGGGAATCCCTGCCTAGAACGTGGATGGCTAACCCTCATGAACTAAAGAGCAGCCAATCAAAACATACTATGGCCAAGAGCTGTACAGAATGACAAGCAGGCATTCTGGGGACTAGGGTATGGGATTGGCAGGGCGTGGCAGAGATCGGGCTTTTCTAGTTGTGATGGGGTTGCTGGCAAACAGCAACAGTAGCCAAAGACAGCCAAACAGGGTCTAAGTGTTTGCTGCTCCTCTCTCTGGTCCGGGCCCATGTTGGGGGGCGGGGGGAACCCACCACCACCACCACCACCATCACCCCTAAAAGGGTTGGAGTAGGAGCACACTGCAGCATACCTCCGCCACAGCGAAATGCTAAATGATAAAGCATATGTGGGTGAGTTGCACAACCAGTAAAGAACCACAGTTTGGTCACCCCGACAAAGAAGTGGGATGAACAATTTCAAGTCAGATTTGTTTCTTAGAGAAATTCACAAGAGTAAAGGAGCATATTAAATACCACAGAGGTTTTCTCTGATTATTCACAAAGTTGACTGCATATTTCACTCGCACTTGATCTACAAGAAAATAAAGTGAAGAAAAATATCGATAACCACTGGTGGGTTTGAAAGTTTAATTTGGATATGGATCCCAAAGGATATAAACTTATTCTAGTGCTTCAAGGCTGCCAAGCTCAGATAGAAATTTCAATAGGGCAGGTGCCGGTATGAGATTTCACCCTCTTCCAGATCCGAGACCAGAAATAAAAAAGAAAGTTCTCTCTCACTCTTGACACTTCCATATTTTAACTCCCAGACTTATAGGAGGGTATGAAAATGCAAAATAATCTGCATATTTTGAAACGCAATCTAAATTAGTAATACAGAATCCTCTAGCACACCCTCTGCCAGCAGCAGGGAAGGGGAGGCAGGGTGGAGAGAAAGATCCATAAAGTGAGTGTGTTTGGCCTAAAACCAAAGCTAAGAGAAACATGAACAGAGTGAAGAGAGGGAGGCTTAAAGGGCTAGGAAGTCCAAAAAATGGAGTCCTAAAGGGCTTAGAAGACAAGTAAGTAGTAAGAAAAAAACTGGACAGAGAATAAAAAGATAGACAGGTAGAGAGAAGTAATGGACAGACCCTGCAAATTCCTTTTCTGTTCTCTCACAAATTTTTCTAACCTCTCCAAATTAAGGTTTTTTGAAAGCATGATGACACATGTGTATATATGTATTTAAACACATTCTCCATATTCAAAGATGATGCTACGGCTGGTGGGTGCTAAGGGACACAAAGCAGGGCTGCTCAGACATGAAAGCCATAGTACATGAGGTTACTGTTTGTGAATGAAAGAATGAATGAATGAATGAATGAATGAGGCATGGAGAGGATGCCTATTCTGCTGCAAGAATGACATCCACCCTTTCCCTCTCCATCCAAAACTGCTACCCCGCTGATCCAGTGCTTAGTACAGTGCATGGCACACAGTTAAGTGCTTAACAAATAAGTGGGCTCTAATCCTGCCTCCGCCATTTCTCTGCTGTGTGACCTTGGGCAAGTCACTTCACTTCTCTGTGCCTCAGTTACCTCATCTGTAAAATGGGAATTGAAAGTGTGAGCCCCACGAGGGACAACCTGATTACCCTGTATCTACCCCAGCGCTTAGAACAGTGCTTGGCACATAGTGAACACTTAGCAAATACCATAATTATTATTATTATCACTATTATCCAAGCACTTATCCAATCCCACCTTCACTACTTCATCAGCCTCCTTGCTGATCTCCCTGCCTCCTGTCCACACCTCACTCTGTTGCCCGGATCATTTTTCTATAAATAATGTTAAGTCCACATCTTCTCTTCAAGAACCTCCAGTGGCTGCTCATCCATCTTTGCACTAAACAGAAGCTCCTTACCATCTGCTTTAAATAACTCAATCATCTCCGGCCACCTGTGCTTCTGACCCCATTCCCTCTCATCTCATGAAATCTCTCGCTCCATCCCTTCTCCCATCCTTAACTTCCATCTTCAACCGCTCACTCTCCACTGGTTCCTTCCCCTCTGCCTTCAGACATGCCCATGTCTCTCCCATCCTAAAAAAACCCTCTCTTGCCCCACCTCACCTTCTAGTTATCGCCCCATATCCCTCCTACCATTCCTTTCCAAACTCCTTGAACGAGTTGTCTACATGCGCTGCCTCGAATTCCTCAACACCAACTCTCTCCTCGACCCCCTCCAGTCTGGCTTCCGTCCCCTACATTCCACGGAAACTGCCCTCTCAAAGGTCACCAATGACCTCCTGCTTGCCAAATCCAACGGCTCATACTCGATCCTAATCCTCCTCGACCTCTCAGCTGCCTTCGACACGGTGGACCACCCCCTTCTCCTCAACACGCTATCCAACTTTGGCTTCACAGACTCCGTCCTCTCCTGGTTCTCCTCTTATCTCTCTGGTCCTTCATTCTCAGTCTCTTTTGCAGGCTCCTCCTCCCCCTCCCATCCCCTTACTGTGGGGGTTCCCCAAGGTTCAGTGCTTGGTCCCCTTCTGTTCTCGATCTACACTCACTCCCTTGGTGACCTAATTCGCTCCCACGGCTTCAACTATCATCTCTACGCTGATGATACCCAGAACTACATCTCTGCCCCTGCTCTCTCCCCCTCTCTCCAGGCTCACATCACCTCCTGCCTTCAGGATGTCTCCATCTGGATGTCTGCACGCCACCTAAAACTCAACATGTCCAAGACTAAACTCCTTGTCTTCCCTCCCAAACCCTACCCTCTCAATCAATCAATCAATCAATCGTATTTATTGAGCGCTTACTATGTGCAGAGCACTGTACTAAGCGCTTAGCACTTAGCGCTTAGCACTCTCCCTGACTTTCCCATCTCTATTGACGGCACTACCATCCTTCCCGTCTCACAAGCCCGCAACCTTGGTGTCATCCTCGACTCCGCTCTCTCATTCACCCCTCACATCCAAGCCGTCACCAAAACCTGCCGGTCTCAGCTCTGCAAAATTGCCAAGATCTGCCCTTTCCTCTCCATCCAAACCACTACCCTGCTCGTTCAAGCTCTCATCCTATCCCGTCTGGACTACTGCATCAGCCTTCTCTCTGATCTCCCATCCTCATGTCTCTCCCCACTTCAATCCATACTTCATGCTGCTGCCCGGATTGTCTTTGTCCAGAAACGCTCTGGGCATGTTATTCCCCTCCTCAAAAATCTCCAGTGGCTACCAATCAATCTGCGCATCAGGCAGAAACTCCTCACCCTCGGCTTCAAGGCTCTCCATCACCTCGCCCCCCCCACCTCACCTCCCTTCTTTCCTTCTACAGCCCACCCCGCACCCTCCGCTCCTCTGCCGCTAATCTCCTCACCGTGCCTCGTTCTCACCTGTTCTGCCATCGACCCCCAGCCCACATCATCCCCCTGGCCTGGAATGCCCTCCCTCTGCCCATCCGCCAAGCTAGCTCTCTTCCTCCCTTCAAGGCCCTACTGAGAGCTCACCTCCTCCAGGAGGCCTTCCCAGACTGAGCCCCTTCCTTCCTCTCCCCCTCGTCCCCCTCTCCATCCCCCTATCTTACCTCCTTCCCTTCCCCACAGCACCTGTATATATGTATATATGTTTGTACATATTTATTACTCTATTTATTTATTTATTTTACTTGTACATATCTATTCTATTTATTTTATTTTGTTAGTATGTTTTGTTTTGTCCTCTGTCTCCCCCTTCTAGACTGTGAGCCCACTATTGGGTAGGGACTGTCTCTATATGTTGCAAACTTGTACTTCCCAAGCGCTTAGTACAGTGCTCTGCACACAGTAAGCACTCAATAAATACGATTGATTGATTGACTGATTCCCCACAGCACCTGTATATATGTATATATGTTTGTACATATTTATTACTCTATTTATTTATTTATTTATTTTACTTGTACATATCTATTTGATTCATTTTATTTTGTTAATATATTTGGTTTTGTTCTCTGTCTCCCCCTTCTAGACTGTGAGCCCACTGTTGGGTAGGGACTGTCTCTATATGTTGCCAAGTTGTACTTCCCAAGTGCTTAGTACAGTGCTCTGCACACAGTAAGCGCTCAATATGATTGATTGATTGATTGATTCTGCACAGCACCTGTATATATGTATATATGTTTGTACATATTTATTACTCTATTTATTTATTTATTTTACTTGTACATATCTATTCTATTCATTTTATTTTGTTAATATGTGTTGTTTTGTTCTCTCTCTCCCCCTTCTAGACTGTGAGCCCACTGTTGGGTAGGGACTGTCTCTATATGTTGCCAACTTGTACTTCCCAAGCACTTAGTACAGTGCTCTGCACACTAAGTGCTCAATAAATATGATTGATTGATTGATTGATTGATTGATCTTTCCCCTCCTACCTTACCTTGCTGATTTCCTACTACAAACCTGCCCGCTTACTTCGCTCCTCTAATGCCCACCTAGTCACTGTACCCCAAACTCATCTATCTTGTCACCGATCTTTTGCCCACATCTTCTCTCTGGCCTGGAACTCCCTCCCCCTTCATATGTGACAGACCACTACTCTCCCCACTTAAAAGCCTTATTAAAATCACATCTCCTCCAAGAGGCCTTCCCTGACTAATCCCTCATTTGCCCTACTTGCTCTCCCTTCTATGTCACCCCTGCACTTCAACCTGTATGCTTTAAGCACTTGATATTCACCCCACCTTCAGGCCCACAACACTGATGTAAATCTCAGTCATTTATTTTAATGTCTCTCTCCCCCCCACTCTAAGATCCTTTCATTCACTCATTCATTCAATCGTATTTATTGAGCGCTTACTGTGTGCACAGCACCGTACTAAGCGCTTGGGAAGTACAAGTTGGCAACATATAGAGACGGTCCCTACCCAACAACGGGCTCACAGTCTAGAAGACAGGCTCACAGTCTATGTAGGGCACATGTCTACCAACTCTATTGTATTGTATGCTCCCAAGCACTTAGTACAGTGCTCTGCATACAATAAGCATTCACTATAAATACCATTGATTGATTGAAAAGAAGGGGTGAGAGGGAAATTGGAGGGGGAGAGGGAGATAAGAGAGGACAAGGCAAGAAGAAAAACGGGGAGAGAAGGGAAAATGGGCAGATGGGAAGAAGAGGGAGAGCAGCAAAGGGGGTTTGGACTGTGAGCCCCATGTGGGATAGGGACTGTTGTTGCCTGGTTATCAGACAGCTACAAGAGCACTTAACACAGTGCTTAACACCTAGTAAGTGCTTGACAAATACCACTGTTGTCATTATTATCATTATTACCATCACTATTATAGCCTGCAGGGCAGTGGGAAGAGCTCAGCTACTATCTCCTCTGCCATTTCCATCTATTGGCCCTGACAGAGACACAGCTAATTCCCTTGGGGTCAGTGCCATTGCTTCTGCCTATCCAGCTCTTCACTTTGAGTATGGCAGCAAAAAAGGGACAGGACCTGTGAGATAGGTTTTGTCCAGTGGCAAAGTATGTAGAGGAGAGGCTAAATAAGGATGGGTAGCAGTGTTATGGAGCCAAGCAATATGATTTTGACTTTTTTCTCATAAGCCAAATACATCTGCAGAATTCATGTCCATTCAGATAAGTTTTCTGATTTCTGAGGTCTGAAATTCTTGGACATTTTACTGGGTCTGAAATTCACAGGAAAGCAAAAAAATCATTCAAACCTAGCAAAAAGGAAAACCATTCACCTGAATAGTGTAATTTGTTCCAGAACCAACGAAATTAATTCTCAATTATTAAGGTTTTTAAAACCCTTCATTTGAGTGTCATTCATTTTGGTAATTAAAATTAATTGAAGAAAAATTGCCAAAGTACAACATTTCCCTCTGCTTTTCACATAGATGTGAAATTTCCAGGCTGCCACTGAGAGCTGTTTCAGAATTTAGTTCCAGTAAACAACGGAAAGCATCTCTCAGTAAGGACCAAACAATTACAAATCATTCCTTCTGATATGAGACTGCTCCACCAGGCAATCAACATTATCGAATACTATTTCAAAAATATTTTTTTTGCCAACCTTCGATCCAGAAATGTTCAGACCCTGTGAATGCTATCTACTTCCCTTTACCATTCCCAGCAGTGACCTGCTGCATAATAGTCTTTTAGATGTTGTACTATCAAAATTTACTGCAGCATTTATTTCCAAAATAAACCAGAGGAACTCCATGTTCACTTAACAGGTCCTATGCACATATGAAATAGATCAAATTTTGATAGAATTGTCATGATTAAATTCTTTAAATCAGTTAGTGCTTCAAAACTATTTGTCCCTATTTCCCAAGATTTCAGCAATCAGGTGAAATTGCAGTTATATGGATGATAAAAGGAAGAAAATCTTTCTCATGAGTAATTACCTAGACAAAATAGGTAAAATTAATTTGGGGCTTTTTTCCTGTCAAATTATCCAGATCCCTTAAGTCTTCATTCCATTTCACTTGTTCACAAACAAAGTTAACTTTTCAATTTTTAGGATGACAAGTATCAGAATATTTTAACTTAATTTTTCTAACAAGATGGAATTTTAACAAGTAAATACACCTCACTTATTGTTTTTCTTCTCACTGAAAATTTTATTAGAAACAATTACATGTGTAAAGTAAGGAAGGCCCTTAAAATGTTGGGCTACACTGCTTTCAAATCTTGTTCTTCACTTCCTGATCTTCCCAATACCTTACAAAAAATATTGTAACCTCATTAGTAAGCCATCTAAAAATGTTTGACTGTCCTGAGAAATTTATCAAATTCCCAGGCCTGATCTCCCTGAAAACTCCCCTACTCCCCTCCAGTCCCTCCCTTCTCCTGCCCCTTTGTCAACTCTTCCATCTTTCCCAGCAGTATCTCAAGAGGGGAATCTCCTGCCTTTTCTCAAAATCCACCCTCTCCACCTGCATCTCTGACCCCATCCTTTTGCACCTCATCAAAGCACTTGCTCCCTCCTTTCTTCTCTCCATGACTGCCATTTTCAACTGTTGACTCTCCAATGGCTTTTTCCCCACTGCTTTCAAACATGCCCATGTCTTGCTTAACCTAAAAAAATCCTCCCTTAGCTCCACGGCTCACTCCAGTTATCATCCCATCCCTCCTACCATGCCTCTCCAAACTCCTTGAACAAGTTTTCTACATCTGCTGTCTTCGGTTCCTCTCCTCCAATTCTCTCCCTGACCCCCTCCAATCCACAGAAGCTGCCCTCGCAAAAGTAAAGGCTCACTGTGGGCAGGAAACATGTCTACCAACTCTATTGTACTGTACTTGCCCAAGCACTTAGTAGAGTACTCTGCACACAGTAAGCACTTAATAAATACCTTTTCTGTGCCGTAGTACTACTTGTTTCTACTGTTTCAGGGCCTTAATATTATTTTAACAGTTTTGTGGGGGAAAATAATATCAAAACCAAGATGTGCATGTACATTTCCTGAGAAGCATTCTTCTATGCAAATCATACGTATCTGTCAAGTCTGTATGTGCAATGTGTTTGTTGACAATTCTTAAGCAATATCTTGTCTCCACTTGCTTCAGTTCACTTCAAATACTCATATGAACCTTTCCTTTTAAAGTACTGGGTTTTTCCCTTCTTAAACTTGACATACTCCTAAATTATTTCAGGTTTTGTTTTATTTTTCAAAAATGCAATCGATGGATTAGAAGTATCTGCTGAATAATACTACTTATTGACTCCACTCTATTTTAAACTCTACTTATTGGTATAAACTAATGTGAACTCTCTTACTCTGTTTAAATTCAAACATTAAATTTGTACACAACAATAAAACATGCAGCTAATTTGTCATGCTCCCATGAGCAACTATGTCACTCACACCAAGAACCACTGACTGTGGTGTGCATAGCTATTCGTTCTTATTTCACATCACTCAATTGAGCCTTCTGCAGAAAAGCATTTAACAACCACATCTGGTCTTTAATAAATCACTGCACTTTGTCTTCCTGCCAAAACTCCTCCTTTATCTAACTTACATCTTCATGATGAGATAGGAAATCACACATTATGGTGGTGACAAACAATTGTAATTATGTCATTAGTAGCCATTTAGTCTACAAAGGTTCTCAAAAAGGAAATATAATGCACAATAAGAAATATAGGATAATACATTGATCACAGTTCTAATCCACTTTTACTTCACAAGTGTAAAAAGCTGGCATAATTCTCTGGCACAGCATGCAGTAATAGTATACCAGTTTATGAACTATGCAGCTATTTTATTCCCCTATCTACTTAAAAATAAAAAAGCATTTAATAGCTTGATTTAGACATAAAAGTTATTTGTGATGCCACTTGATTATAATATTTATATTTTTAAGTTTTTGCACAAGCGATTCTTTTTGTGTTGCAAAGAAAACTTCACATATTTGGTTGTAGAACTATAGAAAAGTACCTGCATAATCGTGAAGAAGGAACTGTGGGATAGACAGAGATTTAAGAAAATGTGTCATTCATCATGAACCTTCTGCCCTCTTCAGAATGGAAATAAGGAAAGCCAGCAAGTTGCATACCCACGTGAGTATCCTTTCCTGTTTACTAAATTCCTAAAAGAGAGGCCAGGGTTTGCAAGTTGCTTGGTAAAATGCCCCACTCCAGTAGGCAGACAGGCTGACTCAGTATCACAGGAGCTAGAGAAGCAACAGGAAGTTGCTGCCAGGGCTCCTCCCAGGAAGGAAGTGACAAGACAGAAAGGACTGCAGGAAGGGAGGACTTCTGCCATGGTTTGAGCTGCACCTAGATAAGAAGAGGAGGCTCCACTCAATCCTCCATATTGGGGGTGGGGGGACACCTCATTCCACAGTCCCCCCCCCCCACACCCACCCCTCCTCTCCACACAATTACCTCATATACATACAAGAGAGGTGCACACCTGCATAGTACCTGACTCTGGATATCAACAGCAACGTTGGAAATCAGATTAAATAGTTTTAGAATGCAATTATGGGTCAATCAATCAATAGTATTTACTGAGCACTTACTATGTACAGAACAGTATACTAAGCACCTGGGAGAGTACAAATACAGTGTTTGGTAGAAATTATTCCAGTTCTCCAGGATCTGACAGTCAGTCAGTCTAGTGGGAAGCAGCATGGCTCAGTGGAAAGAGCACGGGCTTGGGAGTCAGAGGTCATGGGTTCTAATCTCAGCTCCACCGCTTGTCAGCTGTGTGACTTTGGGCAAGTCAATTAAGTTCTCTGTGCCTCAGTTACCTCATCTGATAGGGATTAAGACTGAATCCCACGTGGGACAACCTGATCACCTTGTAAGCTCCCCAGCACTTAGAACAGTGCCTTGCACATAGTAACCGCTTAACAAATGCCATCATTATTATTATTATTAAAATAAATTATAGAAAGGAGAAACAACAGAATATAAGGATGTGCACTTTAGTAGTATGGAGCTGGGGTGAGGTGAGTACCAACGTATCGAAGTGCTTAAGGATGATGTGAAGTTGGGGTGGAGAGACAAAGTGCTTAAAGAGGACAGATCCAAGTGCCAAGGGGATACAGGAAAAGAGGGTGAAGAATTAGGGAAATGATGGTTTAGTCAGAAACGTCCTCTGGGAGGAGATAAAAATTTTAGTAGGGCTTTGAAGAAGGGGAGAGTGGTGGTCTGTAGAAAATGAAAAGGGAGGGAGGCCCAGAACAGAGGTAGGAGGTGGGCAAGGCGTCACGGCAAAATAGAGGAGTTCAAGCTACAGAGACTAGGTTGGTGTTAGAGGAGCGAAGTGTGCAGCCTGGGTTGTAGTAGGAGATCAGCGAGGTTTGGTAGGAAGGGGAAAATGGGTCAGGTGCAGTTAAGTTCTGCTATGATGAATGAGTGAATAAATGAATGAGTAGCCACTGCTAATGTCGGGATGCCTGGGGTAAACCACTACAGGGCTGTACCTTGGTCCGTCCTGAAGCTACCACACTTCTATACCCTCTTTTTTTCCCCTTTCCCCTTCCCCTCCTATCCTGCCCCTTCCACTATGCATCAGTCTGGCCCACCAAGGGGAGGACGGCACAGAGTGGGAATGGTAGCTGTTAATATATTGGGGAAAGAAATGGCTGGGGGAGGTCTATAGGTGGCTGTCCTGCCAAAAAGATCACTGTTATCCAAACTCACCCATGGGTACCTTCGGCAAAATTGCAGATCGGGTCCAGGTACGAAAGAATGGTTTACTGGTGAGGGTCAGTTATGGGTGCCAAATATAGTTATGTTATTCTTTTTGCTTGTTTTTGCTTTTATAGGGGTATTTGTTCAGCACTTACTATGTGGCAGACACTGTACTAAGACCTGGGGCAGATACAAGATAATCAGGTTGGACACAGTCCATGTCCTATGTGGGGTTCAGTATTAATTCCCATTTTATAGATGATGTAACTGAGGCACAGAGAAGTTAAGTGACTTGCCCAGCGTCACACAGCAAACAAACGGCAGAGTGGGATTAGAACCCAGATCCTCTGACTAATATTGCCTGCAACTCTCTTTTGTCATGTGATGTTAAATGCTGTACATGAACGGTATCAATGGTATTGGTTTTGAAATTGAAAGTGGCATCTATCATAGGTCCAGATTTCACAGCCATAATGAAGTTTGGACTCTACAATTGTTTTATAGACTTCCAGTTAGATTATGCAGCTTGATGTCATGAGAGTGTCTGACTTTCAGTCTCTTGACTGTAAGCTCATTGTGGGCAGGGAACATATCTACGAACTCTGTTATATTGTACTCTCCCTAGTGTTTAGTATAGTGCTTTGCACACAGTAAGTGCTCAGTAATTACGATTGATTGATTGATTGACTTCTTGATTTCATTTCTCCTTCTTGTCTATCTTTGTATCATTGGTCAGTGGGATGCCTAAGTAAAATAATTTGATAACAGCCTTCAGTTCTGTGTTACAATGAAGATCTGTGATTAGGTATAGGATTTGCTAGTTGTGGAGTGGTACCTACTTTGGCTTTCCTCGGGAAAATTGTCAATCCAAAGGGTTTTGCTGATTATAAGAAGCATTTCATCACCATCTGCATGTCTTCTTGAGTGTGTGCTTTGGGAACACAGTCATCAGCATGTAAGACCTCCTGTATAAGTGATTCAAGGATTTTAATAGTGCTCTTAACCTGTGACATCAAAGTTTCCCAGAGGACTGGAATCATATTTGCATATTTGCACACAGGCTTCAAAATTCTTTCTTGTGTCCTTAAACATGACTAGATTGAATGGGCATGGAATGTGTCTGTAATAATGCTATTTGTACTCTCCCAAGTGTTTACTACAGTGCCCTTTGCACAGTAAGCACTCAACAAATATGATTGATTGATCGATTGATTTGGCCTAATTACATGGCCTTGCTTTACTCTGTGATGGGAAAAGTTCAGACAATGCTCTACAATTCTGCTACGTTTATGTGTAGTATCATGGGTTGTCTTAGGTTCTTGACAAACATCTCTTTCATTCATTCATTCATTCAATCACATTTATTGAGCGCTTACAGAGCAGAGCACTGTACTAAGCGCTTGGGAGGTTCAAGTTGGCAACATATAGAGACGCTCCCAAACCAACAACGGGCTCACAGTCTAGAACGGGGAGATAGACAACAAAACAAAACATGTGGACAGGTGTCACGTCATCAGAATAAGTAGAAGTAAATCTAGATGCACATCATTAACAAAATAGATAGAATAGTAAATATGTACAAGTAAAAATAATAGAGTAATAAAGCTGTACAAACATATATACAGGTGCTGTGGGGAGGGGAAGGAGGTAGGGCATCTCAGAGCAATCAAACATTTTTAGGAGTTGCCAGAGCCTAAATGCCCTACTGGAAAGAGCCCAGGCTTGGGAGTCAGAGGACCTGGGTTCTAATTCCAGCTCTGCCCCTTGTCTGCTGTGTGACCTTAGGCAAATTTCTGTGCCTCAGTTTCTTCACCTGTAAAATGAGGATTCAATTACCTGTTCTCCCTCCAACTTAAACTGTGTTTGATCTGATTATCTTGTATCCACTTCTGCATTTGACATAAAGTACTTAACAAATATCAATTATTATTCTCTACTATTAAGTTACTCTCCATACCCGAGCTTACCTTAGTTATTGATGACCAAATTGACACCCTCAATGCCACCATTTCTATTGAACTCAATGCACTCGCTCACCTATCCCTTCGTCAATCTCATACCACTAACCCACAACCCTGGATCTCCTCCATGCTTCCTTCACTCCTGTGCATAAGCTGCAGGGCACTGCTGGTGGCAATCTAGATATCAGGCCAACTTCACCCACCTCAAGTTCATTCTTGCATGCTTTAACTGTGCCCTCTCCTCTGCCCAGCACAATTATTTCTACATCCTTATTGACTCCCATGCTCACTGCCCTCATCACTTGTTCCACACATTTAAGTCCCTCCTCAAACCCCCGTCCCTTCCCTGCTTCATCTCTTGCCCCTAATGACCTGGGCACTTCAGTGAGAAAATTGAAACCATCAGGCTTGAGCTCCCTAAAATCTCCCCTGCTCCTCTCCAGCTCCTCCTTCCTCCTGCCCCTTCTTCAACTCTTCCATCTTTCCCAGCAGTATCTCATGAGGAGATATCCTGTCTTCTCTCAAAATCCACCCAGTCCACCTGCTTCTCTGACCCCATCCCTTCACACTGTATCAAAGCACTTGACCCCTCTCTTCTTTCCTTCATGCCTGACATCTTCAGCTGTTTGCTCTCCAATGGCTTCTTCCCCACTCTTTCAAACATACTCATGTTGTCCCACTTGGCCCCACAGCTCCCTCTGATTAACTCCCCATCTCCCTCCTACCATTCCTCTCCAAACTCCTTGAACGAGTTGTTTACACCCTCTGTCTCCTGTTCTCTCCTCCAGTTCTCTCCTTGTCCCCCTCCAATCTGGCTTCCATCCCCTTTACATCACAGAAACCTCCCACTCAGAGGTCACCAATGATCTCCTTCTTACAAAATCCAATGGCCGCTACTCCATCCTAATCCCTCTTAACCTCTCAGCTGCCTTCGACACTGTCAACCATCCCCTTCTCATGAAAACACTATCCAACCCTGCCTTCACTGACACTCCTCCACTCCTCTCCTGGTTTTCCTCCTATCTTTCTGGCCTCTCATTCTCGGTCTCTTTCGGGGGCTCCTCTTCTGCCTCCTCCCCCCTAACTGTGGGAGTCCATCAAGGCTCAGTTCTGGGTCCCCTTCTTTTCTCCATCTACATCCACTCCCTTGGAGAACTCATTCGTTCCTATAGCTTCAACTACCATCTCCATGCATATGATTCCCAAATCTACAACTCCAGCCTGGATCTCTCTCCTTTTCTGCAGTCTTGCATTTCTTCCTGCCAAGATATCTCTACTTGGATATTCTACTGATACCTCAAACCTAACATGTCCAAAACAGAACCCCTTATCTTCCCACCCAAACTATGTCCTCTTCCTGACTTTCCAATTACTGTAGATGGCACCACATACTTCCTGTCTCACAAGCCTATAATCTTGGTGTTATCTTCAAATCACCGCTCTCATTCAACCCACATGTTCAATCTGTCACTAAATCCTGTCAGTTCAACCTTCATAGCATCACTAAAATCCCCTTATCCCTCCATCCAAACTGTTATCATGTTAATCCAAGCACTTATGCTATCCCACCACAATAACTGTATCAGTCTTCTTGCTGACCTCCCTGCCTTCTGTCTCTCTCCACTCCAGTCCATACTTCATTCTGCAGCCTGGATCATTTTTCTACAAAAATGTTCATTCCATATTTTCCTACTCCTCAAAACCTCCAGTGGTTGCCCATCCACTTTAATATAAAAGAGGAACTCCTTACCATAGGCTTTAAAGCGTTCAATCACCTTGCCCCCTCCTACCTTGCTTCATTACTCTCCCACTACAACCCATCCCATACACTTTGCTCCTCTAATGCCAACCTACTTACTGTACATCAATCTTGTCTATCTCACCATCAACCTCTCGCCCGTATCCTGCCACAGGCCTGAGCCCGTTGTTGGGTAGGGACCGTCTCTATATATTGCCAACCTGTACTTCCCAAACGCTTAGTACAGTGCTCTGCACACAGTAAACACTCAATAAATATGATTGAATGAATGAATGAATGAATGAATGGAACATCCTCCCTCTTCATAGCCTACTGACAATTACTCTCCCAACCTTCAAAGCCATATTGAAAGCACATCTCCTCCAAGAGGTCTTTCCTAATTAAGCCCTCAATGCCTCTTTTCCCTTCCCCTTCTGCATTGCCCTTGCACTTTGCTTTGCTCCCCTTTTTCCAACCTTCCCTCAGCCCCAAGACACTTATGCATGTATCTGTAATTTATTTATTTATATCAGCATCTGCCTTCCCCTCAAGACTGTTAACTCATTGTGGGCTGGGAACGTGTCCACCAACTCTGTTAATATTGTACAAGTGCTTACTTAGTATTGTGCTCTACATGCAGTAAGTGCTCACTAATTATGATTGATTGAGGCTCTGGTAATGTATCTACACACACTAAGTTAGACTCACTTGGCTTGCCCCATCCTATCCTGCCTCTGTGATTTCCTACTACAACCCAGCTTGCACACTTCACTCCTCTAATGCCAACCTACTCAATGTACCTCCATCTCTTCTATTTCACAGATGACCCCTTGCCCACATCCTCCCTCTAACCTGGAATTTTCTCTCCTTTCTTATACTTCAGACCACCACTCTCCTCACCTTCAAAAGCTTACTAAAATCACAACTTCTCGAAGAGACCTTCCCCTACTGATCTCTCATTCCCTCCACTACTCTCTTCTGGGTCGCCTATTCACTTTGTTAAGCACTTGATATCCAACCCACCCTCAACCCCACTGTACTTATGTACATATCCATAATTTATTTTAATATTTGTATCTCCCTCAAGACTGCAAGCTCCCCAGACAGGGAGCTCTTTCTACCAATTCTGTTGTACTATACTCTCCCAAGCACTTTGTACAGTGCTTTCCACACAGTAAGCACTCAAAAAATTCCATTAGTTGGTTGATCCTATACTCAATATATACACGAACTGACATACACCTTCAGACACATATACATATATCAGAAACACATACACTTAAAGGGAGACACACACACACATTTCTTTTGTACTGGAGTCTCTCAGGCACTTAGTACATGCTCTACACAAAGTAAGCACTCAATAAATATCACTAATTGGTTGATTGATTGACTGAAATTAGGTAACATAGAACATCTTTTACCAGACATAGATACTTTAAGCCCAGTGAAAAGGCGATATAAAAACATACCAAGACAAAGACAAAAAATACATACACAGGCACACACACACACACACACACACACATGTAAACAGACAATAGGGAAAGGGACAGTGAAGTTCAAGATCAGCGGAGGGAAGAAGCAGATAGAGAAAACATGAAAAGACAAATGGAGACAGGAAGGGAAAACAGGCGACAAGGAGGATAAGGTTTATATTGTCTTTTTAACCTGGGGAAAGACCGGGTATTTCCATTTTATAATATATGATCAGAAATACCTAAAAAAGCTTTCATTTCCACCTCTTCTTAACCCTGTCACTGAATACTTGCTTGTATTTGTAAAGGTGTTAAAGAGGATGACAGTTCTCCAATTATTTTTTCCCTTTGGGCAGGGTAAAAGTGGGAATGAGGTCTAAAGGGAAGAGAATATAAGGGTTATTTACTAGGGATAAATAACAATTGAGCAGTTATGATTACATAGCTATATGATGCATGATTCATGCTTGGAAATGCACACATGTAATGATAAAATATACTTCAGAATTTTCATTGTTAAATAGTTATGGTATTTACTAAGCACTTACTATCTCCCAAGCACTGTGCTAAATACTGGAGTAACTACAAACATAAAAAATGAGAAAAAATGAATGGGAAAATACTAGGCAGTTTCTTTCCTAAACTTGCATGAAAATTAATTAGCTTGGGTAATTATAAAGTTCAATTATCTTCTGTTGAGTTAAATCACATATTACCTCATATTTAGCTGTACTTATCTGATCTCAGTTCCTACAAACATTTTCTGGTGGGAATGAAAGGTAGATGTATTCATGTCAAAGCACTTAAAATCATACTCTGAAAAACTTAAATTAATCTAAATTTTGAAAAGAATTGCTGTTATTTATTCTTCTGTACCTGGAAAAAAACATTAATGATATTTAGAGTAACTCTCATTCCTTGTTTTTTCTGGGGGGAAAATTTAAATGCACTCCATCACTCGGTTCTGCTCTCACCATAGAAAACAGACTGCCAGAGGGAACTGGGGAACAAGAGTGCGCTGAGATGCCGGATGAAATGCATGTGGGATATAGGACGCAGAGTGAGTACTATAGTGTGGGTTTTCTTTAAAGTGAGACTTTGCCAGAACACCTCTTCTGTGTTTTAGGAGAGCTAAAGCTCTCTTAAGCTGCTGACCCTTATAAGGCCTCCGAAGCTACATGACTTAATATTAAGCAGAACATGTGTAAACAGTGACTGAGATATTCATAGAAAAGTAAATGTCCTTCAACATTTACAAAAACCTGATTTTAGGGAAAGTATATTTTCAGGGTAAAACCAGTTTGACTTTCTTTGGATGTGTCTTCTAGCAGAACAGCGGCCAAGTGACCACTGACTACAATTCCATTGCAACTACTATTCCAATGCCACAGAATGCATTCATGTTTCAGAAATTCCAGCTAAAGCCTATCCAGAATCAAGCTATTTTCCACACCATAAAACGGGTTTTATTTCAAGCTGCCCTAAGCTGATGCTCTTTTAGAATAGACATATTTTTCTTGTTGTTAGCCACTAAAATCTATTTCATCAGAAAAAAAAGATGTATCAAGACTCAGATGATTTCATTCAGAACAGAAAAGCTAAAAGACAGTGGAAGAACCTATAGTACAGGAAAAAGATTTTCCCTGAGCATTACCAGATATAATAGGTCCTGAAAATGGATAAGACAGAAAACAGACACCAATACTTTCTGCAACTTACATTCTGATCCCACTTAGCATTCTCCAGATGATGGACTACAGAGAATAATAAATAATATCCTGAGCTTTGCTACATATATGGACCTGGCAAAAATCCAGGCACCAGATTTTAGTCATTTCAAATATATTCTCATGTGGTACAACTCTGCTCTTTCTTCCACTTAGCAACATTACTTCTTCTCCCTCATCAAATCTCATGTCCACTGCTCCCACCAACTATTCCTGACTTTTAGGTTCCTCCTGAAATCCCCCAGGGTCCCCCACACCTCTCTCTCTTGTCTCTGACAATCTGTCCAATTATATTGTTGATAAAATTGAAACCAATAAGTGTAAGCTCTCCAAAAGTCCTACCCTTACCACCCCCAGATCCCTTACAACCCTCAACCACTTTTATCATCCTTCTAAGGTATCTTTCAAGAAGATATCTCCCACCTACTTTCAGAATCTCCTTTCCCTTACACCTCAGACATGTGAAAGCACTTGCGTCCACTCATCTTCTTTCTCCAACCATCATCTTCAACAGCTCACTCACTGATGGCTTCTTCCCCTCTGCCTTCAAACATGACCATAGCATAAGGCACTAAGCTAAATAAAATTGTCTGGACCCCACTGCAGGACAATGATAATAATAATAATAATAGTTTAGTGCTTATTATGTGCCAAGAACTGAGGTAGATACAAGAAAATCAGGTTGGACAAAATTCCTGTCTCACATGGGGCACACAGTCTAAGAGGGATTACGAGGATTGAATCTCCATTTTACAGATGAGGAAACTGAGGCCAAGGGAATATAAGTGACTTGCCCAAAGTTACAGAGCAGGACAATGGCAGGGGCAGGATTAAAGCCTAGGTCCTCTGACTCCCAGCCCATATTCTTTCCACTAAACCACACTGTTTCTCCTCATATCCCTCCTCCCACTCCTGTCTAAACTCCTCAAATGGGTTGTACATGCCAGCTTTGCTCCATTTCCTCCCATCCAACACCTTCCAACACTCTTTCCAATCCAGTTTCTTCTGTCCCTGTCACTTCCCTGAGGCTGATCTCTTCAGAGTCACCAATGACCTCCTTCTTGCCAAATCTAACAGACTCTACTCTGTCCTAAACTTTCTCAACTTCATGGCTGCCTCTGACACCACGGGCTACTCCCTTTTCCCAGAAATACTACTAACCTTGGATTTTCTGACACAGTTCTCTCCTGATTCTCCTCTTACCTCTCCGGCTGATCCTTCTCAGCCTCTTTCACCGGCTCTTCCTCTGTCTTCCAGCCTCTAACTGTGGGTGTCCTTCAAGGCTCTCTTCTGGATCCCCTTCTCTTCTCTATGCCTACAACATTAATCCCTATGTTTATTTTGTAGATTTAGTTGATATTCCCTTTCAACAGTAATAGGCTGTTCTTGCTTTGGTTGTTATTTTTCGCTGAATTTTCCTTCCTATTCTATCTTTGGGTCTCTTCTCTCCCATAACTCTTCTTTCGATTGTAAGGCCCCCAGGGGTGAGGAGCTATGTATTCTGTTTTCCTGGTATTTCTTTCCAGCACTTAGTACTGTGCTATGCTTCACACATTGAATGTACTTAATAATGTCATTACTATTACTAATACTACTAATATAAGAAATAACATCAAAAAGAAAAAAATAATTCCCTAACTAGAGGGTGTTCCTTGTCTTGTTGACTCACCAAACCAAGAAGGCATTAAGGAAAAACATAGATCTCTTCTAGTGAGTAGATTTGTAAAAGACAAATTATATACAGGGATCAGATACATAATAATCAGAAACAAGCTTTCAAGACATTGGCTTGACAACAACTTTTGCTATTAATAAGTCAAACTCTTTAGATTGTTTTAGTTCTACAAAGGGATGTCTGATTTGCCTGAAAAGATTACTATCCCAAGTCAGTTAACAAGTGAATATTATTATTATTATGATTATAGTTGATACACGCTTACTAGGTGCCAAGCACTGTTCTAAATGCTGGGATAGTAAAGTTAATCAGATAGGACATAGTCCCTGCCCCACATGGGGCTCTCGGTCCAAGTGGGAAAACAGGCATTGAATATCCAATTCACAGATGAGGAAAACTGAGGAACAGAGAAGTTAAGTGACTGGCCCAAAGTCACACAGCAGGCAACTGGCAGAGCCGGGATTAGAACCCAAGTCTGCTGACTCCCAGGCCCGGTGGTCTTTCCTCTAGGCCACACTGTTCCTTAGTAAAGATTATCCATCTTTAAATTCAAGGTGATGAATAGTTTGGACGTCATCCTTGATTCATGAATGACCTCGGTCTCAGATAGATCCAGTGACAAAAATGTGTTCTTTCACTTTCAGCTGGAGAGAAGGCCATGCCAAGGCAAATACTCTATGAACCTGCTGTGCTAACAAAATGACAAAAATCTAGAGGCTTGAAAACTGACAATGTCTCCCTCAGATTTCTGTCCTTCTGAACACTGAGAGCTGGTAATAGACTTGACAAGTAGCAAGGGAACAGAGCACAGTGAAAAAAAAAGTGTAATCTTCAAGCGGCTACTGGAATAGTATGGGATGAGGACTTGTTATTCAATATAAATTCATCATGCCTTTAGAAGAGTAAGATGTCTCAGAGAAGCATCATGGTCTAGTGGATACAGCATGGGCCTGGGAGTCAGAAGTATCTGGGTTCTAATTTCGGCTTCACTAGTTGTCTGCTGTGTGACTTTTGGCAAGTCACTTAACTTCGACTGTAAGCCCTATGTGGGACATGGACTATATCCAACCGGATTATCTGGTATCTCGCAGTGTGGCTCAGTGGAAAGAGCACGGGCTTTGGAGTCAGAGTTCATGGGTTCAAATCCCGGCTCTGCCAACTGTCAGCTGTGTGACTTTGGGCAAGTCACTTAACTTCTCTATGCCTCAGTTACCTCATCTGTAAAATGGGGATTAAAACTGTGAGCCCCCCCGGGACAACCTGATCACCTTGTAACCTCCCCAGCGCTTAAACAGTGCTTTGCACATAGTAAGCGCTTAACAAATACCATCATTAGTATTAGTATTAGTACCCCAGAGTTTAGTACAGTGCCTGGTACACAGTAAGTACTTGACAAATAACATAAAAAAATCCACAATTAAAAAATGATAATCTACTTCAATATATGACTCTGATGAGAGTAAATCTGCACACTTAAAGTAGGGGAATCTGAAGACAGAAAAATCTAAGTCATCTAAATTAACTTAGTCTTCTATAAATTCACTTACAATTCACTGTAAATTATAATTTATAATCTGAAAGAGAACAAACAGGGTGCCTTGATGATTTCACCAAATTATGGAGACCTTTTCTCCTGGGGAGAAGGTCTCCTTAAAAGTGCCTAGACCAGCAGAGGCTACCTTCAGTAGATTTACTTACTTCAGCCCAGGAAAGAAGGACACTTCCCCACTCTGGCCTGTGTGCAGGGACATATGTGTTTTCCCTGCACATGCCCAGTGTCTTTGGGGGTGGAAGCAGCAGGGTGGGGGACAGAGGGGAGGAGGGGGAACCACCAGACCGAGGATATCTGAGGTCCCTAGGCCTAGAGGGACTCACTCCCTCACTCAATCAATCGATCAATCAACTATATTTATTGAGCACTTACTGTGTGCAGAGAACTGTACTAAGCATTTGGGAGAGGACAATAAAATAGTTAGTAGACTTGATCCTTGCCCTCGAGGAGTTCACATTCTACTGTGTGCAGATCAGTGTGCTAAACACTTGAGAAACTCCAGGTTCCACGAAGCATGTTAGAAGCTCTGAGTAGTTCACCTGCCCGATGATTGTTCTCTTGAGAATAGGGCAGACCCCAACCCCCTCCTGCTTTAGGGGATGGCATCAGTGCAGATCAAAGCTCTGCTGCATAACTTTACTAGAGGCCCAACTTTGCCAAACCATCATAATATGACCCCAAGAATCAAGTTAATAGTCAGTTTTCTGCAATACTGGTCCAGGTCAGCTCCCAAACAACCATGAAGGATAAATATTGCCTCATCTTAGAGTGAATCTGAACTGAAATTTAGGGTAGTGGCCTAGATATGACTATCTGAGCTACTCAACTCTGCCCACTTATTTTCAAATTTTGAAGCAATTTCATCTTAGTAGTGGTCCTGAAAAAGTGTCAAATCTAGCATTGCATTTGGTTAGCACTTTTGGCACTTTGAACTTGTTTTCAGAGAGTTACAGAGTCTTAGGCACAAAACTACTGAAGTAAAAGTTGGCCAGGTTTCTAAAACTGTTGTACAAACCCCATAAAGTGCAAAAAGGAAACATAATTGTTGACTTTAAATATGCAGGCAAAAGTCATTGTAAATAACAATAATTTGCTTGGAATATTGTTCCGTATGGCATTTCAGAGAAATCCAGCATACAATTTTCAAGAAAGTGCAGGCAAATTAATTGTATACTTTCACCTTTTATTCTCAACTCACATAGGAGAAGAATGACATTTTACCACACAGGGAGTAACCCAAAGGCTGCACACAGTTTTGAATGAAATCTAATCAATAGTATCAACTGAACCTGAGATTAGATTCAACGGCAGGCAGAAGGGTAAAAGAGGCATATAACTCTATAAGGATCACAGTTCCCAGTTTTACACTCCTTTTCCCTGACGACTATCAATGTGGCACTTTACCTCTCTCCAGCAGAGTAAACATCCAGTACAGTACACCTCCCGCCGAGGAGCCTGTGACAATACCATACACTACCGGTACTAACTGAGTGCTGTCAAATCAGCTCTCTCCACCCTTGCTACTTGTCCTGGTTCTTCCAATGCCTGGTTCTTCTCTTCGCTGAATATCACTATTTCACCCCATGTGGGGTATAGTGCAGCCCCATTTTCTGATTCCACAAAACCTGACCTGACTTTTTATCAGCACTGCTGCAAATGTGAACAACAGGGGTGTTGAAAAGTGACAACAAAGCAGCAGACAACTTCTGTCATTTGTATGTGGATAGTAGTATTGGGAATACCAGCTTGAAACCAGTATACTGTGCTTACACTGCTTTTTGGTTAGTGAAGTGAGGGCCACCTCCCTCACACAGGCCTGTATCCAATTTGAAAGAGTGCTTGAAAGTCATATGCCCTCTAATTGGGATCCTCTTTCCTGGCAGTAACCACAATGACAAGTTGCTTGCAGTAGTTTCCGTGAATTTACAACAAATAATCACGTTTCCAATATTTAAGGAACTAAAATATTTTCACTTCATAATGTCATCATGTATGTTACTCTAAAATTAAACACAGGTGGTTAAAAAAGAAGAATTGCATTATATATTAAACAATTATCCTTTCAATTTATTACTCCTAAAAATAGAAAGAGTATCCCATGTTCTTCAAAATTCTGTAAACATATGGCCTGAGGTTAGTATATGATATCCTATCTTTAAGACTAGTTTCAAGAATAAACAGTATATAATACTCTTTTTGTATGGCCATATGTGGTATCAGTGCACTGATAAATAGCCTAACTGTATATATCTTTTTCCTTTCTGGCCATGGCTTTGATGCATTGAAATGTTCCTGCTGTTAGAGCATAAACGACCCAGAAATTGCAACAAAAATCTACATTTCAGCATTTCCCATTAGCTTGAGTGCACCCTAGCATTGTTAATCCAAAAGGGAAAAGTTCACAGTCATCTGGACGTTCTTACCAGAATGATCTGTCTTACCACAAATTTAAGTGCTTTGTTATAAGATTTCCACAGTGTCCTGTGTATATCCCATTCTTCATGTTACCAGGTGATTTAAAGGCCTCCTTTGAGAACTTCAGCCTGTTCACTGTCCTTTTCTTCCTTGTCAGGAAAGGGAACAGTCAAGCAGTAATACTACTTTTTGCTACTGATTTTCTTCTCTACATCTACTTGTCATAGTGACTCCTAGCAGTGTGCAGCATAGTTAAGGATATGACGGTGTTCCCATTATGAAAACCTTCCTTCAGGGAAGTTTGCAATTTGCTATTTTAGCATGCAACAGGCTAAATATTTCACATGAATTGCTAGCCATGAAGGAAATACTTTACAGGCAATTTAAAAGAAAATCACTTTATTTCTTAGAACACCGAAAAGGAAAACATTAATGTTTTCACACGTTCCTTAACTGGGGTCAAATTGTAAAAGAGAACAATGCAAGTGGAAAATTAAGTGTGCACGGAGCAGTTTCTGCTCATTAAGGTTTTTAATGTATATGATAGGATGAGTGTACAAAAACTTCCATTAATTTCCGGCAACTTTTTTTATGACTATTTATTTCCTAATAGATCATATGAAACCATTATGATGTCAAAATATGTGGGAATCTGCCAAGTAAACTTTTAAAAAAATCATTCCTAATGACATTACATAGGCTAATGACTACTGCTTCATTCTAAATACCAATATAGTTCTTTGTATGCTCTGGAGTGTTTATGTTGCAATAATTCATAAAGGCAACCCATTTTATTTTCTGTAAATAGAAAAAACAGTTCCAAGATGGGTCAGAGGATTCTTCTCCTTTGCAGTTTTATGGAAAAACTGGGAATAGTTTCATAGGACCTACTCTCAATTTCCCCCCAAAGTTGTAAAGGAACAGACACATGAATGACTAAAAACCAACTGATTATCTGTCTGAGAAATTAGTGATAAAAGCACTTTCCATAGCTTCCAGCCCCATTTCCAGGACTGCCAAAGCTCAGGGGTCTGCAGCAGGATGGGGGAGTCCAGAGAGGGATGAAAGGAGGAGAATATGCATAGGAATCAAAGGGAAGCAGGTGAAAATAAGATCCTTGGAAGAAGGGAACGTACCTACCAACTCTGCCATATTGTACTCTCCCAAGGGCTTAGTACACCACATGTGCTCAATAAATAACACTGATTGCTTGATTTATAAAACCATTTTGAAAGCCACGGGGGTAAGAGCGTTTCAAAGAGCAAGGGGGTGGCACACAGTACACAGTCAATAAATACCACTGACATTGATTGATTGAGAAGAGGAAATGGGGCACGGAGGAAGTCGAGTGAAGATGGTCGCCAGCCGGGGATGCCAGTGGGGACTGACACAACAAGTTTACTTCCTGTAGGAGTACAGGTCGGTCATGCTGTCGTGGAACCTTTAAGAAGTCAATAATTCCTAGCAACACCTTCATAAATCATTCCATAGTCACAGAATGGCATTGAGAAGACTGCATAAAATAAGAGACCTAATGAAGTCTCTGATTTTTGAGCTTCTTCAGTTGAAATTTATATAAAAAAGTCCCATCTAATCTGAAAATTCATAGTTGGGGCAATACTCAACTATACTCAATACTCGTTCATCAAGCGTTTTCCAGCCAGAACTGAAAATGTTTTACATCAAAAATCTTTCTGCCATGGGATCAATGAACATAACTCCAAATCCTTTTCTAAATAGACTTTTATTTATGAATTTATAGATGAAATTAATGTGCACCAAAAATTATAGTCCCTCTTTTTTAGGTCTAGCAAAAACAAAAAAATAAATCCAGGAATAATTATTTGCTTAACTATTACATTACTAAGTATAACACTTTTCCAAATTTCTGGAAAAAAGATTGGTATGTGCATCTATCTGACTCGTGCTTTATATGACTGAGACCCAGAGAAGCTAAGCTATTATAATATTTAAGCACTTACTGTGTGTTCTGTTGCTGTTCTAAGTGCTGTCGTAGATACAAGTTAATCAGGTTGGACACAGTTGACAAGCAAATGTGAAAAAAAATGCAGAAATCCATTTACTTTACAAAAAAATCCCCACACTTTACATTAATATCACGTCATTTTTCTTTGAAATTTGTAGGACAATATTAAGAAAGAATAATCTCTTCAAGCTAAATATCCTTTTGTTCCATTACAGGTTACCTTTTTAATGCTACACTATACATTGTACTTTTATCCTTAGCAGAGAAAAAAAGCAATAAATGTCTTTTTCCCAGAAAGGACATTTTTATGTAGCTCTTCTTAAGAATTGCTGATATTTGTCTATCTTCTCACCTACTTTTCATGTTGAGCTACTGCTGGAGATATTCCGATTCTTATCACTTTTCACATGTGGCTTCACATGGTAGTAGGTAAGATAAACAGATGGGTTGTTTGCTCTGACATGCAGCAGTGTAACATTTGCTTTAGAGGTTACAGTAGTAAAAGTGTTTGAAGCTGTTATGAAACAAAATCGATATGTTATCTGAATATTATAAATGCTACAGTATAACCCTCCCACCCAAGAAAAAGTATTTATACGAAGTATTCATAAGTGAGATTGACAGGGCTTAAATTGGACAAGATTTCACAGATCTCAGATGCTCTGCCTTTATTTCTTTTCAGATCTGATATTGTCCAGGGAAAAGAAACTGCCCTTGGTTTACATGACAGGAAGCGTGATCCTATACTTGTTCTTTTAAACTATAAAATTCCCATCAGCGGGTGAAAGGAATGCAAGGAGTGTATATAGTATAGAAAGGCACCCTGAAGTGCTTAGTACAGTGCTTTGCGCACAGTAAGCATGCAATAAATACGATTGAGTGAACTGAAAAGCAGTCCCAAGTTAATGTGTTAATTCATTAAATGGAGCTGCTATAAAGGGGGTTATAGTTAATGCTAGTGATAGAAGTCAATCAGTAGCATTTATTGAGCACCTCTGTGTGTAGAGCACTGTACTAAGCGCTTGGGAGAGAACAATAAAACAAGTAGATATTTTCCATCTTCTCAAGGATCATATAAGCTAGTGGGGGAGACAGACACAACTATATCACAGATAGGGGTAAGTATAAGAGAACATAAGAAGTTTACATAAGTGTTGGGGGTGAAGTTGTGAGTACTTAGTGCTTAGGTGGCTTGGATGGGTTGAGGTAACAAATGGGGGATATAAGATGGAGAAATTAGAAATTAATCAGTGAAGGCCTCTAGGAGGAGATGTTGTTTCAAAAGAGGTTTGAAGATGGAGAGGTACCATGAAGGTCATCGACATTTTGGAGAGTGATCTTCATGTTTGTCAAATTCCACGAGTTTGATTGTTTTAGAGGTGGCTTTACAAAGTGATTATTCCTTTTTTGAGGTTTCAGTATTGTTCTCAGAGAGGAGGTGGGGCAGCAGGGGGGAAGCAGGGTATCTCCTTGTGGGCAGGGAATGTGTTTGCTTGTGATTGTATTGTACTCTCCCAAGCACTTAGTACAGCACTTTGCACACAGTAAGAGCTCAATAAATACTATTGAACAAATGAGTGAATATCAGGGTCCTGCCACTCCACCACAGGGCTGCCCTCCACCCAGATGACCAAAGATCACCCATCCACTCCCAAATTTCCTGGAGCTGGAAGCTGGAGTCCAGACCGTTCACCTGCTCCCACATCCGCCCTGGTACCAGCAAGGAAGAAAGCTTTGGGTTTTGCACAGAGATTTGTGGGCAAGCAGGAGAAAAGCAGCCAGGAAGGGCTGGGGCTGGTGAATATTTTCTGCTTTCCCTTCCACTTGTTAGCAGTTTATTATTGGACTTCAAAAGGTATTGAAACCCTGCCAAGAATGCAAGGAGAGAAAAAAGCATCACTCTCGCCTTCTACCCCAAACTGCAGCCATCACATTCAAACCGCTCCTCCTGGGCCCCTGCCTGGAATCCTGGTCCCAAGAGAGTGTGACACCCAGTAATCGCATCCAGATTGCACGCCCATCTCCCTTACTTCCTGCCATTTCTGATATCCCTGTTCCCAGAGTTTTCGCTTTTGCTATGGAAAAAACACAGGACAGGTAATCAGGGGACCTGGGAAACATAATGTCTGCTGCCATAATAACAATAATAATAATAATGGTATTTGTTAAGCATTTACTATATGCCAGGCACTATACTAAGCGCTGGGGTGGATACAGACGAATCAGATTGAACACAGTCCCTGTCCCATGTGAGGCTCACAGTCTCAATTGCCATTTTACAGATGAGGTAACTGAGGAACAGAGAAATGAAGTGACTTGCCCAAGGTCACACAGCAAATCAGTGGTGGAGCTGGGATTAGAATTCATGACCTTCTGACTCAGGCCCATGCTCTATCCACTATGCCACGCAAGATGCAGTAAGTGCTGAGCACTCCACTGTACCCACCCTAGGGGATCCAGTCCCATGGGACTTAAGAGATAGACTTGCTCACTAATTAGATACTATCAGGGACAACCAATCAGAGGAAGGGGAAGGAGGGATAGCTCATAAACCAATGTTTTAATTGGAGGAATTCAAACAACAAATTTCTCCCAGAAGCCTTCCACTTCTGAGAAAGTCATATATAATTGTATATCTAAGAGGGAAAGATGGAGATATGGAAGGGGAGGGAGTTCCAGGCAGGTGAGTGGGTGTGAGCAAGAGGTCGGTGAGTGGGAGGGAGACAAAAGAATGAGGCCCAGTGGCTATAATGGACCCTGTTCTCACAGAAAATGCTTTTTCTTCAAGATTCCATGTTTATTTGAAGTTCTTGGGAGTTTCATGCAGTGGGGAAGATACATATCAGGCCAAGAGACACCTTTAATAATTCCCATTTCCTTTCTATATGGAAAAGTAAACGGTGCATTAATTCTACAGCAGTTTTGCCTACATTAAGCAGTCATTATTTCTCACCGAGGTCATGTCTACATTAAACAAGTGTATCCAAGTATAGAATACTATTTGGCACAAAACATTTGTATCCTGCTCATTTTACTTGTTTTTATGGCGGGCAAGGAAATGTTGTGGAAAACATTTCAACCCAAATAACGCGGCACCACCATAGTATCCATTTAATCAAAGAATAAGCTGTTAGGATCATCCGGTACTAGTGATCTAATGTCAAGGGCATGCCTACAGTGACACTGGGAATCCCTAGGGTTGACTTCGTGCAGAAGGGAGGCGCTCATAATGGCATTTTACGCAGCATGGGGATGCGTTCCCAAACCAAGGACTCCCAGATAGAACGTGCATTTAGCCAGGATATTTTCAAGGTCAAAGAGGCACCTCTATGGACTGATTTGTGGGCTTTTTATGCAAAGGACAAACATGGACTATGCAGTGGCTTCAAAAAGACAAGCTGTCATGGAACAAATTAAGGATATCCCAGAATCTTGCAGGCATGTTATGGGATGTCCCCATACCATTTTTTTCTGAAGAAGAAACATGGGGTCAAGTTAGGTCATTGTGGGGTCCCCACACTTCAAATAATGTTAACATGTGACCTCCATCCTTCAAACCTATCCAGCTGGGTGAGTGGAGAGGGGAATTTGAACAACAGTGAGCCTCAGCTGACAGACTGTTATGGCTAGCTACATGACAACAAACTGCTTGACTGGAAACATCTCTTCAATATGGAAGAAGTCTGAAAGAAACATTTGGATACAATGTTTCATAGGACGACGTCCAGGTAGCTGTACCAATAATAACTGCATTCATCTGATAAAATGATTCTAGTGTGGACTATGTAGAGTGACAAGTTAAGTCAAGCCAAGTCGCTATGCTATAGAAAAGAATCCATGAGTAGAACAATCAGAACCCGGCCTCTCAAACTGGATGCTATCCTACATGTACCCCACTTCCCCATGAGAAGTGAACAATGGTAGACAGAAGATGATATGGAGATGGAACATGACTTGGATCCCCTGAGCCATTCTTGATGGAAAATCAGCAACATTTTACAAATGATCTTATGTTCCTGTAGCAAAGATGTTGGTGATCATCAGAAACTCCTGGGGATACAACATGACAAATAAAAATCTGACCAATCAATAGGTATCCAGCTGCTCCTTCAAAGAAAGGACAGGGAAGAGCGAGTGTGCAGAGGGACGGTTGGGGAAGAATGGGGAAAGATAGATCAGACGTCAAAAATGGCAGCACACAATCACAGTGCCATGGCTGGAGAAGAGTGGTTGCCTACTCATTTGGAAATGGGCTGACACCATTAACAATGCCTTTTAAGTTTCTGCTGGGTTTTATTCAGTGACCTAGAGATAAAGATTCATCAACCCCAATAATGAAACTAAGGTTCTCTCTGAAAAAGTGAATAACACTACAATTTTCTAGAGTACAGTCATTTGTTAATTCCAAGTTTCTTTTTCATTTTGAAAGCTCCTTTCTTTCGTTTAGGCTTTCAGAGTGGGTGGGTAAAAATTTGGGAATGGATATAAATTACAGCAAGGTTTTTTATTTCATTCCTTACACATCTAAAGACCAAATGGAGCCTCTAGTAATTTTTTTACTGCTAGTTCAAACCCAAAGGACAATATTTAGAGCCCTTCCTTTACTGCAGATATGTCCACATCACAGCTAACAAATATATTTGTAAAGCACTAACCAGTGCAATTGGGGGCTATCATAAATTTCTTAATGTGAGCACCTATGACTTCATCAAAGACTTCTTTTTAAAAGGCGGTTTCCAAAGAAAATCCTCTGATTGGCTATCAATGAGGTACAGCTGGTTAAGTTCCAATTTTTAATTAACTCACTCTCTAACTCCTTATAGAAAAACAATATTGGGAAGGGGGTTGGATGGGAAAAGAATAGGTGAAGTGCAAGGGAGAAATTACTCAGAGCTAAAGAACTACTTTCTCCTCACTTATATCCCTTTCAATAAAAACGGTTTGGAACTGTTTACACTTAATTTCAACTTTTCTTCTTAAATCTACAAACAAGTACAAAAATATTAACTAGTTACTTGATGGCAATAAACCTATATTCCCTTTAGCGTGGTGAGGTTTTTTTGTTTTACATTTTTTTTTTTGGGGGGGGTTGTTTTTTTGAGGCGAGGGGGCAAAATAAAACCTTTAAACTGAATGTGATCTGATGAGCAAAAGTACTCTATATTAGAAGCACAAGCAATACAATTTAGAAACCTGGCAATGATGTTTAGACAAGAATCCCAAAGAAGATAAACTGGAATAGGAACCATTATCTGTTGTACCGTTTGACTGTTAATGGGTATTTTTCCCCAGAGAGTGTTCTTTTTTCTTTTCTGTCAAGTCATCTTTCTAATGAAGTTGCCAATGGCAATTTCCACATGCCAAATACAGGCTCTACCGTATTCACTGAACTCTAGAATTAAATTCTGCTCTTGTGTGTATTCACATGGAACTTCACCCAAACTCAAAGGGTTCTTCCTGAACAGAGATGAGACAACAATGGGGCCAGGATCACACACAAAGCTTATGCCCACCAGCAAAAACAATCAAATTTTCAAAGCAGGAATAATACCAAATTTAACTGAATGAATGAAGGATCGCAAAAGAATCTTTCGAACGATGTTACATACTAAGAACATGAAATCAAATATACACAGTATCACACTTTGTAAAATGGAATACAACAGAACAAAGGTTTGCTCTGTCTTCTTTGGCTTTCTATCCTCTTTGAAGCAGCCCTGCTCCCACGCCATCAGGGCCTGCTCCAGCTTGTGAAGGGTTAAAAGGCAGCAGCAGCATGAGGCCTCCTCAGCCTTGAAAATGCTGGGGAACTGCAGGCCCCCCAGGACCTGACACTTCAGGATGTGTCCCCCAGACCCTATGCTGTGGCTATGACTCTTGAAACTGCTGGACTCTGGGCCACACGAAGCCTCTAGCCACAGTGCTGCATTTCTCCCATTGTCTTTATCATTTTCCTCCCTTTCATGTTGTTTTCGTACTTTTATTATTTCATTTTTCCCTCTGTGTCTGTCACCAGTCTGTCAGTCAATCGTATTTACTGAGGCCTCACTGTGTACAGAGCACTGTACTAAGTGCTTGAGAGAATATGATATAACAATAAACAGACACAAGCCCTGCCCACAACGAGTTTACAGTTTAGAGGGGGAGGCAGACATCAATATAAATAAATCAATTACAGATATATATACAGATATATATATATATAAGTGCTGTGGGCCTGGGAAGGGGGATGAATGAGGGAGCAAGTCAGTGTGATGCAGAAGGGAGAGGGAGAAGAGGAAAGGAGGGCTTAGTCACAGAAGGCCTCTTGGAGGAGACGTGCCTTCAGTAAGGCTTTGAAGGAGGAGGAGAGTAACTGTCTGTCGGAAAACCACCAACCATCCCCCTACCACTTATTCTTCGATTGTGAGCCAGGGGGCCAGGCACTGTGTGGAATTCTCACCCACACAATCTTTCCCAGCTTTTAGTACAGGTCTTTGCAAACAGTAGGCACTTAAGAGATATGATTTTGCCTACTGCTTCTACTATAACTACACTTCTCCCCAATTCTTGTCTTTCTTCCCCTCTCCCCCTCTAATTGCCCCCGGTTGCTTCTTGTTGGATATGCAGTACCGAGTCTAGCTGGCCTCAGTTTTCAGCCAGTCAGTTTCAGGTCATTCCAGGCTCCGTCAACTTCAGGTTCCAGGGTGCCCCTGGGTCATACCATCTCTGGCCCCACATCCATAGCCTTTTCCAGGCCTCCAGCCCTGCCCATCTCAATGCCTCTATGATATGATTAGGGCCCCCAAATTACAGTTCCCACTACAATGCACCTGGACAGCCCTAGGCCTCACCACCCTGCCCACATTCCCCATCCACAGCTGAGAAACTGTGCGCACAGTTTGCAAGAAAGGCAAAAACTATGCACTATTGATTAAATTTATTTATTTATTTATTACTCTATTTTACTTGTACATATCTATTCTATTTATTTTATTTTGTTAATATGTTTGGTTTTGTTCTCTGTCTCCCCCTTCTAGACTGTGAGCCCACTGCTGGGTAGGGACCGTCTCTATATGTGGCCAACTTGTACTTCCCAAGTGCTTAGTACAGTGCTCTGCACACAGTAAGCGCTCAATAAATACGATTGATTGATTGATTAAATGAAAGGAAAGACAAAGTGGTATGAGGAGAAAGGACACAGTAATATAAAAGAACAAAGACATTTCTCTGAAGATCAGCTTCTGACCTTTGCAGTGGAATTGTGGAAAAAACATGTCAGAAGCAGATCTTCCTAAGTGTTTCTGGACCTTTGAGAAGCTGAGTGGATGTACTTAGTCTAGAGGAGCACCATGACCTAGTGGAAAGAGCATGGACCTGGGATTCAGAGGACCTGGGTTCTAATCCCACTGCTGTCACTTGCCTGCTGTGTGACCTTGGGCAAGTCACTTAACTGCTCTGGACCTCAGTCAGCTCGTCTGTAAAATGGGGTTTAAATCTCCTCCCTCTGAGGTGGTCTGTGAGCCCTATGTGGTACGAGCACCACGTCCAACCTCATTATCTTGTACCTAACCCAGTGTTTAGTAAGTGCTTACCACATAGTAAGTGCTTAATAAGTTTCATTATCATTGTTGTTACTATTAATATTATTATTATTATCTATGGGGAGTTGAATGTGAATTTCAAACAATCATGAATGGTTGGGGAAAGATCAGGATCATGATCAACACTTTATTTCCTCAATCATTATATAATTTTAACACTTTAGAACATAGAACCTCAGATATTTTAACAGTGCACCACACTGTCTGCAGAAAGATTTATAATTTTATGACCTAGTCAATGGTGGCTGGTTCCCCTATGGTTTTCCAAGAATGTCTATACTACACATAAATGATATGGTACAGCACGGACTGAACATGCAAGAAAGAAGAAAAGGTTTAGTGAAAACATTTGAGACTCATGTATAACCACGTAAACTTTTTCTTGATGATATGCCTTAATCAACATAATTTATTTAGAATGATGAGTACCAATTAATTTTTTATGGTATTTGTTAAGCCCTTACTATGTTCCAGGCCCTGTTCTAAGCGCTGGGGTAGACACAAGCTAATTAGGTTGGACACAGTCCACATCCCACATGGAGCTCAGAGTCAATCCCCACTTTACAGATGAGGGAACTGAGGCACAGAGAAGTTAAGTGACTTGCCCAAGAGCACAGAGCAGGCCAGTGGTGGAGCTGGGATTAGAAACCAGGTCCTTCTGACTCCCAAACTGAGGCTCTGTCCACTAGGCCACACCGCTTCTTGTGATTCCTGCTAATTCTGAAAGAATGCTTAAAAATGGACATTGGAAAAGTTAAATTACTAGTTGAGTCCTGTGAAAATTTTTTTTTCTCCCTATCTATCTCTCCTTTTCCCCTCTCTCCCACACTCCCAAAAGCCCAGGTATCCTCAACAGGCTCTGGCTAGACCTAACCTGCCCAATCTCTCCTCTACTTCAGCTGTTCCTGGCCTGCAGCCCTAAAGCTCCTAACCTGTTTCCCAATTCTTCCTGGGCTTTCTCAACACCATTTCCATCCTTTCTTTCTGGTATTTTTTTGCAGTTTTCCAATTCTGTTTGACTCTCTCCCTCAGTTTCCTTTTTGATTTCTTTCCCCATCCTTCCTCCTGGCTCTTTCCAAATCTTATCAATTCTCCTGCCCTTTTTTATTTCTTCGTATCCATCTCCTCTTTCTTCCCCTGTCCTTCTTCTGACTTCCCTCCTCATGTACCTCACTTCATCTTGTCTTGTCTGTCTCTCCTTCTTCCACTTTGCCTCCTCGCTTCTTGTTGCTTTCCTTTCCTTTATCTCTCTCTATGTGCATATACACTAGCTGGGCATCTTTTCCACCTACTCCCCTCTCCCTGTCCCTCTAGTCCTCCTCTCTCCTGCTGACTTCTACAATTCCCACGCATCTTTCTCTCAGATGTCTCCTGTCCTAGTCTCCTTGACCTGCTTCTTTCTCTCAGTCCTCATCATCGCCCCCGACACCAACCTCCCTGCACCACTCCCAGCAGTTTCCCTTTCCCAATTCTCCTCCTATCACTTCTCTAGATCTTCTTCCCCTCCATTCCTTTCTCAGGTCTTTTCCATTCCCTTGCTCATCACTCTATTCTCCACCTGCCTTCCTCCTCCGGGAATCGTGATCTCCATTCATTCCTCTGGGTCTCCCTTAAAACAACAACAATAATAATAATAATGGCACTTGTTAAGTGCTTACTATGTGCCAAGCACTCTTCTAAGGGCTGGGGCAGATACAAGTTAATCAGGTTGGACACAGTCCCCATTCCACATGGGGCTCACACTCTTACTCCCCATTTTACAGATGAGGTAACTGAGGCATAGAGAAGTGAAGTGACTTACCCAAGGTAATAACAATAATAATAATTATGGTATTTGTTAAGTGTTTACTATGTACCAAGCACCGTTCTAAGCACTAGGGTAGATACCGGGTAATCAAGTTGTCCCACGTGGGGCTCACACTTTTAATCCCCATTTTACAGATGAGGTAACTGAGGCACAGATAAGTTAAGTGACTTGCCTAAGGTCACACAGCAGACAAGTGGTGGAGTCGGGATTAGAACCCACGTCCTCTGACTCCCAAGCCCGTGCTCTTTCCACTAAGCCAATCACACAACAGACGAGTGGCAGAGCTAGGATTAGAACCCAGGTCCTTCTGACTCCCAGGACCGTGCTCTCTCCACTAAGCCATGCTACTTCTCCTTTCCAATGTTCATCTGGACCCCTCTTTTTCACTCCTTCCTCCTCTAACTCCTCCAGATACTAGCTTAGTGTGATTTGGAGGCCACTAGGATCCTACTACTTTCCCATGGTTAAGAGCATCAGAGGATCTTGGGTTTGGGCTTGTCAGCATCCACTCAAGTATTCAAAGTACATGTAGGGACAGAGCACATCATTACTAATGATAGTAGACTATAACACAAATAAAAAGACATAATTGTCATTAACCTAGACAGCAGAGAAACACCAATAGTTCTTCTTCATTTGAACTTCTGCCTGACTTTTTATTTCAAAGGTAAAGATATTTTCCGGGGTGATCGAGATATATTATCCTCTTATGTAATACAGGAGCCAAGATTGCACGGATTCCCTAAAAATTTGTTGGACTCGGGCTATCAATAATTTAATTTTTTGCCTTTAAGGATTGCTTTTATAACACTTCTCCCATCTCAGAGTAATTACTGTAGCAATACAAATGAGAGGTATCTAGAGCACAGAAGGGTCTGCGCTGAAAGCCTGACTCCAGAATCACAAACTGTTTCCAGAATCATAAAAGTCAGAGCAGCAAGTATGTGTGGAAGGGTACAAAGAGAGTACAAAGGGAGTGGACTAAGCACCTCAGGCTACAGACTGTTGGACGGGTTTCCCAGGTATGCGTGGCTGGAGAACCCAGCAGGATGAATTCAGTCAAGATCACAGGTTCATATTTTTAAGTCATCATCCCTAGAAGTCGGGCGGCTCATAGTTGAAAACAGAGCAGCTGAGAATACAAATGGTATGCTCAAGAAGCAACCACGAAGCCTTTTCGTTTGTCAACAGTAAGTGCCAAAGAGTCATACTGAAAGGCAGTGATCAATAGACACAGCACAGCAAGAGCAGCGCATGTGGCTCACCAGCTGCTCTTTGGCCACTTTCAAACTGATATTCCCAGCCAGCCCTGGGATAGAAACTCCTAGAAACTGGGGAAATAAATGTGTTAGCTATAGCAAAGGCCATCAACAAATGGAAAACGGGCCAGGGCCCAAGGAATCATCATTTTGGGTCCTCTCTTGGTCCAGAAATATCCAAGAAAAGGTAAACTTCCTCTGGCCCTCTTTAATAACTTGCTTTATTTTAATCATTTAAGCAACCTGAATCAAATTTTCAACTGAGCCTTCTGTCAGCTAAGGCCTTTAGCATTAAACATGTTCTATTATTAGTCATTTCAGTGGTTTGATGTGGTACAGGAAATATTAACTCATATTCTCTAGTTTCAGTCACACTTCACAGCTTTCTAACAGAAATCAAGGACAACACATAAAGGAAGTCGGAAATCATTGGGACTGATAATATAGACTGCTTCAGAATAAAGAAGTGTTTAAAGCTATCAGTTTAAATCAGCGGTTCTCAGCATATGAGTTATACCTCCAGGGGGTGCCAGGATTGGTTCGGTGGAAAGCTACAGAACATCCCCCTCACCCCAATATGATCTCATCTTTCCCCTCCTCACTTCTTTTCTCACAGTCCTAGTAAGGTCATAAGAGTTTGAAGTTGAAAATAGGGTCTCAATCTGCAGAAGGCTGAGGATACACAGTGTCAATGAAACCAAAGTGTCAAAAATGATTTCGAAGACATCTAAATGGTAGTTCTTGGTGGATCTTCAGCCAGCACTTCTTGTGCTGTAAAAGAAGTGGGAGTAGCTAAGTGTTCTTGAAATTTGGCCTTCTCCATAAAGCACTCCGGGTCAAAGTTGACTACAATCAAGGCAACTAGGCTCTCTCCTGCCCCCAGAGCTTTAACTCTCCTTTCATTCCACCTTTGATAAAAGTCATCTTTCTTCTAATAATAATAATAACTGTGGTATTTGTTAAGTGCTTACTATATGCCAACCACTGTTCTGAGTGCTGGGCCAGATACAAGGTAATCAGGTTGGACACAGTCCCTGTCCCACATGGGGCTCACAGTCTTAATCACCATTTTATAGATGAGGTAACTGAGGCTCAGAGAAGTTAAGCAACTTGCCCAAGGTCACACAGCAGACAGGTGGCAGAGCTGGGATTAGAACCCACATCCTCTAACTCCCAGGCTCTTTACACTAGGCCAAGCTAGCTTCCCTGGAAGGGCAAGCGAAGCAGGGTTCAATAGGAGTCCCAGAGCCTTAGCCAAGGAGACTGGTCATGATGATTTCCTCAGAGAAAATTAAAAACTCTGTCAGAAACAGCGGAAAGTCACATTAAGCACTGCATGCCTTCCACTCGACAGCATGGAATCTATAGGATCCAGCAAACCCAGTCATTGCCACCGGCAATCGAATAAAGTCTAAGAAGTAGGGGGCACTCGAATGAGAGTGTTCTTATTATTGATAACAATAATAACACACAGCATTTACAGAGACCTTTACATCTTCAAAGCAAATACAAACATTAATTTATGAATCTGCACAACACTCTCTGAGGTGTTTTTATTACCCCAGGTGTTATTATCCCTATTTTACAGATGAGGAACCAGTTAGACACAAAAAGTTTAAACGGCTTGCCCAACTCTGTTGAGCAACCTAGTTCCAGAGTTAGAATGGAACTAAAGGAGTTTCTGGCTCTCGTTTCCACAATCAAATCACTAGGCAACATGGTAGTGAGTTTCTGAGGTGGGTCTCTGAGGTGGAATTCATTCTGGTGAATGGACAGGGCTACTTCCGGATGTCAGCCAGGAAGAGACACACTGTGTCCTAAAACTGTACCCTCTGTCTGCCTTAACATACTTTTCAGATATTTACAGGACATCCTGGGTTACATCAAGTTATTTTCAGCTGCCTCAAGCAGCGCTGTAGGAAGAAATCACCATTCCAAGCTTTTGAAGTTTGTCCTGTATGCTCCTTATAAGGGCTCCATTCAAATTCTTACTTTTGGTGTATTAAAAAAAGGAGTATAAAGGGGAAAAAGTTTTGTTTTTTGAGGAACATATAAGGGGAGCATTAGGGCAGAAATGAGAGCAGGTACACACATTTATGCATGTGCATACATATATGCACATATATAGACATGTACATATGTGAATGGATAAAAATCTTCATATGAAACCCAATTATCATATATGTGTCCATATTTATATTCATGTTCATATTAACACAATTGTTTTGGAGAAAGACACATCCATAAATGTATTCTTATATGGGGAATAAGCAGAACAGTAAATATATGAATATAGTGAAATAAGGATTTTGAAGAATTAGCCTAACCAAAAGAATTAGGGAGACAATTACAATTTGATTTTCCACTGCCTGGCTAGTGAGAAGGATATTGTTTTATCAAGGAAGATATCTAATCTACTCTTGAACTGAGCTTATCACCTCCTAAACTGCACGTGTCCCAGTGTGCCATTGATTCCATCCGTTGAAGGCATCAGGGGTCTACAATCTGTGCCTTGTGAGTCATACCTGTTTCTCCTTGGAACCAAATGTGGCTCTCCAGCTTGGTTGGGGTCGGGGGGAAGAGTACTGAAAACCATTAGATTCACAACGAAGTGAGCTTTGTTTACATGTGTGTTTAAATGCTTCAATTGGCTCTTTGCGTACCAACTGCTCCAAGGTTTCATTTTGGTTGGCTCTTCAGCACAAAAAGGTTGCCAACCACTGCACCAAGGAGATAAATTCTGTGATGACCCAAGAACATAGACACTGTAACCTAAACATCATAAGGCAGTTTACAGATTGGTTCAACAAACCAGTCATCAGCTTCAAACTCAAATGACAAAATTTCATTTTCTTCCCTCTTCTCATCAAAAATGAATCTGATGAAATCAGTAAACTAAATTTAGATTGTTAGTACCCCAGAACAATCACAGCACTTTGGGTCAAAAAGGGTTTTTTTTTCCCCAATTTTTATTAAAACGATCGGTTGGCTTCTAGTTTCTCTTATTCTGGGTCTCCTTATTCAATCCCAGATGCAAGGTCCCAAACTACCATACAGCCAAAGCTCCTTTAGGATAATAAAGAACAAATACAAACACCAGGACAAAACCACTGTCTTCCAGGCCTGCCTTGTAGTTTTCTTAAATGAAAATGAAAGAATATTGAATTTTAAATATTGAACTGTTTAAAAAAATGCAATGCTGGCAAATTTCAGTTAATGAACTTCAGCTTATCTTCATTTTACGGTTTAGACAACAGAGTAAGGAGAGCAAGTCAATACCAGAAAGTAAATGTGATTCATGAATATCTACACATTTACTTCGGTCACTTGCACATCCATCCTGAAAAGCCTCTAAATTAGGTTTAGGTGACCTCTGTAAAGAGTCTCCAATCAATCACACAATCGATCATATTTATTGAGCACTTACTGTGTGCAGGGGACTGTACTAAGGGCTTGGGAGCATACAACACAATGATGTAATAGACCCAATCCCTGACCACAGCAAGCTTTTCCAGAACACCAAACATCTTCACTCGACAGAACTACATCAATCAACAGCTGGTATGTTCAGAGACTCCCCACCCTGTCTGCTCCTGATAGCTGTTAGTGGTATGAACAGAACACTGCTAGGAAAATATGCCCCCATCTTCTAGCTCTCCCTCAGGAGCCAGTGTTGTTCGACCAGTGTCCCTTGTTTTTTCTGTCTTCTTGCAATAAGGAAGAATTCAACTGCAAGGCCTCTTTTCCAGTCGGAGATAGAGGCAAAATACTCAGCCTGTGCCAACTACTATAACTGGTGCCAATCCATGTTGGGAAGAGAAGCCCTTAGTAGTAATCGTAGTAGTAATCGTATTTACTAAGTGCTTACTGTACAGAGAGCACTGTAGTAAGCACTGGGAAAGAAAACATAGTTTGAACCATTTCCCTACACTGAAAACCTGATGAAAATAGATGTCGGAACCTGAAAGAATAGGTAGGCGTCCTCATTCAGTAGACTGCAGAATATTAATACCCAGTTATTTTCCACTATGGAATATAAATTGGTTATCTTCCACTCTGGGGGGGGGGTGTCTCCAAATATAAATATCTTCTAAATCTAAATGTAAGTCATTACATGACTTACATTACATGACTTACATTTCCCTATTCCTATTTCTTTTCAAGTAAACCGTAACCTCTTAAAGCCCCGAGTCCTAGCTGTGAGTCTTCAGGGTTTCCCAGCCCTAAAAAGACTTTCTTGAACTCCTACCAGCTTCATCTTTTTTTTTTTAAACAGAGAGGTCACTAACAAGTGACCCAAGGCATCTTCTTCTCTCTTGGATGTGACTAAATGTCCTCTGCAGTTTCCAGGCCTGGTCAGCTGTGAGTGCCAGATACAACTGTTCGCCCTGGGCAGGATGCACAAATACAACATTATGCTTAGCTTGATGCCTCTCCTTTATCTAAGAAATCACAATCAAGGCAATCGATTGAAGTAATTTACTAATCAATCAATGTTTGATCAATATGATCAAGTATTTATTGAGGTTCTACTAAGCCCCACACAAAGTGCTTGGGAAAGTACCAAGAAGCAAAACAGGTGGTCCCTGCCCACAAGGAGTTTATGAGCTAATGGAGCTGACAGATAGATGCAATAATTTACAAATAGTGGGCATAAGAAGAATGATGAAATAAGGAGTAGAATCAGCATGCCAGTGTGTCCTAGTGGATACAGCATGGGCCTGAGAGTCAGAAGGACCTGGGTTCTAACTCTGGCTGTGCCACCCGTTGGCTGTATGATCTTGGGCAAGTCATTTTACTTCTCCGTGCCTCAGTTACCTCATCTGTAAAATGGGGATTAAGACTGTGAGCCCCATGTAGGGTAGGGACTATGTCCAACCTGATTAACTTGTACTTACCACAGCACTTAGAATAGTGCTTGGCACACAGTAGGTACTTAACAAATATTATCATTGTTATTATTATTATTGTTATTATATCAGAGTAAAATCAGAACCAATAACTGAATGTGCAAAGAGGTGCTGAGGATGTGACTGAGTAAATAACAAAGGAACACAAAAATAAATACATACACAGGGAGGTAGATATTGCAGTGATACAACTTGGGGTGTTGGGAATTAACTGAAAAACTCTTCCTGATGGAATTGGCTTTTAAAAGGATTTTGAAGTTGGAATTGCCCAGTAGATGGTGGGGCAGGGAGGCAGAAAGCAATGGTAAGATGTTTTCAAGCGAGTTCTGTGCACTTCTTTGACAGTTTTTTAAATGTCATTGGTTATCCAATCTTCTGATTACTTTAAGCTCTATCCAAATTAGAGTGGTAAGTGTGCCCATAAAATATATGGCAATAGTAAAAGTTTATAAAATTAATTTGCAATTTTTTGGTTAAACAGTTTAGTCCACCACTTCAGATTTGGAAATAATGATCTTAGAGTGCATTACTGCTTCCTAACAGTATTGGCTTATAGGTTTTTTCTGTTTTGTTTTTTTTGAAAACAACCCTGAAAGAGGAAGGTGATGTTTAGATCCAACAGAAAGATATTATTTTCAAAAGTTAAATTTCTACATCAACTTGCAACTAGAGACTTGGAGTAATATACTGAAGAAAGGGTTAAGGAAATATTTCCATTGCACAGTTTAAACTGCAAAGTGAGCACTCCCTACCAAAATTATAGCAGAGCGTACATCCAACAGATGCCGTTTAGACAGGGGTTTTCCTAGCCCTGGGGTACAGTTCAGTTTGTCCATTCTACTGTGCAATTACAGAATCAATAAAACATCCCTTTGAAACTCCCTGGACTAGTGCCGACACGCAGACAGTAGTCAAGTTGACATTTTCTGCTGTTTCCGTTATTACTACCGTCAAACATTCTGAGAAGCAAGACATCAAAACTGAGTTGCTGGCTGAAAGCAAAAGGTAGAATTGAAGTTGTGTTTATAACATGTCAGACTATTCTTTGTACAATCTCACTCTAGCAATCCTGCAAACAAACAGAACACAATAATATTCAAAACACTTTGAAAAGGGCACTGGAAAACTGTTGTGTTCTTTAGAGGATGCATCCTCCCCTTCCTCTAAAAAATAATGAAATCCTCATAGGTTTCACCTGAAAACACACATTTTCCTTCAATAGCCACAGCAACTCAGGAATTGGGGAATAGGCCAAGAAACAAGTAGCATACCATAACTCTCAGCTCTTGAATGCCCTCTCATGAGAACTCGTGTACAGGGGAAGGAAGGGAATGAAATTCACCCATCCATCTGCCTGAGTCTGGGCTGTACATGATATTAAAAGAGAAATGGAAAGTTAGAAATGCTAGGGGTGGAACCTGAAAGAACACTGCCTCTAAAAGAAAATACCAGCTGTCGGTGAAGGAAGGAAAAACAGAACTAGAATGCTCCATTTTGAATTTTCTAAGGTAATGAAATAGTAAGTTGAAACTTATCTGAAACTTAATTGTATAGGATTTCCTAAGTAGTCATCTTCCAGGAACAATCTCAACTTAAAGATAAATATTTTCTAAAGCCAAAAGAGCACAAATGAAAAAGTTCCTTTCTAAACTAGGGAAGTTCCTTTAAAAATTCAGCCAGTATATAACCTGTTTAACAACTCTGATGCTTGTTTTTCCATTCAACATATTAATCTCATTCAATCATTAATTTCACAGCCCAAAGACAAACTCCTAGCCCTCATTCCTCAATACATATTTGTATATCCAGCAAACTCTAAAATCCTTCCAAACCACTTCTATTCTATTCTCTCCTACAATTACTCTGGCAGCTCAGGGAAATAAAGTTGCCTATTTATCTTTAGACCAGGTCTATTTCAGGAAGTGACACTGCAGGCTTTCTCACATGGCTGTGCCACAATGACCACCATCTTGACCTGGGAAGACCACCTGGGGAATGAGACAATTCAGGTATCTTACCAACTCATTCTTGACTATTCCTTAAATAATTATTACTGACTAAAGAAAACTCATTTTTATGATTTGGCAACATGAACTACTTATGCATCACTAAGTCATTCTGAGCAGTCTTTATAAAATAACGGCAACATAAATGCACAAACAGTAAAACGTGAAGGCTCAAACTTTGCTCGGTTTTTCGAGATGTGAATAAATCATTAAAGCCAGAAAATCATGAAATTTTATAACAAATGACTTTGAAATTGCTAGCACTTCCCTGATTTTCTGGAATTGTGCCAGTATCAGATTTAAATCTTATGCTTTGATTCTGGCTTGTGATATATAGAGATCCCAAGTTCAAAACAGCCTTAAATAGTGTAGTATCTTTCTTCAATGATCAATCATTTCGGTTGCCTAGGAGTTGTTTTATTCTCCATAGGTTTTTATTACGTATATGTATATAGAAATATTCATTCAATCAATTTCAATCAATGGTATTTATAAAACACTTACTTTTTTTTCTTTTTTAATGGTATTTGTTAAGTGCTTACTATGTGCCAGGCACTGTATTAAGCGTTGGGGTAGATACAGGCTAATCAGGTTGGACACAGTCCATGTCCCACATGGGGCTCACAGTCTTCATCTCCATTTTACAGATGAGGTAACTGAGGCACAGAGAAGTGAAGTGATTCGCCCAAGGCCACACAGCCGACAAGTGGTGGAGCTGGGATCATAACCCAGGTCCTTCTGACTCCCAGGCCTGTGCTCTATCCACTAGGCCACACTGCTTCTCTATTAGTGTGTGCAGAGTGCTGTACTAAGTGCTTGGGAGAGTACAATACGATAGTGTTCGTAGACATTCCCTGCCCAAAAGGAGTTTACAGTCTACAGGAAGAGACTGACAATAAAATTAATTACAGACAGGGGAAATGGCAGAATGTAAAGGCCATTCATTCTCAGTCTCCTTTGCGGGCTCCTCCTCCCTCTCCCATCCCTTTACTGTAGTGGTTCCTCAAGGGTCAGTTCTTGGTCCCCTTCTGTTCTCTACCTATACTCACTCCCTTGGTGAACTCATCTGCTCCCATGGCTTCAACTATCATCTCTAAGCTGATGACACCCAAATCTATATCTCCACCCCTGTTCTCTCTCCCTCCCTCCAGACTTGTATCTCTGCCTGCCTTCAGAACATCTTCATCTGGATGCCTGCCCACCATCTAAAACTCAACATGTCCAAGACTGAGCTCCTTATCTTCCCTCCCAAACCCTGTCCTCTCCCTGACTTCCCCATCACTATAGACGGCACTACCATCCTTCCCATCTCACAAGCCCGCAACCTTGGTTTCATCCTTTACTTCGCGCTCTCATTCACCCCACACATCCAATCCCTCACCAAAACCTGCCAGTCTCACCTCCGTAATACCGCCAAGATCTGCCCTTTCCTCTCCATCCAAATCGCTCCCTTGATGCTTCAATCTCTCATCCTATCCTGACTGGATTACTGCATCAGCCTCCTTTCTGATCTCCCATCCTCCTGTCTCTCCCAGCTTCAATCTATACTTCACTCTGCTGCCCAGATTATCTTTGTACAGAAACGCTCTGGGCATGTCACTCCCCTCCTCAAAAATCTCCAGTGGTTGCCTGTCAACCATCGAATCAAGCAAGAACTTCTCACTCTCAGCTTCAAGGCTCTCCGTCACCTCGCCCCCTCCTACCTCAACCCTCTTATCTCCTTCTACAGCCCAGCCGGCACCCTCTGCTCCTCTGCCGCTAACCTCCTCACTGTGCCTCGTTCTCGCCTGTCCCGCCGTTGACTCCTGGCCAAAACCCTTCCTCTGGCCTGGAATGCCCTCCCTCCACACTTCCGCCAAGCTAGCTCTCTTCCTCCCTTCACGGCCCTGCTGGGAGCTCACCTCCTCCAGGAGGCCTTCCCAGACTGAGCCCCCCCTTTTTCCTCTCCTCCTCCTCTCCTCCCCATCTCTGCCCTCCCTCCGTCTGCCCTAACCTGTTCCCCTCCCCACAGCACTTATATATATATAATATATATATAATATATATAATATTATATATATAATATATATTAGTACATATTTATTACTCTGTTTTATTTGTACTTATTTATTATATTTATTTTATTGATGATGTGTATATAGCTATAACTCTATTTATTCTGATGGTATTGACACCTGTCTACTTATTTTGCTTTTTGTCTGTCTCCCCTTCTAGACTGTGAGCCCGCTGTTGGGTAGGAACCGTCTCTATATGTTGCCGATTTGTACTTCCCAAGCACTTAGTACAGTGCTCTGCACATAGTAAGCGCGCAATAAATACGACTGACTGAATGAATGAAAGGTACATAACTATTGAGGGCCTACGGGATAGGGTGGATATCCAGTGTTTGAGGGGTACAGATCCAAATGCATTGGCAATACAGAAGTGAGTGTGATTAGATGAAATAAGGGACTAATTAGGGAAGGCCTCTTGGAGGAGATAATGATTTTTAAAAGCTATGAAGGTGGGATCAGAGTGACGATCTGGCATATATGAACTGGTAAGGGAGTTCCAGGCCAAGAGGAGGACATGGGCAAGGGGTCAGTGGTGAGAAAGACGAGATCAAGGTACAGTGAATGGGTTGGCTTTGGAAGAGTGAAGCATGTGGACTGGACTGTTGTAGGAGAGCAGCGAGGCGAGGTAGGAGGGAGAGAGCTGCTCTGCACACAGTAAGAGGTCAATAAATACCACCGATTAATTGTCTACATTGATAGGAAAGTCTGGGGAAGGATGGGGTTTGGGTGGGCTGATGGAGAATTCTGTTATGGACTGTTTTGTTAAGTAATTGTGTTGATTACTTGAAATACTTTTCATGCCTTGGTAGGTGTGTTTCCATGGTCATATTCTAGTCCTGTCATTTATGGAAAGAACTAAATGGAGAAATCCCAGGAAATACATGACTGCCTATCACTAGTGAATTGGAGCTAATAATTCTACCCTAGAATCTACCCCTCCATAACTATACATTACTGTGTACAGAGTACCAAGTACTAAGTACTAAGCGCTTGGGAGAATAAAATACAACAGAGTTGGTAGGCACATTCCCTGAACACAACGAGTTACATTCTAGATAGGAAGAGAGACAGACATTAATATAAATAAATTACAGATATGTACATAAGTGTACATAGGTACATAAATAAATACATGTATTTATTTATATTAAAGTCTGTCTCCATCCCTCTGGAGCTCGTTGTGGGCAGGGAATGTGCCTGTTCATTATTGTATCACACTCTCCCAAACACATGGTACAGTGCTGTGCACACAGTAAGTGCTCAATAAATGTGACTGAATGTACTGAATGCCAGTACTGTGGGGCTGAGGGAGGAGGGAATAAAGAGAGCAAACCAGGGCTATGCAGAAGGGAGTGGGAAAAGAGGAAATGAGGGCTTAGTCAGAGATCACCTCTTGAAAGATATGTGCCTTTAATAAGGCTTTGAAGATGGGGATAGTAACTGTCTGTGCGATATGAAGAGGGATGACGTTCCAGGCCAGAGGCAGGACGTGGGAGAGAGGTGGGCAGCGAGATAGACGAGATCGAGGCATAGTGAGTAGGTTACTGTTAGAGACAGAAAGTGAAGGTGATCCTACCTAGAAGAAAGGCCACGGGACTGGGTGTCAGGAGGCCTGGATTCAAATCCCTGCCCCAGTTTCCTTATCTGTGAAATGGGGATTAGATTCTTGCTCTCTATCCCTCTTAGATTGTGAGCCTCATGTGAAACAGAAACTTGTTTCTACCCTAGTGCTTGGTACATAATAAGGACCTAATGAATACCCTAACTAACTTACTTTAAGGTCACCCTCCCACCCAAACAGACTCATCCTTTGGGACACTAAATAAACCTGCTGGAGAAAGAGCCGCTTGCCCTAAGGCCTAACAATGACTGTTTCCATATCCTCCCTATCCACTCACGTCCTTCCCCCAATTGAATTCCAAATCTTGCCTGTCCCTGGTTTTATAATGGGGCTAGCAAATTTGGGGTACATCTTGTTGATTTTGGTAGAAAAAATGAACACCAGAATTCTCCTCCTCGATAATCAAGATGATAATGCTCTGTATTGTTGTTTGGGCAGAGATAACCACATAATTTTTTCCAAGTTTTAGAATGCACTCATTCCCATGAAAGTAAAGTACACAACTATTTTTAAAATAAGACACACACATTACAAATTAAGGACTAAATTAAATCCATTTAGTAATTCTAATCCCAATGTCCATTTGCTGTTTTGCTATTGAATACCTGATTTAGCATTTAGCACATAGCCCAGTGCTTAGCACATAGTACATGCTCAAAAAATACCATCACTTCTACCATTATTCAGCACAGCTATAGAAGTTCAAACATTATGTGGAATATTTGGAAACTACTTAGTGCCCACATTATAAAATATCCAGCTGCCAGCAAGATCTCTCCAGACTAATTTCTGATATGAAAGGAGCATTCCTAATTTACACAGCTTCCCACAATATACCTGTAGGGAAACAGCTGCTGGAGGTTTTGGTCCAGTTCAAAACAGCAAAGCTTTTCAGCGTCTCTTACTCTCTTTCTGTATCCTCTATTTTTCCACTTACTCCCAAAACAAGCAGAGACAGTTTTTTTTCCTTTTTCTCTCCTGCCTCACAACCCATGAAGCATTTTGTGACCTTGTTCCCCTCCCTTCATTCAAGTACAATCAACTGACTGCTCCCTTTGGCCTTGACCCAACGACCCCCATTCTTTTCTCTTTTGAGAAGCTTCCTTTTCCTGTCCCTCCCAGTCTCATAATCTGCTGTTACTCCACCAGGCTCCAGTCTGCCAACATTCTACAGGATAGTGTGAGGCTAGAAGCTGGTCAAATAGTCTCTTCTGTAGTTGTCCAAGACCTGGAGAACCCTCTAGAAGGATTTGGGCAAGGGTTCCCAGAGACCCAGGCCCAGGAAGGCCAAAACTGAAAATATGGAATTAGGAATTCCAAAAAATAAACGATTCAGAAATACCAGGCTTCAGTTCCATTTCTAGGCTACGGTTTGAGATAGTTTTCTTTTGTTAGCTCAAACCACCAATTCACTACAGATTTCCACTAGCATTTTCCTGCAATTCAATAGGAAATCTGAAATGATCAGAGGCCACAATTAACCTGATAGCAAATATCCACATACTGCTTCAGAGTAAAAGCAACCAAATGAAAAACATGGTTCTTAAGATAGGTTGACAGTAGTGGACCTGAATAATTTAAAATAATATTATTACCCCCTACAGTCGTTCAGTACCTAAATAGGTCTTTTTCTTAAAGGCTCTTAAAACCTAAATTCTAATATTAGATTATCTCTTCTGACACATAAAAAAAATCAAGTGTCTTGCCTTGGACCCCAAAACAGATCAGTTGCAATGATAGAAACGGAAATCAGTATTTTTCACCCCCAAGTTCCCATGATCTAGCTCCCCACAGCCAAGTCATAAACTTCTGAAATAAAAGGATCTGAAAGGAAACGGCCAATCAGACCTAACTACCCCAGACATACTGGGCATTATTTTGATAACTAGAAAAGCAAATAGTAGGTGGCGGATTCTTGATATATCGCTTTTTATCTAAGAATACAACACTCTATATATGTCATTCAGAATTGAACTACTTTTAATGTTTGTAACTGTAACATGCACATGACCAAGCGGGGAAACAACTTTATGGGCTCAACCACCAGAAATACAAATGTTCAAAGGCTTCCCAATGTGCTCTGTATCTGACATCAACATCAGACAGAGAGGGGCAGACAGGGGAGACTAAAAATCATCAGTTGGGCAGAGGAGACAGACTTGTAAACTAAAATAAAAACATACATTAGATACACGCATGCTGTACAAAGAGAATATAAAACAGGTTAACATATTTTTCTCACTGGTGAGGTAAGTTCACTCTATCTTATTAATGTCACTCTGGATCACTGGTAGCCTATTTCTTCCAGGCAGGAGGAGTGAATATGAAGCCTTCATAGTTGCTATATAATTTTCCTCTTTCACTTGACACTGTCATATGTGAATACATGGCCTAGAGATATGCAAGCATATTCTTTCTTTCATATTTTCATTTGAGAACACCTGATAATGGTGTGTTTCTGACAGCATACTTTAGAGAGCAACATGTAGCCTGTGATGGTTATACATACTCCAAGCCCTCAACAAAACCAATGAAAACCAAAGTGTATTAAAGTTTAAATCCTTTAATGCGTATTTAAATGATATTAGTCTATCCCTATCTCAAGTTTGGACAAAAAAATGTTTTGCTACAATAACAAGACAAACCCATCAATATGTTTTGGTGTGGATTGTCACCTGAATAATGCTTCAGACAAGGAAACTAAATTTGGGCGATCAATCAATAATATTTATTGAGTGCTTACTGTGTGCAGAACACTGTACTAAGAGCTTGGGAGAGTGCAATACTCCAGAGTTGGAAGGTGGAATCCCTGCCCACAAGGAGGTTACAGTCTAAAGAGCGAGACATACATTAAAATAAACTATGGCTAGGGGAAGTAGTCGAGTATAAAGATTTTACATAAGTGCCATGGGGGTGGAGCGAGTATCAAAGCACTGAAGTGGTACAGACCAAAGAACACAGATCATGCAGAAGGGTGGGCAAATAGAGTGGGAAAATTAGGGTTCAGTAAGGGAATAATAATAATAATAATAATTATGGTATTCGTAGAGCGCTTACTATGCACTGGGGTGCATACAAGCAAACTGGGCTGGACATAGTCCCTGTCTCACATGGGGTTCACAGTCTCAATCCCCATTTTACAGATGAGGGCACCAAGACACAGAGAAATGAAATGACTTGCCCAAGGTCACACAGCAGACAAGTGGCAGAGCCAGGATTAGAACCATGACCTTCTGACTCCTAGGCCCATGCTCTATCCACTACACCATGCTGCTTCTCAAGGAAGACCTCTTGGAGGAGATGTGATATGACTAGGGCTTTATGAAGATGGGGAGAGTGGTGATCTGTCATCATCAGCATCAATGGTATTTCTTGGGCGCTTATAGTGTTCACAGCACTGTACTAAGCACTTGGGAGAATACAAAGCAACAGAGCTGGTATACACATTCCCTGCACACAACAAGCCTACAGTCTAGAGGGGGAGACAGGTTAACATAAATACATAATTTACCATATATAATTTATAAATATATACATAAGTGCTGTGGGGTTGAAGGTGGGGCGAATGTTAAGTGCTCAAATGCTCAAATCATCTAAGTGCACAGATGATGCAGAAGGGAGAGGGAGCCAGGGAAAAGAGGGCTTAATCAGGGAAGACCTCTTGGAGGAGATTTGTCCTATTAAAGGCTTCAAAGGTGGGGAGATTTGTGGTCTTGTGAATATGGAGAGGGAGGGAGTTCTAGGCTGGAGGGAGAATGTGGGCAAGGACTCAGTGGCAGGATAGATGAGAAGCAGCATGGCCTAGTGGACAGAGTACAGGCCTGTCAGCTCCACCACTTACCTCCTGTGTGACCTTGGGCAAGTAACTTAACGTCTCTGTGATTCAGTTACCACATCTGTAAAATGGGGATTGACACTGTGAGCCCTATGTGGGAAGGGGACTGTGTCCAACCTGATTAACTTGCATCTACCCAAGTGCTGAGTACAGTGCCTGGCACACAGTAAGCACTTAACAAATATCATAAAAAACCCCAAAATGAGAACGAAGTACAGAGAGTAGGTTGGAATTAGAGGAGCGATGTGTAAGGGCTGGGTTATAGTAGATCAGTGAAGATAAGTAAGCAGTTAATAAAAATGTTTAATGAGTATAGTTAGAATAGCATAAAATGTCTTTAAATTGCAATGTTTGATTTGTGAGATGAGATTTTTTCCATATATGGACATCATTCTCAGTTATATACTTCTTTCCCCCTTGAAGTATATGGTCTAGAAAAAGGACTACAAAATTAATATTCCTTTATATATATTCTATAACAAAAAGGGGGCTTGTATTTAAAACTAATAAACACTTTGTCGTGAAGGAATGAATAATCACTTTCATGCTTCAGTTTAATTTTATGTAGTCTAATGCTTATTTCCACCATTCCTTTGTTGAATCTTCAAGCTTTACTTCAACTACGTAAACATCAGTGAAGAGATAAACTGTCAAGTACTTTATCAGAAAGTAATGGCCATACAGAAAGTAATACTGAAGCCACAGTCCTGGAAAGGACAATTCGTACAAGGCTGTTGAAAAGGATAAAGAAACCTCATGTTCCTCCCCATCCCAACATTCACACTCTCTTCAACCTTCCCCAACCACCAAAATAAAAAAGCACACATCCAGAGTATCTCTATTGGTATCATGAAGCTAATCTTACTTCACAGAAAGAGATAATGTTTGGCTAATTCCCCAAGAAGGATCATTTTAGAGATGGCTTTACCAAGTGATTATTCCCTTTTTCAAGTCTCCTAAGGATTGACTTCGGTATTCCTGTCAAAGAGAGGGTGGATAGGGAAGGAGGTAAGGTGGGACAGGGTCCTGCCTCCTCCACCACAGGGCTGCCCACTCTCTCTCCCTCCCACCTCCCCACCTTCCCCCGACCATCCCCTGCCACCTCCCTGGAGACCACTTATTTACCAACAATTTTCCTGGAGCTGGAAGCATAGGTCTTGAGTGAGAATGGCTCACCCCACAGCCTGGGTGCTGAGTACGATAGAGTGCAGACTGGGAATAAGGTCGTGGTGGTATTTAAGTGCTTACTATGAGTCAAACGTTGCACTAAAGGACTGGGGTAGGGGTAGATAAAAACTGATCACATCTCACATGGGGTTCAGAGTATAAGTAGGAGGGAAAACAGATATTGAATCCCCATTCTGCTGATGAGGGAAGTGAGGCACAGAGATGCTAATGACTTGCCCAAGGTCACACAACAGGCAAGTGGTGGACCTGGGATTAGAACCCAGGTCCTCTGACTTCTAGGACCATGCTCTTTCCACTAGGCCACACTGCTGGCATGTGCATGTGTGTGTTTGTTTTTTTGTGGTATTTGTTAAGCACTTACTATATGCCAGGCACTGTACTAAGCGCTGAGGTAGATACAAGCTAATCAGTTGGGACACAATCCATGTACCAAATGGAGCTCACAGTATTAATCCCCATTTTACAGATGAGGGAACTGAGGCCCAGAGAAGTGAAGGGAGTTGTCCAAGGTCACACAGCAGACAAGGGGCAGAGCCGGGATTGGGATCCAAGTCCTTCTAACTCCCAGCTTCATGCCCTATCCAATAGGCCACTCTATTCTTGGCCAGTGGTTTGAGGTTACTCTGTGAGAGCGGACAAGAGAGTGGAAGAGAAGAGAGAAGCAGCATGGCTCAATGGAAAGAACACGGGTTTGGGAGCCAGAAGTCATGGGTTCTAATCCCGGCTGCCACTAGTCAGCTCTGTGACTTTGAGCAAGTCACTTAACCTCTCTGTGCCTCAATTCCCTCATCTGTAAAATGGGGATTAAGACTGAGCCCCACGTGGGACAACCTGATTACCTTGTATCCCCCCAACGCTTAGAACGTGCTTGGCACATAGTACGTGCTTAACAAATACCATCACCATCAAGTTGTGGAGGTCCAGAAAAAGTGGCCCCATGCTCTCACCTTCACCACTCAACAAGAGGGTATTGAGTCATTGGCACAAAACTGGCAGATTTTGCCACCAATCAGATCTGGCTTAGGCATGGCGAATTTGCTCATTCTGCCTGAGAAACGTATCAGAGGAGGGGGAAGGAGAGGTATTATCTTAAACCAATGCTTTAATTGGAGGAATCCAAAAAACAAAAGTTGCCTAGAAGCATTCAGTTTCAAGGGAGTCATAGATTAGCAAACTGCTCCTCCATTGTGTACTTTCTCTTATTTAAAATGTCCCAAATTTCATTTTGGGTTATTTGCTAATAACAATGGTAATTTTAATACATATAATTGCAGCACTGAGACTACCTAGCAAAATATTACTTCCATGTCTATAATTTTGTTTGTTTACTTTAAATGTAGGTGTCTTTTCTCCCATTCCAGTTGAGAACTCCTTGATCTTCCCACCAAAATCAGGTAAGATAGTTTGGTACCAGCCCAATTTAAGCTTTTGGAGATCATTGGACTCACTGTGTATAATACAGTCATCTGTAGTAAATCCAGGTCTCTCTAATGAGTGGAAGATTAAGTACTACAGTAACTCTTCATTTAATTTAATTTGACCAGCCATCCCACATTAGACAAGATGATCACAGTTTTCAGAGTTCATCCTGGGACCATGAACACTCTGGAGAGCCACAGTAAGAAGCCTATTTCAGCCAAGATGGTGGAATAGGATCCAAAAGCTATATTGTCATGGTGGTGGCATGGGAACAGGAAGAAGCAGCACGAGAAGCAGCATGGGGAGGTGGAAAGAGCATGGGCCCAGGAGTCAGAAGGTCATGGGTTCTAATACTGCTTCACCACTTGTCTGCTGTATGGTCTTGGGCAAGTCATTTCACTTCTCTGGGCCTCAGTTACCTCATCTGTAAAATGGGGATTGAAACTGTGAGCCCTACATGGGCCAGGGACTGTGTCCAACCTGATTTGCCTGTATCCACCCCAGTGCTTAGTACAGTGTCTGGCACATAGTAAGTGCTTAACAAATACCATAATTTTTATTATTATAATAAGAAAGGGTAATATAGGTGAGACTGCCCAATCTACTTATTTTTCTTCCCTGGAGTAACAGGAATATATCCCATATGGCTTAAGCAGCCTGACAATAGAAGCTCTTGTACATAGGAGTGGAAGCCAACTGGATCAGTGCAAGAGAGGCAGTGGGATCAGTCCAATGGGGAAGGGGGTGAAGGAAGAAAAGGAGAAAAGGGAAAAAGAGAGAAGGGGGAAACGAGAAAAGGAAGAATAAATGAAGGAGGGGAGAAAAGATAGAAAGTATAAGGATGGGAGAGAAGAGGAGAGGAGGAAAGAAGGAAACACAGAGTCCCAATCATGACTCTACCTCCTCCATGAAACTGGTAGTATGCAGAGGTGGGAAACATGGAAGTCAAAAAGTCATAGATCGCCTCACCTGCAAACGTCTGCAGTTGCAACAGGGAGTGAAGAAGAGGGATAAATGGTGGGCAGGAGCCCTAAAACAATTGTCAGAGTAGTGTGATAACCACTGCATGATAGAATAAACCTCACACAGAGCATAAGAAAGATTCGCATGCAAAAAGAGAACAGTGATATTTTAAAAGCAAATTAAATTTAAATTTTTCAAGGCACTGTTCATCTGAAGTGAAAGTACATGCTGTGACAACTTTTTAAGGTGCAGTGAGAATATTTCTATTTTCTATTATTTGCCCATCTTTACATGCATCCTGTACCTGTGAGCTTTATTACCTCTGTTAACTCCATATCCTTGATGACACCAGCAGAGGTACTTCTCACAATAAAGCTATTTAATGTTGAAACATAACAACGATTGAGCCTTCAGGTCACATCTTCCATGTCCCACCCCTACCCCCTCTACTGTACAATTTAGATTTTTAAAATTTGAAGGTGCTTTCACTTAAATATTTAAGGTGGGAATGTGCAAAGTTGAATTTGTTCCTCAACAATAATCTTCCAAAACCTATCCAAACTATTCCACAAAGAGAATAACATAAGTTTTGGAAGGTTTCAGTTAAATTAGAAAAAAAAGTCAGTCTCCACAGATACAAGCACTTTGGGTTTTAATATATTATTTTGATACTCTCCTGTTTTCTTATGTTGAGAATGTCAATTCGGGCCCAGTTTATTTTTATGTCAACTAAAGTAAAAGAAAAAAGAGGAGAAAGGCCTTACATAGAAATAATTGAGCCTGTTTGTTCATTTTTTCCCAGGGAAACATGGGGCGAAAGTTTTGAAGGCCAAGATATGTGGCCTGAAAGGTGAAATAAATCAAGGACTCTGATGAAATTTCAGATGCATATAACAAAAGTCTGGAAAGTTGCTCTTTAATGTGCCATCAGAATACACAATTTGGAAAGATGAGAACAGCTTCTGGTCCCCATGATACACCTTCTGGTTCATTACTTCATTAAACTGCACATATAGGAGGATGTCTGTGAGAGAGGTTGGCTTTCTCACTTTCCTAAGGCTGCTGAGAGACAGCATGCTACTCAAGGCAGCATGTAGGACTTGTTTGGGCTATAAAGTTATGGGGCAATTGCTTCAGTTGCCAGACTACATCTATGGCCCCTGGATGGAAATTACCAACTTTTATAGGTTCCTAAAAACATTTCATAGTGTCTACTGCACAATGTGGGAGCTGCAGAAAAGACCCATTGGCAGCAGCAGTATAATTAAAAGCCCCAAGAAGGGAGGAAAAAGTAGGCATTAGGTTGCTTCTGTCCCCTTGTAGAAAAGTAAGATAAAAAAAAACCCACTTCAAATAATGTTAAAAAGCATGCTCTTATAGCTAAAAATAAAAACTGTATCTCACAAAAACTTGCCCTTATGACTTGGGAATTTCTTTGTCTAATACATTAACTTCTTATCTGATTATGGCAAGTACATTAAAGGTTTTATTAGAATTTTGGTTCCTTGTTATTTTCACCTTTTATGGGTTTTTTCCTGTTTCAAATCTAACACCAGAAATCTAGGTCAGAACCACTCAGTGTCAAATATCCTATATAAAATCACAAAATCACAGGTCTGCCAGGGATCCCAAGAGATCTTGCCATCCATCCCATTGCACTTAAATAGAAGAATCCATTCCCCTCTTTCTTTCACTCTTGTTGCAACCTGAAATTTGGTATCAAAATGCCCATTTTTGTAATATTAAAACAATTCTGGTCATTGAACAGGGTAAATAAGGACCAAATAGAACAGCCAGCTTGCTGAGCTGTCACCAGCCTCTTATCACTTTTATTACAGAGCAGCAAGAATTACCTTTCTCGATGACTCTGTCCTCCAAAATCCTACCTATGCTCTCCTATTTTCTTTCTGGTATTTGTTAAGTGCTTACTATGTGCTAGACACTGTACTAAGCACTAGGGTAGATACAAGATAATCAGGTTGGATACAGTTCATGTCCCACATAGGGCTCCCAATGTTAATCCCCATTTTAATAATAATAATAATGATTATGGTACTTGTTAAGCACTGAATATGTGCCAGGCACTGTAGTAAGCACTGAGGTGGATACAGGCAAATCGGGTTGGATACAGTCCTTGTCCCACATGGAGTCTCAATCCCCATTTTACAGATGAGGTAACCAAGGCTCAGAGAAGTTAAGTGACTTGCCCAAGGTCACACAGCAGACACATGGTGTAGTCAGGATTAGAACCCATGACCTTCTGACTCCCAGTCCCATGCTGTATCCACTCTGCCACGCTGCTTCCCTATTTACTTAGATTATCAATCATTCAATCAATCATTTTTATTAAGTATTCACTGTGTGGAACACACTGCAGTAAGCACTTGGAGGAAGTACAATATAATAGAGCATATAATAATATATACAGCACCTGTATATATGTTTGTACAGATTTATTACTCTATTTATTTTACTTGTACATATTTACTATTCTGTTTTGTTAATGATGTGCACCTAGCTTTACTTCTATTTATTCTGATGACTTGACACTTGTCCACATGTTTTGTTTTGTTGTCTGTCTCCCCCTTCTAGACTGTGAGCCCGTTGTTGGGTAGGGACTGTCTCTATATGTTGCCAATTTGTACTTCCCAAGCGCTTACTACAGTGCTCTGCACAGAGTAATTGCTCAATAAATACAATTGAATAAATGAATAATAGAGTTGATAGGCACGTTCCCTGCCCGCAAGGAGATTATGGTCTAGAAGAGGAGGAGAACATTAAGATGAATAAAAACATTACAGATATGTATATGAGTGTTGTGGGGCCGAGGGTAGTGTGAATAAAGGGTGAAAATCCAGGTACAAGGGTGACACAAAAGGGAGTGGAGAGGAAATGAGGGCTTAGTTGGGGAAGGCCCCTTATTAAAAGATGTGCTTTTAATAAGGCTTTGAAGGTGGAGAGAGTGATCGCCTGTCAGATATGAAGGGTGAAGGAGTTCCCGGCCAGAGGCAGGACATGGGCGAGATGTTGGTGGCAAGATAGATGAAACTGAGGTGCAGTGAGTAGGTTGGCATTAGATGAGAGAAGTGAGTGTACTAGGTTGTAGTAGGCAATCAGCAAGGTAAAATAGGAGGGGGCAAAATGATTGAGGGCTTTAAAGACTTTAAAGACTTTTAGACTGTAAGCCCACTGTTGGGTAGGGGCTGTCTCTATATGTTGCCAACTTGTACTTCCCAAGCGCTTAGTACAGTGCTCTGCACACAGTAAGCGCTCAATAAATACGATTGATTGATTAAAGCCAATGGTAAGGAGTTTCTGCTTGTTATGGAGGTGGATGGGAAGTGGAGGTTATTGAGGAGTGGGGAAACATGGACTGAATGGTTTTGTAGAAAAATGATCCAGGCAGCAGAGAGCCTGGCCTGGAGAGTGGAGAGACAGGAGGAAGGGATGTCAGCAAAGAGACTGATACAGTAATTAAAATGGGACTGGATAAGTGCTTGACAATGTGGTAGCAGTTTGGTTGGAGAGGAAAGGGCAGATTTTAGTGGTGTTGTGAAGGTTGAACCAACAGGATTTGGTGATGGATTGAATATATGGGGTTGAATGAGAGATGAGGATAACTTTGCGAGATACAGAGATGGTGGTGCTGTCTATAGTGATGGGAAAGACAAGGAGGAGGGCAGGGTTTGGGAGGAAAGATGAGGAATTGTGTTTTAGACATGTAAAACTTGAGGTGATAGTGGGACATCCAAGTAGAGATGTCCTGAAGGCAGGAGCAAATGTGAGACTGCAGAGAAGGAGAAAGATCAGGGCTGGAGAAGTAGATTTAGGAATCATCTGCATAGAGATGGTTGTGGAAGCCATTAAAGGACTTGACTGTGGGCTTCAAGTCATCCTATCACTTGTCTCCCCCTGACCTAACTAACTGTCCTTTCCCTTTTGCAACTACATCTTGGCTTGGGTTCTCAGCAATACCTCGCCAAACCTGATCTCCATCTCCCCTAAACCATTCTAGGGCCTTTGAGTCACTCTACATGCCATTCCCATTTCATAAAAGGTCCTCCAGTTCTATGCCTCCAGACCAGTCTTTTCCCCTCCTCTAAGGTTCTACAAAGCACACCTCCTTAAAAGTGGTTTCTTGAAGTAAGAACTTATGCTGTGGCTCTGTAGAACCTGTATATACATTTATATCATTGCCCCTTATATGCTCTCAGGCCTCAGATGTTTTGGTATAATTTCATGGTAATTGTGCTCTCCCATCGCTCCACTTTTTACTATATACAAGGCCCATGCTTTATCCTGCTTTTGAAATAACTCATCGTATCTAGTTCACTGCTCTTCATAAAGTAGGTATTATGGACAGTTGGCAATTCTAATTGAGGATGATCTGCAAGCAAAACAATCCTTAGATTCCAAAGTTCAATAATGAATAAAACATACAGTGCTCTGCACCCAGCAAACATAAAATAAATACAACTGATTGACTGACTGATTGATTGATTGATAGATAAGTTCCTCCGCTGGATTGTAAGCTCCCTGTGGGCAGGGAACGGGCCTCTCAACTCTGTTATATTGTACTGTCCTAGAGCTTAATACAGTGCCCCTGCACACAGTAAGTACTCAATAAATAAGATTTACTGACTGGTTGATGAATGACGGTGACATGGCCAGTGGCTCCAAAACATTTTTAAAGGGGTTCTCTTTCCCACGTCCTCCCTCTGACTTGAAACTCCCTCCCCATCCATATTAATCAATCAATCAATGAGTTATCCAAGGGACTGGGTGTAGACGGGAGCAGGAGTTGGGGACCCTTGAGGGTCCGAGGATGGAGGGCAGAGGAAGAACCTGCCAAAAAAATAGAGAAGGAGCAGTCAGACAGATAGGAGGAGCAGATAGTGTTTCAAGGACAAAGGGGTGGTCCACAATATCGAAGGCAGAAGGGAGTAGAGACCATCAGATTTGATGAGAAGAAAGAAGGTCACTGGTGACTTTAGAAAGGGTTCTTATCTATTCTCTCAGAAACCAGATTGGACGGGATCAAGGAGAGAACTGAAGGAGAGGCAGTGGAGCCAGCGGGTGCAGACAACTCAAGGATTTAGGAGAGGACTGGTTGGAGGGAGATGGGGTGATAACTGGAGGAAGCTGTGGGGTCAGGAAAGGGTTTTTTTTAGGATTAGGGGACATGTAAGTGTATTTGAAAGCAGTGGGGAAGAAATCATTGGGGAGTGAACAGCTGAAGATGGCAGTCACGAAGAACGGAGGGGGCAAGTGTTTTATTAAGGTATGAAGGGATGGGGTCAGAGGCGCAAATGGGGGGGTAGATATTTAGAGGAGGCAAGACCTCTCTTCTTGAGCTACTGACGGGAATGATGATGGTATTTGTTAAGCGCTTACTATGTGCCAAGCACTGTTCAAAGCACTGGGGTAGATACAAGGTAATAATAATAATAATAATAATAATGGTATTTGTTAAGCACTTACTATGTGCAAAGCACTGTTCTAAGCGCTGGGGAGGTTACAAGGTGATCAGGTTGTCCCACATGGGGCTCACAGTCTTATGTGGGGAGACCCAGAGAGGGCAGACGAGGAGGGGTGACTGGACAGGAGCAGGGGAGATTCTCTCACCCTCTTACCTGCTTTTGATGCTACTGACTACTCCCTCATCCTTGAAACACCATCTAGCCTCAATTTTTCTGGAAGTACTATCCTAAAAACCAATCAATCGATCAATCAATCCTATTTATTGAGTGCTTACTGTGTGCAGAGCACTGTACTAAGCCCCGGGGAGAGTACAATATGAAAGAGTTCATAGATACATTCCCTGCTTACAGCCTGTAGGGGGACAACAAACATTAATATGAATAAATTACAGATATCATCAATCGTATTTATTGAGCGCTTACTATGTGCAGAGCACTGTACATAAGTGCTGCGGGGCTGAGTTAGGGTAAATAAAGGTTACAAATACAAGTGCAAGGGCAATGGAGAAAACAGTGGGAGAAGAGGAAATGAGGGCTTAGTTATGGAGGGCCTCTTGGAGATGTGCTTTTAATAAGCTTTAATAAGCTTTTTACATGTCCAAGACTGAACTCCTTATCTTCCCTCCCAAACCCTGCCCTCTCCCTGACTTTCCCACCACTGTTGACTGCACTACCATCCTTCCCGTCTCACAAGCCCGCAAGCTCAGTGTCATCCTCGACTCCACTCTCTCGTTCACCCCTCACATCCAATCCATCACCAAAACCTGCTGGTCTCACCTCCGCAACATCGCCAAGATCCGCCCTTTCCTCTCTATACAAACTGCTAACCCTGCTCGTTCAATCTCTCATCCTATCTCAACTGGATTACTGCATCAGCCTCCTCTCTGATCTCCCATCCTCCTTTCTCTCCCCACTTCAATCTATATTCATGCTGCTGCCCGGATCGTCTTTGTGCAGAAACGCTCTGGGCATGTTACTCCCCTCCTCAAAAATCTCCAGTGGCTACCAATCAACCTAAGCATCAGGCAAAAACTCCTCACTCTCGGCTTCAAGGCTCTCCATCACCTTGCCCCCTCCTACCTCACCTCCCTTCTCTCCTTCTACAGCCCAGCCCACACCCTCTGCTCCTCTGCTGCTAACCTCCTCACTGTGCCTCGTTCTCGCTGTCCCACCGTCGACCCCCGGCTCACGTCATCCCCCTGGCCTGGAATGCCCTCCCTCCGCACATCCGCCAAGCTAGCTCTCTTCCTCCCTTCAAAGCCCTACTGAGAGCTCACCTCCTCCAGGAGGTCTTCCCAGACTGAGCCCCCTCCTTCCTCTTCCCCTCCTCCCCCTCCCCATCCCCCTACCTTACCTCCTTCCTCTCCCCACAGCACCTGTATATATGTATATATGTTTGTACATATTCATTACTCTATTTATTTTACTTGTACATATTTATTCTATTTATTTTATTTTGTTAATACGTTTTGTTTTGTTGTCTGTCTACCCCTTCTAGACTGTGAGCCCGCTGTTGGGTAGGGACCATCTCTATATGTTGCCAACTTGTACTTCCCAAGCGCTTAGTACAGTGCTCTGCACACAGTAAGCGCTCAATAAATACGACTGAATGAATGAATGAATGAATGAATAAGGTTTTGAAGGTGGGGAGAGTGATTGTTGGATATGAAGAGGTAAGGCGTTCCAGGCCAGAGGCAGGACATGGGCAAAAGGCTGGCAGTGAGATAGATGAGATCATTGTACAGTGAGTAGGCTGGCATTACAGGAGTGAAGTTTGATGATGATGATGACATTTATTAAGCGCCTACTATGTACCAAACACTGTTCTAAGTGCTGTAGAGATACAAGGTAATCAGGTTGTCCCATGTGGGGCTCACAGCCTTAATCCTCATTTTACAGATGAGGTAGCTGAGGCACAGAGAAGTTAAATGATTTGTCCAAAGTCACACAGCTGACAAGTGGCGGAGCCAGGATTAGAATCCATGACTTCTGACTCCCCAGCCCGTGCTCTTTCCACTGAGCCATGCTGCTTCAGAAATAGAACCAACATCTCTCAATCTAATGGTTTGGTTTCCACCCGACTGCAGTCCCTTTGTTTATGGTATATATTAAGCACTTACTATGTGCCAGCCACTTTACTAAGTGCTGGAGTAGATATGAGGTAATTGGATTGGACACAATCCCTGTCCCACATAGGGCTCACAGTCTCCCCATTTTACAGATGAGGTAACTGAGGCAAGAGAAGTAATAATAATAATAATAATAATAATAATAATGATAATAGCGATGGAATTTGTTAAGCACTTACTATGCGCCAAGAACTGTTCTAAGCACTGGGGTAGATACAAGGTAATCAGGTTGTCCCACGTGGGGCTCACAGTCTTAATTCCCATTTTACAGATGCGGTAACTGAGGCACAGAGAAGTTAAGCAACTTGCCCAAAGTCACAGAGCTGGTAAGTGACGTAGTAGGGATTAGAACCCATGACCTCTGACTCCCAAGCCCATGCTCTTTCCACTAAGCCATGCTGAAGTGTGTGGGCTGGGTTGTAGTAGTAGTAGGACTCTGTTCTGGGTCCCCTACTCTTCTAGCTCTTCACCCAGTCTCTCATAGAGCCCAGCAGCTCACATGGCTTATGGCTAGCACATATGGATTTCTTTAATACCCACTCTCAGCACTCTTGTATATGCATATTTATTACATTTCCCTTTATTTATCTTGACTACTCTGTAAATATTGTTATGCCTGCCTTCCTCATTAGAGCTCCTTTTGTGTAGGAAACATGCCACTTCTCTGTTTTATACTTTCCAAGTGCTTAATAGGGTGCACTGCTTCAAGTAGGTGCTCAATAGATATTGCTACTGCCACTATTACCACTGCTGCTGCTGCTACTGCTACTACTGCTACTACAGGTTATTGGTCATTTGATGGCTGATGAAGCAGCAGTGGTATGCAGTGACATCTTGGTAAGCTGCGCAGCACTATTTAGAAAGGCATTGCTCACCCTGAAGGTTTAAAGGGGACAGAAAAGGTGCCCTAGACGTTGCCTGTCTCACTAAACTCAAAAGTGGCTCAAAAGAGGGGCTTATCTGGTGAGCTTTGAGCTTGTGCTATAACGAGTGAATATAACAGTGATGGAGCCAGTATCAGTCAATCAATCAATGGTATTTTCTGAGGCCTTACTGCTGCAGAGCACTGAATGAAGCTCTTGGGAATATACAATTCAACAGAGTTGGTAAACATGATCCCTGCCCACAAGGGGATTACAGTCTACAGGGAGAGACAGACATTAAAATAGATCAAGGCTAGGGGGAACAGTAGGTTATAAGAATATTTGCACTGGGGCTGGGGTAGGTATCAAAGTGAGGACCAAACCTATTGGTGCAGCAAGTGAAACAATGAGGAAGGGAGTTCTGCTCATCCATTGGTCATTTCAGCCACACTCACACACGTGGATAGGATCTTGCCATCAACTCACTGCTCTCCTACTACAACCCAGCCTGCATACTTCATTCCTCTAATGCTAACCTTCTCACTATACCTCTATCTCACTGCCGACCCCTCACCCACGTCCTCCCTCTGGCCTGGAGTGCCCTCTCTCCTCTAATCTGACAAACAATTATTCTCCCCAACTTCAAAGCCTTACTGAAGGCACATCTCCTTCAAGAGGCCTTCCCTGACGAAGCCCCCCATACTCTTCTTCCACTCCCCTCTGTGTCACCCTGACTTGCTCCCTTTATTCATCTGTCCTCCCAGCCCCATAGCACTTATGCACATATCCGTAATTTATTTATGTATGACAATGTCTGCCTCCCCCTCTAGACTGTAAGCTCATTGTGGGAAGAGAATGTGTCTGTTTACTGTTATACTGTACTCTCTCAAGTGCTTAGTACAGTGGATCAAAAGGTCATTCTGCACACATCTCCCAACTCTTCAAAAGCTTTAATAGCTGTCCATTCTTCTCTATATCAAGCAGAAACTAGTGACAATCATTTTAAGGCACTGCATCATTTCTTACCCTCCTATGTAACCACTTTCTTCTCCCACTACACTCCAGTTCATACACTCTGTTCCACTCGAGCTTAAGCTATTCATTGTGCCTTGCTCTCATCTCTTCCACTGATGACCTCTTGCTCATGCCTTCCCCTTTGCCCAGAATCAATCAATCAATCAATCGTATTTATTGAGCGCTTACTGTGTGCAGAGAACTGTACTAAGCGCTTGGGAAGTACAAGTTGGCAACATATAGAGACAGTCCCTATCCAACAGTGGGCTCACAGTCTAAAAGGGGGAGACAGAGAACAAAACCAAACATACTAACAAAATAAAATAAATAGAATAGATATGTACAAGTAAAATAGAGTAATAAATACGTACAAACATATATACATATATACAGGTGCTGTGGGGAAGGGAAGGAGGTAAGATGGGGGGGACGGAGAGGGGGACGAGGGGGAGAGGAAGGAAGGGGCTCAGTCTGGGAAGGCCTCCTGGAGAAGGTGAGCTCTCAGTGGGGCCTTGAAGGGAGGAAGAGAGCTAGCTTGGCAGAGGGCAGATGGGTAGAGGGAGGGCATTCCAGGCCCGGGGGATGACATGGGCCGGGGGTCGATGGCGGGACAGATGAGAACGAGGCACGGTGAGGAGATTAGCGGAACATAGGAACATAGGAACCTCCTCCTATGTCATAGCCATCATGCCACAGCTCACCCCATCTTCAAAACCCCTTTAAAATCACATTTCTTCCAACAGACATTCTCTGATTCATTTCTAAGTTCCCCACCTTGTAGCTCCCAATTTCCACAGCAGCACTTTCATTCCACCTATGCACTAAAATACTCACAACTCTCCAAAGCTATGTACATACCTCACATACTCTATTGCTTCCTCCTATCTATTCTAATTCACTTTAGTGTGTTTGTTCCCTGCTAAATTGTAAGCTCTTTGAAAGCAGGAATAATGTCTATAATAGTATTGTACTCTCCCAAGAGCTTAGTTCAGTGCTCTGCACTCAGTAGGTACTCAATAAATACTATTGTTGATTGATTGATGCCACCATTATCATAAATCTAATTTAGTCCTTACAACACTCCAAAGTCCAGGCCTTTCTATTTTGTTATAATGGGTTTTTTTACACTAGTTTATACCTGTGAATTTTAGCATTTCTGACCTATGTCCCACCCAGCTCCATGCTTCCTCCTTGCTTGTCTTTCTTCCACAGTCTTCTGTTGCTCTCTGCTTTCTACATCTCATAGTCTTACTCTCAACTTAATTTTTCCTTTTCTGTCTTCTCTGTCCTTCATCTGTTCTTCTCCCTCTGTCATTCTCCTTGTTCCTCTATATGTCTGTCTTCTACTCTTCCCGTCATTCATCTGCTCCTGTATCCCTGACTCTACTTCTCATGTTGTATGTCCTCTTCTCTTCTTTTTGTCTGAGCTTCCATCAATCCTCTCTTCCTGTTACTGCTACTCTCCCTCCCATCATCCCTCTTCTCTCCATATTCCCCATTTTCTAAGATCTCTCCGCCCAATCCCCTTGATTGTCTCTTTTCCCTGCAAGACTCCCTCATTCTCTATTCCACACTAGTGTCAGAGAAACACTTGGATCCCATGCAGACCCCATGACCTGGTAGGTGACACAGTATTTATAGCCAGCGTCTTGGCGAGAGACCAAATTTTCAGGATATCCAGGGAGTTCCTGGCTCCCATTTCCTAATTTGGGATGAAGAAGAAGTCAAGGTGGTTCCCTTCCCTTCAGGACTGAAATGTGGACGCCCACCCCCTTCCCTGTAACACTCAACTCCCTAAATGGGGGGGGGGGGGGAGGCTATTAGCAGCTTTGTTCCTGCTCCTGTAGACTTGTCTACAGGAGCTTCAGGGGATGCCTGGGTTCCAATTCTAACTCTTGTGAGCTGGGAGAGGGGAGACCCTGAAATTTAACCCAGGATTAAATAAGAGTCCCAAGCATTTACTCTTTCTTATGAAAACTTAGGCACTGGGTTGGACCGGGACTTCTTCAGCCATGGCTGGGTAGATGGCTCTCCGTTGAAACTAAAGTGACAGCTGCCAACACTTTGGGGTTTCACGGCAGCAAGTAGGTGCCAAGGGCAAGTCACTTAACTTCTCTGTGTCTCAGTTACCTCATCTGTAAAACGGGGATTAAAGCCTCTTCCCTACAACTTTAAACTGTGAGACCCATGTGGGACAGGGACCATGTCAAGCCTGATAAACCTGTATCTGTCAGAGCACTTAGTACAGTGCTTGGCACATTGTAAGTGCTTAACAAATACCATAAAAAAAGGATTCCTACTGCGGCTTGGGCTCTGTTGCATACCACCCAGGGTTGTTCACAGATGTCCTAGTTTCTGTCCCACTGCTCCAGCCCACCCATGACATCCTCTCCTAGCAAATGTGTGGTAAGGAGAGGAGCAAAGGAGGATAAGAGAGGAGCAAGTAGAACAGGAAGGGATAGGTTCAAACATGGAAGTCTGACTGGGTACTTCTGGAAGACATACTCTCCTTCGGCTGAAGTATTGTAAGGGTGGCAGTGCAGTCAGAGGTTTGGGGCAATGGGCAGTTTGCAGTGGTCTGGAACAGCAGTATACCCTACAAAGAAGCATTTTCCTCGAAAGATTGTAGTTGGGGCTGCTTAGCTGTACTTCCTCCAATTGGAACCAAAATCAGCCATCCTATATTTAAGGCTACTGAGAAAGATGTGGAATTAGGAACTTCATCGAGGATCCAATTGCTAGGTCTGTGTTGGCCCCAGGAACCATAGCTGAACCAGATTTCCAAACCAGACAAGATCAAAGTTGGGATTTAATTAGTACCACAAACTGGAAAAGATCACAACAGAAAATACTAAAGTCAATATTTACAAGGTATTATTTAAACCCACTGAGGTTCAAGACTGCCAGAGCCAACCAGACGTTTTGGTTAACAGAAGTCAGACACCATGTACCCTAGCCATGTGACTGGCTGCCTGAGAGCTCTGCTTGGGGGAAAGCTTGGGAAGTAGGGGTTAGTCTAAAATGCCTCCCCCCCAAAAGAAAAGATTATGTGAATGATCAAATTACCTTGCTCTAGCCTCCTTTTTACCCCAGGTATATCTTGGGCCGAGAGACATTCTAAACAGCACAAAGATATTTTCTGATTGGGACTCAGGGAAACAGAGAGGGAGAGATAGCCCATGGCAAGGCCAAAACAAAGCTAACTGCTTTTTCTAGCTCCTTCCACAGGAGAACCAGGCCCTGCCCCAAGGTGGGTAGAGTTTCTCTTCCATTGGTTTAGAAGCCAATCTCTTTCCAGAATATCCATATGCATCTGGAAAACATAAGCAAAGCCAGCCCCTTTGCACCATGGTGTTTGCATTTCTTGTTTCCTTCCCTACAACCCTCCTGCCCACTAGGGCCTTGTTTTCTAAAACAGTGGATATATTTACCTAATTGGTCTCTAGGTTAATTCATCCACCCCCCCCTCCCCAACTTCAGTGCAGATGGTAAGACGGGTGGATGAATGTTATTTATGTAGTTGACTAAGTTAGATATTGTGGCCAATGGAAAGAGCACGGGTCTGGGAGTCAGAGGATCTGGAATCTAATCCTAGCTCTGCCACTTGCTTGCTCATTGACCTTGGGCAAGGAGGAGCATGGCTGGGGACTTGAGAGAAGCAGCATAGCCTAGTGATAAGAGCACAGGACTAGGGGTCAGGAGACCTGGATTCTAATCCTGGGCCTGGTACCTGCCTGTTAGGTGACCTAACTTAACTTCTCTGTAACTCAGTTTCCTCATCTGTTAAATGGGGATTCAATACCTGTTCTCCCTCCTCCTCAGACTGTGAGACCCATATGGGACAGGGACTGTGTCCAACTGATTATAATACAAATAATAAAAAATAGTGGTATTTGTTGAGCACTTACTATGTGCCAGGCACTGTATTAAGCACTGGGGTAAATACAAGATAAATGGGTTGGACACATACCCTGTCGCAGATGGGGCTCACAGTCTTAATCCCCATTTTACAGATGAGGTGACTGAGGCACAGAGAAGTGAAGTGACTTGCCCAACGTCACACATCAAACAAGTAGTGGAGCCAAGATTAGAAGCCAGATCCTTCTGACTCCCAGGCCCATGTTCTATCCACTAAGCCGCACTGCTTCCATTTTGTGTCTACCTCAGTGTTTGGTACAGTGCTTGTCACCTAGTAAGCGCTTAACAAATATTATTATTGTCATTATTATGATGATAATGATTACTATTATTATATTCCCTAGAGATTACATTACAAAGGCAACTGACTAATGCTCACTTAAAAAAAACAAACAGGATTTATATAGGTAGGCTGACTATCTTTCCCAGTTTAGTTGAGAGCGTGATCTCTTGGCCATTTTGGAAAAATATACACATTCTGGAATTGGGACTGTCATAGAAAACTGGTCAGCTTACCTTGTACCAAATCACCATGTGCTCTTGCTCATTTCCACATGTACACAGAGGCATGTTCAGTACATTCTTATCCCTGGCACCCGTGATAAAGCATGGGTATCTCTAAGGTACATGGGTGCTGTCCACCTTCTCAGCTGAGAAGAAACCCTGACACAGCTGCTATAAACACTCGAACCATCACACCCAGGATTCAATGTTGAAGAAACTGACAATACTTATAGAACTCAGTCTTGAAAGTACAAGAGCATCTACTCTTCATGTCCCTTCACTTACTTCCCTGTCCCCTGGCCCCTGGATGTATTCTAACTGAGATGAAGACTGTGAGCCTGTTGTTGGGTAGGGACCGTCTCTATATGTTGCCAACTTGTACTTCCCAAGCACTTAGTACAGTGCTCTGCAAACAGTAAGCACTCAATAAATATGATTGAATGAATGAATGAATGAAGGTAATGAATGAATGAAGGTGCCTCCTGAGATATAATTATTCAATTGCATCCACTGAGCAATAATAAAGCTGTTAGTTTAGATACCACAGTATTATAGTATTTGCCCTAAACACCCTTGTGTTCCCCTCTGCCTTTGTAGTAAACTGGAGAGAAAGCACTCAAGAGTGGACACTGTTCAAATATACTATGGTCTGCCTACCTGGAAAAATTTCCCCAATTATGGCTGTTGAATTAAATAAGGAGGCCTAAAGGTTTCCTCCTAAAACAGTGCTCCTGCTACCCCTTTCAACCAGCCAGAGTCATGATTTCAGAAGGATCACAAAATGGATGACTGCACCAAATAACCACTTGTGTTTTCCTCTAATCAGCAGCTGGGCAATGTCATCTGATCACACCACATGGTTTGGTAGAATTCCAAATTCAAATAATTGAAATTTAAAAAAAAGCATACTTACAATGTAAGGAACTTGTAATATTTATTTAGGTCAAAAGTTGGTTTTTTTGTTGTTTTTCTTAAGTATCAGGTACAATAACATTAACTGGCACTATTTACTGGTAATGAATGGCCCACATTAACCATAACTTGCAGCATATGTACCTACTGTACTTCCCTATTTTAAATGGCTAACGATTATTGTTGTATTAGAACACATCTGGATATGAGCTGGCCCAGATATTCGCCTCTATACCCAATTCAGGAACTTCCTATGATAGTGCATTAACAGAGTATTCCAAGTACAGGCATGTTACACAATGTTTCTCCAAGCATAAGCTGTGGCCTCAAACAATCAAGAGAGGTTTTTTGGGTTTTGTTTTTTTTTTTTGAGAAATGATCAAACCAGGGGTGGGGACAGAACATCCTGCGTGAAACCGCATCCTGAACAAGCATCACCACGATTCACTGTAAATAAATACTCTCTCCTTGCAGCACTTCCGTCAACTGTCACTGCCTTGGCTCCAATCACCTTTCAAGTCCAAACAGGAAAGCAGAGAAAAGCGAGTGAGATGGCAGATAGGAGGTTTAATTTGCTTCTCGCTGCAGTTTTTATTGGTGGTATGCTTCCAATTCGTCGGGATTGCCAGCTGCCTGGAATCACTCCTGGACCCCGCTTTTTCCTGTTAACCTTCATAATTGTATTATTATGGGCCAGCCCACAAACTGTGTTACCAAAGCTGTAAAGAGCACAGCTCTTTCCCTTGATCAGATAAGCAGTCAAATTCAAACAGGGCTTCTACACAAAGAATAGCAACTGAGGTTTACTAAAGATGTCTGATATAACTTAGTTTTACCTAATTGAAATGAGGGCTGTTTAAAAGTGTGGGGGGCAATTAAAGATTTTAGAAAATCTGTGTCTTCCACTTTATGGGCAAAGTATCTTTTTTTGCAGGGGTGGTGGGGGGAAGGTAAAAATTCTGTGACAGACAGCTTCCGTCAGAGTGAGCAGGGATTGGGAATTTTGGATTGGGAGCCAATTTAGGGAAAAATGTTCCTTTTTGTTATTTGATCATGAATCTCAGCAAAGAGAACTTGACACTCATGATATATGTCACTTCTCCAACAGCAGTGGGAGGGCTTTCCAAAATCGAGAGGTGAAAAGAAAGGGCGATGCCCGGAAAAGACTGTGGAAGAGCTCATTCCCCAACCCTTGCTGGGTCAGAGCCAGTAAGGGAAGATATATTTTGCCAACATGGCACTCTCTTGCCTTTTGTACCTCACTCGCTAGCACCCCCTAGCTTTTGCTTCCAACTAGTGTCATGGGTTCAGACAAGATGATAGGAGACTCCTGGCTACAATGCTGGATGATATTAAATGCACTGTTGGCAAGGACATGGGAAGAAGAGAAGGTAATGAGCAGGGAAAATCATGTTCAAGAATGAAGGAGTGGGTGAAAACCTCATAAACCCTAGTCAGACAGGACATGATCTTAGAGTCCCTGCCTTGGGGAGGTGAGAGTCTACTTGGCACACACCTCCCTGAGGCGGGGTAGGGTGGGGCAGGAGACAGACCTTAGATGCCTGAGGCCACCACTGCCACACACACAAAAAAGACTGAATTAATAAAAGTGAAAAAATGAAGCATTACATGTAGCAGCAAAGTATTATTTTAAAAGCTGTAATGTCTCAGAGCTTCCTATGAAATCATGTTCTTACAATTCACTCATAAGAATTTAAAGACAAAAATTACATGCCTTGTAATACTCTGGTGAGTAGGCTTTTCTCTGTGCTCCATTGTTTACGTATGATGCACAGTTTCAAGAACGTTTAATCATTAAAGGGACTATAAATCATGAAGGATCAAGTTTTGACTTTTTAGAAAACTAATCTTGTGCTTTTTACACTTGGCTCAATTTGTACACTCTGATTTCATATACCTGACACATCCACAGTGCATGAATGTGTGCACATTCACACCTATATATATTTACCCAGACTCTACTAACGATTGAAATTTATTATAACCATAATATTCTGGAGTTCGTTTCATCTCCAAAGGCCTTGACAAACATTAAAAAGTAACTTCACACACTACTCTGAGTTCATAAATATTATTAATCCCCAAGAAATTAAGGAAGGGAGGGATTGGTTCAGTATAGTGATTTATCCAAGAAGTGTTTTGCTACCAGAATTATGTCTAAAGGGTGAATCATCATAGCTGAAAAGACAGCCAGGAAGTTTCAATGGTCCAATAATGGCAGGTTCCCAACTTGCTCAGCCCAAGTATTCCTTTACCACAGAGGCAATTTTAAGTCTTTAAAGCAACATGGGCAACATTTCACATGCCACATAACTAAGAACAAGAAAGATTTTGAAAGTTGTGGAAAGACAACCCTGAACGGGAACAGAACGGGTATTAAAAAGGAAGGTAACATACTGAAAGCACTTTTCTTTCAGGACTAAGCCTAAACCAGCTAAATAAAATACCCTATTTGTAAATGGAAAACTTTTACTTTACTGGCAATTTATGTGATATGATCTGCTTTATATTTTTAGTAAAGTTGTGCATTAGCCACTACTAACAGTAGGAACAAAGTGGCTTTTTTTGCCCCAATTCAAGAGTTCTATGAAAATGTGGTGCTTTTGAAATCGGCCAGAGGGCACACAGAGTCATGCTTTTAAAGAACTCTGAATTTTCTCCATTTTTATTTTTACTCCAATGTTTCATTTCTGAACCTTGTTTCATCCATACTAGAAGAGAACCAGACCCCATGACACTCTGCCAATATAAATCCACCCCAAATTAACGTCCCAGCAGGCTATCATTTAAGAGGGGGAAACTCGATACCACTGCTGGCTGGAGACTTCCCGGATCCTACTGCTAGGCTGGTGTCCTCCATTTTAACTTAGACATCCTGGGGCATTGGCCAAGTCTATTTGGAAACCTTCGGTTACTCTCCCCTGTGTTAATGATTCCTAGAACTCTGCTCAACTAGCAAGGTAAATTGCAAAATGCATTATCAACACTTTATAGCTCTATTAATTCGGAAAAAACATTTCAGCATCCATGACCGGATTTTTCAGGTCACATACCTCCTACATAAGAGAGCCGGTACAATACTGTTCTACTCCCGCCACCTGAGCCCCCAACCTCAGCTTCTTCCCTTATTAAAACTCTTGTCCTTTCCTTCCTCCAACCCCTGGCTGCCATCTTCAACTGTTCACTGTCCAACGACTCCAGCTCGGTATGGGAAGGGAATGTGTCTGCTAACTCTGCTGTATTCTGGTCTCCCAAGCACTTAGTAGAGTGCTATGCACATAGTAAGAGGTCAGTAAATACCATTGATTGATTGCTTTCAAACATACCTCCTTAGCCCCTATATAAAAAAAAAAAACTCTCTTGACCCCACTGCTCCTTCCAGTTATCGGCCCAACTCCCTCCTATCATTCCTTTCCAAACTCCTGAAGCGAGTTGTTTACATTGCATCTCAAATTCCCTCCTTGACCCTTTCCAATCTGGCTTCCGCTCCCTCCACTCCACATAAACTGCCCTGAGGTCACTAATGACCTCCTTTTTGCCAAGGTCAGTGGCCTCTGCTCCATCCTAAACCTCCTTGACCCCTCAGCTGCCTTCGATACTGTCAACCACCCCCTTCTCCTGAAAACATTATCCAACCTTTGCTTAACTGACACTGACCTCTCCTGGATCTCCTTCTGCCTCTCTGGCTGCATATTCTCAGTCTCTTTCGCAGGTTCCTCCTCTGACTTCCACCCTTTAAATGTGGGAGTCCCGCAAGGCTCAGTTCTGTTCTGGGGGAGTTTTTTTAATGGTATTTGTTAAGGGCGTACTAAGCCCTGGGGTATATACAAGCTATAATGGTGGGACATAGTCCATGTTCCACGTGGGGCTCACAGTCTTAATCCCCATTTTATAGATGAGGTAACTGAGGCAGAGAGAAGTTAAGTAACTTGACTACACAGCAGATGAAGTGGTGCAACCTGAAACATAACCCAGGCCCCAGGCCCATGCTTTTTCATTATGCCATATTGCTTCTCTATCCCATTTATCCTCTGTCTATACCCACTCCCTTGGAGAACTCATTTGCTCTCAAGGCTTCAACTATTATCTCTAGATGGACGATTCCTAAATCTACCTCTCCAGTCCTGACTTTTCTCCTTCTCTCCAGTCTCACATTCTATCCTTTGCTCTTCACCCACTGATCCAAGCACTTTTTTCATCCCTCTTTGACATCAGGCTCCTTACTGACCTTTCTGTCTCTTGTCTCTCCTCTCTCCGGTCCATACTCCACTCTGCAGCCCAGATCATTTTTCTAAATAATAGCAGAGTCCACGTCTCCCCTCGTTTCTAAGACCTCCAATTGCTGTCCATTCATCTTTGCATGACACAGAAACTTCTTACCATAGGCTATACATTCCCATTCTCCTCCAAGAGCCCTTCCCTGATTAAGCCATCTTTTCCCTGACTCCCTCTCCCTTCTGCATCGCCTATGCACTTGGATTTGTACCCTGTCTGCAACTGATATTCACCCCATGCTTAGTCCCGCAGCACTTACGTACATATCAGTAATTTATTCATTTATATTAATGTCTGTCTCCTCTAGACTGCAAGTTCCTAGTAGGCAGGGAACATGCCTACCACACCTGTTGCACTGCATTCTCCTCTAAGTGCTTAGTAAACTGCTCTGCACAAAGTAAGTTCTCAAGAAACACCTCTGATTGATTGATTTAAAGCACTCAGTCAACTCTCCCCCCCGCCTGATCTCCTAGCTGATCTCCTACTACAACACAACCCACGCACTTCGTTCTTCTAACACCAACCATCCCACTGTACCTCGAGCTCATCTATCCTCTACTGACCCCTTGCTCAATCCTCCCTCTGGTTTGAAACTCCCACCACCTTTTGATCCAACAGACCATTTTTTCCCTTCTGCAAAGCCCGACTTAAATCACATCACCTCCGAGAGGCCTTCCTGGATTAAGCCCTCACTTCCCTTTCTTAGCTCCCCCTTCTTTGTCACCTATGCACTTTGGTCTGCTCCCCTTAGGCACTTTGATATCACCCCTTCCCCAGCCCCACATCATTTATGTACATATCTACATGTAATTCATTTTAACATCTGTCTCTCTCTCTCTAAACTTTTTGTAGGCAAGGATTGTGTCTACCTACTCTGTGGTATCATAACCGCTAGGTTCAGTACTCTGTACATAGTAGGAAATAAATAAAAACTATTATTTGAATGATTGATATGACAGTGGTACTTAGTCCAAAAATGAATGTTCTTCCTTTAATCACTTCCTAAAGTTTGTGTCCCCGCTGAGACAGGCTTGTTTTTGATTTTTTTTTAAATTTAGGCCTAATCTGCAGAGTCCAAGCAAGCACTAAGCCCTAATTTAGAATTAGTGTTGAAAAGAGTATTTCTGAAGTTCTGCCTTGGAGCCCACCCCAGGAATGCTCAGATTGGCACATCCACCTAATCGATAGAGATAGGTTCAAGCTGTTGCACCATTCTGAGCCTGTCTCTCAATCCCACTGTCATCTTGTGTGGTCCCAGCTAGTCTCCTTATTTCAGTCTGGCTGGCAGTAGGGTAGAGGAGGGAACTTCAAGGCTATCAAATGCCCCAGGCAGCAAATGTCAATCTCACAAACTCTTTCGTCAAGACACAAGCAGGCCTTGACTGAGTCAGATACCATTAGCACCACTATGAGCCTGGAAGATGCCAGGATATTTTTTTCAACCTGGCCAAGGGCAATGATATAAGAAAGATGGCTGGTATTAAAAAGACTGGCTACTCTTACCAATGGAGAAGCTGTTATCTATTTTCACTCAAAAATCTCTGTTCAGGACTAATAATTTACAATTTTAGCAATTTCAGACAGAAAAATTTCAAAAGTGAATACTGTCTGCAAACCTACTGACTCCAATGTATTCATGTCCATAACTGTTAAAAGTAACAGGGGTTACTCACAACTGCATAACTTTATAAGATATGTGGCATGTAAAGTTGGTTAGCTAATTGGAGAAGGATCATAGGAAAAATTACAAATTTTTATCAGACCTTAATCAAAGTTACTTTTTGAAAGAGAAATGAAGTTCTTACACTCTGTCGGTTTCATGTACAAATACTAAAACAATATCCTATAATTATACTACTAATAATTAATTAATGTCTATAAAGAAAAATAACACATTGCATGTAACAGAAAATGGAGGGCCTTCTGCAAGATAATGCAATCAATTTTTTTAAATTTAATTATGACCACAACAATGAATTAAAGAAGATTTTAGAGCTCAACCGTGCCTTTACTCATGTATTCTTAAAACAAAAGCAGACATTTTCTTTTAACAGAAACAAACATTTGGACAAAAAGATGTTGGCATCATGTTACATCTCTGCTTAAAATAATGATAATAATGATGGCATTTGTTAAGCTCTTACTATGTGTGAAGCCTTGTTCTAAGCGCTGGGGGGATACAAGATGATCAGGTTGTCTCAAGTGGGGCTCACACTCTTAATCCCTATTTTACAGATGAGGTAACTGAGGCCCAGAGAAGTGAAGTGACTTGCCCAAAGTCACACAGCTGACAAGTGGCTGAGCCAGGAATAGAACCCATGACTTCTGACTCCCAAGCCCATGCTCTTTCCACTGAGCCATGCTGCACCTCGACAAGGGACTCTGAGGTGGTCACTGAAGAAAAAGCAAATGGATGGTAATGTAATGGTATTTGCTAAGTGCTTATTATGTGTAGGCACTGTCCTAAGCACTGGGAATAGAGACAAGATAATCAGGTTGAACACAGTCCCTGTCCCAAATGGCCCTCACAGTCCAATGTTGCATGACATCCTGCAGGATACAAAATACTGCCTTGGCTCTGAGGAGTTTGTACAGAATTATCCTCCTTTATACTGTATGGGACTGTCTTCTCCTGAGAGAAATCAATCCCCCCAAAATAAATAAACTGGAGTTACAAGTGACAGTTTTCCTTGAACCCCAGAAAATTCATAGTTGGAAATATAAAAATTAACTTCTTAGTAATCATGTTATCTGACCACAAATGATTTGAAGGCTTTTTCCCCCCTTCTAGAACTCCATTGTAATGAGTCACTATTTGTTTATATAAATATTCACAGAGTTTATTTTTGGAAAAGCTAAACAATGATAAAGGACAACCAAATAAACTGAAATGCATTGATCTCTGGAACAAGTGACAAATAAAAGTTTTATAAATCCCGGATGGCTACAAGGACAGTAATAATAATTGTAACAATTATGGTATTTGTTAAGCACTTACTATGTGCCAGGCACTGTACATGCTGTTACCCTACCTATTTTTAAAATTCCAGAATTAAAACGAAATAAATAGCTTTACTTTGTGTTGAAAAGAGCAATTCTGAAGTCCTGCATGTTCTGAGCAGGGAACATCTCTACCAACTCTGTTGCACTGTACCCTCCCAAGTGCTGGTTCAGTGTTCTGCAACAGTGAGTGCTCAATAAATACCATTAACGATGATGATGACAGTGATGATAATATTAGGCAAGACAGGTTAAAAGAGAAGGTAACTGGAGAATAAAGGCATGGGGATCTTTTGTAAAATATAATACATTCCACATTTAATTTTAAAATAGTGTAGGACCCAGTCATTAGTCAGAACAAGATTCACTGGTTGGTCACTGCAAGTTCCCATAGGACACAATGTATTTTTCCTGGATGCAGCAGCAAAATCCTACATGACTAAGCTACAACAAAGAGTAGAGAAGAAACAGCAAGGAGCTCAAAGTCTGACTGGAGGAAATTTTCAATGAGATACTTTGATTGGGGCTTTCTATTCCAATTGGCCAGCAGCTAACTGCTTTCCATTTCTCCCGGGTTTGAAGGAAGGGGCCAAAAGGAAAGATGTCCAGGGGCAATATGGGAGTGTGTGGGCATAAGTTGGAAAAAATTAGAAATAATCATGCAAGGATATCCCACACCCCCCCTCCAAGCACACACTTATCTATTCCTCCCCTTATGCCTGGATTCTACTTCCAGCCCATGGGTTGGGCCAGGGATTTCTCCCTCTTCATCTCCCAGCTCTTGTACCTACCCACAGTACTACTCCTCACTCCTCCGTGAGCCCTACTACAGACCTAGAATCCTGACTCTTCCAGACCTGATATCAGACTTTTGGGCCAACCTGTGACGGGGTAAAAATGGCCACCCCACATTCTATCTGACATCATCACATAACATAATGATGTCATTTGCAGCGTTTTGCAAAAACAAAACAAAACAAAACAAAGAACCAATGCTTCACCCCAGCCCCTGTACCCACTCCTCAACAAGGCCTGTGCCCAGGGAGCTTGGCTCCAAGACCCCAACTTAACAATGGATCATTTTCAGCATTTAGAACAGGGCTTGGCACATAGTAAGGGCATAGCAAATACCATCATCATCATCACCCTGCCTCCATCTTTGATCTGGGAAGCTGGATGCTATTTTTGAGAGAAACCTTGTGGCTGCCATATTTGAAGAGGGATGAGTGGCTGCCATTTTTAGAAATTTTCACATGGCTGCTCCCATTGTGTCGTACCCAGAGGTGACTTCTTACGTGGTGTAACCGTCGGAAGCTAGCCCTGAAGCAGTGAGTGCTAAGGTGCACACTTCCCAGGTCCAGTCTCGGCTACTGTGAGAACACTATTATATTGAGAACAATGATTTGAAGTCTTCAGTCGAACTGTAGCCAGGTCCTACTTTATAGCCAAATGATTCCCATTGCTAAGTAAAAGGTCACATTTCAAAGAAAACCATTTTGTTCTGAAATTCTAACCAAGTGTTTTCAAAATAGAACTAGAGTCAGCTCTTCAAAGCAACGATCTGCACTTAATGTGCTATTATATAAATAGCTGAGAATGTGGACACAGAAGGTAATTCACACCTCCCTTCTCCCAATTTCTGTGTAACATTACTTATTGTCTCTAGCTTCTCTTCAGTAGATGACATCAACGTTAATGCTGTACAATTTTTGCAAACAAACGTTCTACGCAAATGGGACTACAATAATGCATATTACAGAACTTTGAAATAAGTCAGTGGGTTGAAGTGTGTGAACGCATACAGGCAGCGTGGCTCAGTGGAAAGAGCACAGGCTTTGTAGTCAGAGGTCATGGGTTCAAATCCCGGCTCTGCTAATTGTCAGCTGTGTGACTTTGGGCAAGTCACTTAACTTCTCTGGGCCTCAGTTACCTCATCTGTAAAATGGGGATTAAGACTGTGAGCACCCCCATGGGACAACCTGATCACCTTGTAACCTCCCCAGTGCTTAGCATAGTAAGCGCCTAATAAATGCCATCCATATTGTATATATCCTTTTGTTTTAGAGTACAGTACGTTCTCCTAGAACACGGAGGGGTTACGTTTCTTGAAGAACCTCATGCACCTATGTTGAAGTATGCATGCTGACACCCTACACATGTACCCAACCACTTCTTATGATATTGCAAAGCGGTCTATCACACCAGAAATGTATTGTCAGAAGAATGTTTCCCAATTCCCCAACAGTGCTCTAGCCAAAATGTGGACTGAAAATACATGTTAAAGGAGAACTGACTCTATAATAGTTTTATGTGCGTACTGAATAGACATACACTGTGGTCCTCATATTTTGAAAAATATGTCAGTGGCAGTGGCAGTGTTCAATTCCTCGTGAACGAGGAATAAAATAAGCCACTTGCATTTTTACATTACTGTGGTGAATTAGCCAAAAACAAACACTTCCATGAAACTTCTTTTTGTTAGGTGGGAAAGCTAATTATGTTCTCAGCGAGAATTTTACCCACATACCTACATTTTATGTTTTGGGTGCTTCTATTCCATGTCTCTTGACACCTTTTCCAATAATCCACCTACTTGATATTGGAAAGCCTCACATGAATAAAACTTTATGGCACTGTAGGCATTTTGCCTTCCACTGACATTCCTGGCCTGTTCAATTCTGCAATTCAATCAAAATCAAATCTCAAAATCCTCTTGTCAGCCAGCACTGCTTTCATATGCCCAAGCCTTGTGTAAGGATAACTGCATCCAATCTTTCCCCCAAGCAGTGCTTATATTGTTTTATTACAGTTCAATGAGTGGAGTTCAAAATTACATGCAGCTGCCTACTACTGTGGTCTGTCTGTGTTACGCATGGACACAAGTATTGCCCACCAGGCTTGAAATCATTCACTTACTGGTCTGGCAAGAAAGACTGTGAGCACTTCTTTGTATGGGAGAACATCCTGTCTGCTAGATCTAAAGAGGGTGATGTTAACAGATCAGTCCCTTTATAAAAGGATTGTGAAAGCTCTATGAAATGCAACTCAAATATGCTCCATGTTAAGCATGTGGCTATTGCACATAAAAGCAAAGATAAACCTCAACATGCACTACTTATTCTCAGAAAGCTTGTGAAGGAAGATAAAGGATTCCAGAATAAAAGGAATCTTAACGAGTTTTTATATGTGTTTTAAATGATGATGCTTCATTTAAACAGTTTTTATCTCCCCCCTAGAATCCTTTCAATGAAACAAAAAGGAAAAACACAAAGCCAATTAAATACAATTTAACTGAAGAACAATTGAGTAATTCAAAAACTAGTAGCTTTAAAACTCTAGTAATAAAATATCCTTTGGCACAGTTGGGATGAGATAGCATCAATTTTGCCCAGGATTTTCAAACACTTGGGGTGAGTATCATTAAGTGACTCCCAGGCTACCAAACAAGAATGCAGGACACAACAAACATGAATAAAAAGAAACTGAGTCCCATTTGTGTGCAAATTTTCAAGATAACAGAAACTGGTAAGTAGAGAGCACTGTCATTAGCAATTCTTCCCATTAATGCAGGAGGCAAGCATACACAATTGTGTATCTTGCATACACAATTCCAAAGGCAAAATACATAATCCTGGGAAATATCTTTGGGAAGACAAAAAGAATCACATCTTTTTTTCTGTTACGGATTCTTGAACCTTCTGAGCAGGGGACCGGAGATGTGTTTCAGCAGCATAAGGTGGTACTTTGGAGTAATGTGATGTAAGACGCTATTTTAAATTTTTTACTTCTCACATCCCTAAATCTTGAAACTGTAGATCTGCTTTACATGAGAGTGGATCCTGAGTTTTCACAAAAACAGCCTTATCACAGAGAACTGCCTGTAAGTGACTAGAGAGATGATATGCTAAGAAAATCCTGTCCAAGCTACTCAAATCAATTGACTAACAAGATGGAAGATTAGGAAACTAGCTGAATGGATAGGCAACAGAGAGATTGGGAATTTTCATGTACATTTATACTTAAATCACTCAGGAATCTGAGTAGTTTCAATGGCCTGGTGATGCAAGCAAAATTAGGCTCTTAAACACGATAGTGGCTGCCAAACGTTGATATTAATAACAAGCTCTGTTTTACCTTTAGCCTGAACTGGAAAGACTAAAAATAAAATACTTCAAAATTTACACCATGCTGGATATTTCTTTTAAGATAAGAAAACGGGTTGTTTTTAAATTTAATTTTCTAGAGGGAGAAGCTTCCAAATGTTGTCTACAGACTACCAAGCACTGACTTCCTGTGTGACGTTTTGTATGGGTAATGGCCTATCCTCCTTTGATATCATGACAGTTTAACTCCCTCATGGGTCAATAATAATGAAAAGTTTTTGCTTCTGGCTGATAGCCAAAGAAATAAATCAGTGACTACAATTCAAAAGAAAGATACTTTTATCTCCCACCAACTGTCATCTCTTCTCCCCAACCCAGAATCAGGAAGCAGACAAGATGATCATAGATTCATATACTAGTCTTTCATGTTCAGAGATGAACAATTCAAATGTGTTTGTATGTGTATGTGTGTGTGTGTGCATGCACCCAATGCATACATAAAGATTATCTGATGCTGTGGTGTTGCAGTCCTTGATACTGTTTTCAATTTTGCCTCAATATTGAGATCTTCCTGAAGTCTTTGCTCAGAAACTACCACCCCTTTCTGATTACTAAATGCTGAAGGGGTTTGTCTGCTGCTGTTCTTTCTCAAAAGACAACTGCTATGCTGTTCTGTTTGACTTCATCCTTCACAGTGTCTTTAAAACATTTCTTTTATCCTCTGCTTATGATACAATATTTTAGCTGACCAAAAAGTAGCTTCAGCCATGCTCTGAAAGGTAGCTTGTTTATGACTGTATCATTCAACCTGTAAGGGCTTAACTAAATACTGTCATGAAGAGTGGGAGAAGAATGTTAATAATGAAGGTTCAGAAGAAGTACATGAAGAAAAAGAACAGAAGACCAATACGTCTTCTGTCTTTCTAAAACAAGTATTATGGCAAAGCAGGGCTACTGAATAAGCAGCAGCTCCTGATTCTTCCTCAAATAATTTTGTTATCTTTTCAACTACATGTCACCTGGACTTGGTGACTTATTTGTTACTTTTTCATTTTAATTACTGTATTTTTGACTACTTACATCTAGTTGCCTCCTTCAATATATTGTCTTCTGGCCCCTAAGCACCTAATACAGTGTGTGCCTACAGAAGAACCAAAAGAATCAAGAGAAGCACCAAGGCCTAGTGGAGAGGACATGAGCCTGAGAGTCAAAGAGTCCTGGGTTTGAATCCCGGTTCTTCTGCTGGTCTGCTGTGTGTCCTTGGGCAAGTCACATAACTTCTCTGTTCCCCAGTTTCCTCATTTGTATAATAGGGACTAAAACTGTGATTCCCATGTGAGACATGGACCGTGTCCAACCTTTTTAACTTGTATCTACCCCAGTGCTTAGTATAGTCACTAGCACGTATGAAGCACTTAACAAATACCATAAAAAAAACTATTGCAATGCAAATCTTTGAGCCATGATCACCCAACCTCAGGATTTTTATAAGGCAAGTTATTAACTGTTGAAAGCAGTGAATTTACCCATCTAACTGGGGAAAATCCAGCCTGATGCTGTGATGCATTTTCTTTTCTTACTAAGTTATCCCTACTGACTCTTGTGCTTCAGGATATCAACATTTCCATTTTTATTTTAGGGATTTATAGGCCTGGTCCCATTGCTCCTAAACAGTTTCAAGCTGAATCGAGTATTTGTGCCCCACCTCCTCATACATTCCCAATTAAAGAAAATGACATGGGCATGTATACAACAAAAGCTTAAGCAAAACCCCATGCTCCACATACACCCTAAAATCTTTACATAAACACTTCTTCCAGCAGAAATTTGAAGTTTCAGAAAGGCTTTACAACTCTCTAGGGAATCTCTATGTATACATGATGATGAACAGATCAAGTTTAAAAGAGGCTGTCTCTGAAACACCTGTGTAGATTTATAGCATCTCAATTAAATTATCCATTCTACTGTCCACTCCTAAGTAGTGCAAATATTTACATTTTGGTTTTGAAGTAAAATATGTGTTATGCTATTATCCCCTTAATGTCCCTCGACAATCTTTCCCACTCTGGTAACTTAAATAATATAGTATAGCTATCCAAATATTGTTTCAGATTATATTAATCCTATTTTGCTCCATTCCACTAAATATCTACTATCTGATAGCATGCATAATGAGATCCCTTTGGATAATTTGTAAATTTATGGCTTAATAAACTGGTACTTTAATGGCAAAGCCACACTACAACTGCATTTTTTGAAATTTTTATTTTTCAGGAAGTTGGTTCTAAATTGAGATTGGGTGATGAGGTCAAGGGGGCTCAGTGGAAAGAGCCCAGGCTTTGGAGTCAGAGGTCATGGGTTCAAATCCTGGCTCCGACACCTGTCAGCTATGTGACTTTGGGCAAGTCACAACTTCTCTGGGCCTCAGTTACCTCATCTGTAAAATGAGGATTAAGACCGTGAGCCCCCTTTGGGACAACCTTATCACCTTGTAACCTCCCCAGTGCTTAGAACAGTGCTTTGCACATAGTAAGCACTTAATAAATGCCATCATTATTATTAACACTTGTGGGATTTCATTACTTTTCCACAAAAAAAAAAAACAGAGGAGGAACAATATGCCATCCGCACAAAAAGTATAGAATGCTATTATAAACCAGAAGCCATGAGCAGCCCCTTTCATCCATATGCTTCTGCCACTCTGGTCACCTGCATATGGACCCCTAGGCTAAGTGTATCTACGATGTGCAAACACAAAACCAGGAGTGGAAGATTTCTCCCCAGGTTTTAGATTCATACCTTCTTTTTGTGGTATTTTTATGGTAGATTCAGGATGTTTCTAAAATATCAAAGTAAAAGGTACAATTTGGAAAATCTCTAAAGAATATAGTACTTTCAACATAGGCAGGTTTTTGTTTTTTTAAAAATCTATGCCTGGGTAGAAAGCACCATAATGTCTGGAATTTTTACAATTTTTACAGAGAAATGGGTTCACTCCCCAAAAGGCACTGCTTTGAATACTGAGCTGTAAGCTTCTTCATAGAAAAGGTCAGGTAACCTACAAACATCTGCCTATGAGAGCATGTCATTTCTTCTGGGGATGAATGGGTAAACATATGATTGAGGGAGCACTACTAGCTGCTCTGAAAAAAATGTGCTATACTATAGAAACTTAATATTGTATTTCTTAATATGGACCTCACCCTATTTGTCTAACAACAATTGAATTCATTTAACAAGTGTTCTTAAGAAAATCTATTTTCTTCATTTTTTTATTATTAAATGCTTTTTGCTTTTAAGGTGAACTGCTCTCAGAGCTCACTAAAATGAGAGCACAAATATGTTTTGAGAATGCATTGCCTCCGATTTAGTAATGATGACTCAAATTACAAAACCAATTAAAAATTGAATGGAATATTTCAGGGGTCTGCAGCATCAGGGGAGGATCCAGATATATTCTTTGGACCCTGGTCACACTCTTCATTTTACAGAACTGAATTTCGAATTGTGTTGATGTGGAATAGTTCTTTATTGGGTGAAAGATTACAACTTCTTTCTACACATGAAATTTTCTTACTGTGCTATTTAAGGGGACCAATTTTTCAAGAGCGATTAATTTTGACTAGCTTTCTGGGCATAGGGCATTACGCTAGTATCAAAAGCAGAGTATGGGATATTCAGTGAGTGAATCCCAAACTACATTTTTCTTTTATCAGATTATTTTCTGAAAGGCCCATTTCTACCACAATAGCAAGGAAGGAAAATATAGGTATGATTTCATAAATAATAATTTTTATCTCAAGGTGAAAGTGTTCTTCTTAACCCACTGAAATATTAAAATACAAATATAATTTGTTAAGAAAAAAATATTGAAGAAAGACTTTCAGTGAATGAACTTCATAGACAAAGGATTGACAAAAACAAATCAAATACCACAAAGCCTAAAGGAAGGAGTTAATGTCTGTGGAAACAACATCAAACATTGTTGCTGCTTCAGTTATTGCTGTACTTACTGCAGCAGACCGCACTGCTCATCAAGAAAGGTGCGTTCTGCACACTACTCTCAAACAAACTAGTCAGCCTGGTTTTTGAAATATGGGCAACAATCAACAACTAAGAGTAGGCACACAGAAAAAGCTGGTAAGACAATAACTTACAAAAACTACATCTAAAATGGAAATGAAGTTCCCTGCTACTCATTTCATTTTTCATTTAACTGTAGTTACAGTTAAGTTGACATTACCATGATAAACTCATAACACAGCCATTTCACACTGTTATCAGGATGATACCTGATACAAAAACCTACATTTTGCACTACAAATATTTTGTTTTAAATCAATCTTCTATTTTAGCTTTTACTTAATATAATTTCATTCTCAGAACCTGTAAAAGAGTGTTAGTTTTGGGCAACATCTTGATATTAACAGTTTAACTTTAGGAGTCAAAATTCTGCAGATTATTAATATAGCAAGTGGACCATTAAGGAATTAGATTAATTTAATTTTGACAGTTAAATAAGTCTGGTTATTCTAGTTGTCCCTAATGAAATTCACAAGCTCATATAAGGGTTTTGGGATCTGGGCATTCTCCTTGAATCTAGCTGGATTGATAGTTAACGGCTAAACGTTACTGAAGACAGTGTCTTCTTACAGTAATTTAAAGGATCTTTCCGGAAAGAATCTGGGCCTGGGAGTCAGAGGACCTGGGATCTAATCCTGCCTTCACCATTTGCCTGTTGTGTGACTTTGGGCAAGTCACTTGACTTCTCTGTGACTCGGTTCCTTCATCTGTAAATTGGGATTCGATACTTGTTCTCCCATTCATTTAGACTGTGAGCCCCATGTAGGACAGAGATGTGTCGAACCTGATTGTCTGGAATCTACCCCAGGGCTTAGTACAGTACTTGGCACATAGTAAGCATTTAAATGTTGTTGTTGTTGCTACTGTAATTATTATTACTATCACCATCATCACCATCGTCATCTGTTATCCCCGCCAAATTAAAAAGATGATTACAAAGCTCAGAGATATCACATTACTGTGACAAATGACTGACATTCTAGTGAAAATAACCCCAAAATGCTTAAAAGTCCATCTTAGAACATGAAAAAGAATGCCCTCCTTTATTCAAATAGTTGTGGTATTGCAACAAATCCACTTGGCCCTGGTGCCCAGAACTACAGTATAATAAATGTGTTTTTGGAATAAAACAATAGGGTCCCTTTATTTTATTTTCAGTAATTGACATCAAGAAGACTCCACTCTCTCCGCTCTCCGCTCACCCCTCACATCCAATCCGTCACCAAAACCTGCCAGTCTCACTTCCACAACATCGCCCAGATCCGCCCTTTCCTCTCCATCCAAACCGCAACCTTGCTGGTTCGATCTCTCATTTTATCCCAACTGGATGACTGCATCAGCCTCCTCTCTGATCTCCCATCCTCCTGTCTTCCCCAATTCAGTCTATACTTCACGCTGCTGCCCGGATCATCTCTGTGCAGAAACGCTCTGGGCATGTAACTCCCCTCCTCAAAAATCTCCAGTGGCTGCCTGTCAACCTACGCATCAAGCAAAAACTCCTCACTCTCGGCTTCAAGGCTCTCCATCACCTCGCCCCCTCCTACCTCACGTCCTTTCTCTCCTTCTACAGCCCAGCCTGCACCCTCCGCTCCTCTGCCACTAACCTCCTCACTATACCTCGCTCTCGCCTGTCCTGCCATCAACCCCCAGCCTGGAATGCCCTCCGTCCACACATCTGCCAAGCTAACTCTGTTCCTCCCTTCAAAGTCCTACTGAGAGCTCACCTCCTCCAAGAGGCCTTCCCAGACTGAGCCCCCTTTTTCTTCTCCTCCTCCCCACCCCCTGTCCTTCCCCTCCCCACAGCACCTGTATATATGTTTGTACAGATTTATTACTCTATTTTACTTGTACATATTTACTATTCTATTTATTTTGTTAATGATGTGCATTTAGCTTTAATTTTATTTGTTCTGACGACTTGACACCTGTCCACCTGTTTTGTTTTATTGTCTGTCTCCCCCTTCTAGACTGTGAGCCCATTGTTGGGTAGGGACTGTCTCTATGTGTTGCCAACTTGTACTTCCCAAGCGCTTAGTACAGTGCTCTGCACACAGTAAGCGCTCAATAAATATGATTGAATGAATGAATGAATGAATGAATGAATGAGTTCTGAAAGACATTTTCAATGTGCTCCTAAAAGGTCTTATTTGATTTACAGATCACAATGTACCCCAAATACCTTAAATCACCTGGAAAAAGGCTCTCTTTCTCCAGTTCCATTCAAAGGTCTTACAGCCTCAAGCTCAAGGCACACTTTATCCTAAAATGATTTGAAATGGTAGGGAGCAGAAACTTCTCAGACATGGTATTAATGTGTGAATGATAGTATGCCACTTTTAGATCTGATTTTACTTTGTAGGCTTGTGTTTAGGCCATTCCATTTCAATGATGTATTTGGGTTATGACACAGTGTGTGTATATATATATAAAATATATATATATATAATGATATATATATATATATACATATATAGGTTATATATATATATATAATTTTAGAAATTTGACAATCCCTATACCTTCCCCTGCCCCCCCTCCAAAAAACACAAAACAACATCAACAACAAAAAAAGGGCCAAAGAGATCCTCTACTGAATCAAACAGACAGCCTGTTTCATTTCCTGACTAAAATTATAAAACAAATAGATTTTATTGATATTTATTTATAAAGTCACATCCTGTATGGGTCTCATATATCACTCCCTTCCCCTTTCTTCCTTTCAGCACAAAACACATTGTTATACACTAACTTATATAGGAAGATAACTATTGTGCTGCATGTCTTCTCACAGCAGATCCCAACTAGCATTGGCTATGAATCCAGCACCATGAGCCAATTTCAGGAAAATGAGAGTTCAATCCTTTCTTTTCTCTCCATTTCTGTAATCTCTTCCAGGCACAACTGTTCCAGAAAGCAGCTCCCCTACCAGTCCAATATTTACAGTAAAGCTTCACTAAAGGGCTTTCTATTACAATGCTATCTCATTGAAACAAGATTACTACACTTCTGAACCACATCAATCCACACAATAAGGGAACAATAAATATATATATATATATATATATATATATATATATATATATATATATGTATATACTGTTCCTGGAGAAAGATGCAGCATGGATTATTTTAGTTTATTTAAACAAAACGTCTATATTAATGTTCAAAGAAATGCAAATTCAAAATGAAAGTCGCATTTCCCCATATGGACTAAAGCAAAAATATGTATATGTTGATTCTGACAAAACTGCACACACATACAAATTTTTACTTCAATCAGTCTTGTGATCATCTCATTATTAATATTTCAAACCCTTTACAACATAATACCTTGCTAAAAGACCAAACAACATTAGATTTTAGAAAACATTTTTGAACATATACTGACAAACCTTGGGTTCCAATACTGCAAAACACATATTCTGTATCTTTTAACTCTGCTTTGAAAAATTGGTTTGTGTAAAAATATAGCATTCCACCTCCCCATTCTGGGAGGCAAAAATAGAAAAGATCAGCTCAACATCTTTATTCAAATGAAAATAATTTTTCTATCTTTTTTTTGCTTTAGGTGGTGGAAACCCCACCCTGTAATGAACACAAGCTTAAAGCAATCTCTTGCAATGGACCATTTTACTTATTCTTCATTTTCTTACCCAAATTACACAGGTATAATTATTTTGACACTATAATGAAAAGAAAATGGGATTTGGGCACTGTAGGTTTATCTAATAACACTATTTCTTGCCAGACTTCACAGCAGTGACAGTCACAAAGAGCCTTGTCCATTCCAATAGGAAATATTTGATTTTACTTTAGGAACATTATTTATTTTCACCAAGTTGCTATTATCAGAAAGGATATGATAGCTGAATAATAAAAATGAAATCAAGAAATTCTGGTGTTTCAAGGCTTTATTTTTTTCTGCTCTCACTTTTGACATTTTCTTCCCCTGGAGAGACAAGATAAAGTGCTGTCATAAATGGGTGACTTTTCTTGTCAAATGACAGATTTGATTCTCCATGGCAACCACAAATCAAGGTGCTAGTCTGAATTAAAGCTTCTCTTAAAAGGCGTCTTTATGTTTATAAAATGAATTTAAATTAAATGGGTATTAGGTACAGTTTTTACCTCAATTTATTTGTTGACTAAGGAGCTCTGTATTGCAAGTAGCATATTTGCATTTTTAAGGAAAGACAACATATTGTACTGGCAGATGCACAAACAAAGCAAGTTACAAGGTCATATTGCATATACTAGTTTACAGTACTCTGAATGGTATACAGATGGACAGCAAGCACTTAAGAAGTACTTAAATACTAGTGGAAAAAGGACAAAAATTACCTACGGGGTAAAAGATGAAGGACTCTCTCTTCATCTCGTAATACTGCTTTCTTCCAGGCATAGCTAATAAAGACTTGTGCAATTGTCACTTAATGCCAAAATTAAAAATAATCAGAAGATTCAGCCTGTGTCTTTATGTAATAATAAAACTACAGATGAAGAAACTGCATTTCCATGCTCAAGTTGAGCAATGATTTTCAGATTTCAACTTTATGTATCACTAAAATTAAACACTTGCTCCTTTTCTTTTTTTAGAAATGAAAAAACTTAAAAGGTACCTAAAGGTTTTCCTGTGGGATCAGTTAAACTGCTTCTACATTTTCATACCAAGTGATGGAGGAGATGCTTTATTTTTGATTTTTGTCAATTAAAGTACACCAAAAAAGAAACTGGGCTAAGGCTCTTAAAATAAAAAATTAGGCTTGATTCTCTTGAAAAGCAGACACCACTCATTCCAATTTACATCTCTCACGTAAGTAGTATCTTACAGTCACAAACAACATTTAAAAAAAATTAAAATGCTGTTCATTTTGGATGACACAAGAACAGCAGTGCACACTGTTACCCTGTTTGATTAATGCATATAATGTAAAAAAAATGTAAAACCCAGCCAAATTAAAAGTCAAAACAAAACAGAGAACTTTGCAGACACGTTTAACAGAAATTAAATAAAGAGAAAACTGAAAGTTTTGCAGAATAGACAACTAGGTAACAACTAGGGTCAAGTGATTCCAAGTGACACTGTTATAAGCTCAGCCAAATTTGATTTTACGCTTCCTGGAGTTAAAAAGGGGATACAGAGCATTAGCCCAGGTTCTCCTTACACATTCCTCAGATTATGATGTCTCTGCCTATAGAGCATTACAATTTTGTATAAGCACTAGGGGAAAAATTGGTACAGCCACATGAGCTACATAAAAGAGATGGACAAAATGTCTTCATTTAGGGCTGTGTAACATCAATCCTACATATTTTTCAGGGAAGCTGCCCACTTTGTTCTGTTTAATCTAGGGCTATGATAAAATATTACCTAAAAGTTATAAATCTCCTTATAACTCTGTGCGTGAAGCTCATTTTATAGCGTTGTGAGTCACAAAGAACTCACTATTTAAAGCACAATGGCTTTTGTTTCATTTTGCAATATAATGGTTGACGATCATTTTCTCTTTTCATGTAAAAAGTGAGACTAACAACAACACAGAACAAATAATATGGTCTGCGAGTTAGTAACCCAATATTCATGAGCAGCAGCATAACAAAATAATTTACAACACAATCATCAGTGTTTCCAGTACTACAGAGTTCCAACATTCACTTTAAAAGTAGTCATCATAAGTTTGCCTCACTACACTGGCCAAGCTAATCCTGTAAATCCAGTGGAGTTTAGCAAAGCTACAGTGTTCTGCTGTAGAGCTGCTAAAATTTAGCTATTCTCCATCTTTAGAAATAACTGGCTCCTCCTTTTGCAGAAGGATGCATTAAGGCTCCCTAAATGCTAAAAAAGGCTCCCTCGGAAAAGAGGAATATAAGTATCCAGTGTTGACAGTCGTCTGACCAAATATTCCTCTATGTGGGGAAAAAAATAGTAAAGTGTTAGGCCCCACAGAACTGGTGTGTAAATATTTACTGCATAAAATCAGAAGACACTTTGCTAATATACCAGTGGATAAAGTTGTCATTAAATGAAATGAAATCTGTGTTTATATATACACACACACATACATACATATATCTTCCCCTAGGTACCAAATCACTTATAATTTTGTTTAAAAATAATATGTATACCTATTTCAGTTATGCGGTTGGAATCTGATTGCTCTGCCTGGATGTATGTAATATTCGGCATTGCAAATTCAGTCCCAAGAATTGCTTGAGGAAAACAAAATATGGTTAACTTCTAACAGCACCTTCCGCCTACTTTCAGAAAAGTCCTTGGCATTTATGAGCTACATCAATTTTTTCATACTTATGATAACACAACAACTTGATTATGTTGGCAAAGTTCTCCTTTGGTTAGATTGTCATCTTTTAACTTCTTAGACAAAACACTATCTCTGTGAAAAGATCATTTAAAGGGCAAAATGTATTGAGTAAGTTGCAGTTATGTTCACCACAGGATTTAAAAATCAGTTAAGATGTAAAAACAGATGAAAAAGAGAATCACAGGATCTGAGCTAAAACTCATACTTTACTCAGAATAAATTATATTTAGTTATATTGTCTTCCACACTTGTCTAAAGAAATAAAATTCAAACAGCCACCTCCCCATATGGTTTTTTTTTTGGTGTTGTGGCTTCATCTGGACCACATATGGACCCCCCAAAATATTCCAGGGGCTTTATAGTTTCCTTTTATAGGCAGAAAGGTGGATTTACCCACATTGACAACAAGCCTCTGTAAATATTTTCCTGCATTTCCAACACTGCTTATAAAAATGGTCTATTTCCCATATGAAATCAGTCATTGATGCCTTTTTACCTGAACTATTATATACATTTCAGCTGTTTAATTTAACACTGAACTACCTTTGACTCTGATAAACCCCCTTTCTCCACCTCACTGTCACTGACACACCTCAAGTTTACCCCATGAACATTTTAAGTCTTGGGTATCTTTTTTTTAAAAAAGCAAATTCATTTCTAGGGCTTTCTCTAAAGTGGCTGCAATGCAAAACTACAGTGAGAGGCTCAAGTCTGAAGCTTAAAGCAATAGACATGCATTTGAATTTCTTGCTTCACTACTGCTAAGGCCTTCTAGACTGTGAGTCCACTGCTGGGTAGGGACCATCTCTATATGTTGCCAACTTGTACTTCCCAAGCGCTTAGTGCAGTGCTCTGCACACAGTAAGCACTCAATAAATATGATTGAATGTGTGGAGTTAATTCCTAGGTTCTGCACTGGGGTTAGTGAAATGGGGTTAATGGCACCTACCAGACTGGGGTTTTAGGTTTTATTAATGTTTGCAAAGTGCTTTGTGAGCCTTGGATTAAGGCACATCAGATGAAAGGCACAGAAGTGCTGAGTATCATTGTTGTTATTGTTTCCCCACATCTTAAATGCAATACTGCTCAATTAGTAAGCTTCCCAGTTGATTCCAGGAAATAACTAGTTGTGGGGCATAGAGAGGTATATACTTCTTCACTAATAAAGCTATTAGAGATGACAGATAAGAAATAAGCACTGTAAGAGACTTCTCTCTATGTGCATTTGGAGGGGCATACAAACAAATGCTTCAAAATAGAAACGACTAGATTGGTCTTCCATCTCTCTAAACTGGAATCATTTTCTTACCTATCTGACTGTTTGAGGAAAACAAAATATGGTTAACTTCTAACTTGTAAGAGTGCTTCAGGCAGAAAATAGCTATTTGCCCTCACTGGGGGTGGGTGGGTGGGGGGGGTGTTCCAGAGCAAGTGGTCCACCTGGCTACTAAGGTTCCCTGTATCAGTGGGAGATGGTGATCCATCTTTTGACTTACAACATGATCCTAAGGCTAAGGGACGTTCCTTATTGGAAGCAGGGGTACAAGAGTGGATGCAAAGTCGTCTGGACCACATCCAATGTCCCTTCAGGGATCACTCCATGACAAAATGTCCTTGCTGAGGAAAACTGTTCAATATATGGAGCTGAACCATTCCTTTTCCCCACAGGCACCTCCACTGCCCAATCCTAAACAGGTCTCCGATATGTGTATGCCTTCTCTTCTCTAGCTGCCTGATTCCATAAAGTGAAAATTATTTCTCCATTCCTATGGCTAGGTGGGTCTGAGTGAACAAAAGGAACTTTCTGGGAGAATCAGTAAAACCTACTGTGAAGATGAATTAATACTACACAGTTCCATGGGTTTGTCTCTCAGAAACAATAGTGTGCTAGACAATCCTGCACTCTTTAGAAATAGCTGAGGAGCCTCAATTTTGGTGGTCCCTCCCAATCCTTGATATAGCTTTCTCTAGCCCAAAGCCATATTTCTAGGCTTGCCCCCATTTTCCTAAAGGGCCTGGGGCGATTCTAGCATGGCACTGATCCTAGCACAACTTTTTCCAGATATTTTTCCACTTGTCACTTGAAGGGATGCAATACTGACAAATGTATATCTCTAAATGAAATGCACAGCCAAGAAAAGTTGTCATCATCTACTTATATCTGTTGTGACATACATTTCATTCAATTCAATGCATAACAGAACTATTTAATTAAACAGAAGATTCTTGCTAAAATGACAGTCCAAGCAATGCTCAAATAAGCATTTAGAATGTTAGGAGTATCTGATTAAGACTGGATTGTTTTCAGCAAGGCTGTTTTAATCTTATGTGAAAATTACTTTTTCTTTATAAAAAAGTGCAAGTCCATTTTACTGGGATTGCTGCCTCACTTATTAGACCAACCTCTATCTTTTCTTTTATTTCACTGAAAAGAACAAGGAATTGAAGCAGCACAGCCACTTACTGGGCAAAAGAGGAAAAGAACAATGATTGTGAATTGTGGGGCATTCATTTTCTTTTTGTAGGAAGCAGATACAAATACCAATGTAATACAAATCATAAGGATTGATATGTTCTAGGTCTCTTAGGTGATACTTATCTTTAGTGACCCATTTTATGCTTTGAGCTGTGTTATTTGTTACTTTTTTAAATTTAATGTCACTCAGGTTTAGTGAGCCCAAATATTATCACAAGAAAATGTGGTGGTTTTACACACCAGAATGCTAAAGAGCAAAGGAACAAGAGAAGCAAGGTAAGGGGGCAGAAGTCTTGTGAGAATCAGGTATCCTGCAAGTTTACAAAACATGCTGAATGTCACCTTAAAAAGAATCAAAAGTCTCTAAAATGAAAGCTCTAAGCCAGGAGTTACAACTCAGAAAAGAGATATTGGAGTCACTGCCAATTTTTCCATAATATTATTGGTACAGTAGTCATCCAAAAAGTCATCAAAGTATTGGGCTTCATTGGCGAGAGTATAGACAACAAAACAAGAAGCATAATTTTACAATACAAAACCAAGGTATGTCAGCACCTTGAATTCTGCTTATAATTCTGATATTTGCACTCTAGGAAGAGATATACAGAAGTAGAAAAAATAGAAAAGGATGACAAACAATGAAGAAGATGGAACAGCTTCTGTTCAAAGATAGCCTGAAAAAATTAGCAATCTTCAGTCTGAAGAGACGATGGCTGAGACCCCTGAAGTCTGTAAAATCATAAAAGGTGAGAACAGGGCATAAAACTGTTGTTTGCCTAAGTCCATGGCATCAGAACTTGGGTGCACCCATTTGAGTTTGAAAATGGTAAATTCAACATGAACTAAGAAATGATGCTTTCACAGCGCAGGTGATATGCATATAATCAATCAATTAATCAATCAGCCAGTCGGTGGTGATCACTGAGTAGTTACTGTGTGCAGAGCATGTACTAAAGCGTCTGGGAAAGTAAAACAGAGTTGGTAGATACATTCCCTGCCCACAAGGAGCTTATAGGGGGAGACAGACACTAAAATTGATTAGGGAGAGGGGGAATACAGTACAATAATATTTACATGAGTACTGTGGGGCTGGGGTGAATATCAAGGTGCATAAGGGGTACACAGGGATGTTCACAGTCGAGGCACAAGGGAGAGTGTGTAGGGGAAATAAAGGGTAAATTTACTCTGGGAAGGCCTCTCAAAGGTGCGAGAGTGGTAGGATGTCAGATATGAAGGGGGACGAAGTTTCAGGCCTGAAGGAGAATGTGGGTAAGGGGTCGGTGGCAGGCTAGTTTGAAACTGAGGTACAGAGAGTAGGTAGAGAGTAGAGTGTGTAGGTTGGGTTGTAGTAGGAAATCAGCAAGGTTAGATAAAAGGGAGAAAGTTGACTGAGTTCCTCAAAGCCAATGGTGAGAAATTTCTATTAAATGTGGAGGCAGAGGGCAATCATTGGAGGTTTTGGAGTAGTGGAGAAATATGGACTGAACAGTTTTACAGAAAAATGATCCAGGCAGCAGTATAGACTGGAGAGGGGGAGAGATAGGATGCAGGGAGGTCAGCAAGGAGACTGATGCAGTAATCAAGGAGGGAAATGATGAGTGCTTGGATCAGCATGATAGCAGTTTGGATGGAGAGGAAAGGGCAGATTCTAGAGATGTGAAATTAATCACAGAATTAATCATCAGAGAAAGTTGCACAGGCAGAAAAATATCAATATGCTCAAGAAGGGTCTAGATGAATTCAAGGAAAATTGGCTTGTAATGGCTTATTAGAAGGAAATTTCAGGAATATTAGGAGGGATAGCTCTAAATTATGATCCTGTCGGGTAAGTATCACACTTTTCCCCAAGCAACTTTGGTCTCACTGTTGGAGACAGATTACTGGTCATGATAGTTCTGACCTAGTATGGCATTTCTTCTGTTCCTATGACTAATTTTCATTAAAACCAACAACATTTTTATAAATTGCATTCTCCCATCACTTTTACTTCTACATATGGTATAATACTGATGGTGAGAGAATTACCGTCAGGGGCATCTTCTCTGAGAATGAAGGAGAACATCAGAAGTGGTACCACCCTTGAATGGAATCTTTAAAAAGTATAACCTCACTACATCAGGAATATCAGACAATCACTGTAGTGCCAACTTTAACAGTTCCACAGATACTTTCTACACAGTTCTCATTGGCTTTTATATTTTATTTTTCATTTTGCTTTTTCCATGGTATTTGTTATGCACTTACTATGTGCCAGGCATTGTACTAATGCTGGGTAGATACAAGCTAATCAGGTTGGATGCAGTCCATGTACCACATGGGACTCACAATCTTACTGCTCATCATGCAGATAAGGTAACCGAGGCACAGAGAAGTTAAGTGACTTGCCCAAGGTCACACAGCAGACAAGTGGTGGATATATATTTTAAAACAGAATCAAGGGATTAGAAGTTGTGACCTGAAAATCCCATCAGTCCATATCCCTGATACCTAGAAGGAAACATCACTCAGAGATGAGTGCCTGTGCTATTCTCCAAAAGACACTACAATCCCCACCCTCTCCAGTCCACTCCTTCCATATCCTTTCTGCCTCCCCCCTCTAAATCTTAACCCACTCCAGTGTTCAACAAGCCTTATGAGATTTTCATTCTGTGATGTTTAACTTAACATACATTGCTGCAATTTAAGCCAATATTTTCTTGAAATTCCCTTAGAGAAGTTTAAGGGCCACCATTCCTTCTCCACACAAAGATCCCTCATAAACTGTAAGGCTGTTATACAATTCCCCCCACCAACCCCCACCAAGCCCCAAACCATGCTTCCTTTCTCTATGTTAATTCTTTTACACTTTTTTCATAGACTCTATTTTCCACCCTTTAATCATTTTAATTGGTAGCCTCTGGAACTTCCCCAAATTCTTCACATTTCTCTGGAATTGTGTAGACTCAACCTGCTTGCAGTAGAATCTCTAATTAGAATCTGACCAATGCCAACAGGAATATTTTACACTTCTTGAATGTTATACTGTAAGATCACTAATATGTCCTAGAGTTGTGCTTGCTTTTTCAAAACAGAAATATGTACTTGATTTAAGGACATTAAAAGAAGGATGACACAGAGCAGTCTACATTACTCCAAGAGTCAATATAAATATGTTCCACTCAGAGGAAACAAGTAGTGCAACTTACAACCACATTTACTGCAGAGCCCTGCACAAGCCTGACCCAATCTTAACTGAGTACCAAGAGAATAGGGCTCATATCCTGACTGAAACCTTCAGAGCTCCACCTTTGTTCTAAAGGGGGCACACAGACCAAGTACACCAGACATTCCGTGTGTGTGTGCACACAGTTTCCTGTGCACTGTTGGGACTTGTAGTTTAGTAAGGCACACAAGACTATTTTTTTTAATGGTCTTTGTTCATTCATTCATTCAATCATATTTACTGAGCACTTACTGTGTACAGAGCACTGTACTAAGCGCTTGGGAGAGTACACTACAACAATAAACAGACACATTCCCTGCCCACAATGAGTTTACAGTCCAGAGCGGGGGAGACGGACATGAATACAAATAAATAAAATTACAGGTATATATGCAAGTGCTGTGGGGCTGGAAGGGGGGAAGAGCAAAGGGAACAAGTCAGGGCAACACAGAAGGGAGTGGGAGATGAGGAAGGGTGGGGTTTTGTCTGGGAAGGCCTCTTGGAGGAGATGTGCCTTCAATAAGGCTTTGAAGGGGAGGAGAGTAATTGTCTGTCGAATTTAAGGAGGGAGCGCAATCCAAGCCAGAGGTGGGACGTGGGCGAGAGGTCAGCAGTGAAATAGGCAAGATCGAGGCACAATGAAAAGGTTAGCACTAGAGGGGTGAAATGTGCAGGCTGGGTTGTACAAGGAGAGAAGTGAGGTGAGGTAGGAGCAGACAAGGTGGTGGAGTGCTTTGAAGTCAAATGTGATGAGTTTTCATTTGATGTGGCAGTGGATGGGCAACGACCAGAATTTTTGGGGGAGTGGGGTGACATGTCCTGAAGGTATTTACAGAAAAATGATCCAGGCAGCAGAGCGAAGTATAGAATGGTGTGGGGAGAAACAGGAGGCTGGAAGGTCAGCAAGGAGGCTGATGCAGTAATCCAGGCAGTAAAGGATAAGAGATTGTATTAACGAGGTATCAGTTTGAATGGAGAGGAAAGGGTGGATTTTAGCGATGTTGTGAAGGTGGAACCAACTGGATTTAGTTATGGATTGAATATGTGGGTTGAATGAGAGAGAGGGATCAAGGCTTGTGAGGCAGGAAGGATGATGTAGACAGTGATGGGAAAGTCAGGGGAAGACAGGGTTTGGGTGGGAAGGTAAGGGGCTCTGTTTTGGACAAAGATTTTAGAGATCTCTTGATGGCAGGAGGAGATGCAAAACTGGAGAGAAATCAGGGCTGGGGATGTAGATTTGAGTATCGTCGACATAGAGGTGGGTCATTGAAGCCATAGGAGCGAATGAGTTCTCCAAGGGAGTGGGTTTAGATGGAGAATTAGAAGGGGACCCATTAAGCTCTTACTATGAGTCAGGAACTGTTCTAAGATACAAGCTAATCAGATGGGATACAGTCCATGTCCCACATGGTACTCACAGTCTTACCCCCTATTTTACAGAGGAGGTGAGGCCCAGAGAAGTGAAGTGACTTGCCCAAGGTCACACAGCAGACAGACAGCAGAGCCGGTATTAGAACCCAGGTCCTTATGACTCTCCAGCCCATGGTCTATCTACTAAGCAATGCTGCTTTTCTACTGCTCATGTATGAGTCCTCCATATATGAGTGCACAGAGATGCCAGAAGCCACCCAGCTAACCAGAGGCCAATGTCCTCAGTCTGATAATGGCCAATATGGGAATGAAAAGCAAAATGCTTACCCAAGTCCAGTAAAGACCTATGGCCCAAGGTCTGGCCCATTCAGGTTGTCTGCCTGAAGAAGTTGTTCATGGCCAAAACCATGCACAATGCAGACTGAATCACTGAGTCATTACATGGACTGGAATTTGGGTCAATGGATCACTAATATGGGTTAACATTTTAAGTGTAAATGGTACTGAATGGTACTAAAAATGCTGTAGAGGAGTTAAGTGTGTTGATCTTTAAATGGCACCATCAAAATTGGAATTGGAATGCACACATGTGAGCAATCGAAGGAAATAAAAATTATAAAAGTGAATATTTATGCCGCGGTTCTGATTACAATAATCAGCTTATAAAATTCTACATAGTCTCCGCCAGAAAAAATATTGACCCATTTTATAAATGACTTTATCCTGCATTTCTGGATATAGCTCCACCCAAAACAACACTGTTTCCATAGTAACTAACCTACTTCAAAGGGGAAAGGGGAGTGAAGACTTCACAGAAGACAGAAATCAATTAAATAAGCAACAAAAATTAGATTATAATTTTAAATGTATATGAAAACTATTCTAGTCTAATCCCCTCTTCAAAGAATGAATGTTAGATTTTCTTCTGAAAAATTTCAACTATGAAGACTAGAAATATGATCGCTCTTTTATGTGAAAAAAGAAAAATATTCAAGTCCTAGCTGTGATACCAAATAAATTATTAAGTGAAAAGAAAAATAAAACTCACTATATTACTTAAGGCTACATGGTATAAAATTTGAATTGGTAACCTGAAGACAATTATAAATCACACTGCCCATTTTTACTTGTACTAATAAAAAGAAAAAAAATTAAATAACAAATTTCAAAATTCTGAGTAAAACAAAGCTAGGGCTTTGTTTAAATGGCTTGCCACTCTTACAAAGGATACTTTTGAATACTGATTTCTACAGTAGATTTTTTGCTATTTTCCACAAAAATCCATCACCAATCAATCAATGGATCAATCAATCGTATTTGTTGAGTGCTTACTGTGTGCAAAGCACTAAACTTGGGAGAGTTGGTAGAAACGTTCCCTTCCCACAGTGAGCTTACAGGGCATAGGACCTTGTCTTTTCCTTCTACTGACCACAGCTCTCCCCATTTTCAAAGTCGTTCTGAGCTCACATATTCTACAGGAGGTCTTCCCTAATTCCCCCACCTTCTATCCCCACAACGGCCACTTCATCCTTTCCTCACCACCTAAACAATTAGGTCCTTACAATCCAAGGTACATATTACGTATTTTATTAACTCTACTACTCCCCCTATCTGTAATTTATTTAAATGCCTGCCTTCCTTGCTAGAGTGTAAACTCCTTGAGGACAGGAATTGTGTCTTCAGATTCTATTGTACTCTCCCAAGCACTTAGTTAAGTGTTCGGCACACAGTAGTCATTCAATAAATGCTACTGAATGATAAGGTTGATTGATTGTACCCATTGTTGGGGAGGGATTGCCTCTGTTGCCAAATTGGACTTTCCCAGTGCTTAGTACAGTGCTCTGCACACAATAAGTACTCAATAAATATGATTGAAGGAATTGAATTATTCATTATCAATAATGAATTATTATTATTAACTGAATGAATGAATGAATGCAAGTACCTACAACCCTATGTTACCCTGGCTTCAGCAGGCACTCAATAAATACTGTTGATAATGATGAGGACACTGTTCCATTAAGCCTTATTCTCCTAATGATTCTGCATATGGTGAAAGAAACACTTTTCAGAGCAACAAGGGAAAGCACACTCTCCCGCCAATACATCCACCTCCCCCACAGTCTCCAACTGAACCAGCTTTAAACCGGGTATAGAGAACTGTTGTCAGGGCTCCAAAGACTCTGTGACCACCGGTAAGACAGCTTCCACACAAATTTCTGAAGATAATCATGACAGGCAACCAGTGCAGACTGCTTTGTTGGTTATGTGTTGCTCTTTTCCACCACGGCCACACATGAATATGACCTCATTATCAGTAGAACCGTTGTACTCTCCCAAGTGTTTAGTACAGTGTTCTGCACACAGTAAGTCATCAATGAATATGATGGATTATTAATAGTATTGATAGTAATAACTGATTGGTTCAAATATGAAATAACTAGGTGTACATAAATCTGCATTAGACTAAAGCAGTCATGTAACCAAACTGCCTGAATGAACATTTTATTAAATGTCAGAGAGATAATGGACACAAAAGGTTTTTGGCAAGAAAAAACAGGAGAAAGGCAAGTATTAGTGATGATTTCTGAGCAGGTCTGAGTCCCTTCTAATCCCAGTAAAGGATGGAGTGGGAAAATGGTTGCCTACTAATATTTTACTCTCTATGAAAACCTGGGGATGTAGATGCCTTAATACTGGAGTCATCATTACTATCAGGGATTTCTTTATCCTAATCCACCAAAAGGACATCTCCACCCCTTCCCAAATCATAATACATACAGATATTTTGTGAATTATGTATCTCAGAGTGGTATCTTGGATCCATAGGAACTGGCATGGTGAGTTTGAAACTTTGCTAAGACCCAGATGATCCAGGAGAGATTTTCAGCTCAGGGAGACTCTTTGGCCATTGTCTTTTCCATTCAAACATGTTCGTTTACTACAGTTTCAAACATATGCCTAATTTTCCTGCCTCTGAGTTGGATTATTAGTGCAGCAAGAACATATTTCTGCAGAGGAAAAGAGAATGACAGTATCACCACTGAAGTACGTGGCACCAGATCAAAATAGTCAAAACACCAGCCATCCAGAAGATAGCTGATAAAACCTGGCATAACCACTGACTGAAACAGCTCATCAAAGAGCAACACACATATGTCACATGTCAGGCCCAGAAAACATGAAACCTTTACATTTAACTAATGGTACTGTACAGTACTGGTACATTTAACTACTGGTACATTTAACTACTGGTACTGTACTGGTACAGTAGTTTAACTACTGGTACTAGTACAGTGCTCTAAGCGCTTAGTACAGTGCTCTGCACATAGTAAGCGCTCAATAAATACGATTGATGATGGTAGTGAAAAACCTACGTAATAGGCAGACGTACTCACTTTGGTGTGTTATGTATATTATTATTAGAAGTAATAGAAGTAGTAGTAATAGTAGTAGTAGTATATTTGTTAAGTGCTTACTAGGATACAAGTGAATCAGGTCAGGCACAATCCCGGTCCCACACAGGGATGACAGTCTAAGTAGGAGGGAGAACAAGCATTGAATCTCTACACAGAGTTTGTTACTGATCTAGGTCCATCTCTTCTGATTAGATGTGGGACCTATTGGTACCCAAAAATCATTCTGAAGAGATTTTGCACTGGACATTCCCTCAATGACGGTGAGCTGTGTCCTAGGACCTGGTTGTTGGTAATCTTGTCCTGCCACTTGATGCTGAGTACGGTTTGTAGGTGATGCTAACGGAACTGCTCAATAATTTAGACGTTTTATTTTGTAATTCCAAGTATTACAGCTATAAAGAAGGTTGGACACCAGTACAGCTTTATCAGCCTTCAATTTGACCTGAAGATTGACACTACACTGACACTTAAGTCTGACTCCTCAAAGTCATATGGTTTCTTTTATTCTGTTTTCTACTTTGTCGCTTCATTGTTGCATAGTGTACTTACGAGTACACCCGTAGCTACATAATTACTAATTTAAAAATTTGATAATTTCAGTGTGTTAAAATAGTATGAGGTAATTTGGATACTGTAATTTGGATACAGCTTCTTCTGTACATATTTTCTACCTTATCCTGGTAACCATAAAAGACATTATGCCCCAGCAGAACAGAAAAAATACATCCAGATAAAATGCAAGCTCTGAATCATGATCTTTTCAGACTCTCCACTAGTGGTCCAAACTATCCCTGTCTGTCCTTGACTCCAAATACTTCCTGGCCTTCAATTTTCATTCCAACCAATCCTTTTCTTCTGGGCTCCAGAACCCAATCCTCCCTCTCTTGTCCAGACTTTCTCTTATGATTGAGATTTCCTTTGTCCTATCAACCATACCACATCCATTCCTTCCTTCAAATCATAGCTGATGGTTCACTTCAGAAAGCTTTCTTTGATCAGATTCACTGGAGTTTCTTTGGGTTAACAACAGACCACTAAGGATTTTCTGTTTTATTCATTATTCTTGAATTTGACTTTCCTCAGCATGGCCTAGTGGATAGAGCATAGTCCTGGGAGTCACAGGACCTGGGATTTAATCCAGGCTCTGTCACTTGTCTGCTGTGTGACCTTGGGCAAGTCACTTAAATTCTCTGTGTCTAAATTACCTCATCTGTAAAAAATGGGGATTAAGACTGTAAGCCCCATGTGGGACAGAAACTGTGTCCAACCTGATAAGCTTGACTCTACCCCAGCGCTTAGAACAGTGCCTGACACATACTAAGTACTTAACTAATACCATTATTATTATTATTATTATTATTATTATTATTATTATTATTATTCCTCTCTAACAAAGGTTACCATGATGGTATACATAAATACATACATATAACTGTATACATACACACACATGCACACATATATGCATATACATATTTTGAAGGAGCTGAGCTATCTGAATAAACCATTCTAGTCCAAGCGTGGCTCAGTGGAAAGAGCCCGGGCTTTGGAGTCAGTGGTCATGGGTTCAAATCCCGGCTCTGCCAATTGTCAGCTGTGTGACCTTGGGCAAGTCACTTAACTTCTCTGGGCCTCAGTTCCCTCATCTGTAAAATGGGGGGTGACTGTGAGCCCCCCATGGGACAACCTTATCACCTTGTACCCCCCCAGCGCTTAGAACAGTGCTTTGCACATAGTAAGCACTTAATAAATGCCATCATTATTATTATTATTATTATTAAGATCCAGCATTCACGGTGAAAGCAGTTGTGGTAAATGCAAAAATAATATTTATATAATAAATTATTCCACATCTGTGGAGCAGTGTGGTCTAGCAGAAAGAGCAAGGGCCTGAGAGTCAGGAGATTTGGGTTCTAATCTTAGCTCTACCACTTATCTGCTGTGTGACCTTGGGCAAGTCACTTAAATTCTCTGTGCCTCAGTTTTCTTATCTGTTCATTCATTCATTCATTCATTCAATCGTATTTATTGAGCACTTACTGTATGCAAAGCACTGTACTAAGTGCTTGGAAAGTACAATACAGCAATAAAGAGAGATAATCCCTTCACTACCTGTTCTCCTTCCTAGTTAGACTGTTAGCCCCATGTGGGACAAGGACTATTTCCAACCCAATAATCTTGTATCCACCCCAGCGCTTAGAAGAGTGCTTGACATACAGTAAACAATTGGCAAATACCATAATCATCATCATCATCATCATCATCATCATAATGAGACAGCTACAACTAGAGGTGTATGTGGGCTGAAAATTGTAGGCTGTACCCTGTCACTGGCTCAGATTAAGCTGAGCCACAGGAATGTGAGAACTTAACATACCCAGCCAAGCCCAAACTCAACTCTGGACCATGTCTGTAAGGTGAGTCATGTGAGTCAGGTTGTCTTTGAGGAGTGCTAAGATTTGCAATCACATGGGGATGGAAGGATTTCACTGCATGCATGACTCAATGTCACTGCACTTGTCATAATCTGTGATTCACCCCAGTTAGAGGAGGCCCAGAGCAGTACAGCCCAAGTTTCACCACAGCCCAAGCTTGACCCACTTCTTTGTAACTAAATAGTCCAAAGAATGAGCCTGAACTGATAATAATAATAATAATAATAATAATAATAATAATAATAATGGCATTTATTAAGCACTTACTATGTGCAAAGCACTGTTCTAAGCACTGGGGAGGTTGGAACAGCATATTTTAAAATGCTTAGGGCAACCCTTTTAATATCAATCTTCAGCATACATTGACATCTTTTCAGAAACATCTAAAGAGCAATATGCCCATCAAGATTTTGATGAACCAGTGAACTCACAATCCCATTTACCTGGGATAAGCAAGGCTCTAGTGTATTAAATTGCTCTTGAAAATACAAAATTGATGTATGGCTAAATTAATAAAGTTTTTCTTCATTTCTTCCTATGGTTTGTTGCATGGTAGAAGGTCTACAAATGTAATTACATTTAACTTTATTATAGGGTGAGCAAATCTCTAAAACTACACCTTAGAAAGTACACTTTATTGTTTTTCATTATGTAATTGTGTGCTTCATTGCTTTTAGGGTGATATTTTTGTTGTGGGAGGAGTTATCATTGTACAGTATTACTTATTTGGAGGTAGAATATATTTTTTCATCAGAGTATTTTTACAGAATTACTTTCATTCTGGCTTTGTTTAAATGCACTGTTCAATAGTGCATTATTCTTGGTACACTATACAAAATTTATGCTTTTGACAGAGTAAATGAAATTCTTAAACCCTGGATGTGCTCACTAAGAAACGATCACCAGAGAACAGAGAGAAACCAAAAAAGCTCATAATAATAATAATAATGGTATTTGTTAAGTGCTTACTATGTGCAAAGCACTGTTCTAAGCACTGCGGGGATACAGGGTGATCAGGTTGTCCCACGTGGGGCTCACAGTCTGAATCCCCATTTTACAGATGAGGGAACTGAGGCACTGAGAAGTTAAGTGACTTGCCCAAAGTCACACAGCTGACAAGTGGCAGAGCCGGGATTTGAACCCATGACCTCTGACTCCAAAGTCCGTGCTCTTTCCACTTAGCCACGCTGCTTCCCCAACATGAAAATTGTCTTGAATTTTGGTAACTGTGGGAAAGTAGAATAACCTCTGTGATCTTTTTCCACATAGAAGGTTGAACAATGCTTCTCATTGTGGGCAGGGAACGTGTCTATCAACTCCGTTGTATTGTATTCTCCCAAGTGTTTAGTGCAGTGCTCTACATACAGTATGTGCTCAATAAATGCCACTGACTGATTGATTCCCTATGCAGTAATCCCATTTTAACAGAGGTTTATAAACATGGATTTAACTGAGAGATCATCATTATTAACCACATTTATTAGAGAAGCATCGTGGCTCGGTGGAAAAAGCATGGGCTTTGGAGTTAGAGGTCATGGGTTCAAATCCCAGCTCTGCCTGTTGTCAGCTGTGTGACTTTGGGCAAGTCACTTCACTTCTCTATGCCTCAGTTACCTCATCTGTAAAATGGGGATTAAGACTGTGAAACTGTGAGCCCCCTGAGGGGCAACCTGATCAGCTTCTAACCTCCCCAGTGCTTAGAACAGTGCTTTGCACATAGTAGGCACTTAACAAATGCCATCATCATTATTATTATTATTCTCTGTGCCTCAGTTTCCTCATCTGTAAAATGGGGATTAAGACTATGAGCCCCCTGTGGGACAACCTGATCACCCTGTAACCTCCCCAGCACTTAGAACAGTGCTTTGCACATAGAAAGCACTTAATAAATGCCATTTAAAAAAAAGTGCTTAGGGCATGGAGAGAACTGGTGACTTGGTCTGTGACTATAAAACAGCAAAAAATGGTGATGTTCCTTGACCTCAAAAAACTTACCATCAAATGATTTCATATCTGGAATTATGCTGTTATGTTATATTTTAGCTCTTATGTACACCAAAACCACCATGAAACTTCAGTAAGAACTTCATGAACACTCCAAAAACTGATGCAATTTTTTACATTTAAGATAAATATATCATGAGAAAGGGAGGCATGTGGGTGCACTGGTGTGCATGTTCTGTAATTTTATGTAATAACTTAATTTCACACTACTGTCCGCAGGACACGTGTTTAAGTGAATGAAGTATGATGCTTAGGGCTGTATGATCATCACTTGCTTACCTGTCCCCTATTTATAATAAAGAAGTAGGCCTTGTCTGTGAGAGCAAACTGAAATGACAGGTTAAAAAGCTTCACAACAAATGTGCTAATGTATTAATGGCCCTAGCAATATCTGACTTGTAAGCCAGCTAAAAATAGAGGGATAATTTACTAGTAGTTTTTGTCACATTCAGGAAAATAGGGTTGAAAAATGATGGATTGAGAGTGTGCACACTCTGCATCTTTATATGTATATATTTAGGTATACCAGGGATGCCAAATTTTCATTCTGAACACAGAGACGAAAGTGAGATATGGCTGAAAGATTGAGGCTTTCAATCATGGCCTCCAGGGAAGAGGCTTCAGGAGTGAAAATCCCCCTGCTCCCCACCTCCAAAAGTGGCCACATACCTTCTGTGTGACCTTGGGAAAGTCACTTCACTTCTCTGGGCCTCATCTCATCTTCTCCAGAACCTTTGAAGTTGTAAGCACTCAAATTTATATCCGCTTTTCAGACTGCGCAGAGAAGTTAAGTGTCTTGCCCAAGGTCTCACAGTAAATAAGTGGCAGAGAGGGGTTAGAACTCAGGTCCTCTGACTCCCAGACCTGTGCTCTTTCCATACTGCTTCTCATTTGCCTGTTGCTACCCTTCTGCCTTTCAGGCGTTTAATTTTCCCTTTCTTTAGTGTTTTAATTTGCTGTGTAAGTGTCTTCATTCATAAACTTTCTACCTGTGCCTAAAATTGTGTGTGTGCGTGTGTGTGTGTGTGTGTGTGTGTGTGTGTGTGTGTGTGTGTGTGTGTGTGTGTGTGTCCTTTGAGGCTTATAGGTTGCTTTCCTTCCAGCTCCTCCCAAGCTTGCATTACTCATCTTTTCTCATCTACTTCTGCTTCTCTTCATTTTTGTTCAGCTTTTTCATCTCTCTGCTTGCCTGTGTTATGCATTTTTATGGTCAGCTTTCTCTCCCACTCATCTTACCATTCTGCATTTGTCTCATTTTTCCCACCCTCATCCTTCCTTACTCATCCCTCTCAGTCAGATTTCTCTACACTCTCGCCCTGGGTTGGTCAACTCCTCTCAGGTTACTCATCTTTCTGTCCTCTCTTCTTCTTAACTCTACTTTCTCACTCTATTCAACTTCCTTCCCATCCTCTCCCTTTGGTTTCAATCCCTGTCCATAAATTCACAGCATATTTTTTGGCAGGTGTTGAAGACTATTATTACACTGTATTTCAAATTTTCACTAACCAATAAGGGACTTCCACCTCTACCTTCTCCCCTCCACCCATCACCAATTTTAAATTTGTAAGGTTTTCACGTAGTGGAACTTTCGGTAATGAACGGCTTTTCCTAGGCTCACTGTCTCCATTTCCTCTCCTCTACTTTCTCCTTGATCCCCTGCAAACTGGCTTCCACCCACTCCACTCCATGGAAACAGTCCTCTTTAAGGTCCTTCTTGACAAACCCAATGGCCAGTACCCCATGCTAATCATCATTCATTCATTCATTAAATCGTATTTATTGAGTGCTGTGTGCAGACCATTGTACTAAGCGCTTGGGAAGTACAATTCAGGAACAGAGACAATCCCTGCCCACAATGGGCTCACAGTCTAAAAGGGGGGGGGGGGGGGGAACAGGCATCAAAACAAGTAAACAAGCATCAGTAGCATCATTATAAATTAACAGAATTATAGATTTGTACACATCATTAATAAAAATAAACAGAATTATAATTATAAATATGGACATATATAGACAAGTGCTTTGGGGTGGGGAGGGGAGGTAGTGAAAAGGGAGCGGCTTGGGGCAATGGGGGGGAGCAGAGGAAAAGGGGGTCAGTCTGGGAAGGCTTCCTTGAGGAGGTGAGCTTTCAGTAGGGAATCATCCTTGACCTTTCTGCTGCCCTTGACACTGTTGATCACCCACTTCTCCTGAAAACATTATCTAACCTTGGCTTCCCCTACACTGTCCTCTCCTGGTTCTTCTAGCTTTCTGGCTGCTCATTCTCAGTCTCTTTCACAGGTTCCTTCTCTGTCTCCAAACCCCTAACTGTGGGAGTCCCTCAAGGCTCAGTTCTGGGTCCCCTTCTATTCTCCACCTACCCACTTCCTTAGAGAACTTGTTCAATCCCACGGCTTCAACTTCCATCTCTACAGGAAAGATTCCCAAATCTGCCTCTCCAGCCCTGTCCTCTCTCCCTCTCCGCAGTCTCGCATCACCTCTTACCTCCAGGATATCTCTACTTGGATGTCACACCAAGGGGTCTAGGATGGTTTGATGCACCTTGCTCTACAAACCATTACTCGGGGGAATACCCCGCTTTTTAAAGGCTAATCTTCTAGGAGCTTACCTTGATAGGTCTCCCAATCTGGCGAGCAGGGACAGTGCAGAGGAAGAGGGAGGTGAGACTTTCCATGAGATTCAGGAGGAAGAAACCCAAGCTGTCCACAGGCACATGTGCTTTCCTCTGAACCCAAAGTGCATGTGTGAGTGAACCTGGAGCAGTCCCCCATAGCAGGAGGCCCCAATCTGGGTGTCACCGTTGGGGCTCTCTTAGCTCTTCGAGAGCATATGTGCTGCCTGAGGTCCATCTCCCCATTCGTGAATGGGGCTGCACGTCAGGGACAGGCAACAGGCTGGTGTCAGATTGCATCATATGACTGGGAGGAAGGCATTGCCGTATTGGACCATAGTTCAACTCTTTCACTTCGGGATTGGTAGAATTGACAGGACACCCAGACAACTTCATAAATCAACCAAATGCATCTTCTGCAAATTGCACCTTTGCATTGGCCTCACACCATCACCTCAAATCTAATGTGACTAAATCACAACTCCTCATCTACCCACCCAAACCCTGTTCTCCTCCTTGACTTGTCTATCACCGGAGACAGCACCATCATCCTCCCTGTCTCACAAGCCCATAACCTTGGCGTTATACTCTACACATCTCTCACATTCATCCCACACATTTAATCTGTCCTGAAATCCTGTTGATTCTACCTTCACAAGATTTCTAGAAAACTCCTTTTCTTCTCCATCCAAAATGCTACCATCCTGATTCCAAGCACTCATCATTTCCCAAGTTGACTATTGCAGGCCTTCTCACTGACTTTCATGCATACTATCCCCTCTCCAGTCCACACTTCGCTCTGCAGTCCAGATCATTTTTCTGAAAAGCCATTCAGTCCCTAACTCCCCAGTCCTCAAAAACCTCCAAAGGTTGCCCATGTGCTCCAGTATTAAACAGACATTCCTCACCATTGCCTTAAGGGAACTCAATCAGTTGTCTCCTACTTAACATCACTGACTTCACACTACATCTCAATCCGCACACTCCACGCTTCTAAAACCAACCTACTCTCTGTACCTCAAACTTGGCCATCATGCCACCGATCCCTTGCCCACGTTCTCCCTTGGGATAGGAACTCCCTCCCAAATCATATCCAATAATCTCCCACTTTCAAAACCCTCCTAAAATCACATCTCCTCCAAGAGGCCTTCCCAGACTAATCCCTTTATTTTCTCATTCACCATCCCCTCTGCATTGACTAGGAACTTGGCAGCCAGGCACTTTGACACTCACCAACCCCCATAGGGCTAATGCAAATATTTTTGTACTCTACTATTTCCTTAACCCTAATCTATTTACATGTCTGTGTCCCCTTGGAGATTTTAAACTCCTTCTGGACAGAGATCAGGTCTACCAACTCTGTTGCCTTGTACTTTCCCAAGTGTTTAGTGCTGTGCACTAACCACAGTAAGTGTTCTGTAAAAGCACTGATTTGATTGATTGGCTTTTTTTGCTATTCAAATTTATTTGCTGTGGGCTCTATTCAATTTCCTAATTACCCCTGCCCTATTTCTTTTTAGTGTTTTGGCCTAGCTTTTTATGTCTCTCTATGCTTGGCTTCTTATCTTTTTGCTCATCTCTTTTGCCTGTTTATGCCAATGCTTTCTTCCCCTCCCACCTTCACTGGTTTTCGCTTGTCAGTATTTCCATTGTTTCCTTCAGTATTTCCATTGTTTGTTAGCTCAGTTTTCCCGGAAACATGTTTCATTTTAGAGACCTTTCCCAACTTGTGTTCTGTTTCTCACCATTCCCCTCTGAGTAGAACAGCCTGTTATCATCATCTAGGTGGTGTTCAACTGAGGGAGGTGGGGGGGAAGGGGAGGGTGTGTGCAGGGAAGGTGTGGGGTGGAGTCCAGGCAGATTGGATTACATACATTTTTCTGTTTTCCCAAACCAGATGTTCTTGAGGAGCTGCCCTGCCTACCCTGTCCAACACAAACCTTGCAATTCTCCTCTCCAGCCTCAGCCCAATTAGAGAGGAGAAATGTTATCATTTGCTTTCATCATCATCAATCGTATTTATTGAGCGCTTACTATGTGCAGAGCACTGTACTAAGCGCTTGGGAAGTACAAATTGGCAACATATAGAGACAGTCCCTACCCAACAGTGGGCTCACAGTCTAAGTCAAAGTTGCTTTGACTGGGTGACTGCTAAAAGATGGGAAAAGATATAGCTAGGCCAACTATAGCACATCTTTCTCCCTACTCCATGGATGCCCTTGCCCATAGTGGCTATCACTGCCCTCCTGGCCACGATCCCTCTTGGGACTGCATCGTTTGCAGAAACTTAGTTCTGTGCTTGTCTTGAGATGGCTTTAAACCCTGTATGTACAGGGAGGGAAAGGTGAACATATAAAAGAATACCTAGATCCTTTGGCCTCTCAAGAGAATTGATTCTCCATATATACAGAAGGGACATTTGGACTTGATAATAATGGAAAATAAAGAAACCTTTGTAAATGACTGTAAAAACCTAGGATTCTTACTTTCCAAACCAGTTCTCTGCAAAACCGAGAATGACAGGTTGAAACACAATTTTTAAAAAATCATTTAGTACTGTCTTTTCCTCTTTCCATTACTAAATCAGTGTAATATATTTTGCCCCTCTCAGGGTAGCGCCTGGAGAGTTTCCAGTACTCTACCAGTCTCGACTACAGGAGGGAGAGTCAAACAGAGGCATTAACCATTCCATTCCTAGCTCGGGCAGTGGCTAACTAGTGGAAGGCAATCTGCTACAAGTCAAAACTCACCTGTGCTGGGCAGCAGAGGCATGGGAGAGAGTCAAAGGAGGACACTCAAGATTACCATGCAGAAGGAGGTGATGGTAAACCAAACTTCCATATTTTTACCAAGAAAACTCTATGGATACACTACCAGAACAATTGCAGTTGGAGATCGGGTGTTATGGGAGAGATTTGTCCATAGCGTTAGTCGCTATGGGTCGGAGATGACTTGACAGCATAAGACAAGAATATCTTTTAATAATAATAATAATAATAATGGCATTTATTAAGCGCTTACTATGTGCAAAACACTGTTCTAAGCACTGGGGAGGTTACAAGGTGACCAGGTTGTCCCACGGGGGCTCACAGTCTTAATCCCCATTTTACAGATGAGGTCACTGAGGCCCAGAGAAGTTAAGTGACTTGCCCAAAGTCACACAGCTGACAATTGGCAGAGCCGGGATTTGAACCCATGACCTCTGACTCCAAAGCCCGGCTCTTTCCTACTGAGCCACGCTGCTTCTCTACATGCTTCTCTACATGCTTCTTTCACATGTTGGTGAAGGCTTTAACTACTTTTGAGACTAGACAAGGCTACTTTGTATATTGAGGAAACAAAGTTAAAGTATTTTCTTTCCAGTTTCTTTCTGCCACTTCTATGCTTTTAAAACTCACCCTCATTTCCAAAAGTTCTCCAATTTTAAGCTAGGCATTCATTCCTCTAGTTTAGTATTTTTAAAAGGCCTTTTTTCTTGTTCACCAGTTTATGACTTCTTTTCCTCCTGAAGATCTCCATTCTAGGAATCTGTTTCACTGTTACCCTGCTAAAAATAAATTTATGGAGAACTAAAATCTTATTTTTATCCAGGTACTTGGTAAAATAAATATGCAATGTCAAAAATACCATGACAGAAGTTAATATTTAGCAGTATTATCTATCATCACAGCCTTCACTATTTATTGTAGGTGACACCTTCCTCTTATAATCTCCCACTGCCATTTTCACTTCTAAAAATCCCTGCATTGTGGTCACCCTGCTCCCTCCAGTGACACCAACTCCCTTCAGAGAACTTGAAAGTGTTAACGTTAAGGGCTTTTTTTTCTTGCAAATACTAGAAAAAAGTATCTTCTGCAAGTTTTTAAAAGCTAGTTGTCTGAAGGGGAATGGGCCACCCCTGAGACCAGACTACAGCACTGAGGCTGGATCCCTTTCTACCACAGGACTGCTACTCAACATTTTAAAGCTTGAATCACATTTCCATCAAATTCCTCTCTGAACAAGTGTGAGTCAAATAAGGGCCTGGAAAAGTTAAAACTTATATTCATATAATCGCATGCAATTAAAATCCAATGAAATGAGAAGTTGAGGAAATGCATGCGGTTGTAATCAGTTTTCCCATTGTGTTAATTTCCTTAATGAATAGCTCTTTAAAAATGCCTCAGTATTTCTATATTTGCAATATAATGTAAAAATAATATTTTGATTCAAATGACTACACAGGCAACCCAAACAGAAATAAATCTGAACTGTATAATTTCATTCAACTTAATGCTATGAGAATACTCTATGATTGTTTTAGCCAACACTATTTTCTTCTAGAACTATCTTTGTTTTTGTAACAGTACGACAACCCATCCATAAAACCTTGATACCTTGAGAACATGGGTAATATATTTATGTAATTGAAATTCCAATAGGATATTTTAGTTAGAACAGAATGTTTTAGTTATAAAAGAATGTTCCCAATCAATTGCTATTTGGCTATTCATGCATATGAAAGCAATACTGAACAAAGACATCTTTAGAAAATAAAACCCACAAAAATGATTGCAATAGAATATGAAATCTACAATTGATATAAAATACGATTATAGATTTTTGTTTTGAATCATTTTGGAATCTGTCTAATGATTTTCATTGATTCATCAGAAATTAGAAACTGCATCATTAGGTTACAATGTATAATCCTCCTCTTCCACAACTAAAACATTAACATTTAAGAATGTCCAGTGGTTGCCTATCCACCTCCACAATAAACAGAAACTCCTTACCTTTGGCTTTAAAGCACTCAATTACTTGACCTTCCTAATTTCCTTCTACAACGCAGCCCCAAATGCTTTGCTCCTCTACTGCCATTTTATTGTATTTTGATCTCACCTATCTTGCTGCCGGCCCCGCTTCCAGGTCCTGCCGCTGGCTCTGAACGCCCTCCATCTTCACATTGGACAGATGATCACTCTCCCCAACCTCAAAGCCTTATCAAAAGCACATCTCCTCCAAGAGGCCTTCCCCGAGTAAGCCCTCAGTTCCTCTTTTCCCGCTCCCTTCTGCATTGCCCCAAAGCACTTCTGTACGTATCTGTAATAGCCTTATTAATACTAATGTCTGTATTCCCCTTTCAACTGCAAGCTGGTTGTGGGCAAGGAATGTGTCTATGAACTCTGCTATACTATACTCTCCCAAGTATTTTGTATAGTGCTGTGCAAACTGTAAGTGCTCAATAAATATAACTGATTGTTTTTTATAGTATTTGTTAAGCATTTACTATATGCCATGCATTGTACTAAGTGCTGGGGTAGATACAAGATAATCAGGTTGGACATGGTCTCTGCCCCACAAAGGGCTTACAGTCTTATTCCCCATTTTACAGATGAGGTAACTGTGGCACAGAGAAGTTAAGTGACTTGTCCAATGTCACACAGTAGATAAATGGCAGATCTGGGATTAGACCCAGGACCTCTGACTTCCAAGTGTGTGCTCTTTCCACTAGGCCACGCTGCTTCTAACATAATCAAAATTGGTCAAGCTGGCAGATATTGAAATTATGTAATAAATAAAAAACTAAGTGCCCTGGATATCTCTAAACTTTCCTAGAGCCTATCATGGAAATACCATTTATTTCTTCTTTATCCCTCATGACTTTACAAAGGGATGAAAATATTTTAAAATAAAATTTTCATAGAATGTATATGTCTATTCAGTTTTGTGATCTACCTTTGAGGTTCTCCTTAAGAGTACTAGAATAATGTTCTGTTCCTTTTTGTACAAATAATTAAATAAATGTATAATTTAAATAAAATATCATTCCCACAATCATAATGACTTCATTGACAAATCTGCTACCTAAACAAGTACCCCTATCTTTTAAAAAGAGGGAGAGTATGAGAGTTTGCCATGTGGATAGCAGTAGTGATAGTATTTATTAGGTTCTTACTGTGTGCAAAGCAGTATACTAAGAACATTAAAGGGAAGATTGGTAGAGAAAGAAATCACATTTTCAAACTTGTCAAAAGATGCTTTTAAAAACAAAAATTTGCAAACAAAAAGCAAAAGTTTACACTACGCATTTATTTATGCTTCTTTGTAATATACTCTCAATGCTCTATGGCTGTTACACACTTGAGTGTTACTGGCATCCACAATAGCATCCAAATGTAAGTAATTGCAGTTTCTGTCAATAGAAACAATAAGTCCCAGGAATTCAGCCTGGTACGAATAGTAGCCACAATGTATATGTGTCACCAATGTAGCATGGGACATGGCTGTTGCCATGGTAAACATTCACGTTAATGAAATGTGTTAAATCTTATATATAAGAAATTAAGCCATTTTTTCAAGATACATTATTTTTTATGGCTAAGAATATCTTTCTCTTCTTAGAATGACTTCTTCAGCAGTTGATGTTAGACTGGTTTATTTCCTGGGAAATAGGTTTTAAAGTAAAGTCATGTCGGGAAATCATGAAAAAAAGATACTGGTGCTTTGTAAATGGTGTATGAATCAATCAAACAATGGTATTTATGGAGTGCTTACTGTGTACAGAGCACTGTAGTAAGTGCTTGGGAGAGTACTAGAGAGTTGGGAGACATGTTCCCTGCCCACAAGGAGCTTACCGTCTAGTGGGAGAACTAATGAATTCTTTATCACTTTTATTAGTTAAGATGGTCAATATCCAAATGAAATTGAGAGGCAGCGTGGGTCAGTGGAAAGAACTGTGGAGTCAGAGGTCGTGGGTTCAAATCCCAGCTCTGCCAATTGTCAGCGGTGTAATTTTGGGCACGTCACTTAACTTCTCTGTGCCTCAGTTACCTTATCTGTAAAATGGGGATTAAGACTATGAGTCCCCTGGAGGACAACCTGATCACCTTGTAACCTCCCCAGCACATAGAACAGTGCTCTGCACATAGTAAGTGCTTAATAAATGTCATTATTATTATTATTATTATTATTAATTACATTAAATGATTATAATGAAAATGTAAAAAGCAAGTCAAAAAAACCCCAGCTGGGAGTATAAAATACAGTGTTTCTAAATACTGTGGGTAAAATAGTCCAAACCCCTTCCCCGCAATTAAGTGTCTACATTTGGGCCAAGAGAAATGGAGACTTCAGCAATTTTCTGGTGAAATTGCAGTATGTACCTGGCCTATCAGAATGATCAGGGTGCTGTAGGGAGAGAGTTGAGGAAAAATATAGAAAAACCACAGCCTTCAACTCTACTTCACTTATGCAGGCATTTCACCTAATTTTTCATTGTATATCTTTCACACATTTATAAATAAGGTGCACAAACATATCAGATTGAACTCAATGGAATTTCCAACCTTTAATCTATGCTCTGAGTACGATATGCAAACAAGAATCTGTCCCTATTCTTCGATTTCCATTTTCATGATCTCAATAGCAAGACTGAGGAGATTCCACATGATAGATGCAGCCAGCTCTGAGATACTCCACTCCATTCACCTCTTCTTGTAGTTTGTCATTTGCAGTAGCATTTACTGAGCATCTACTGTGGGCAAAGCACTATTTTAGGGGATTGGAAGGATGCCAGAAACAGTACGGTGGAGACAGCAGCAGCATGGCATAGTGGATTGAGCACGGGCCTGGGTGTCAGGAGGTCATGGGTTCTAATCCTAGCCTCACCACTTGTCTGCTGTGTGACCTTGGGCAAGTCACTTGACTTCTTGGTGCTCAGTTCCCTCATCTGTAAAATGGGGATTGTGACTGTGAGCCCCACGTGGGACAGGGACTGTGTCCAATCTGATTAGCTTTTATCCACCCAGCACTTAGCACAGTCCCTGGCACATAGTAAGTGCTTAACAAATACCATAATAATAATAATAATAGCAATTATTATTATTATACATCAGAAGCAAAATAAATTAGTACCTTCCCTCAAAGAGTTTACAATCTAAAAGGAAGACAAGTGGAGGAGAGGAGCCACTGCACTAAGCACTTGGGAGAGTACAATATAACTGATAATAGATACATTCTGTGCCCACTATGAGCTTACAGTCTAAAGGGGGAAACAGACATTAACATTAATGAATGAATAAATAAATAATGGATATGTATATAAGTGCAATGGGGCTGAGGGAGGGGTGAATAAATGGTACAAATCCAAGTGCAAGAGCAATGTGGAGGGAAGTGGGAGAAGAGGTAATGAGGGCTTAGTTGGGAAAGACTCTCCTGGAGGAGATGTGTCTTTGATAAGGCTTTTGAAGGTGGGGAGAGGAAGGGTGCTCCAGGACAGAGGCAGGATATGGGCAAGGGATCGATGGCAAGCTAGATGAGATCGAGGTACAGTGAGTAGGTTGGCAATAGAGGAGCAAAGTGGGCAGGTTGGGAAAACAAGGAAGTATGGTAGGGGGGGGCAATTTAATGCCTATGGTAAGCAGTTTCTGTTTGATGCAGAGGTAGACAGGCAACCACTGAAGGTTCTTGAGTGTGGAAACATGGACTGAACAGTCTTGTATAAAAAGGGTTACATTATATCCCACTACTACACACTTCAGGGAATAAAAATACTTCTGACTCTCCATGGTACTTCAAAAATGAATGGGGAAGAGAGGAAGACCGCATTTTGATTTGTAGTTCCAGTCTACCTAAAACACTTTTTCCCTCAACCAATTAGTTTTACTTCATCACATCTTGCTTTCTGCACAACACCTGACATTAAAATACAGGACAGAATTCCCTGTTTCCTTTCATCCATTATTTTAATTTGTCAATCTGAATGCTTGCATCTTGTATCTATTTTTAAAATCTATAGCTTTTCTCTCTTTTTTACTCTATGGATTTCATTTCCTTTTTATCCATGAGGGTCACCATATCCAACTGAAAAGCTTTATCCTTCTATTTTGCTTCTCCATATAAAAAACCTTTGTAATGCCTTTAAATGAAAGAAGCTATATTGATTTCAAGCCAAGACAACAGATCCACTAATTCTTGAAGAGAGGAACACAACCTTAGATGGGGAACATACTGAAGCAAGTGAAATTTTCAAAACCCTGAAACCTTTTTGATTTTTTAAGATGCAAGTGCTTATCCTCAAACCTCACAAAACAGCACAAGAAGCTAACATTACTCACTTGATTATGGACTCCACACACAACCCTTCTTCTCAATTCCAGAATAAGTAATGTTATTCACTGGACTTTTAAAGCTGCTGACAAGCTGTTTACTTCATTTTTTTTTAATGTACACTGGGCTATGAAGATCCAGGCCAAATCACACCCTATGTGACCACTCAGGTCCTCCTTTTGTGCCTCTTCCTATTCCTCAATGGCACATTTTCCTTTAGCATGAAATTCTGCATGCCATTCACCACGATATAATTAAATTTTTCTGATACATTCAAAAGATAAGAACATTATTCGCAATTAAAACACATCCACTGTACATACTCAGTAACTTTGTCATAGTTTTAATCTATCTGTAGTTTGATCAAAACAGCTCCTAGAGATTGACATGATATGACTGAGTGTAATAGCTCCTTTGGAGCCATTAGAGTTGATTGGTAAATAATGTGTTTTGAAATAGTCTAACTACATATTTACTCTTGTCAACGTCAGCACACAACAGTGACAGAATTGTTTTTCAAACCCTTTGAAAAGACTGTAAGTACATTACATCCATGAAAGCACCCAAAAATAATATTACAGTTTAATTTAACCCCCCAAAATTTAATTTTCATTGTATCGTCAGATATCTTAATGAGATTACCTCCAACTTGTAAAGTTTTGATAACGTAACTGCAGAGATATCTGAACAGTAATGATAAAGAAATTAAATACCAGAGAGTTAATGATGATAGTGCATGAAGAGATAGACTAGTAGGTCAGCAACTGGCATACAGTAAATGCATGAAGTCATAGCCCCGGTTAAAGGATAGATTCTGAAAGGTACAGAAGAAATGTTCACTTTTTCCTACTGTGTCTGAGGACTGTGAACTCGCCCAGTGAATTTCACTGCCATTCTGTGTGGGCTCAAAATGCTATAAAAGATTCCAATTTAAATGATATAGTTTCTGAAGATGATCATGATCTTCTGAAGGAAAGATTGAATGAGGATTCTCCTGAGAACTGGTTTGTGGCTGTCCAGAACATAGTAAAGCCTGTCTTCCCTAGTAAGGAGTTCAGGGGACCAAATAACCAGGCATGGCACAAAGTTGTCATTGTACTCCCAAGAAAAATTGCTGGAGATCCATCTGAGTGATCCTGCCACACTCATCGCCTACCCTGCCCCAGATGACTCTTCTTTGAAGTTGTTTGGCTGAGATTCTGTAGGCAGTGAAGAAATCCTGCATAGTGTCTTTCTGATTCTGAAGAAATGAGCTATATGAGCTTTGTCCCTGACAAAGACAGGCTAGCTCTGCCGCCAAACCTTTGCGTTTGCCTCGTCCCCACTTTGGGAAGTTGGACTGGGCTCAATAAACACTTTGTTAAGGTGGTGTAGGTTTGCAATGCCATGGTTAAGGCTGTACATGTACTACAAGTAGAGGATATCAGCTCAGAGATCTATCAATTTCACAAGTGAATCCTACTGAAAGCTTATTAACACCAGCTAGAAGGGTCATAAAGAAATAAGGTCAAGATTAAGGGTTTAAAAAAAAAGAACCCAAATACATAAACAATTAACATGATTCTCTGGATTTGGCTTCAGGGCCTCTCATACATTCTTCTCAGATCCTATCCTAAAAGGACTGCCTGCCCTTAGACATTGCAGGGAACATGTCTACCAACTCTACTGTATTGTGCTCTCCCAAACATTTAGTCCAGCACTCTGCACACAGTAAGTGCTCAGTGAATACCACTGATCGACTGACTGATTGACTGCTTCAAAGGCCATGATGCACTTTACAACAGCTCCTTAAGTCTTTGGTTGGCATCACCACGCTTCTAGCAAACTTCAAGTACCCAAAACGTACCAGAAAACCAAGGTAATTGTTAGAGTCCTGCACAAGCAACGGACAGTCAATCAATCAGTCATATTTACTAAGTGCTTACTGTGTTCAGAGCACTGTACTAAGCATTTAAGAAAGTGCAATATAACAGAGTTGGTAGACAAAATCCTTGCCCACAAAGAAGGAAATCAACCTAGTGAGGCCATTTCCCTGATTTGCCTGGGTAGAACAGTTTAAGTGCCCCAAAAGGACATATAGCTGGAATGTCCTGGTGGACGGGGAATGTGTCCACCAACTCTTTTATACTGTACCTCCCAAGTGCTTAGCACAGTGCTGTGCACAGAGTAAGTGATCAATAAAATACGATTGAATGATGGCTGAAAAGGGGCTACGGGTGGAAGAATCAAGACCAATTGTCCATATTTCACCTCAAAATAGTGTTGCTTATTGTTAGGGACTCAGAGATGAACCCCCATGTGGATAGGAACATGCACTGAATATGGCTAAGTAGTGGCATGTAAGTCTTTCTTTTCTCCCCCCTCCTCCCCTCCCTGCAGTAGGGAAGCCTCCTGCCTATGCATGGAGAGAACAGAACTTACTATTTGAAACCTTTAAAGCACTACGTATATTTGCTTTTAATATCCCTGCTATTGCTGTCTTCTTTCCTCCATTCCTATAAACACCAACAATGGTGAAGAAAATAATACCCTTCAAATTGAAAGAAATGATAATTAGAAGTCATTTTAGAAATTCAGTTCGCCAAGTGCATTTGTCCTAGTTTATTGTTCTTTCTGTTTTTCTTTTAAAATGAAAAGCAATTCTGAATAATGAGGCTTTGTGGATTGCTAACTGATTGGAGAATAGTTTGTGTCAGTCCCTATGCATTTTTTGTGAACTAACTAAAATGGAAACATTTTCAAGACAACCTGTCTTGAATTCCTAGAATTTCACATCCTCACTTGGATAAACTCTGAATAGAATGTCCATATGTTCTCTTATACAATTAAACTCACTGGATGGACACAGGCAATAGACACATGAAAAAGAATGAGTAAATTGTTAAATTCCACTAGTGCATACAAAATATAAGTGCATGTTCTCCCCCATAGATACTGCAAGCACATTGAAGGAAGAGAATTAATCATGTGCTCCTATTGTACTCTCCCCAATGCTTAGCCCAGAGCTCTGCACTCAAGATTGACTGATTTTTTTCACTCATTTTCACTTTTCACATACATCAGCATCCCTACAGGAAGTCAAGCAATCAATGGTATTTAGTACTTACTGTGTGCAGTACACTGTACTAACTGCTTGGGACAGTACAATTTAATAAGGCTGGCAGACACGGTCACTCCCCACAACAAGCTTACAGTCTAGCGGGGGAGACAGACATTTAAAATAAATTATGGATATGTAATTATGGATATATAGAGGGTGGGGTGAATATCAAGTGCTTTAAAAGGTTCAGATCCAAGTGGATAGGGGATACAGAAGGGAAAGGAAGTAGGAGACATGAGGACTTAGGGAAGGCCTCTTGGAGATGCAATTTCAATAAGGCCTTGAAGGAGTGGAGAGTGATGGTCTGTCATATAGGAAGGGGGAGGGAGATCCAGGCCAGAGGGAAGACATGGATTAGGGGTCGGTGGTGAGGCAGATGAGATACAAGTACAATGATTAGGTTGGCGTTAGAGCAGCGAAGCATACGGGTTGGGTTGTAGTATGAAATTAGTGAGGTAAGGTAGGAGGGGGTGAACTTACTCAGTGCTTTAATGCCAATGTTAAAGAGTTTCTATTTGATTAGGAGGTAGATGGGCAAATACTGGAGGTTTTTGAGGAGCAAAAAGATGTGGAAAGAACTTTTCGAGCAGCAGAGAGAAGTATGGACTGGAATGGGGAGAGACAGGATGCAGGGAGGCTGATTCAGTTGTGAGGTGGGATAAGATAAGTGCTTGGATCAGCATGGTAGCAGTTTGAATGGAGAGGGAAAGGTGGATTTTAGTGATGTTAAAAAGGTAGAACTGACAGGATTTGGGGACAGAATGAATACGTGGATTGAATGAGAGATATGAGTCGAGATAATGCCAAGACAGGGAGGATAGTGGTGTTGTCAACAGTGATGGTAACGACAGGGGGAGGCAGGGTTTGGATGGGAGAATGAGGAGTTCTTTTTTGGACATGCTAAGTTTTAGATGTCAGTGGGCCATCCAAGTAGAGATGTTCTGAAGGCAGGGAGAAATGTGAAACTGTAGAGAAGGAGAGAGATAAAGGCTGCAGAGGTAGATTTGGGAATCAGTCACCAAGAAATGGTAGTTGAAGCCATGGGAGAGAATGAATTCTCCAAAGGAGTGGTGTAGATGGAGAATAGAAAGGAACCCAAAACTGAGCCTTGATGGACTCCCACAACTAGATCATGGGAGGCAGAGGAGGAGCCTGAGGCAGAGGAAGGGAATTTCTGAGCTTTGTGTAGGTCGGGGAAAGGATTAGGAGCAAGTGATGAGGTGAAAAAAGGTGGGGAGAGAAGGCTAGTGGGATGGCACTATGACTTTATCCTTCACCTTTTCCTCTTCCTCCCCATAATCAATAGTATTTACTGAGCACCTACAGTGTACAGAACATTATAGCAAAGTCCTGAAAGACACATAGAAGAAGTAGAAGATATGGTTATTACCCACTAGAACGTTCAATCTACTTTACAGACATAAACGGTCAAAACAGCAATTTAAAAAGCGTAAGATAAAAATAATAAAGATGTTGAGAAGTAGTGTTGCCTATGGAAAAAGCAAGGGACTGGGTCTCAAGAGACTGTTGTTCTAATCCCAGCTCTGTCACTGGCCTGCTGTGTAACCTTGATCAAGTCACTTAACCTCTGTGCCTCAGTTTCCTCATCTAATAAATGGGAGATACATGTTCTCCCCAACCCCCTAGATTGTCTGTGCCATGCAGGACAGAGATTGAGTCTGATCTGACTATTGTGTAACTACCACAGTGTTTAGCACATTGTAAGTGTTCAACACACACACACATATATATATCATAATTAAACCAATAACAAACAGATAAGTGCGTAAGAGTCCTGAGGTGCATGACTGATAAGATGATGGGATTAATCAAATACAGTGTAGGAAAAGCCACAACCTCATTCTTCAGGAAAATCCAACCCTCACAAAGCTGGGTTTCCCCACAGAGCTGTTTCCTGTGATCATGGAAGATATTCTTCTTCAGATCTACAATGGAAGAAAATAACCTGATGCCAGATTCTTCAGTTTACATCATTAGCATTTAAGAGCGTACAATGATGTGCGATATATTTGCCTATGGAGATGGATACACACATTCTTCCAAGGAATCAGTCACTCAGAGGGCCTTAGCTGATAAAGTCCCTGTACTTTCCCAAGCACTTAGTACAATGCTCTGCACACAGTAAGCGCTCAATAAATACGAATGAATGAATGGGAGTGCTCCTTGATCTAAAGGAAGGTACTTCAGATTTTAAAAAGGCTCTCCTACAGAGAAGTCTCACTAAGCATATACAATTTGCCTTGGGAGCCAATCTGTCCCAGGTCTCCTAGCTGGTATTTTCTTAAGTACCAAATATGAGTTTAGGCAAAGGTTGGATTCATGAAAAGTTGAGTGGATGTTATGGGACCAAAAGTCTGTTCAACACTTCAAAGTTTACAGTGAGTTTGTACACCCAGAAAAATATGTGACTAGTTCCATAAGGGCCTTAGAAAGGAATGGACAATGTCTGCAGTATAAATATAGATTAGCTTTACTAAAGAATCGGATGGATCATAATCTCAGTCCTAGACTCATTTCTTATACCATAAAACCTATATTCAATATTATAAATAGCAAACACCACAAACCATAAATTCGGCTATTGTGGATTTTCAAAAGATTTTTTTTTCCAAATGAGCAAAGACTTTTTGAAGCAAATGTCTGAAAGGGCAAAAAGAGGAGCCCTTTTTTAAAGATACGTTTTTCTGTCTGACTCCACCTCCTTCACAGCTAAGACATATATGGAGTAATATGTTAAACATTATCCAATTAATTTATATCCACCTACACTGGGTAAATGTGTCTTTATAAACTGTCACCTTCAGCAGAATCATTAAAACAATGTTATATCTTCTTTGTTAAATATAATTTTTTTAATTGAAGTTTAATCATACTATATCATCCGTTAGATTTTTAATTGACATTTGTAGTAATTAATTGGCAAGCATTACAGTTTTGTCTGAAAAATTTAAAACTAAATTTGACATAGAGATTGGCTAGCCAGTGCTGTGAGGTGCCTGCTGGGAGTATTTCATCATCCTTCAAGCCCCTCCTGCTGATCATGGGTGGGGGGGGATGATGGACTCTTTCTTACAGTCATGAATTGCATTACTAATATAGTCCATTACCACCACACAACTGTCATGTTAATTTTTGATCATCATCAGGTCAGACAATGGTTTCCACACTGGCATCTATCCAATTAGCTATGTGGAAAAATATCTAGCCAATTATATCACTTGAATTAGGTTAAGGACTCAAGAGAGAACAAAATAAATGCCTTGAAAATGCTTCTGAGGTAAAATGTAAGTTGACACTGTCTTCATGTGCTATAGTCGATGTTATACAATCTGATAGGCAGCTGCCAACATTCATAACTGTTTATTAAATCTAGCTTCTCTTTATGGTGCTAGCTAAGATCTGTATTTTTACCAATATTAGGTTCATTGTGTTATGAAAGAGACCAAAATACTTAAGATCATTCACTCCAGCTTATGACATATTATGTAGTTTATTAAATTGTTAAAATTACTTTTCAAAGTCAAAATTTCTTGGAATGAAAGTTTGAAGAAAACAAGTCAGCTTGGCCTTCTGACAGTTTGCAGCACTAGGCAGTAAATGAGATAGGTTTTCTGCTTGGAAAAAAATCATCTGAGACAGCCCGTCTCAGTTACCAGGCAGCATAGTTCTAGGCTACTGTGCAAGAAGTAGGAAGTGTATTCCTGAAGCTGGTCCCTTGGTCTCTGGAACAAAAAGGGTTGGAAGGCTAAAGAACCAGCACACTTCGAGGAGGAGCCGGAAAACATGGATCGTCATGCACAATGTATCATCACTCCCTTCGGACAAGTATGAAACAAATGGCCTTAACAATCACCATTGTTTTTACTAAGATCGGTCAGTGCATCTAAGGGAAAATGAAAGGGTGCATGGGTATGACTCCATAGAATTCCGATGCTGAAAGAAGCTCTAGGAACCACCAATCAATCAATCAATCAATCGTATTTATTGAGCGCTTACTGTGTGCAGAGAACTGTACTAAGCACTTGGGAAGTACAAGTTGGCAACATATAGAGACGGTCCCTACCCAACAGTGGGCTCACAGTCTAGAAGGGGGAGACAGAGAACAAAACAAAACATATTAACAAAATAAAATAAAATAGATATGTACAAGTAAAATAAATAAATAGAGTAATAAATACGTATAAACATATATACATATATACAGGTGCTGTGGGGAAGGGAAGGAGGTAAGGTGGGGGGGATGGAGAGGGGGAGGAGGGGGAGAGGAAGGAGGGGGTTCAATCTGGGAAGGCCTCCTGGAGGCCATACTTTGGTCGGTTAACCCAGCAAGAGTTACTACTGTGTGTGGACCATTGTAATTACCACTTCAGAGAAGACAATAGACCTTACCTTCCAGCAGGGGAGGCATGTAAAATAATGTACATATACAAAAAAGAAGGAAAAGGAGATAATTACATAAATTAGTGCTTATGTAATAGGGTATGTAGACTACATTTTCCTACAGGAGGATACAAGTTCACACACGCTCCTGAGGGTGGCACAAAAATGTTTAAGTGGCAGTAGGAGGAGTAAATCTGGGAATAGTAGAAATTCATCAGGGAAGACCTCCTGGAGGTCATATGATTTCAGAAGGGCTTTGCAGATGGGAAGACCTGTGTTATGGCAGATATGGAGAGGGAAGGGGCTCAAGGCAGGGGGAAAATGTGAACAAGAGCTGGAGGCTGGAGAGACTAGAATGAAGTACAGTGAGTAGGTGACCTTGAAAAGAAGAAAGTGTACAAGCTATGGTGTGGTGGGAAAAGAAAGTGGGTAAGTAAGATGGATGACTGAGCACCTTCAAAGATAACTGATGATGTGCTTCTATCTATGAATGAAAGTGTGATAAAAAAATGCTCAACCATTTGTATTTTGTGCACATAAGGGTGGTTCTTTGCTGCACCAATGTGTTTACCCCACACAAGGCCTGTTACTCTAGTGATCCAAGCTATGTAGATCCAAAATACTATAGCCATTCCTCATTTCATCCAAATTCTTTGTATTCTAATTCATATTAGCACCATATTTCTTTTTGTCTAAAGTACTACTCCCTCCAAAAAGCATTTGCAGTGTAAGGATGTGCCTATTAATTACGAGGGGGGGGGGGGGGGCTAACTGACTAAACATAATGCACTTTCCCATTCTTTATACTTCAGCTTTTAATCCCCTCTAAGTACATTGATGATCCAGTGGTAGTCACTAGATGCACAACTTACTGGAATAGACAGTGTGGTCTAGTGGAAAGAGCACAGGCCTGAGAGTCAGAGAACCTGGGTTTTAATCCTGGCTTTGCCACTTGTCTGCTGTGTGACCTTGGGCAAGTCACTTGTCTTCTCTGTGTCTCAATTATCTCATTTGTAAAATGGGGATTAAATCACCCCCCTTCTGCCTTAGATGGGGAACCCCACATGGGATAGGGACTGTGTCAAACCTGATTATTGTGTATCTACCCCAGGACTTTGTACAGTGCCTGGAACAAAGAAGTGCTTAACAAATACCATTAAATTTAAAAAATGTTTTACCTAAACTTTTCTGTAAAATGGTGCCTGTTCCTATGCTAAAGATCCCACATTATCAGTGGAAAAAATGCTTGGCTATTTGAACTGGAAACTTTAAAAGCTTGTAAGACTGAGGGTGAATTCCTGACATCAGCATAAAGGCAAATCAGGCACTTAGCGCTTTGAGGTAGACCTTACTGCTTCAAGAAAAGGACTTACTTTTTTGAGATGATGTTCTCCAGGGGGAAATAAATAAGGACATAGAAAACCAGAACATTCTCATATGAGCTCAAAAGAATTTGGTTCTGTTGAATTTAATACCACTTAGTAAAGATAATATTGAAGAGAAGTTAACAATGATATTGTAGCAATTATTTTTAAAGCTTTCCTATTGAATAGAAATTGTATTGCATTGGTACTAAAAATATGTACTATATTAACACTATAATGTACAAGTTTCAAGGACCTATGTTTTTATAACAAAGCTTCAGAACAAGTCATTTATTACATCAGAAACTGCTGCAGAATTCTATTTCGATACTCTCCTAAATGAATGACACCTTCATTCATTCATTCAATCGTATTTATTGAGTGCTTACTGTGTGCAGAGCACTGTACTAAGCGCTTGGGAAGTTCAAGTTGGCAACATATAGAGACGGTCCCTGCCCAACAGTGGGCTCACAGTCTAGAAGGGGGAGATAGATAACAAAACAAAATATATTAACAAAATAAAGTAAATAGAATAAATATGTGCAAATAAAATAAATAAATAAATAAATAGAGTAATAAATACGTACAAGCATATATACAGGTGCTGTGGGGAGGGGAAGGAGGTAAAGTGGGGGGATGGAGATGGGGAGGAGGGGGAGAGGAAGGAAGGGGCTCTGTCTGGGAAGGCCTCCTGGAGGAGGTGAGCTCTCAGTAGGGCCTTCAAATATCTCCTGTAGTGAGGGGGAGAGAGAGAGAGAGAGAGAGAAAGAGAGTGTGTGTGTGTGTGTGTGTGTGTGTGTGTGTGTGTGTGTGTGTGTGAGCACATGCATATATATGCCTACAAGTGCATGTGATAGAGGATTATTGCTAGAAATGATGATCCAAGTCTCCAAAGAAGTACATCCCTGCATTCATGACCTGGAAGTCAAAAACCAGCCTATGTCTGGCTTAAGTTCATCCCAATCCCCAAGACTGCAAATGAGCCTAGAACCTTAGCTCACTTCCAAGTGACACTGCTATACCTGTACAATTGTCCCATTAGGTTGCAAAGAATTGTAGTCCCAATATCCCAGGAGAAGAACTACACCTCTTACAACTTCCTCCAAAAGTGAGGCCCTGGCTTCTTCATGTTATACCACAGCTTATGCCTGCTTCGGTTCCTCCATGCAAAATAGATGGGAAGCTAAGGGTGCAGGTGGGGGTGTCATTCAAGCCGGGTTAGGTTCTACCTTGTATCAGCCTTGCCCCCATGTTTTTAAGGGCCCTGGTCTGGGCCAAACCAGTATAAGGCTCTGCCAAACAGAAAAAGTCTTAAAGCACCCTGACAGCCTGCACTTCATAACTTATACAATACTCAGTTTGAGATCTTTAATAAGTCGATATCAGTAAGTCACACACTTCTTATTTGTGTATCACAGTCAATGGAAATAAATAGAATGGGGAAAAAAAGAATTATCACACGATAAAACTTTCCTCATTACCACTCAGTGTTGAAGTCTGCATTTTGGATAACGGCACTGATCCAACTGAGATTAGTGGAAGCCAAAGGAAGGCACAGACCTGGTATTTGTAACAGACAAAAAATATACTCTTTTGATGCTGCCAAGATATTTCTGTTTTCTACCAAGAACAATTCTCCAAATCCGGGTGTCACAGGGAAAATCAAAAATCAGTCTAGCTTTCAGGATTTCTCACTCATGTTTCGAAGGATGTTATTAGAGGTAAATAAAAAACTGTCTGACATACAGTGCCATATGGGCTTATTCAAATGTTCACTCTGCCAGTTAGTAAAAAAATCAGTGGTTATTATAGTCTTTGCTAAATGACATGGTACTTACGCTACCTTGGCCAAACACCACCTTTTAAAAAACAAAAAAGGCATTGCTATGTGAAACATGGTGGGTTTTTTCTAAATTATTCATTTTCCATCCTTTAAATACTTTTTTAACCAAGGAAGTATTCTATTTCACATATATAAATGGGAAAATGGATCATTTCTTACCTTCCCCATAGTGGATACTAGATTTAATAGATAAGCAAAAGACTAGTTAAATATGTGGAAAAAAGATTTTTGAAGGCTTTCAAGAAGGTCCCAAACAAGGGCTCCCAGATCTACAAAAGAGAGAATCAGTGTTCAAATGCTTTCCAGCTCTTTGGGCCAATTTAACTCTGTTGCACCTATGCGACCGCCCCTTTAAGCTTCAAGGAGTCATAGTCCTAGCAGCCCAGGGATACTGAAGAGGTAGAAAATTATTTTATTTCCAAGAGAGTCAAGTTTAGGTGATGTACACCAATATGTACTGCCTACGTCATGAGAAGACTAACATTTTTTGGTCTCTGAATAGGTGACCTTTGCTCTTTCTCTCCATATTAAAGCAAACCATCAGAGGGTACAATGCCCAAAGGGGCTCTTATGAGCCAAGAAACTCTTCTTACATTTTAAAGAAAAAACAAATCACGGAGGATAAGACGTGAGTTGCTCTGGATAACACTGATGGTTTTACCAGGCAGCAAATCTTCTGACACTGAGTTTGAGGACAAAACAAAAAGGACAACCACTAAACCTTTTTGGCACTTCTGCCATTTAGAAAATAAATGTATGATTTAAAAAAAACCCACACATCTGTTCTTTAGAATTTAACTTTTCATCTTTGATTCTTGTTCAATCATTTTTAATTTCAGTCGTGCTGTCAATCACTCTATGTGAATGGATGTCTCTTGGATTCTTTTATTTTTTTTTTACCTAAAATCATTTTTCTGTACATTTACATACAAAACTTATTTAATGCTTTCAAGCAAAATTTTTGACTCACCGTTTTTGTTTGCGGTCATCACATTTATCCACTCATCGTTCAAAACACCTCTGAGAAGGGATTAAAACGTTTATCATTGCCAAATATGCTGCAGAAACTGGAATTGATCAGAAAAGTCTCTTGGGACACTGAAACACAAAAATATTTTTAAAATTTAAAAGATGCAATTATGCTCAAACTCACTTGAATTAGAAGCCAGTAAAACAGATATATAACCGAGAATTTGGAAAAACACTCTTATAACAGGAATATTTCCATATGTTGAACATGATTCATAATACATAAGCAGAAAATATTGCTTTGAAAGGTCAGTTTACCAATTATTTCATTTAAACTGTTTTATATTACAAAACATTATGGTAACTAACTTCAAATGTTTCCAGTATTAACAAGATTCTCTTCAGAGGATGCAGTGACACAACCCCTAGAGATGTGCAAGTGAGTACAATATGGCTGTTCCCCCTCTCTGATGTAGGTCCACACCTATTTATTAATAGTAATGATAATAGTTATGGGATTTGTTAAGTGCTTACAATGTGCCAGGCACTGTAATAAGCACTGGGATGGATACATGCGAATTGGGTTGGACACAGTCTCTGTCCCACATGGAGCTTACGGTCTTAATGCCTATTTTTCAGATGAGGTGATTGAGGCACAGAAAAGTGAAGTGATTTGTCCAAGGTCACACAGTAGACAAGTGGTAGAGTCGGGATTAGAACCCAGGTCCTTCTGACTCCCTGGCCTGTGCTCTATCCACTCCCCCATTTAGAAGCTAGTACCTTGTGGAAAAAGCACGAGTCTGGGAGTCAGAAGACCTGGGTTCTAATCCTGGCTCTGACAAATGCTTGCTCTATGACCTTGGGCAAGTCACTTAACTTCTCTATGCCTCAGTTCTCCTCTTCTCCCTCCTACTTACAAAGTGAGTCCCAGTGGGACAGGGGCTGTGTCCACCCTAATTCACTTGTATCTACCCCCAAAGTTTAGAACAGTGCTTGACATATAGTAAGCACTTAATACATTTTAAAAAAAGGACAGGATGCTCAGGGTCCCCCAGATGGCAGAAGTGCTCCTGACTCCACTGAATGCCTTAGAAGTGGAACTGTTTTGTCTAGAATCTCTGAGCCCTTGGAAGATCCTGGGGCTTATACTGTAGCCCCAGTGATGTCCTCCAAGTATCAGGCACCTGTGGATTTGGTAAATGGGTACATTGCTACTTCATGAAATTGGAACCTTCCTCAAGAGTCATCTCCACCACTCCTTACTCCCTGAGGCAGGAGAAAGCCCAAGCTGATCTAAACACCCTTTTCTACTTAGTTTGGGTAATGGGGCTTCCGTGAGAGACCTCTGGTTCTACCTCTGGCCTGGAACACCCTCCCTCTTCAGAATCCACAGACAACTACTCTCCCCACCTTCAAAGCCTTACTTAAGGCATATCTCTTCCAAGAGGCCGTTCCCAACTAAGATCTCATTTCCTCTTACCCCATTCCTTTCTTTGCCACCCTTGAACTTTGATTTGCACCCTTCATTCAACCTTCCCTCAGCCCTTTAGCACTTATGTAAATATCCATTACTTATTTATCTATATTAATTTCTTTCTCCCCCTCTATACTGTAAGTTCACTGTGGGCAGGGACCGTGTCTACCAACTCTGTTGTGTTATATTTCCCCAGGCATGTAATTCAGTGTTCTGCACAGGCAGCGCTCAATAATTTTTTTAATGGTATTTGTTAAACACTTTCTATGTGCCAGGCACTGTATTAAGCACTGGGGAAGATACAAACTAATCAGGTAAGACACAATTCATGTCCCACATGGGGCTCACAGTCTTGATCTCCATTATACAGATGAGGTAACTGAGACCCAGAGAAGTGAAGTGACTTGCCCACGCTCACACAGCAACAAGTAGCAGAGCTGGGATTAGTACCCAGTTCATTCTGACTTCCAGGCCCGGGCCATGCTGCTTCTCATAGGCCATGCTGTTTCTCATAAATACCACTGATTGACTGATTGAGACCTACATGGTCACCCCCATCAGGTCCTGATTGCCCAAGGCTGGTAGGAACTCAGAAATTCCAGGCTCTGAACACTCCAGTTAAGCAACCCAGGAGGAGATGTAGCCACTGTACATAAAGGTACGTCTGGAAAATGGCTGAGTGGATGGCAGAGTCACTGTCTGGTGCACTGGCCCTACCCTCAAAAGGCTAAATTGTGAGGAGGAGGCTGTTATTCTTCTCCCATGCTTGACTTAATTTAACACTTAACCCAGAGTGGGAAGTGTCCAAAATTTTAAGAGCCTCTCTTCTGTGTGCCTTAGTGGATAGAGCATGGGTCTGGGAGTCAGAAGGACCTGGGTTCTAATTCAGGCTCCGCCACTTTGCTGTGTGACCTTGGGCAAGTCACTTTACTTCTCTGGGCCTCAGTTACCTCATCTGTAAAATGGGGATTAAAAGCGTGAGCCCCAAGGGGGACAGGGATTGTGTCCAACCTGATTAAGGTGTACCTACCCCAGTGCTTAGAACAGTGCTTGGCACATAGTAAGCACTTTACAAGTACCATAATAATAATAATAATACTGCACCAGAACGAGAATGTGACACATTACTACCACAATGGAATAACTGTTTTTCAAATATTTCTATATTATTTTAACACAGGTCTTACAGGAAAAATGACATACAGACTCTTTGGCAAATCCTTTATTCCCTGAGGTGACGTAAAAATATTTTGTACTATAGATGAAAAAAGCAAATGAATATCAACAAATACAAAACGAACACCTCCTTATTACCAATAAAACAATTAGAACTAGTTATTCTTCTTTCTGTATTTCTTCATTTACCAAACAACTCAAAACATACTTTTTAACCCAATTGATTTTAATGAACTGTTGAGCTCACCTCTAAAATATGTCTTCCCAAATAACCTACAAATCAGATAACTCTGGGTCTTCTTCTATTCTCCATCTCCACCCACTCCCTTGGAGAACTCATTTGCTCCCAAGGCTTCAACTACCAACTCTATGTGGATGATTACCCAACCTACATCTCCAGCCCTGATCCTTCATTTCCTCCTGCCTTCAGTAAATCTCTACTTGGATGTCCCACAGACACCTCAAACTTAACATATCCAAATCCCTATCTTCCTACCCAAACCCTGCCCTCCCCCAACTTTCCCGTCACTGTAATAATAATAATAATAATAATAATCATAACAATTATGGTACTTGTTAAGTGCTTACTATGTGCCAAGCATTGTTCTAAGAGCTGGGATAGATACAAGTTAATCAGGTTGGACACAGTCCCTGTCCTACATGGGGCTCCCGGTCTTAAATCCCATTTTACAGATGGGGTAACTACAGCCCTAGGCCACACAGCAAACAGGTGGCAGAGCTGGAATTAGAGACCATGACCTTCTGACTCCCAGGCCTCTGGTCTATCAACTACGCCATGTAGCCAGCACCACCATTCCCCGTCTCGCAAGCTGTAACCGTGGCATTACCCTCGACTCATCTCTCTCATTCAACCCACATATTCAATCTGTCACCAAATCCTGTTGGTTCAACCTTCACAACATTGTTAAATCTATCCTTTCCTCTCCATCCAAACTGCTACCATGTTGATCCAAGCACTTATTCATTCATTCATTCATTCATTCATTCAATTGCATTTATTGAGCACTTACTGTGCTGAGCACTGTACCAAGCGCTTGGGAAGTTGGCAACATATAGAGACGGTCCCTACCCAAAAATGGGCTCACAGTCTAGAATCAATCAATCAATCGATCAATCAATCAATCAATCATATTTATTGAGCACTTACTGTGTGCAGAGCACTGTACTAAGCGCTTGGGAAGTACAAGTTGGCAAAATATAGAGACAGTCCCTACCCAACAGTGGGCTCACAGTCTAAAAGGGGGAGACAGAGAACAAAGCCAAACATACTAACAAAATAAAATAAATAGAATAGATACATATAAGTAAATAAATAAATAAATAAATAGAGTAATAAATATGTACAAACATATACATATATACAGGCGCTGTATATAGAATGGGGAGACAGAGAACAAAACAAAACATGTTGACATGTCATCAGAATAAATAGAAATAAAGCTAGATGCACATCATTAACAAAATAAATAGAATAGTAAATGTGTACAAGTAAAATAAATAGAGTAATAAATCTGTACGAACATATATACAGGTGCTGTGGGGAAGGGAAGGAAGTAGGGTGGGGGGGATGGGGAGGAGAAGAGGAAAAAGGGGGCTCAGTCTAGGAAGGCCTCCTGGAGAAGGTGAGCTCTCAGTAGGCCTTTGAAGGGAGGGAGAGAGCTAGCTTGGTGGATGTGCGGAGGGAGGGCATTCCAGGCCAGGGGGAGGACATGGGCCGGGGGGGTCAACAGTGGGACAGGTGAGAACGGGGTACAGTGAAGCTTTACTACTGCATCAGCCTCCTAGATGTCCTCCCTGGCTCCTGTCTCTCCTCACTTCAGTCCATATTTCACTCTGCTGCCCAGATCATTTTTATACAAAACCATTCAATCCATGTCTCACCATTCCTTAAGAACCTACAGTGGTTGCCCATCCACCTCTGCATCAGGCAGAAACTCATCACCATTGGCTTTAAAGCACTCAATCACCTTGCCCCCTTTCTACCTTACCTCTCTGATTTCCTACTATAACCCAGGCCATACACTTCGCTCCTCCAATGCCAACCTATTCACTGTACCTCAATCTCATCTATCTTGAAAGGATCTATCAATCTCATCTATCCGAGCCTGCCCAGCCCGCACCCTCCACTCCTCTGCCGCTAATCTCCTCACCGTGCCTCGTTCTCGCCTGTCCTGCCGTCGACCCCTGGCCCACGTCATCCCTCTGGCCTGGAATGCCCTCCCTCCGCACATCCGCCAAGCTAGCTCTCTTCCTCCCTTCAAGGCCCTACTGAGAGCTCACCTCCTCCATGAGGCCTTCCCAGACTGAGCCTCCTTCCTCTCCCCCTCGTCCCCCTCTCCATCCCCCCGCCTTACCTCCTTCCCTTCCCCACAGCACCTGTATATATGTAAATATGTTTGTACGTATTTATTACTCTATTTATTTATTTATTTTACTTGTACCTATCTATTCTATTTATTTTATTTTGTTAATATGTTTGGTTTTGTTCTCTGTCTCCCCCTTATAGACTGTGAGCCCATTGTTGGGTAGGGACTGTCTCTATATGTTGCCAACTTGTACTTCCCAAGCGCTTAGTACAGTGCTCTGCACACAGTAAGCGCTCAATAAATACGATTGATTGATTGATTGATTGATCTATCTATCTTCTAGAGAAGCAGTGTGGCTAAGTGGCAAGAGCCTGGGCTTGGGAGTCAGAAGACATGGGTTCTAATCCTGGCTCTACCACTTATCTGCTGTGTGACCTTGGGAAAGCCACTTAACGTCTCTGTGCCTCAGTTACCTCATCTGTAAAATGGGGATTGAGACTGTGAGCCCCAAGTGGACAACTTGATTACCTTGCATCTACCCTAGCGCTTAGGACAATTCTTGGCACATAGTAAGTGCTTAACAAATGCCATAATTATTATTATTATTACTATTATTGCCACCATCCTTTTGCCCATGTCCTGCTTCTGGTCTGGAACTCCCTCCCCCTTCATATCTGATAGACAATCACTCTTCCCACCTTCACCGCAGTGTGACTTAGTGGAAAAAACATGGGCCTTGGAGTCAGAGGACCTGGAATCTAATCCCAGCTCTGTCATGTGCCTGCTGTGTGACTTTGGGCAAATCATTTATCTTCTCTGTGCCTGTTGCCAAATCTGTAAAATAGGAATTCAATACCTATTCTCTTTCTTCCTTAAGATTGTAGGCCCAAGGACTGTGTCTGACCTGATTATCTTGTATACTCCCAGTATTTAGAACAGTGCTTGATTTCTACATCCCAGCCCACATACTCCGCTCCTCTGGCACTAACCTTCTCACTTTGCCTCGTTCTCGCCTGTCCCACCATCGACCCCTGGCCCGCGTCCTACCTCTGGCCTGGAATGCCCTCCCTCCTCAAATCTGCCAACCTAGCACACTTCCCCCCTTCAGAGCCCTACTGAAGGCTCACCACCTCCAGGAGGCCTTCCCAGACTAAGCCACTCTTTTTTCTTCAGCTCCCCCTCCCCTCCCCATCTCCCCAGCTTGCTCCCTTTGTTCTACTCCGCACCCACCCCACAGCACTGTGTATATATGTACATATCTATAATTCTATTTATTTATAATTAGTGCCTGTTTACTTGTTTTGATGTGCATATATCTACAATTCTATTTATTTATATTGATGCCTGTTTACTTGTTTTTATGTCTATCTCTCTGCTTCTAGATGGATGAGCCCATTGTGGGCAGGGATTGTCTCTCTTTGTTGCTGAATTGTACTTTGAGAAGCAGCGTGGCTTAGTGGCAAAAGCACAGGCTTGGAAGTCAGAGGACCTGGGTTCTAATCCCAGCTCCACCACTTGTCTGCTGTGTGACCTTGAACAAATCACTTAACGTCTCTGGGCCTCAGTTACCTCATCTGTAAAATGGGGATTAAAAGTGTGAGCCCCACATGGGACAACCTGATTACCCTGTATCTACCGCAGCACTTAGAACAGTGGTTGGCACATAGTAAGTGCTTAACAAATACCATAATTATTATTATTACATTCCATGCGCTTAGTACAGTGCGCTGCACACAGTAAGTGCTCAATAAATACGATTGAATGAATGAACAATTTAATGAACATAGTAAGCATTTAATAAATACTACAATTATCTTATCATTGTCATCATAATTACTATTATCATCATTAATGATAAAAGCACAACTCATCCAAGAGGTCTTCCCCAACAGAGCTTCCAATTCCTCTTCTCCTACTCCCTGCTGCATCGCTCTTGCATTTGGATTTGCACCCTTTATTCACCATCCCCTCAGCCCCACAGCACTTATGTATACATCCATAATTTATTTGTTTATATTACTGTTTGTCTCCTCCTCTAGACTGCAAGCTCCATGTGGGCAGGGAACGTGTCTACCAACTCGGTTATACCGTACTTTCCCAAGCGCCTAGTACAGTGCTCTGCACACAATGAGTGCACAATTAATATGATTGATTGATTGAACTTATAAGAAAACTAACTATAAATCATCATCATCTTTGGCTACTTAAATAACAAAAATACTGCATTATTCTTCTATATTCTTATAATTTAAAGAACTTTTCAGCCCAAATCTCAATGCCCCAGGAGGGAATGGGGATCACACCTCCACGGGTTTATGTGAGGTGAAGAAAATGCATCCTTTGCCTTTCTGTACCCTCTCCCCTCATCTTCCCGCTCTCACCCAAAGGGATACTGGTCTCCTACAAGGGACTATGGCCACAGACAAAACCAACTCATTTGGGCTCATTTGGGGCTTGGCTCAGAGCAATAAGGGGCTAAGCCAGGGAGCATGTTGCTTCAGTGATAATGGCACAGCATTTCCGTTCAATGACATTTTTGGTAGAGTGATTTTCAACACCCAGCAAAGCTTTTTCTTGGATGCTGAAGAACAGGAAAACGGAAAAATCCCAAGAAAAAGCCTCAAAGAATCATAATGGAAGTCAGAAAGAGGAACACAGAGGGAGAAAAAAAAGAGCTCTCCATGATTATACAGTGCTTTCATTCACTGATCTTGATTCTTCTCTATCCTGGGGTGGCTTCTAAAGTGATGGGAAAGAGAAGCAGTATGGTTTAGTGGATAGAGCATGGGCCTGTGAGTCAGAAGGACCTGGGTTCTAATCCCAGCTCTGCCATGTGTCTACTGGGTGACCTTAGGCAAGTCGCTTAATTTCTCTGGGCCCCAGTAACTCCATCTGGAAAGTGGGGGTTCAAAAAAAATGCTGGTATTTTTTAAGCACTTACTATGTGCCAAACACTATTCTAAACCTTGGGATAGATACAAGGTAATCAGGTTGTCCCATGTGGGGCTCACAATCTTAATCTCCATTTTTCTGATGAGGTAACTGAGGCACAGAGTAGTTAAGTGGCTTGCCCAAGGTCACACAGCACAAGTGGCAGAGCTGGGATTAGAACCCACGTCCTCTGACTCCCAAGCCCGTGCACTTTCCATTAAGCCACACTGCTTCTCCAAGAAGATTAAGATTGTGACAGGGACTGTGTCCAACCTGATTGACTTGTATCTACTCCAGTGCTTAGAACAGTGCTTGACACATAGTAAGCACTCAACAAGTACCATTATTATCATTATTAATGTTACTATAAATCAATCAATCAATCGTATTTATTGAGCACTTACTGTGTGCAGAGCACTGTACTAAGCACTTGGAAAGTACAAGTTGGCAACATATAGAGATGGTCCCTACCCAACAGTGGGCTCACAGTCTAGAAGGGGGAGACAGACAACAAAACAAAACATATTAACAAAATAAAATAAATAGAATAGATATGTACAAGTAAAATAAATAAATAAATAGAGTAATAAATATGTACAAACATATATACATATATGCAAGTGCTGTGGGGAAGGGAAGGAGGTAAGGTGGGGGGGTGAAGAGGGGGAGGAGGAGGAGAGAAAGGAGGGGGCTCAGCCTGGGAAGGCCTCCTGGAGGAGGTGAGTTCTCAGTAGGGCCTTGAAGGGAGGAAGAGAGCTAGCTTGGCAGATGGGCAGAGGAAGGGCATTCCAGGCCCGGGCGATAACGTGGGGCGGGGGTCGATGGTGGGACAGGCGAGAACGAGGCACGGTGAGGGGATTAGCAGCAGAGGAGCGGACTGTGCGGGCTGGGCTGTAGAAGGAGAGAAGGGAGGTGAGGTAGGAGGGGGCGAGGTGATGGAGAGCCTTGAAGCCAAGGGTGAGGAGTTTCTGCCTGATGCGCAGGTTGATTGGTAGCCACTGGAGATTTTTGAGGAGGGGAGTAACATGCCCAGAGCGTTTCTGGACAAAGACAATCCGGGCAGCGGCGTGAAGTATGGATTGAAGTGGGGAGAGACAAGAGGATGGGAGATCGGAGAGGAGGCTCATACAGTAGTCCAGACGGGATAGGATGAGAGCTTGAACAAGCAGGGTAGCAGTTTTGATGGATAGGAAAGGGCGGATCTTAGCAATGTTGCGGAGGTGAGACCGGCAGGTTTTGGTGACGGCTTGGATGTGAGGGGTGAACGAGAGAGTGGAGTCGAGGATGACACCAAGGTTGCGGGCCTGTGAGACGGGAAGGATGGTAGTGCCGTCAACAGTGATGGGAAAATCAGGGAGAGGGCAGGGTTTGGGAGGGAAGACAAGGAGTTCAGTCTTGGACATGCTGAGTTTTAGGTGGCAGGCAGACATCCAGATGGAGATGTCCTGAAGGCAGGAGGAGATGCAAGCCTGGAGGGAGGGGGAGAGAGCAGGGGCAGAGATGTAGATTTGGGTGTCATCAGCGTAGAGATGATAGTTGAAGCCGTGGGAGCGAATGAGGTCACCAAGAGAGTGAGTGTAGATCGAGAACAGAAGGGGACCAAGAACTGAACCTTGAGGAACCCCCACAGTAAGGGGATGGGAGGGGAAGGAGGAGCCTGCAAAAGAGACTGAGAATCAACGACCGGAGAGATAAGAGGAGAACCAGGAGAGGACGGAGTCTGTGAAGCCAAGGTTGGATAGCGTGTTGAGGAGAAGGGGGTGGTCCACAGTGTCAAAGGCAGCTGAATGGTCGAGAAGGATTAGGATAGAGTATGAGCCGTTGGATTTGGCAAGCTGGAGGTCATTGGTGACCTTTGAGAGGGCAGTTTCCATGGAATGTAGGGGACAAAAGCCAGACTGGAGGGGGTCGAGGCGAGAGTTGGTGTTGAGGAATTCGAAGCAGCGTGTGTAGACGACTCATGCATCCAACCGCCTCACCTCCTGCTTCCAAACTAGTTATTGGGGAGAATTATCTGGCAGCCCTGAGTGGGCCCCATAAAATCACTGCAGATTAAACCAATAGTCACTGTACAATATACAGCAGAATTACTGTAGACAATGGGTCACCCTCAGTACCCTTAACACATACCATTTGGGTGGTGCATATGAGCACTTTCACATTGACCCTGGTTAGCAATGGGGCACCTATGCAGAGGGCAGAAGTGAGTTCATATAAGGGAAGCTTAGGGTTTTCCTCAGCAGTTTTAGGAAGAGGTGGACTAACTTCATTACTCGGTTTACAATTTGAGAAAAGTCTGTCAAACAATTTTAAAGTCACTTTTGTCTAGCTTGACATTCCTCAAGAATTAAGGTTGGTGGTTAGAGCTATAACGGAAGGAAAAAGTCCCTATGTCATTCTCAATTGTAATGAAGAAATACAATACATTCAGACATTAAGCTATTTTAGAGAAAATATTGGAAGTACTGAAACATGAATTATGCCATATTCAATCTTTTATAGAGGTTTGTAAAACCAGATTATCATCCCGGGTCCTATTAAAATGGATGAAACTATTTCCCACTCCTGTTAACATACTGAAATGCATACACACTCTTGGTAGATAACAACCAGCTTGCGAACTCACATGTCTACTTAAAGCAATGCAGTCTGTTTGTAGACTGTGAAGTCCAAGCCTCATTTCCATCAGAATGATTTCTGAAGTATGGTATCAAATGTTTAGGGGCTGGTTTTCCAAAAGAGCTCATGCTCATAAAAAGGTATGCATCATGGTAAAGTACACAATATTTTCTAGTTTTGCTCTGTTCTGTTTATTTTTCCCTCCAGCAATTCTCACTTTGTAAAAAACTTGTCTACAGGGAACTAGGATGGAGCAGCTGCAGGCTCCCTAAGGCCAATACCTAGCAATCAAGTTGTTTACCAAACACTACCATACAGCAAAAAAACAACAACAGAGTGAGACAATTTGCATTTGTTAAAAAAGTTTGGTCCTTTGCCGCAAATTCTATCAGGGGAAAACAGCAAGAGGTTTATAGGAAACTTAAATTGTGCTACTAATATAATGAGACTGATGAATTATAGAATAGGACTTATTCCTGCAACAGTCTTGGGTGGTAGTTCATGCTGTAAAACCAGCACTCGGATTTGGTGCTGTAAAAATGTGTCCAGCACTTTGGAAACAGTGATTAAAGGCCACTATCCCTGAGCACAAATAAACAGTCACAATTATCCGGTCTTTTGCCGGAATTTCCCAGGTGGCAGGGGATTTTAAGCTGGGCTTGAAAGAATTAATGGTAGAAAATGAAATTTAATTAATTGTCCATTAGCTCAATCTTGGTGTTGTAATGCTGATTCAAGGAAAATACATCTAAACTTGAATCGGTAAGTAAAATTTGGACTCTAATGACTCGGACCATCATCAGAAGCATGCCATGTGGCTTGCACAGATGTTTTCATTATTCCTATGTCCCAAAAGGCAGAGTGGCCACATTTTATCAAACAGGTCATATGAGAGACAAATGTGTGTGGTTTTAATCATTTCCTAATTCATTAACTTATTTTCCTTTGGTGCAAATATTCCAGGCATGTAAATGAAACGGGGAAATTGGTTTGACTATCCGTCCCTGAAAATAACTTCTCTATCCTGCGGAATCAAATCCTACCAGGGAAGCAATTGCAAAGAGTTGGCTATGAGTGGTGCTGGACATAAAATTTCCACTCAGAAATAACACATACCATATTTACTTGCATAACTGCCTTCACCGCATAACTGCTCCTCCCCGATTTGGGGGGAGGAAATACAAGATTATTTTTAATACCACAAACATTTTAGCAGTGATGACTGTGAGGAGACTTGTAAAGGAGGAGAACCACAAGGGTTCTAAGAGGGTCAGCAGGGGGAGAGGAGGAGGTCAATTCCCTGCATGCAACAGAAGTAAGAGAAGCAGTCTTAAGTGCCTTCATATTGTTCTTCCTCCTCTCCCCCTTTCCTCCCTTTTATTTCTTCTCTTTTGTTTTTCTCCTGAGACTTGCTAGACTCAATTCCCCAGGTAACAGCCCCTCCCCGTCTAGGGGTTGCGTAAATTGCACCAGAAGTGGGGCAATTATACCAGTGACTATGAAAAATGATTATTCAATCGACTACTTTTTTCTTAAGAACTAACAATTTATACATTATAAGGAATGGTCTTATAATGAAGAAATTCCCGGGAAGAGCTGAATTTAATTCTGTTCAAATACAAGTCAAGGTGGCACAATAAGTTGAGCAAGATTACTGAACACAGTAATATCCCTGAGCATTTGAACAGGAGCTAGGCCTTAGACTTTTGTTTTCTCTACACCCCTCCCCATCCCAACGAAACATTTCACTTCAGCAGTGGTCCCAATATCAGGCCTATTTACATTAGTGCTACTAGTGGAAATAGTCTCCTTTTTTGAGAAAGATTATCTTGAACCAAAATAAAGGGTGCTATCAATCAGTGGTATTTATTGAGTGCTTACTGTGTGCAGATCACTGTACTAAGCACTTGGGAGAGTACAACAGAGTTGGTAGACCTGTTCCCTGACCACAAGCTAACTTACAGTCTAGAGGGGGGAGACTGACATTAAGTTTTAGAGATATGTACACCAGTGCTGTGGGGTTGAGAGTGGGGCGATATCAATGCCCAAGGCCGGGGTAAAGGACTGGGGGTGGGGGGGTGCATTTACCTGCTATTTACCTCATTCTCTCAAAAAGGCACACATATGCAGCCTTGGAGAGGCAGAGAGAGGGTGAGGCTTTCCTTCACTCTGTCCCCAATGTGACTGCTGAGGCAGGTGTGTAAGTCTGGCCAACACCTAAAATGATCAGATTCTCCTGCAGCTCAAGGTAGAAAAGATGGGGCAGGGCCTCTGTGGGTAATCACCACCATCCGATACAGGCGGTCGGCACTGGAGGTTCAAAGATAGGGCAACTGTGACAGCCCAGCCACCCCAAAATTTTCCACTCCTGGACTTGGAGGAATTCTCACCACAGCCAAATGACATTTCCTGACCAGGCTGAAAATTCCCATCAATAGTCAAGAACAGCCAATTCACTCGTAGTAGCAACGGAGGCTCCTCCTATCATTCTTGACCAGTGGCAACAACAGCTGATGCCCCCAGTGTCGCTTTGGCCAAAATATTCTGTCTTGTTGCTGAGGCCTAATATGGGACTCTATTAGGTTCTGCACCTTAGGCCATTCAGAGTGTGTGACTTAGTCCCCCAAAGCAAGACACCTAGTCGCTTACCCATGCCTGCTCCGGGCCGGGTATTTCTCAATGAGAGAAACACTCTTCTGTACATCTAGGCATACCTGGCCCAGAGCTCCTGAGCCTGCTCTGGACATCCCAGAGCAGGTAGCCTGCCAGGTAGCAAGAATTTCAACCCAATTTCATTCCCAAATGGTGCCATAGGCCATGGAGAATGTTTGGGGTGTGCCATGTGCAACAATAATGCATGTATGCCTGAGCTTGGGTAAGCCAGAGCATATGATGGAGAAGTCTTAGTATGTTTAAGCACCCTGGCTCATTGTTAATTGTTAATTAACAAACATTAACTCTATAACAAAATTGTTAAATCGTTAACAATCGTTAATTGTTAATCAAGCAGACCACCTCCAGTGGAAGACCAAGTAGACAGCAAATCGAGCACTAGTAGGTTATTGCAACCTGTAACCTATTTTGTGTAAACCCATACTCTTGCCCCAAGACTGCTATGTAAACGACTTTTTGTGTCACTACAACGTAACTAAAAAGTTAATGCTCCCCCTCCCCCCTCGATATTGATTGGCTCCAGGTTTCCCTGCAGTTGTGGAAAAATATCACAACTGCCTGCAATTTAAAAGCAGGCAAATGTACATATTCCATATTCCTCAAATCATTATATAAGCAATTGTACACAATCTTCAGTGGTAATTCTGTGCTAGGAGCTAAGGCATTTCACTTTCTTCCCCTCCTTTCTCCATGGGCCATCGCTTGCTGAGAGAGCACTTCCTTCAACCTTCCCCACCTACATGCAACTGTTAGAAGAGTGAGTGGATCCCAGTCCAGGGAGAGTTTCAGGATAGAAGAGAAAGGGGTGGATGCAATTTTTTTTTACCTCTGCCCATGCCATGTTTGTTTCTCTCCCTCTCCTTCCATTAATGGAGTGGGACAGCCCTGACCTTCTGGATTGCATTCCAGCACCATAAACGGCCTTTGGGAGTAGGAGTGGGGGGACTTCGCAGCCAGGGCAGCAGTAAGGTTGAAAAAAGAGGAAGAAGCATAGGAGAACAAGGAGAAAGGGGAGAAGGAACTTGAGAAAGGGTAGAAGAAATACGAGGAAGGGTAGTCTCCTTCACGGGCTCCTCCTCCCCCTCCCATCCCCTTACTGTAAGGGGTTCCTCAAGGATAGTTCTTGGTCCCCTTCTGTTCTCCATCTATACTCACTCCCTTGGTGAACTCATTGGCTCCTATGGCTTCAACTATCATCTCTACGCTGATGACATCCAAAGCTACATCTCCACCCCTGTTCTCTCTCCCTCCGTCCAAGCTCGTATCTCCTCCTGCCTTCAGGACATTTCCATCTGGATATCTGCCCACCATCTAAAACTCAGCATGCCCAAGACTGAGCTCATTGTCTTCCCTCCCAACCCCTGTCCTCTCCCTGACTTTCCTGTCACTGTAGACAGCACTACCATCCTTCCCGTCTCACAAGCCCACAACCCTGGTGCCATCTTGAATCTGCTCTTTCATTCACCCCACCTAACCAATCCGTCACCAAAACCTGCCGGTCTCACCTCCACAATATCACCAAGATCTGCCCTTTCCTCTCCAACCAAACCGCAACCTTGCTGGTTCAGTCTCTCATCCTATCCCAACTGGATTACTGCATCAGCCTCCTCTTTGATCTCCCATCCTCCTGTCTCTCCCCGCTTCAGTCTATACTTCACTCTGCTGCCCGGATTTTCTTTGTACAGAAACACTCTGGGCACGTCACTCCCCTCCTCAAAAATCTCCAGTGGTTGCCTATCAACCTTCGAATCAAGCAAAAACTCCTCACTCTCGGCTTCAAGGCTCTCCATATCCTCGCCCGTTCCTACATCACCTCCCTCCTTCCTACCTCACCTCCCTTCTCTCCTTCTATAGCCCAGCCCACACACTCCATTCCTCTGCTGCTAACCTCCTCACTTTGCCTCGTTCTCGCCGGTCCCGCCGTCGACCCCTGGCCCACGTCCTAACTCTGGCCCAGAATACTCTCCCTCCACACATCCGCCAGATTGGCTCTCTTCCTCCCTTCAAAGCCCTACTGAGAGCTCACCCCCTCCAGGAGGCCTTCCCAGACTGAGCCCCCCTCTTTTCCTCTGCTCCTCCTCCCCTCCCCACCCCTCTCCCCTCCCTCTGCTCTTCCCCTCCCCACAGCACTTGTGTATATTTGTACATATTTATTACTCTATTTTATTAAGGAAGTATATATAGCTATAATTCTATTTATTCTGTTGGTATTGACACCTGTCTACCTGTTTTTTTTTGTTTTTTTGCCTGTCTCCCTCTTCTAGACTGTGAGCCCCTTGTTGGGTAGGAACAGTCCCTATATGTTGCCAATTTGTACTTCCCAAGCACTAAGTACAGTGCTCTGCACACAATAAGCGCTCAATAAATACGAATGAATGAATGAATGAATGAATGAATGAATGAAAGCTGCCTGATCTCTGCTTCTGGGGCACTATCACCACCACTGCTATTGCCAAGGCTGTTCCTTGGAGGGTCTGTGCAGCCAGAAATTCCAAATAACAGTCCAGAAAAGGCCAGTTCACCCAAGGAGGCCATCATCAGTGCATCTGCTGCCATACAGCAGTGGTGGAAATACTGGAGGACAGCGGCAAAGGACAGCAGTGGTCAGAAGACAGTGAATGGCAGTTCAACGAATCTCCTCTCAACCTCACTGTTTCAATTAATTAATTCATTATTTTTGGTATTTGTTAAGTGCTTGTTATATGCCGAGGACTGCACTTAAGCACTAATAACTAAGTGTTAACCGTGTCCTACCAATAATCAGATCAATCTCACAGTCTAAGTGGGAAGGAGATCATTACTGAACCCCATTTTACAGATGAGGAAACTGAGACATAAAGAAGTGAAGTGACTTGCCCAAGGTCACCCTGCAGGCAAGTGGTGGAACCAGGATTAAAACTCAGGCCCTCTGACTCCCCGGCCCGTGCTCTTTTCAGTAGGCCGTGTTGCGCCTCTCTTTTATTTTCCTCTCCCTTCTTCCTTACTCGTCCCTGCTCCTCTCACTCTTTCCTCTCTCTTCCTTTTGTTTTCCCAGAGAAGCAGCATGGCTCAATGGAAAGAGCACGGGCTTGGGAGTCAGAGGTCATGGGTTCTAATCCTGACTCTGCCAATTGTCAGCTGTGTGACTTTGGGCAAGTCACTTAACTTCTCTATGCCTCAGCTACCTCATCTGTAAAATGGGGATGAAGACCGTGAGCCCCATGTGGGACAATCTGATCACCTTGTATCCTCCTCAGCGCTTAGAACAGTGCTTTGCACGTAGTAAGTGCTTAACAAATGCCACTATTATTATTATTATCATTATCTCTGCCCCTCATCAATTTCCCTTTCTCCATTGCTCTTTCAACATTTCTTTCTCTCTGTTTCTCTTTCTATCTCCAACCATTTAGACTCCATCTTTCTCCCATCTTGAGCCCCTGGGAATTTGGTCACAGTTACCTTTTGATTCTCTCTCTGATCCCCACTCTCTCTGTCTTACAATGGATCTGCTGATTCAGAATCTCCTGCTGTGTGTATTTCTCTCTCTCTTCTCTTTGTGTGTCTCCTCAAGCCAAGCCTACAGGAGCCGACCACCTGGACATCAATGAAGAGAAAATAAGAAGAAACGATTCAGGACAGGAATGCCAATTTTTCTGTAAGAAAAGAAGAGCACTAGGGAACAATTGCTCCCTCAGGACTGGGTGGGGGAGCAAAGTCATTTTCTTTTCCTCCATTTCACTGGGTATTTTCAAAATGGGAGGGGCCCAAAGGAGATCCCACTCCCAAGTACTGACATTCTAAGTGGCAAGGAATGCTACCAGCATGGCACAATTTATGCTCTCAGCTCTCTCAGATTGACTCTTTGGTGGTAAAAGTAATAGGATTTTCCCCATGCCTAATTGGCCACAGTGGCTATTATCCCTCTTGCTCCCATGAAGTTGGTGCCCTTACTTCTAAACAGATGAACGGTGAAAGGGAGAAAAGGCAAGCCCAAAATGTTAGCTCAAGCAGAAGTTCCAGAGCACCGCCCCTGCCCCCCAGCCCCGGGTGCTTCCCAGTAGTGGGCCAAGCCGAGGCGCGGGCTCACCCCCTCCCAGAGAGATCCAGCCTCGCCTCCCTAGCAGTGGTGACTCAGCCAGGACTGGTCCCGCCCGCAGTGGCCGTCTCCTCCTGCCTCTTATCTCTTCTGCTAGGAGAGGACTGGTCTCGCATTCTCAGGTGTCACTTTTCAAGCTGGTACCCTGGCTCCCCCAGTGATGGCTGACTAGCCAGACTAGCCTGCCCCCCCAAGACCTGCATTACTGGCCCAGCCAGCCCGGAGAAGCCTCCTCTCCTTCTGTCAGTGTAGAGTTCATTGGACAGTCAATCTCTAGCTGTGTGGTTGCCCTCGCTCTGTCTTCCTCTCCTCTCTGTTCCTAACACCTCTTCATGCTCTTTGTTCCGGTCTCCTGCTCTGTCTTTCTCTCTAGGGCTCTTTCCTGCCATTCGTTAATTATGGTATTTGTTAAGCTAAGCATACATAGGGTGCACTTAACAAATACCATGATTATTATTATCATTATTACTAGCATTATTATGTGCCAAGCACTGTTCTAAGCGCTGGGATAGATACAAGATAATCAGGCCAGACAAAGCCCCTGTCCCACATGAGGCTCACAGCCTACGGGGTGGCAGAACAGGTATTAAATCCCCATTTTACAGATGAGAAAACTGAGGCACAGAGAAGCTAAGTGACTTGTGCGAGATCATACAGCAGGCAAGTGGTGGAAACAGTATTAGAGAAGCAAAGTCCCCTGACTCCTAAACCCATGCTCTCTCCACCAGACCATGCTGCCATTTAATCACCTGCCCTCCCAAAAATGTTGCCTCCTCTTTTAGCCCATGTTCCAAGTGAAGTATTGGAATCTATGGCATGCTGAACAACACAGCAAAGCCATGGTAATGGTCCACATGAGCCAAGCCCTGGAGGTGATAAAAATGCTGCCTTAAAACTGGAAGAATTAGAGCTGGTTTTAGCAAATGTGCAGGCTTACGCAGTACAGCTTTAACATACTCTCCACACATCAAATTTCTAATTACACAGAAGTCTGCATGTACAGTCCTTCCTAGTGAGTTGTGACTGCACAAGGACAGTCAGGCATGTGTGATTTCTTTGCATATACAAGATGGAGCACCCCAAACCACCCTTCTAGGAACTACTACTGTCCCTTTGGCTTGCAGCCTTTGCCAATCCCAACCCATCCAAGCCATAGCCTGACCCATGTGACATTTTACTTGCCACTATTAGCACCACCTGCAGAAGGTGATCCAACTGAGCCCCATACCTCTCCACCATTATTCCCGCTCACCAAAATAAATCAAAAGTAAAATGAAATTGTTCACATGTTCTCTATTTGGCATGTGGCTGAAGTTGTCCTATCTCTACTTAATTGAAATGTATATTTATAAAAGAGCAGGGTGGAAATGGCTTTTTCTGGATAAACATTTCTAAACAATCTACAGAACCTGCACTAATATAAAAGTAATGTCTCATCTATGTAGATTTTTTAACTTCCTTACTTTCTTTCACTATTTTACTTTCTTTGGGGACATTTAAAAAATAATAAATAAGACATAAAAATGGAACAATAAATGAGTCTTTCTTTCACAGCATAACCCATAAATAAAATTGTGCCAAATCAATGCAAAAACAGATTCTGAAGTATGAACTATGATTAAATACTCGATTATGTCAGGTAGTGACATGTACTTGCTCACAGCATATTCATTATAATATATCAACCGAACTGCACTTTTATAAAACTTTACTGTCATTTTACTCAGCGTTACTGAAAGGTTCTTCTTTCCATGAAAATATCTAAATTGAACCAAATAACATGTGCTAAATAACTTCATAAATTCTTGTGTATGATACAACAAGTACTTGAAATTCTTATCTACTGTGCACTTTAGCTCAAAGACTGATGTTTTATGTTCCCCTGCAGTGCACGGGGATCCTGCTGGTTTGGCCAGACTATGAAAATAAGCTTCAAATGACCAAATGCACTGCAACGTTAAAAGTAGGAACCAAACCAGACACAACAAACCACAGTACAGTCAGCCTAGCTTGTCATAATTCATGTGTGGGGAATTCAACTGTAATAGCATTTACTGAGTGCTAAATTTCCACCACTGGCACATTCCATACAAAATGTCAACTTTTGAAAAGTTACTGATAAGACTCTCCTGATTAGAAGTCCACAAGATGTATCATTAATCAAAAAATATTTATCTCACTATGCAAACAGTCTTGTCTGTGCTATAGAACAGTACACAGTTTGAGGCAAGACATAAAACCTAGTTATCAAAGTTATAAAATATGTATTCTAGACACCTGAGTCTTTTATTAACTCCACAATGATCACCACAATATCCAGAAATGTAATGTGTACCATTGTCCTTATGCACTGTTTAACGTTTACTACATTTTTTCAAGTGTGACTATCCAATCCGTCACCAAAACCTGCCGGTCTCACCTCCGCATCATCGCCAAGATCCACCCTTTCCTCTCCATCCAAACCGCTACCTTGCTGGTTCAATCTCTCACCCTATCCCAACTGGATGACTGCATCAGCCTCCTCTCTGATCTCCCATTCTCCTGTCTCTCCCCACTTCAGTCTATACTTCATGCTGCTGCCCAGATCCTCTTTGTGCAGAAGCACTCTGGGCATGTTACTCCCCTCCTCAAAAATCTCCAGTGGCTACCAGTCAACCTACGCATCAAGCAAAAACTCCTCACACTCGGCTTCAAGGCTCTTCATCACCTCGCACCCTCCTACCTCACCTCCCTTCTCTCCTTCTACAGCCCAGGCCGCACCCTCCACTGCTCTGCCACTAACCTCCTTACTGTGCCTCGTTCTCGCCTGTCCCGCCATCGAACCCTAGCCCACATCCTCCCCCTGACCTGGAATGCCCTCCCTCCGCACATCCACCAAGCTAGCTCTCTTCCTCCCTTCAAAGCCCTACTGAGAGCTCACCTCCTCAAGGAGGCCTTCCCAGACTGAGCCCTCCTTTTCCTCTTCCCCTCCCCATAGCACTTGTATATATATGTCTGTACAGATTTATTACTCTATTTATTTTACTTGTATATATTTACTATTCTATTTATTTTGCTACTGATGTGCATCTAGCTTTACTTCTATTTATTATGATGACTTGACACCTGTCCACATGTTTTGTTTTGTTGCCTGTCTCCCCCTTCTAGACTGCGAGCCCGTTGTTGGGTAGGGACTGTTTCTATATGTTGCCACCTTGTACTTTCCAAGCGCTTAGTACAGTGCTCTGCACACAATAAGCGCTCAATAAATACGATTGAATGAATGAATTAATGAATGACTATCATATCTGATAAAGGGACTGTATCAAATCTATTCTAGAGCTTTGAAGAGTGCTTGGCATACAGTAAGTGCTTAACAAGTACCATAATTATATAAAATAGACCACAAACACTGCTCATGACTGAAAATGTTTTAAGCAGGAGTTTGATGTCTTCTTATAGCAAGTGTATTAAATCTAAAAGAAAACTTTGGAAAGAGAAAAAACGACCTAGATTTAGTACAGATAAAAGCTGTACCATTATTTACTGAACCCTGAAAGGAGTAACTACACCTTAGTAACACAAAGATTTCAGTGCTGCTTGCAAAAGACCCAAAAATAACTGAGAGATTCAAATTTCACAATAGATAGTGGGCAAGAGATGAAACTTTTGCAACTCTAAAAGTGCTAAAGAATGTAAATTGAAGATGCATCTTTCAGGTTTGGACAGATACTGTTGCAAGAATTTAGTAAACAGATGTGCATTTTCAACACACCATTTGGAGGGGTGGGGGTATAGTTTTAAAGGTTACTATCTCTGGATTATATTCAGCTCCTAACTTTTTTCCACTGAAGCACAACACATTTTAAGAGGGACAGTAACAGAAATATACACTAATTACATATTTGATTTGAGGTGCTTCATTGGAGGAACATAATAGGAGGCTTCAACAGACACTGATTAAAATATACAAAGCAGACACTGAACTGAAAAAAAGTACATGTAAATTTAGATGGAAGGAAATTTCATATTTAGGGAAAAATTTGTCAGCAGATGGTGTAGAAATAGATCAAAACAGAATACAGGCAATTACAAACAGAACTGTTCCAAAAGACAAGAAAGGGTTACAGAAGGCACTGGGCATGCTTAATTTTGTTGGAAAGCACATTCCAAATATGGCACAAGAAACAAGACATTTAAGGTCTTTAGTAAAAAAAAGTGCAGTGATATTGGGAGGAAATTGTTGATTAAAATCAATCAATCAATCAATTGTATTTATTGAGTGCTTACAGTGTGCAGAGCACTGTACTAAGCGCTTGGGAAGTACAAGTTGGCAACATATAGAGACAGTCCCTACCCAACAACGGGCTCACAGTCTAGAAGGGGGAGACAGGCAACAAAACAAAACAAAACATATTAACAAAATAAAATAAATAGAATAGATATGTACAAGTAAAATAAATAAATAAATAGAGTAATAAATATGTACAAACATATATACATCTATACAGGTGCTGTGGGGAAGGGAAGGAGTTAAGACGGGGGGATAGAGAGGGGGACGAGGGGGAGAGGAAGGAGGCTCAGTCTGGGAAGGCCTCCTGGAGGAGGTGAGCTCTCAATAGGGCCTGGAAGGGAGGAAGAGAGCTAGCTTGGCGGATGGGCAGAGGGAGGGCATTCCAGGCCAGGGGGATGACGTGGGCCAGGGGTCGACGGCGGGACAGGCGAGAACAAGGCACGGTGAGGAGATTAGTGGCAGAGGATAATGATAATGATGGCATTTATTAAGCGCTTATTATGTGCAAAGCACTGTTCTAAGCGCTGGGGAGGTTACAAGGCAATCAAGTTGTCCCACAGGGGGCTCACAGTCTCGGAGGGTGCGGGCTGGGCTGTAAAAGGAGAGAAGGGAGGTGAGGTAGGAGGGGGCGAGGTGATGGAGAGCCTTGAAGCCGAGGGTGAGGAGTTTCTGCCTGATGCGCAGATTGATTGGTAGCCACTGGAGATTTTTGAGGAGGGGAATAACATGCCCAGAGCGTTTCTGGACAAAGACAATCCGGGCAGCAGCATGAAGTATGGACTGAAGTGGGGAGAGACACGAGGATGGGAGATCAGAGAGAAGGCTGATGCAGTAGTCCAGACGGGATAGGATGAGAGCTTGAACAAGCAGGGTAGGGGTTTGGATGGAGAGGAAAGGGCGGATCTTGGCAATGTTGCGGAGCTGAGACCGGCAGGTTTTGGTGACGGCTTGGATGTGAGGGGTGAATGAGAGAGTGGAGTCGAGGATGACACCAAGGTTGCAGGCTTGTGAGACGGGAAGGATGGTAGTGCCGTCAACAGTGATGGGAAAGTCAGGGAGAGGGCAGGGTTTGGGAGGGAAGACAAGGAGTTCACGCGGAGGGGTGTAGGGTGTGGAGGGGAAGGAAAGGGAATGAGGGGACAAGGGATTGAGGGGAGGGGGAGGGGAGAGCACTGATACTAAGGTACTTTGATCATAAAAGAGAATTTAAGGATTAACAACAGTCAGGAAGACCACCATACTCTCCATCTTCAAATTTTATCTCCTCCAGGAAGCCTGCCCTGACTAATCACTCAACTCCCCACCCTATTCTCCCACCCTTCTGAGTCACCTATGCACTTAAGTCTGTACACTCTAAGCACTATGATACTCACCCCACACTCACAGCACTTCTCCTTATGCCCTGCTGCTTCCCCTTTCTGTGATTTATCTTAATGTCTCTCTCCCCTACTAGACTGTGAGCTCCTTGAAGACAGGGATCCCATCTACCAACTCCATTGTATTGTACTCTCCCAAGTGGTTAGTACAGTGCTCTGTACAAAGTAAACGTTTAAGGAATACCACTGATTGACATATGGATTGATTGGTGAAGAAATATGGGTGCTGGAGAGACTAATCATTTACACATTTAGTTCTAGGACAACGACAAAGAGACATTTTACTGAAAGAAGGAGGCTACATACAGCAATTGTCTTCTTTTATGAAAAGCATTTCCCCACAGAAATTGATTAGAAAGTATTAATAACTATTTGTAAGAAAAAATTGAGAGTCAAGCCAACAAGAAAATCTTTTTTTTTTCAACTGCCACTATAGGCTATAAAGTTCTGTCATCCTCCAGGGAGATCATTAATTCATTGAGTCAGTCAGTCAGTTGTATTTATTGAGTGCTTACTGTGTGCAGAGCACTGTACTAAGCACTTGGGAGGGTACAATACAACAATAAAGACACATTCCCTGCCCACAATGAGCTTACAGTCTACAGCACACTACCTAGAGCAAATGATGAAAAATACACAAACATGGAGATTGAACTGGACACCACTCATGTAAACCTATTTAAAAAGCATTTTGCAATGTCAGAGAAGAAATATGGAAGATTTTTGCAGAAGCCACCCAAAGCCTCCTATCAAAAACCACACTGAAAAAAAGTGAAGAAAATAACTATGTGGAGCTGTATCACTAAGAGAATTTTGTTCACCTATCAGACATTTAGTCATGAATTAAGTCCAATAGTTAAGATATTTTTCAAAGGTAAGCAAGTAATAGTGCCTACTACCCTGAGATTTTGAATGTTAGCACAAATACATTGGAATCTTATTGGAATAGAGAAATGGAGAAAACAGCAAGGATGCTATGTCTTGGAAAATGAATAGTGACATAAAAAAAGTGTAAAATTTTCTGAAACATGCTGCCTAGATAACCAAGCATTAGATCAAAATACCGAGACACTGGTAAAATGTCAAAATTGTTTAATTTGTGGGAATATGGGAAAACCAATTAATCAATCATATTTACTGAGTGCTTACTGTGTGCAGAGCACTATACTAAGCGCTTGGGAGAGTACAATATAACAATATAGCAGACACATTCCCTGCCCACAACAAGCTTACAATCTAGAGGTGGAGACAGGCATTAATATAAATAAATTACAGATATGTGCCTAACTGCTTTGGAGCTGGGAAGGGGGATGATCCCGTTGTTGGGTAGGGACCATCTCTATATGTTGCCGATTTGTACTTCCCAAGTGCTTAGTACAGTGCTCTGCACACAGTAAGCACTCAATAAATACGATTGAATGAATGAATAAAAGGAGTAAGTCAGAATGATTCAGAAGGGAGGGGAAGAAAAGGAAAAGAGGGCTTAATCAGGGAAGGCCTCTTGGAGGAGATGTGCCTGCAATAAGGCTCTGAAGGAGAAGAGAGTAAATGTCTGTTGGATATGAAGAGGGAGGGTGTTCCAGGCCAGAGACAGGACGTGGGAGAAAGGTTGGCGGTGAGATAGATGAGATCGAGGTACAGTCAGTAGGTTGGCATTACAAGGAGCGAAGTGTACAGGCTGGGTGGTAGTAGGAATCAATCAGTGGCATTTACTGAGCACTTCCTATGTGCAGAGCACTGTGCTAAGCACTTGGGAGAGTATAATGCAACAGAATTAACAGACATGTTCCTGCCCATAACGAGCTGACAGTCTAGATCGGTCAATTACAATTCCAAATTTTCAGATATTTCAATACTGAACAACAACATCAAATGTGATCACTCCAACTGAGATTTATTTACAAAACCCTGTATCCCATTTCAGACTGTGAGCCCGTTGTTGGATAGGGACCATCTCTATATGTTGCCGACTTATACTTCCCAAGTGCTTAGTACAGTACTCTACACACAGTAAGCACTCAATAAATATGATTGAATGAATGAATTTCAGGTTATCCCATATAATGAACCATAACATACCACATGCAATATAGTTCAGAATTTTTACAATATGCTTTCGGATATTATTTCCAACAAAGTCACATGCATTCTGGGATACCCTCAATCAAATGGGTTGGCAGAAAATGGGGTTAAAATAATTAAGAAATTATTTGCAAAAGCAAATGATTCGGGAGGACCTTTATTTGGCAATCTTAAATGATCTAATCATTCCTATGGCAAGAAAGACTTGTTATTTGGGAGAAAAGCCATAGTGAGCCTTTTAACAAATTCAAAAATGAAACAAATGAGGGAGAGGACATTTCATAGAAACAGAAAACATTCTGCCAGAACAGGTGTTTTCACTATGCATTTTGGCTAGAATTTGAGAACGTTCTTTCAACAAAGCGCATCTGTCTGGATACAGCACAATGTGGTGTTGGAAGAAAAGGTTGTGCACATTTACACAACATACGACAAGGAACGAGTACTTACAATCATGTTTTCCTTAACACGGGGTTTTGTAAGAATGTGGCTCCCCCAGACTTTAGGAGTCATGACTGTATTAAGGAACCAAAGTGAAAATTTGGGGTAGGACAGGTAAGTCTCAAAGTCTCCCTAAATCAGAGAAGGATGAAAAAAGTAAATTGTTTAATGAACGTCAACAGGTTGATCTGCGTATTGTTACACAGCAAATGGTGCCAGGATCACCTGAGCTTGAAATGAGAGTCAGATCTCTACACAAGCAACAGAAATGATCACCAACTGGAGAAGACAGCAAGATTTGGGGGTAAACAGAATACAAGAACTAGGACACAGGGCTAGAGTATGGGTGGAAATCTGAAGAATAATGCCAATTTGAGAGGTGAAGAAAATAGGAAAACAAGATAATAAAGGCCAACTGGAATTTTAAGACAGTCTGAAAGTCTAATTAAAGTACTTCAAAGAATCTAAATCATTGGTGAATTTTAGAATATCAAATATGGTAATATTTGTAATAAAGGCGGAAGACACTAATTTCCATGACCAGTTCCTGCAGGGAAAGACCTGGGCCTTCGGATGTCTCTTGTGGCCTTTGCCTTTCATTACTCAGTTTTCACTTCCTAACTCCTAGGATATCCATGGTGAGAAATGGAGATCAGCCTACTTGGGGTGAGATAGCAGAGGCCTTACTATTGCGATATCATCAGCATTCATGATCTGGGCTTAACATTGGATTTTTTTAGTGGATAGGTAGTTATCCAATTTTTTATTCAATAACAGGAAGTGATAACCTCCCATTTAAAATGAAACAGACACCATTTTCTCAGAGGAATAAAACTGAATACTCCTGAGTCCAGGAAGAGCTTGGAGGCCCTAGAGCTCATTCATTCATTCAATCGTATTTATTGAGCGCTTACCGTGTGCAGAGCACTGTACTAAGCGCTTGGGAAGTACAAGTCGGCAACATATACAGACGGTCCCTACCCAACAACGTGCTCACAGTCTAGAAGGGGGAGACAGACAACAAAACAAAACATGTAGACAGGTGTCAAAATCGTCAGAACAAATAGAATTAAAGCTATATGCACATCATTAACAAAATAAATAGAATAGTAAATATGTACAAGTAAAATGAATAGAGTAATAAATCTGTACAAACATGTATACAGGTGCTATGGGAGGGGAAGGAGGTAGGGTGGGGAGGATGGGGAGAAGAGTAAAAGGGGGGCTCAGTCTGGGAAGGCCCCCTGGAGGAAGTGAGCTCTCAGTAGGGCTTTGAAGGGAGGAAGGGAGCTAGCTTGGCGGATGTGTGGAGGGAGGGCATTCCAGGCCAGGGGAAGGACATGGGCCGGGGATCCACGGCGGGACAGGTGAGAATGAGGCACAGTGAGGAGGTTAGTGGCAGAGGAGCGGAGGGTGCGGGCTGGGCTGTAGAAGGAGAGAAGGGAGGTGAGGTAGGAGGGTGCGAGGTGATGAAGTGCCTTGAAGCCAAGGGTGAGGAGTTTTTGCTTGATTCGGAGGTTGACGGGCAGCCACTGGAGATTTTTGAAGAGGGGTGTAATGTGCCCAGAGTGTTTCTGTACAAAGAAAATCCAGGCAGCAGAGTGAAGTATAGACTGAAGTGGGGAGAGACAGGAGGATGGAAGATCAGAGAGGAGGCAGATGCAGTAATCCAGTTGGGATAGGATGAGAGATTGAACCAACAAGGCAGCAGTTTGGATGGAGAGGAAAGGGCGGTTCTTGGTGATGTCGTGGAGGTGACACCGGCAGGTTTTGGTGACGGACTGGATGTGTGGGGTGAACGAGAGAGCGGAGTCGAGGATGACACCAAGGTTGCGGGCTTGTGAGACGGGAAGGATGGTAGTGCTGTCCATAGTGATGGGAAAATCAGGGAGACAGCAGGGTTTGGGAGGGAAGATAAGGAGTTCAGTCTTGGACATACTGAGTTTCAGATGGCAGGCAGACATCCAGATGGAGATGTCCTGAAGGCAGGAGGAGATACAAGCTTGGAGGGAGGGAGAGAGAGCAGGGGCAGAGATGTAGATTTGGGTGTCATCAGTGTAGAGATGATAGTTGAAGCCATGGAAGTGACTGAGTTCACCAAGAGAGTGCGTGTAGATAGAGAACAGAAGGGGACCAAGAACTGACCATTGAGGAACCCCTACAGTGAGGGGATGGGAGGGGGAGGGGGAGGAGGAGCCCGAAAAGGTGACTGAGAATGAACGGCCGTAGAGATAAGAGGAGAACCAGGAGAGGATGGAGTCTGTGAAGCCAAGGATGGATAGCGCGTTGAGGAGAAGGGGGTGATCCACAGTGTCGAAGGCAGCTGAAAGGTGAAGGAGGATTAGGATAGAGTAGGAGCCATTGAATTTGGCAAGAAGAAGGTCATTGGTGACCTTTGAGAGGGCAGTTTCGGTGGAGTGTAGGGGACAGAAGCCAGATTGGCGGGGGTCAAGGAGAGAGTTGTTGTTGAGGAATTCGAGGCAGCGAGTGTAGATGACTCATTCTAGGAGTTTGGAAGGGTAGGGTAGGAGGGAGATAGGATGATAACTAGAAGGGTAGGTGGGATCAAGAGAGGGGTTTTTTTAGGATGAGGGAGACATGGGCATGTTTGAAGGCAGAGGGGAAGGAACCAGGGGAGAGTGAGCGGTAAGCATTGTACTAAACACTTAGAAAGTACAATTTAGCAATAAAGAGAGACAATCCTTGCCCATACCAGGCCTAACCCCATCCCCATATCCTTATATTCTTATACTCTGCTGTTTCCCCTAGTTATAATTTATTCTAATGTCTGTCTCCCTATGTAGACTGTAAACTCCTTGTGAGCAGGGACTGTGTTGACCAAATTTAGGTATTTGTTAGGCGCTTACAATATGTCAAGCACTGTACTAAGCACTGGAGTAGACACAAGATGATAACGTTGGATCTAATCCCTGTCCCATGCTTAATACAGTGCTCTGTACACAGTAAGAGCCCAACGAATACCACTGGTTGGTTGATTCTCCTTCCCACTAATGAAATGAGAAAAAAAATCCCCTCAAAAGGGATAGATTATTGAAAGGATATAGAGACCACTTGAAAGGATCTGTGGACACCATGCCCTCAGAGGAGCCCCTAATGGAAGTTCAGGCAGTACTAAGACTTGCAGTGTAAGTGGTTCCTGAAAATTGTGTCTTAAGCCGTAGTATTATAAGTTGGAACCATTTTTCTTATAGGAACAATGGGGAATTTGTTCCTGATTCAAAGGTGGGGACCCTATTTTTTACCAAAATTACCCAAAATTGTGTATTCAACCAATTATAGATTTGTAGTATAGCTATTTTCCAAAATCAAAAAAAAATCAACCTAAAGAAGAAAAATAAAAGTAATGCAAAACACCATAAATGTAGTTATATGATCAAATAGCAATACACATATATATATTTAATAAAAATATTAATTAGATTATTTTGTGCATGAACACTGACTGGGTTCACTGTCATGACAGTGGTAAACAGACCTCATGTTTAGGAACAGTTACTCATCAAAACAGCAAATTCTACTCCCATTTCACCAAGCACTCCCTGGCTCCTGGCCCCATTTCCCATCCCGCCACACTCCCATTCTTTTGACTTATTTTCTGTATAGCTTTGACAGCAGCTGCTTCTACTACCACCCTGCCAGTAGCTCCTTCCCACAGCCCTCTCCCTCTGAGACCACAAAGTTGAGGAGTCAGGCCAGACCGGAGGAGGGTAGGCAGCAGTGGAGATAGAGGAAGGAGATGCCATCTCAATCAGTCAATGGTATTTATAGAGTGCTTACTATGTGCAAGCACTGTACTAAGTGCATTGGAGAGTACAATATAACAGAGTTGGTAATAATAATAATAATAATAATAATAATGATGATGGTATTTGTTAAGCGCTTACTATGTGCAAAGCACTGTTCTAAGCGCTGGGGAGATTACAAGGTGATCAGGTTGTCCCATGAGGGGCTCACAGTTTTAATCCCCATTTTACAGATGAGGTAACTGAGGCACAGAGAAGTTAAGTGACTTGCCCAAAGTCACACAGCTGACAGTTGGCGGAGCCGGGATTAGAACCCATGACCTCTGACTCCAAAGCCCGTGGTCTTTCCACTGAGCCATGCTGATTCTCAGTAGACATGGTAGACATGTTCCCTGCCCACAGGGAACAGAGAAGCAGCATGGCCTAGTGGATAGAGCATAGGCCTGGAAGTCAGAAGGACTGGGGCTCAAATCCCGTCTCTGCCACGTGTCTGCTCTGTGACCTTGGGCAAGTCATTTAACTTCTCTGTGCCACAATTACCTCATCTGTAAAATGGGGGTTGATACTGTGAGCCCGATGTGGGACAGGGATTGTGCCCAACCCAATTTGCTTGTATCCACCCCAGTGCTTTGTACAGTGCCTGGCACATAGTAAGCACTTAACAAACACCACAAGTATTATTAGCATAATTATTGACAGAAGACAGCTCCTGGGCACAGGTGGCACCTGGTTTTGGAGTGGTGGATGGCGGGGGCTGCTTTCGCAGTCACACAGCTGTTTGCAACAATCCTTCCAACTGTGCCCAGAGGTAGATGTGACTGACAGTCCTCAAAAATCTCCAGTGGCTACCAATCTGCGCATCAGGCAGAAACTCCTCACCCTCGGCTTCAAGACTCTCCATCACCTCGCCCCCTCCAACCTCACCTCCCTTCTCTCCTTCTACAGCCCAGCCCGCACCCTCCGCTCCTCTGCTGCTAATCTCCTCACCATCCCTCGTTCTCGCCTGTCCCGCCTTCAACCCCCGGCCCACGTCATCCCCCTGGCCTGGAATGCCCTCCCTCTGCCCATCCGCCAAGCTAGCTCTCTTCCTCCCTTCAAGGCCCTACTGAGAGCTCACCTCCTCCAGGAGGCCTTCCCAGACTGAGCCCCCTCCTTCCTCTCCCCATCATCCCCCCTCCATCCCCCCGTCTTACCTCCTTCCCTTCCCCACAGCACCTGTATATATGTATATATGTTTGTACATATTTATTATTCTATTTATTTATTTTACTTGTACATATCTATTCTATTTATTTTATTTTGTTAATATGTTTGGTTTTGTTCTCTGTCTCCCCCTTCTAGACTGTGAGCCCACTGTTGGGTAGGGACTGTCTCTATGTGTTGCCGACTTGTACTTCCCAAGCGCTTAGTACAGTGCTCTGCACACAGTAAGCGCTCAATAAATACGATTGATTGATTGACAGTCTGGTGACTCTGCTCTGCCCCCTGAAACAACCATCTTTAACCTACATAAGCCCTGCTCTTGGGCTCCTTCTGCTTCTTTTTCTGTTCTGCTTTCTGACTAGTGGACTGGAGAAGAACTTTGGGGTTTGCATCGCTGCTGTTGTTGCTCTTTGTATGATTTCCATCTCTTATTTTTTGCAGGGAATCGATCAATCAGTCATATTTGTTGAGCACTTACTAAGCACTTGGGAGAGTATGATATCACAATATAATGGACACATTTCCTGCCCACAGTGTGCTTACAGTCTAGAGGATGAGCTCACAGTTTAGGGAAGTGGAAAAGAATCCCTCCCTCCCATGGACCCCTTTTAAGTTACTCTGAGTACCAAACTCAGAGTGATGACAAAATGGGGGAAGGCAGAGTGGGTCCCGCTGCTGCCGAGATCTCAGACATATTATGTTCTGAGAATACAGACTGCACCCGTCCTCCCTACAGCCATCTTGCAATGTGTGCTCCTGAGCACCAGGGGGCTGGGAGAGAGAGTGTGGATGGCTCAGGGCAAACCATCACCACTACTGAAAAAAGAACTCACAAGAATGTCGTCCTGCTAAGATAGACCTGCCCCCTCTTAACCATCGGAGCCTGAACAGTGACCACCATGAACGACCAATGGCTGAAAAAGGTGCACTACTATGCATTCACGGACACTGTCAGTCAGTCAGTCAGTCAATCAGTTGTATTTATTGAGCGCTTACTGGGTGCAGAGCACTGTACTAAGCACTTGGGAGAGTACAATACAATAATAGACATGTTCCCCACGCACAATAAGCTTGCAGAAGAGATTCTCAATGTCCCACCCAAGGGTACAATCTCCCCCTCAGTGGCATCGTCTTCAAACCAAAGGACAACTCTATGCAATTCACCACAAGCTTTGTAACGGTCCACCGAACATCTGACCCTTAATGCAATGACTCTGATTTACGTATCTTACTCGGGCTCAAAAAATACACTCAACTAGTCAGTACAACCTGATCACCTTGTAACCTCCCCAGCGCTTAGAACAGTGCTTTGCACATAGTAAGCACTTAATAAATGCCATTATTATTATTATTATAAGTGAAAAAAACCAAAATTGAAATGTAGGAAATCCCATGTGCAATTATCAAACACTGCAGCGGAAAACAGAGAGATGCTGCGATACAATAGCTTGGTACAATGCTCTGCACACAGCGCTCAATAAATACAATTGAATGAAAAAGATAAGCCCAAGTCAGAGGCGGAGAGCACCTGACCAATATCTAACAGCTGCCCTACTCCTAGCCCCACCCCAAAATGGTGCTGCATGCTGGGAGCAGGTGGGGGTAGAACCTATTTAAAGGAGGTGGGGAGAGAGAGAAATTTGACACACATGCCACAGATCTAGAGCGGGGAAGCCTCTGTGAACTGACACTGAATGTTCTCTCCTAATGCAATGAGAGAACGAAGTTCATTTTGCATACTTGGTGAGGGGAAATTTCTGTACTCACCAACACCATGACCTTATTGAATTTCAAGTAAACGTTCTTGATGTGATTTGATTCTGTTTATATACTTGGAGCCCAGCTCCCCATGATTTGAAGCTCTTTAATTCATAGTGGGAAACTGGGCTCAAAGTATTGCATCTTCTTTCAACTGTATTAGCCTACACCGAGGATGCCTTTAAAAATTGAGATGCACCTCTGTAAAAAATACAAATGACAAACACAACACGTCTGAAAGTCACAACTTCATATAAATTCATGGCATCAAAGATAATGGAATAATGGAATGCCTTAAAATGATGGAAACGCTGTCTACTCATCTGTGACACAGGCAAAATAAGAACAATGCAATAACATATTTGTCTACAATTGCCCAAAGGTTTCTTAGATTTGGAACCAAACTGGTACAGGGATTATATTACCAAGTAGCATGCAACACCACTTTATTAACCGCCAGTGAAATGTATTTGATAATAACTGTCAGGGAAACACTCGTTGTTTTACTTCCAGCAGAGCAACTTGACCAAACAACCCAGCTGCCTGGACTATTCTTCCCCAGTTCTGGATGGTCCTCTGGAGACAATGTGCTAGGCAGATCACACTATAGTGACCAAAATTAAAACAGTCTTCAGTTCCTTCTAAATTGATTCTACTATATGGATTCTATGAAGCTGACTCAATTCCCCCAGCAGAAGGAGAACAAGATTGACTGAGTCCACAAAGGGATTTGGAGTGTGGCTGGAGGCTGAGCAGTAGGCGTGTACTCTCAGTGATCCTGTCAGCACAGCTGCTGCCCCTCCATTGTCACCTTAATGCTCCAAAGAGATATGCTCTGGAGAGGAGCAGAGAGGTCATTCACACAGGCATTCACAGCAGGTGGAAGGCAGGGTGTGAAACCTGTTTCTGCTTCCAGAGGAAAATAAGGGAGGAGGGCATGGGAGCGGTTCCCTAGGATAATCTCAAAAAATAGGAATAAGCACGACTTCTTCTAATGAACTCTAATGGTCCCGCCAATATTGACTAATGAATCTGAATTACTATTCATTCATTCAATTGGATTTATTGAGCACTTACTGTGTGCAGAGCACTGTACTAAGCACTTGGAAAGTGCAAGTAATAGTACTAGTAATCAACATCATTGCCTCGGGTTCACCAGTGGGAAAACTGGGGTTCAGAAACATCACTTCCCTTGGTAAAAGGGAATGCCCAAGTCTGCACGGGCACACGGGCAAATTTTTCTGTAAGTGTCCCGGACCACTCCACTGGCATCTTCCCAGTGCCTCCTGGCTCTAGGGACCCTGCTCCCAGCATGCCCTGTGCAGCACGGGCCTCCCACATGGATTTAAGCCACTCCCACGCAGGCTCTTCCTCCCTGTCACTGAGGAACCTCCATCCTAACCTGCCTTTCACCACCCCGGTGGGGTGGGGAAGAGCAGCTGCAGTATGATGCCGGCTCTGTAACACCTCAGGAAGGCTGCGGCGGCCTGCGGGTGTAGCGCTTGCTGTGGCCGGAGCTGCGACTGTGGATTCTGAGCCACGGGGAGCCGGAAAGTCTGCTCCTCCTTCCACAGTACCCTACTGAGCTTTGTTTTTGTCCTCACATTGTCTTAAGTGTTCTGTTGTAATAAAAGGTATTTATTAAGTGCTTACTGTGTGCAGAGCACTGTACTAAGTGCTTGAGAGAGACAATATAACAGAGCTGGTAGACACAAAACCTTTCCTTATGTGTCTGTCACCAGTCCCCTCTCCCCCTTTTAATTTTACCATGTGAACTCCCCACAAGGGACAGGGACCATGTCTCATTCCCACCTGTGCATTCTCTGCCAGCACTCTGTACACACTTAATAAATACTATTTCTACTGCTATTCACTGGCCCCAGAAACTGTCCAAATTGGCAGCTGAAAGCAAGAGTTTTGGCAGTCCAGGGTGGGCTAGGGCATTCATCAGGTCTGTCAGAGTATTTCGAAGTGTCCCCTGGTTGGGAGTCTGTGCAGCTCTTGCAATAGGGTCCTTGCTAGGTCAGCTAATATGGCCTTCTAAGGCTGATTATCAGGGAAATGTTTCCTGGCCCCTTCAATACTGCCAATCTCAATAGCTTTCCTGCTGGTGATGGGATGATTTATTCTTTGTTGTAGCCCTACTGTCCCTTCTCCAATGTGCTGGTAATGGTCCTCATCCCATCATCCTTCTGTGTTCTAGACTGTGAGCCCATTGTCGGGTAGGGATTGTGTCTGTTGCTGAATTGTACTTTCCAAGTGCTTAGTACAGTGCTCTGCACACAGTAAGCATTCAATAAATACGAATGAATGAATGAATGAATGAAAGAATGAATGTTCTACCTACTATTGTGTGGCTCCTGATACTTGCCTTTGTGCTACTGCCAGGAACTGCCTGCTCCACCCCATTCTCCTGCTCCTTCCAGTATTCCCCATACATATGGTTTGAGTATCCCAGCATCAGCCTTAGGACTCCTCGACCTCAATGCCTAGCCTCCATAACAGGCTTTCCCATTGCAGAGGAACAAAACAATGTGGATGACGGAGTCTCCCACCAAGAATGATGGATGAGCCTCGGACTTCAGGACCAAGAATCTGCATGAAGGACAGAGTCAGTTACAGGGTGAGTGGTTTGCACAGTGCCATTTGTACTCTCTCTTCCCTTCTGGTCATTTTCCTGCTGGGACACAGAGTACAAAGGGGTGTGGATGGGCAGGATGATGCAAAGGTTCCTTACACGTAGGACCCATCTGAGGTCAAAGTGACCCCTCAGTATGTTGACAATGCTAAGCTATAGGGCCACGACCCTGTAGGTGATTGCCAGAGTAGCCACTGTGGTCATTGCTACCCATGTTAGCCAACGAATTTCCAGGAGTCCCACTGGGCCTATCCATCTTGCAGAATGCTCTCTCTGGGTTTTTTAGCCAGAAACCTTCACCACTGAGGACCCAGCCCTAATAAGGCAGAGCTGGGATTCGAACCCAGGTTACCTAGCTCCCAGAGTCATATTTTTTCCACTGACCCAACAACAGGGCTTACTAAACCTATCTCATTAGGACATTTCAAGGTAATTGGTGATAGTCTAGGACAGGAGACTGAACCTCATAACTACCACTTTGAGTTTTAAAAATAGCTTTTAAATAATTGTTAAATTGTTAATAGCTAAAACTGCATTGGTAGACCATAAGAATCCCTTTCTTGATCCCTTCCTAGTCTTGGTATATTACCTCTTTCACTGTATAAGTACAATATTTTTTCCCTCCCTTAAGATAAAATTTTAAGCTTTATACTAAAAATGAGATACAGGATACTTTTTTAGTAATAGTCTAGTGACCCTTTAGTGAAAAAGGTTACTCTGTCTATACCCTCATTTTTCACGCCTGTAGGAACCAGATTATTGCCTCATAAAACTTCATGGAAAGGCTATTAATATAAAAACAGAAGTTTTTCCTTTAGAAATGCTGATTTGCAGCAAATAAGACCAATTGACCCAATCTGTTGGGCTTGCCCACCCTCATGGGAACTTGTTTGTACTGTCTCCCTCCCAACTCCGTAAGGGCCTGTTAACAGCATGGCTTCAGTTTTGCTTAGTTTTCATCAATGATTCCAGGGACCACTTTTCAATCCCAATTCTCTTCTATCTCTCAGAGAAGGCTATCCACCTACTCTTTTCTAAATCCTTTCTTTTTGATTCAGTCTTCTCTTTAGAGATTCATTAGCCTCTTTTGAGGTCTTACACTTTTCTATTTCCTTCATTTCTCTTAATTCTCCCTCTGTTCTACCAGCTCCAGAAAATAAAATTATGTTCTTTCCTTGGGTATGGGGCTAGCTACTTTAACACAAGGATTTGGTAAAAACAGAACTAAAAAGTAGAAGTTATTCTTTTGGGTGTACCAAGGTAGAAAAACTTAATCCTGCTTTAAAACCAATTTTTTTTTTGCTCCAGAAAGTTGTAAATATGAGAGGAAAGGGTACAATAAAATTCTAAAGATTTCATTTGTCCTACAGAAAACCCCTCCCCATGTGTTCAGCAAGGATGCTATCCTACTCTACTGGGATCTTTTTAAATATGCTTTATTCTTTCCATGTTTTTAAGAGATTTTCAGTTAAAGCAGCAAATTTTAAAAGGCCTCCTAAAGTAGCATTTTGAAGGGGGAATATAGGCATGTGCAGGTCAAAATAACGTTCACTAAGCATTCAGTGCTCTACATGGAAGAGCTAAGCATACAGGGTGACCATTTATATGGTTTTATACTGGATGGTCTGGTCTTCTGCTGGTCTGTCCCCTGTCTGGCATTTGTGGTGGAGAAGTGGGGGTCAGCAAAAGGGTGTCATAATTCCAGAATTTTAAAAAAATCCATTCATTACAGGCTGCATCCTATTCACCAAAATGTAACTGAAGGGGCTAAAATAAACATTTTTAAGTGACCTGCAAAAATGTAAATTGGCTTTAAAAGTGCCTTCTCCCCCATGTACCTCTCCGGTTATTCTTATATACTAGCTCACTGCATTCACTGCTGCTGCTGCCACAACCACCACCACCACCTACTGCAGGAGTAAAGGCCCCAGTGACAGAGTGACAGAGCAACAAAGCAATGCTTTAAAGGAGGCATGCCTACTTGGAAAACGCTGGCCCTTTTTATTCCATGAGTAAAATTGATAAAATTTCACGGACTGGAAGCCCATGTATGTGCCCAAATCATTTTCAAACTTGTTTTTTCTTTTCTCACTTTGAATTGGTAAAAAAATGTTTAAATGAGACTCTAGATTACATTTCTATTTGATGGTCATAATTGTATCATGGCTGTTTAATGTCTTTAGTAAACAGCTTGTGTGCTGGAAAATACTGTTATACTATTTATGCCTTTCTACTTGTTTTGTTTTGTTTTGTTGTCTGTCTCCCCCCTTCTAGACTGTGAGCCTGTTGTTAGGTAGGGATTGTCCCTATTTGTTGCTGAACTGTACTTTCCAAGCACTTAGTACAGTACTCTGCACACAGTAAGTGCTCAATAAATACAATTGAATGAATGAATGAATGTGACCCAGGATCAAAACTTTTAGGCCCATGCAGGTCCCTAGAGGAAAATACTTTCTGCTTTGATATCATTATAATTATGAATTTATCCCTAATGCCCAAGAAAAAAAAGACAGCATAATGCCTTATTATATTTGCAGGACTCCCCAGCCACTAGATTACTAGTAGACCTTCCCCTTTCTATTTATGAGTTTAAAAATAGGGTAACTGTTCCCTATAACACATGAATGAACCATTCATATATTTCTGTTCGCCTCATCAATTCTCCACCTTGGGAGAAATAGATCAATTTACACTCCTTTCCAGCACTATAAAATAGGGCATATTTATGAAAAATGCATGTCCATTTCTTAACATATATTGACAGAGTAAATTCCCAGCATAATACTGGTCAACCTCTAAAACTTTCTCTCAAAGAAAACAGATCCAAAGAATCACAGATTCCTCAAGCTCATAAGGAACCTCCAAAATTCATCTGGTCCAACTCCTGCTTTAAGGCAGCCACAGCTAGCCTATCCAGGACTGATGACTGTCAATTATTCTCTTAAAGAGCTTCAAGGATAGGCATGTCATAATTCTCCTTAGTAGTCCCTTCCAAAGTTTTATCATTCTAAAAGTCCAAAACGTTCTTCCTTTTGTCCAACAAAAATGTCTCCTGCTTTATTTAATTCAAGCCATTTTTATTTTGGTCAGTCTGCAGTGGAGGTAGAGAACTGGTCAGCATCCTTCCCGTAAGAGCCTTTCAAATACTTGAAGACAGTTTATGTCACCCTGCAACCTTCTCTTCTTCAGGCTAAACAAATCCCAATTACTTTAACCTTCCCTAACAGGACCTATTTGTTCACTCTCTAATCTCTTATGTGTTCTTCTTCTCTGATTCCTCTCCAGTTCACCTCATCCTTTTTAAAGACTGATGAACAAACTTGGGTAAGTAGTCTAAAGACAGTTTGATCAGTGCAGAGCACAGCAGCAGGATTGTTATACAATTGTTGTATGTTATGTTCAATCAACCAATCATATTTTTTGAGCACTTACTGTGTGCAGAGCATTGTTCTATAAGCTTGGGAGAGCACGATGGAGTTATTCCTGTTCCTCCAGACAGTACCATGCTTGCATTTTTAAATAACAGTATTACAACCCTGACTCCCCCAAGTATTTTTCCTCTGTACCAGCGCCAGTCTTTTTTTTTCAATGATGTTTGCTAAGCACTTACTAAGTGCCAGGCACCATACTAAGCACTTTGGCAGATACAAGATAATTAGATCAGACATAGTCCACGCCCTACATGGTGCTCGCAGTCTTAATCCATATTTTCCAGATGAGATAACTGAGGCACAGAGAAGTCAAGTGATTTGGCCAAAATCACATAGCAGACAAGTGGTGGAGCCAGGATTAGAACCCAGGTCCTCTGACTCCCAGGCCCATTCTCTTTCCATAGGCCATGTTGCTTTCCATTCTGTATTGGTTCTTCATCCATAAATGTGCTACCCTGCACTTTCCCCTTTGAAACTTTAACCGGTTTTGTATTATTATTTTCCAAATTTGTTTAGGTCAAACTAAACATTATTCCTGTCTTGTACTACCAGTAGTAACAGTAGTAGCAATAGAATTGAAGTGCCTAATATATGCAAAGCGACAGACTAAGCACTGGGAAAAGGAAAACAGATGAAAGTTCCACACTATTAACAACCCCACACAATTTTGCATAGTCTTCATAATTTAATGAGTATGCTTTGGCACCCTTATCTGGTTTATCAATAAATCAAATGAATAGAACTGGTCCCAGGTCCAAGGCATATGGAACATCACCTATTAAGTCACCACCAATTCCATAGGGAGCTTTTGAACACTCCCCTTTAGCTGCCAACTATATGCTCACCTAAGGGTAGTATCCTCAAGAAAGGTAGTTTTCCAGCTTGTCAGTGAAGATAACATGAAGGACAGATCAAAAGCTTTATTGAAGTCTAGATTGACTACATTTATCACTCTGCCTATCTAAATGGTCTGTCACTATCCTAGGAGAAGATAAGGCCAATTCTCCTCCTGACTAACTCTACAGGAATTCCCATGGAATCCAAGAAGATAGGAATCTTTCTCTTTGTTGACAGAGATATGACCAATCATTAGGTTTGAAATTATTTTTACAACTCCGTAACTTCACAACTACAGTGCCCACAACTATTGCCAATGTGATCTCCAGCAAAATTTTCCTTCAGCTGCCTTGAAGGTCATTACCTTAAAGCAGTTTCTATGTTGTAGAATCTGTACTGACACATGAAATACCTAGGGGAGAAAGGAAGGAAAAACAATCCCCAAGCCCTGATACGTAATTATCAGAAAATCTGTCTGTGCTTCCATTTTTTCCTAAGTCTACACATTTGACAGTGATGACCCAATTGAAATATCTGTGCCATTTTTGGTTGTTCCTCTTCAAACTTCCTCAGGTAAATGCCAGAATGGACAGTCAAGGCTAACAGTTCATGATTGCTGCCCTCTATGCAGACCATAATATCAGTCAATGCTATTTACTGAGTGCTTACTGTGCTTGGGGAAAGTACAATACAACTGTATTGGTAGACACAATCCCTGCTCACAAGGACTTTACTATGTTACCTGAACAAGAGAGCAAGGGGAAAATAGCGCCTAACAGAGCAGCAGGTAAAACACACCAAATGAAGCGGCCATTACCACTGACTCTCAAAACATGGAATATACAAATAGCATATCCTCACTGGACAATGAGGCTTTAGTTTCAATACCGCTTCATCATCCTGAGGAACTCTTTTAACTTGGTGCAATTTCAAACTTCTTGGCCTAAAGGCAGCAGAACATGTTAATAGTAATAAATGATGCCAAAATTACTGCTACAAAGGGCAGATAACAATATGAAAATTAGTAGCAGCCAACCATAAGCATCCAAAAAACCACCCACAGTTGCAAGAAACCATTTGATCTGGCATCACTAAAAGAAATAGTATTTAGAGAGAACAGCATTGGAACCAAAAATATTGAACTCTCATTGGGCTAGCTGCCTGAATGACTCAAGATAGGGTACAAAAGCTCATATGTCCAAGTTGGCAAATCTGATCTGAAGAAACTTTTTTTTTTGGAAAATATTCATTTTCCTTAGGGCAAAAATCTACATAAATAGTAAAAAAATACTACAAGACAGGGAATGTCCTCTTAGTCCTCCCCTGCAACAGAATTTCCATGAGCGACCATCTGGAGAGAGGCGCATAGCAGAGGGATTTAAGACCGTTATCATTACACCAATTAAAACAGCTCCCCAATTGGAATACAAGGTCTCCCCACAAAGAGCGGTCCTCTCTCTCTCTCTCTCTCTCTCTCTCTCTCTCTCTCTCTCTCACACACACACACACACACACATACCCACACACACTCTCCCCCTCTGTTTCTCTCTCTCTCTCTCTCTCTCCTCTCTATGTGGAATACTGAGTCATTAGATGGCAAGCACCTTGTACACCCAGAACCAGGCAGCAAGAGAGCAACTTCCTACTACAGAAAATAACAGAATCATCTAGGGCAGATGTCTTTCATGATTTGATGCTTACCAAAAGGGAGGAATTCACTGAGTACCAAAAGATAGAAAGAAACCTTGGAAATGATCACAAGATGTTCAAATTCAAGCTACTAAGGAAAGAGGTAAAAGAAAGCAGGAAGAACCCGAAAAATGAACATCAGGAAAGAAAGCTTTAACAGGCTTCGGGCATTAAGAGGAAGGGCCTAATGGTAAGGAAGCCAAAAAGGCAAAGCCATCCAAGAAAGTTGGCTATTCGTTTTAAAGAGAGTTCAGCATTCTTGGAATAAACCATAACAGTGCATAGAAAGGAAAAGAAGAAAAAGAAACAGCTGAAAAGAATCCAAACTACCCTGGATGTAGTTACAACTCTAGGAGCTAATGACATGCATCTTTAACTACTCCAGGAAATGCTGCAAGTCACTGGCGTTATTTCTGCAAGCTCACAGAAGACAGATGCCCTGTGCAGGTTAGAAAAAGGCAAATGTTGTGCCCATAAGGATGACCCCTGTTTTTTTATGGTATTTGTTAAGTGCTTCCTATCTGCACTAAGTGCCCGCACAGACACAAGCTAATCAGGTTGAACACAGTCCCCGTCCCACATGGGGCTCACAGTCTTCATCACCATTTGACAGATGAGGAAACTGAGGCACAGAGCAGTGAAGTGACTTGCCCAAGGTCACACAGCAGACAGGGGGCAGAGCCGGAATTAGAGATTTTAGGAAAGATACTAGGAAAAAAACAATGGCTAACTTACCAACCATCTAGAAATGACTGTATGCTCCTCAAGGCAGGCCACACAGACAATGGGAAACCAAAGTCACTGGGGGGGGTGCAGAGAAAATGCTTTAAGGACACAATCAAGCAAAGCTTCAGAGTATGCTGCATCCCAGCTAAAAACTGGGAGTCAATTACCGAGGACAGATCAGCACGGCATATACTGCTATCAAGAAAGGAATGGTTCTGTGTGAGCCAACGCTTCATAAGGAATAACGTTGTGGGACTCTGGGTCCCGCACTGCCCTTTTCACCCCACCCACACCCACACCCCGAGGTGAATTTCAATATCAGTGATGTCTTCTTTGAATTCTCATTCACTCATTCATTCAATCAGATTTACTGAGTGCTTACTGTGTGCAGGGCACTGTACTAAGAACTTGGGAGAGTACAATAAACAGACACAGAATAACAACTACAAAAACAATTAAGTGTAAGTTAATACAACGTGAATTTTCTGTAACATGAGGTTCTTCAGGAACACAACTCTCACACTATAGGGTAACTGACCATACAGTGGTCTTGGGCTTACTGCTCCCTACACTTCTGTTAATGACATGCTGTGACGATTATGTCCAACTATTACTAGTTGTGGCATTATAGTTAATTCGTTGTTTTTACTTCATCTCATTTCTTTCCTCATGTGTCTCCACTTCCCTCTTCTAGTGCTTCTACACATGGTAAGTGCTCCATAAATACCAATGATTAATGGATTGGTTGATTTTAGATTTGAGTCCCCTGAAGCCAAGAATTATTAGCCCTTAAAAGTTCAATAAATAATGCTATCACTAATAATGATAACAGTAATCAAACCACTCTTGAGAGCTTCAACTCACTAGCCCATTGTATTGGTTGAGAGGGGTGGAGTTGGGAGGGTGGGGATTGGATTCAAGACCTGTCAATGCAGAACCAGACTCATAAAAACAAACAGCAACAAAGTAAGACATCTCTCTATCTTCGTGTTCAGAATTGCATCCACCCCCTAGTGAATCCACCAGCCTAGCCCTGGAAATGAGTGCTTCTGGAGCAATATGGTTCCCTAAACCCCTAGTCTCCCAGTTAGACCTTCTTCCTCAGTCTTTTACTATAACTACAGCTGGCATAGCCCTGTAGTCATTCCAATGCATCACAAACTATCAAATAGCTTAAATTAAGCCCAAATTTCCAAAATCATTATGGATTATTATTATCATTATATTTGTTAAGCACTTATGCACAGGGTGGTAAAATATAATGCTGGGTGATGTGACTGGGAAAGTATTTAACATGTTTACGAGCACTGTTTGGAGGACAGACTTGATAACCTCGCAGGGTCTCTTCCAGCCCATTCTATTATTCTATGTTAATTTTTTGGAGTAAAGCAGACCCACAAGGCTGAGAAATGTAGAATTGTTTTGACTAGTTAGCTCAATAAACACAACATGCAAATAGAGAGTATGTTCTGTATTTGTGATAGCATGGTTTCAATTTTGCAAAGTGATTGTTTTGTCAGACACAAACTGTTAAATATGTTTATAGTATAAAGTAACATAGGGTGTGTAGAATATCCAAATGTTAAAAAAATTCATTAACAACTCACTGGAGAAACTATTTTTAAGGTGTAACAAAATATAAGTACAATTGCTCTATCAAAATCTAACTTACCAAATTCCTCCCTAGCCTCTGAAAGTGAAACAGAGTTAAGTTCAAGTTTTCCAGAAAACATAAGCATAGACTATTCCATCCATTTAACTTGCCATCTATCTAAGCAAGTTAAAATTAACTTCCTGACAAAATGCAAATACATTAAAAAAATACCCTAGCCAATTAAGACATAAGTGTTTAAAGACATGAGTAGTAATTACAAATGTATTATTCATACCTAATTTACAAGATGAACTTCTTTCAGTAAAATATTAAACTGTTTACATGCATTCAGGAAGACAATTTTCAAACTGTTCATGTTCTACTATAAAGCAATGACTATTAGCCATGCAACTCTTTCTGGTAGACTTACAGTGTAGACTATGTAGTAATCAGAAAATGTTTGACCTCCGATATCTACTTGACCCCAAAGAAATGCAGACTGGCTTGCTATAAAATCCTAAACAATGGGGCAGACAAGGTCACAGGGTCAAAGCAAGTATTAACAGGTCATTGTGCAACCCACTTGGGAGCAATTACTTCTGGTCATGGCTAAGTGGACACTTGATTGAATACCACTAAGACAGCTCACATCCCACAGATAACAATCCTCACAGTGATTAAGAATTAAAGCCCCCATGATTCAGCCTTTATTACTCAAATGAAGCTAACTATTCCATAAAAAACTCTTGGTATATGCATGATGCAAGGTCTAAATTGAAATGCCACTTCATTAAACAATAATATCTAATTTTATCTAAATGAATTTTCATGAAAGAACGCCACACAGCTCAGGAATTTTTAAAATGAATTATCACAAATGATACATAATTTCACCAAAACTGCTGCAGAAAAAAATTAGCTTTAGGGATGAAAGGAAACATCAATGTTGAATGAAAATTTTATTCCTACAGGCTACAGATAGGGTTAAAAGGGTACTGCAGGTTATTATCAAACAATGCCAACTGATTTTTATCAAACCAACAATTTTCAGTTTTGTCAATTACCTTTAACCTGAACTGACAAGCAATAAGCATATAAAATGCACAAGAGAACGTACTTGTAAGACTGGAAATCCATACCCAGAGGTTGGCTTTACAAGTCTTTGCGGGAAAACTTCCCATTACTGCACACGGGTATTTTGTTGGCGTAAGAATCAATCAATCATACTTACTGGGAGCTTGCTACATGCAGAGCACAGTACTAAGCACCTGGTAGAGTATAATATAACAGAGTTGGTAGACACGTTCCCTGCCCACAACAAGCAGAACACAGATATTAATATAAATACATAAATATAAAAAAATAAATTTATTAATATAAATAAATAAATTACGGATATGTACATAAGAACTGTAAGATTGGGCCTGTTTTGTATAGATTGTGAATAGAGACACACATATATCTACAGAGTCGCATGCACAGACTTGGGTAAAACTCATTTCTCCAATTATTGTCCCCCTTCCATGGAAAGGACACTACTGAAAATCAAATTTGCTGCTGTCACCACAACTCAGTCCTTTTTGTAGTGATTAAAATGGGATGAAAGTCAGGATCTGTGGTGGGGAAACCAAGGACATGGGTCACATCTAGCCTAGGTGATTTTTTTTACTCTACCTTTGCACTCCATTGCAGGAACAAAGGACAGGTGAAGGATGACTTTCCCAAGGGCTTAGTACAGTGCTCTGCACACAGTAAGTGCTCAATAAATATGATTGAATGAATGATGAATGTGGCCCAACCCCCATCCAGGGCCTGGCTGCACAGGGCCTCCAAAATCTCAGCTCCATGTGCCCCCTCCTCCACTGCTGATGGACATCATGGGGCTAAAACCCTGGACCCCCACAAGAGCAGAGGGGAGGTATGCAGGAGGAGTGAGGCCCCTGTCAATTTCATACCATATCCATATCTATATGCGGCCTTCACCTTTACCAATCCCTGGTTTATTGGCCAGAACATTACCCCAAATCCACATTACTAATAGCTGATTATGTTGAAGGACATTTTTTGGTTTATCAGAAACACTTAGTGCTGAAGAGAAGAAGGGTGTAAGCGCTCAATAAATACGATTGAATAAATGAATGAATGAATGACTGTGAAGTACAATCAGTCACGGGAATGGGAATATAGAGTAGACTGTCACTTTAAGGATAGGAAAAGTGCTTGAGCAGTGGAGGGGAGGGAGGAGAAGGAGAAAAGGAATCTACTGCAATAAACCTGTGCACTTCTTTATGACTCTTGATAGGGTTAAAAGCCTTTATGTGTTCTTTAATCCACAGTGTGTCCAAGGATACAAAAACAGGGATCCCATTAGAAACAGAACTCATATAATAGAATCCTTCACACATTCATATGGTAGGCCACATTTCCCAGGTCATATTTCCACAATGCTTCCCAAAATTCTTCGTAAATACTGCCACTAAGATACGCTCAGGGTTAGGTCATTTAAGGATAGGCTTCATGTTCTTAAAATGATTAAAACATTAGAGAGAAAGAGAGACATTTCCTAAAAAAAATGTACACTACTAAAATGCAGCTACCCACTATGCAGGCACAATTGTGGATTTTTTTGTTCGTTTTCTAAAAACATGTTTTTGCCAACACCTCCTAGTTCTTGCCCAATGTTAAATAAAAACAACTTCAGTAAATTGCTGACAAAGAGGTAATCCAAATAGAAAAGAATTCCCAAATTTCCACCGCTCTGTGCAGGGAAAAAGCCAAAATAATAGATGCCCCCAAAGTCATCAGGTAAGCATACCCTTGCTAAATATAAACATGTAATGCATAGCAAAACAGATGCTTAACAATGTGCTAATATTCTTTTTCCAATGCTTAATTATGTCTTTCCTAATCTGAACTATCAGGTGATTTGATTAACTCCTTGAGAACTGTGACTATCCTCAGGTCATCACTGTAAACTATTGGCCTTCCATCCAACTGAAAAATAGTTTTCAATTCCTGGGCGTTTGGGCCAACAGCATTCTCCCGAAACCAGAGACAAATAAAGCTTTGCATCATAGTTCAAGGTCTTAAACTTGGAAAATAAATAAGATGCAAATAATAACAGTAGTAGCAATATCGTTTGTTAAACATCTACTGCGTGCAAAGTGCTGGACTGAGTGCTAAAAAAAAAAAGACATGAAAAGTAGACATTGGTCCCTGGCCCTCAATGAGTTCACAATAGAATAATAAGGAGGGCAGATTGGTGACAAATACAAAGAAAAGGTGAAATGACAAAAAGAAAACATAAAAAAATAGAAAGGCAAGGACCAGAATTCGGTTCAACACTGGGACCCTAAGCAGAGAGAACTGACGAGGTCTGTGGTGCCTTCAGAGGATGGGGAAAGAGAGGAGCAGAGTGAAGCAGCTGGACCCAGAGAAGTCAAACCCTAGTAAGACCTGGTGGGTTGTCCAGTTCTGATTAATACCAGTTACAGAAAGGGGAATGAAACAGGAAAGTCCTGAGACTCAGAGATGCAAAGCCAAGTGACAAGGACTGGAACTAGAGTTGAAGGCACCACAGACAAAAGGGATCAGAGCAAGGTCCTGGAAAGTCAGAGGGCAGCACACAAACATTTGTGTGACCTTGGACAAGTCACTTCACTTTTCTGTGCCTCAGTTACTTCCTCTGTAATGGGATTAAAACTGTAATCCCCATGTGGGATTTCATTCATTCATTCAATCGTATTTATTGAGCACTTACTGTGTGCAGAGCACTGTACTAAGCGCTTGGGGAGTACAAGTTGGCGACATATAGAGACAGTCCCTACCCAAGAACGGGCTCACAGTCTACATGGACTGTAACCAACGTGATTAACTTGTATCTACCTCAGCACTTAGGAGAGTGCGTGGAACAGTGAGTGCTTAGCAAATACCATAAAAAAATCTAGGAAAAAAAAAGACCAGTGCAACTCCATATAATGTTCTAAGAATTTCACCTAAAGTTTTGCAGCTTCTCCTAAATATGGTGCAGTTTCTATATCCTGCCCACATTTTCTCCTAATAACATCATATTCTTCAAATGGTATTTCAGAGATCATCCCATGATTTTATCCAATGCCTACCTACCATTTCTAATCTTGAATGAATTTCCATGTGATTCATTCAATCCAGTTCACTTTTTTCTTTGGTTTTCATTCCAGCCACAAGCCAGCAGATGCTAGAAGCCTCATTCCCTGCATGGGCAGGCAGGAGGACGGCTGGGACTGAGTCACATGTGGCTACTGGATCTGCCACTGCTACCCCATGCCCAGACCTGCTTCCCCATAGGCTGCAGGACACGGCGTACCAGAAGCCTTCCTTTAAACCTTTAGAACCCTGGGAGGCTGTGATGGTTTGCAACCTTTAGAAACCTGAGGAGGACTAGACAGTAAGCTTCTTGTGGGTAGGGATTGTGGCTACAAAATCTATGGTCTTGTACTGTCCCATGTGCTTAGTACAAAGATCTGAACGCAGTAGGTGCTCAATAAATACCACTGACTGATTGACTGATTTGCCTGGACCAGTGGAAAGTCTGTCCAACTCAAAGAGCCAATCACATTTGTCTTGACATGGCTGTTTTATTTGTTAACTCTGCAGCTTCTTGTTCTTTGCAATCCATTGTTACCTTTGTTTTAAGCCAGGAGAAGAGAACTTTTATAACAAGAGATTTTTTTTTAAAGTTTTGGATTGATACAGTCCCTCACCATAAACCCATGTATTAACAAATGTCAAAAAATTTAAATGGAGGAACAGACTCTCACTCTCTCATTGCCATCTCTAAGAGAAAAATCAAGGCAATAGAAAATAAGTCTTTGAGAAGTCACAGCACAGTCTTTCAGAATATTCATGGTAAATGGAAGGTTTTTAGACTCTTCGGCTGAGTAAACAAATCCAAAGTATTTTACCCGCTAAGGACTAAGGAGCAGTTTTTCAGAATTGGAAATAGTTGAACATTTCCACCAGTTATTTGTGGTATTTACCAAGTGCTAGATATGTGCCCAATGCTGTGCTAAGTGCTGGGGAAGATGAAAATAAACCAGATCACATGGGGTGCACAGTCTAGGTAGGAGTATACACATTAAAATAAAGGTAACGAATTACAGGGATTGATCACAGTTTAAAATTTTTTCCAATAAATTATAGACTTCTGTTTCAGTCTATCAATTCCAATTTGTGGCATGGTCATTCCATTAAGGACATAAAGGGTTATCCCTGCCCTTCCTGCTCCTTTTCCCAAGAGTCAAGCTTCTATATAGTGCTCCTGAGCAGTTTTCTTTCTCAGATCTATCAGCAAGTTATACAGAAATACAGTCTCAACAGATGGCTGAAACTTATCTCATTACTAGTTTTTCTCTAGCTAAACTCTAAAGTTGTCTGAACTTCAGAGTTAAAATTTGAATGTGACTTTTGTTCTTTTTTACAGTCTCCATCCCAAAACAGCATGCATTATGCAGATAGTGTGCCACATATAATGAATTCCCTTTCTGATTCATTCCCCATCACCAATGGAGTGAAGCAGGGGTATAGAGTGTTCCTGGTCCTGGTCCTGTAGCCATGCTAGAGGATCAGGGTAGCCATTCCAACAGTTTTCTAGCACACAGCCCAGCTGTCAGTTAGCACATCCCCTGAATCATTCTGATAACCCATCGGACACCTTCATGTCTTAAATTTTCATTTTAAATGGCCAGCCTCTATCCACCTCAGCCGCAGAGTTCAGAAGCAGCTCCCCTGTTTACAAGGACCTGGGAAAGGAATGAAACAGCTATGGAGAAAAAGAGATGACCAGGTAGTTCTCTGGAGAAACAGTCTAGATTCTGCAGATTTCTGAACAAATTTCCATACGACGTCATTATGTTTCATTATGCCGCCTGAGTAACGTGAGTAAAGTAAGCCTCGTCGGCTACTTTCAGGTCAGCCAAGGTGCATCCAGTATTTGCGGTTGCCATCTGGAGCTACCCTACAGAAGCTGCAACAAGAGATCGGGATGCCGGGGCTAGAACAGGGGTGGGTCACCTTTTCATGTAGAAGAGAGATGTCCTGTCAACAAGGATCAAGGAGTCATTATCATCTTGGGACCCCATCAGTCCCTTTCAGGCTCAAAGGCATGGAGCGGACCAGCTTATTCCTGCCCCCAAAGTCTTGAATCATAATAATAATAATGTCATTTATTAAGTGCTTACTATGTGCAAAACACTGCTCTAAGCACTGGGGAGGTTACAAGGTGATTAGGTTGTCCCACAGGGACTCACAGTCTTAATCCCCATTTTACAGATAAGGTAACTGAGGCACAGAGAAATTAAGTGACTTGCCCAAAGTCACACAGCTGACAATAGGCAGAGCCAGGATTTGAACCCATGACCTTTGACTCCAAAGCCCGTGCTCTTTCCACTGAGCCATGCTTCTTCTCTAATTTACTGAATTTACTGAATTTACTGAATTTACTGGGGACACCCTCATGGTACTGAGCCCTTGGGAGTCATGGCTCCCATGGAGTGGGTGTCTATGCTCAAGAGCCCCATCTGGTACAAAAAAGACTCAGGTGTAGCCCCAAGCCATATGTTCCTGACCCCGTGCTAGAATATGCTTCCTCTCCTCAGGGAAACTCTCCCAACTCAACAAGCTACATGTATCGTCCAAAGTCCTAGAGGCAATCGTTCAAGAATCACTGTGAGCAGATAACCACTCCCTAGCAGCACACACCGAAGAAGGCCCACAATAATTGTAAACCGAATCAGCCAGGCATTAGAGGCTGACGATCGTTCAAATGAAAACCATGGAGATAGATCGATCTGCACCAGCAAGACCTCATGCATACATCTACAACTCTATATTGGCAACACAAAGCTAAACATTGTCACACAGGCAGCTGCTGTTACTGAGACCGCTCGGATGAACGATACATCAATAGAATCAAGAAGGCCAGAGCATCCCTTGGGAGACTATTAAATGCTATGGCATCAGGCTCTAGACCAAACTGAACATTTACAGAGTTGAAATGTTGTCCAGTCTTCTCCGAGGTTGTGAGACCTGGATTCCACCAAACACCACCTGACTCCTTGAGGAGATCCATCATCATCATTTACAGGCCAGAGTCGACATCAAATGGCAAGACGAGATCACACATTGCAAGAGTTCCAGAACAAAGCCAGTTTCCTAGCACTGAGGTTTTGCTCACATCAACACAGCTCCACAGACAACAGGAGGATATCCAAACAGGTGAACTGAAATTGGCTAAACAAAAGCCAAGATGGCAAAGGGACACATTTTATGTACAGTAAAATAATCTCACACACTGCTGTATCTCAGGTGAAACCTGGGAGTCAACTGCTGCCTACAGAACAGAATGGCATACTGCAAGCAAGATGGGAGTAGAGAAGCAATGTGGCCTAATGAAAAGAGCACAGGCCTCGGAGTCAGAAGACCTGGGCTCTAATCCTGGCTCTGCCACTTGGCTTCGGTATGACCTTCGGCAAGTCACTTCACTTCTCTGTGTCTCAGTTACCTCATCTGTAAAATGGGGATTAAGATTGTGGGCCCCACCCACGTGCATCATGGACTGTGTCTGATTTTGCTTGTATCTACTTAGTATAGTGCCTGACACAAAGCAAGTGCTTAACAATTTTTTTTAAAAAAAGAGGAGGGGATCTGTTCAAACAAAGCTTCATAAGGATTATAAAATAATAAAGCAAAAGTGAAGAAGGCACAAGGCACTACCGATAACAGACATGACAACACAACAAAGGATCTTCTATATGAATGCCTAGGGAGGTTGGGACAGTGGGTCTCTCACTTGCCATTCCAGCCAAACACGGTGTGCACCTATAGGTGAATTTCACCATCAGTGTTGTCTTCAAGAATGAAGGACAAAGATATAAAATATATTATATGATATATATAAAATATAGATACATGCATTCATTCAATCATATTTATTGAGCACTTTTGTGTGCAGAGCACTGTACTAAGCACTTGGGAGAGTACAATACAACAATAAACAGACACATTCCCCACCCACAACGAGTTTACAGTCTAAGAGTCTATACATAAAATGAATGATAATTTCTTTCTGGTCTGTGATTCAGCAGCAGCGCATTACCCTGAAAAAGAAGGGATGCTAAGTCAAATCTAGGCTCAGGATTCAATTCCTAGACCTTTAAAAGACTCAAATTGGCAAGGACAACTGGGAGAAGCTTACCACTTCATTGTGCCCCAGCCAGGTGATCAGTATAGCAACTTGCAGTAGCATTTAGGAAAGAATATCTGACTTTTTACCTTGGCTTCTGTTGAAGCATAAAACTGTGTTGAAAGGAGGAGAAATTAAGGGTTTTTTTGTTGATTTTGAAAAGCCCCTATTCAGCACAACTCCTCTAGACTGTGAGCACCACATGGGCCAGGGACAGTTTCTGACTTGATTACCTTGTATCTATCCCAATGCTTAACAAATGTCTTTTTTATGGTATCTTACAATGTGGCAGGCACTGTACTAAGCCCTGAGGTAGGTACAAGATAATCAGGTTGGACACAGTCTATATCCCACGTGGGGCTCAAAATCTCAATCCCCATTTTACAGTTGATGTAACTGAGGCTCAGAGAAGTTAAGTGACTTTCCCAAGACCACAAAGCAGCCAAGAAGTTGAGTCAGGATTAGAACCCATGTCCTCTGACTCCCAGGCCCATGGTTCTTTCGCTTCAGCCATGCTGCTTCAGCATTTAAAAAAAAAACAAAACCCTGCCCTAGCTTAAACAGGAAAGCTCTGCTTGTGATACAAGTTGGAAGAGAAAAGAGCCCTTCTTCATTAAGACAGAAGGTTGGAGTATGAACAAAAGTAGTGTTCGGATGGCAATAGATTTTTTTTAATGTTTTTTTTGAATGCAGTTTTCTTTCTGGTTTGACCATTTATCATATTATCATATGTGTGATCTCAGACCTATTACCTCGAAGGGAAGTTGCAACTTTGTTGTGGCAAAATAATTCAACCCTTGGCCCCCAAAACTTTCAATTAGACAAAAAGATAAAAATTACAGACTGGCAGGGTATGGGGGAAAAGGAACATAATGGTGATATTTTTATGTGTCTATCCATTTTTTAAAGCCAATGCATTATGTGTGTAAAGGGAAGTATAGAATGGGTGAGCCCTTGGGTGTTCTGGCTTTTTCCAAATACTAGAATTTTTCATGTGGGACAATTTGCCCAAAAACAAAACAAAAAAATGGTCTTGCTCCTTTTCCTCTTTCAAGTAAAGTATCAAAATTATAGATTATGATCAAATTTAAGGAAATATTTCAGAATTAACTGGAAAACAGAAAAATCTGGGGTTGGCTGTAAATGATTTTTTATGCATTATGTAACAGAAAAGGAAAAGTTTTTTTTTATTCTATCTCAGACTGGGTTCACTTTAAGAAGATAGGAAATCTGAAAGTACTATTACAAAAATAACTTGCTTACTAAAGCCCTCCTTCTTTGCCAAGAGCTCCTCCCAAACCACACCCCATTACTTCTGAGGCTGGATTCAGAGAGGGTGGGGCATCTTTTTACTTAAAATGCTTTAAGGATAAGGAAAAAGGATCTTCTACTGTGAGGTTTCTCCTGCTCCTCCCTAAAAAACACCCTTTCTATATATATGTATACACTCCGAAGGCAATTCCTAAGTTTACGAGGGACACTGTTTACCTATAAACTCTCATAGTTGAAAAAGAAGTGGTTTTTAAGATACCAGTCAACCTCTGAGAGAGAAATAAAATCAATAAGGCATATTGAAACAATGCTGGCAATTAACATAGGGGCCTAGAAGGCAGAACTATTACTGTGACATTGAGCAAATAATTTTCCTCCATTTTCCCTTTTTGGAAATTCAGATGATCAAATTTATTAGTCTGAGAATATTGTATAACTAGGAGAGAAAGCTCCAGTGCTCAAAGCATTTTTATTTTTATTATGTGAGGTGAAATAGAATGCGAGCCCACTAAGTTGCATTATTTTAAATTATACCGTTTGCCAATTAGCCAAAAGAAAGGTACAATCCCCACATCTGCCAGGCTAGCTCTCTTCCTCCCTTCAAGGCCCTACTGAGAGCTCAACTCCTCCAGGAGGCCTTCCCAGACTGAGCCCCCTCCTTCCTCTCCCCCTCCTCCCCCCTGCCTTACCTCCTTCCCTTCCCCACAGCACCTCTATATATGTATATATGTTTGTACATATTTATTACTGTATTTATTTATTTAACTTGTACATATTTATTCTATTTATTTTATTTTGTTAATATGTTTGATTTTGTTCTCTGTCTCCCCCTTCTAGACTGCGAGCCCACTGTTGGGTAGGGACCGTCTCTATATGTTGCCAACTTGTACTTCCCAAGCGCTTAGTACAGTGCTCTGCACACAGTAAGCACTCAATAAATACAATTGATTGATTTAGTGACTGTTTTCACATATCCTACCCTTAATTTAATTTAAAAAGATTGTTATGTTTGCTTTAAACAAGTAGAAATTCTCCCAGGCAAATGTTCAGGATCAATTTTGGGCTTTTTAGTGGTGATGGAGATCTTTGGATTAAATGCAAGGAATATCCAGGGTAGTTGTGTGGAATGCAGGAAATGCCAAATACAAAGCAACACTCTTTACAGGTCCAACTCCCAGTTATTTATACTTCACCAAGACTGCAAGGCAGAGTTCATGAGCTTAAAGAGAGGTGAAAGTTGCCCTTACAAGCACTTTGGTTACAACAGCTGTACATTTTTTATTTCAAACCAGATGTGTAACTCTGCTGCTATACAAGCAGAGTTCCTTTTAAACAGATACCAATGATACATTGCCAAATTAAACACATTTTAAAAATACAATTTCTGGAGTAAAAGAAGCTAGTTATGTCAGGCCACTCAATTCACATGGCTCCTTCCATTGGAACCACTTTTCTTTTATCCAAAATCTGACTGTTAGTCAATCAATGGTACTTATTGAGGGCTTTCTGTGCACGGAGCAGTGTAGTAAGTGCTTGGTAGAGTATGATACAATAGAGTTGGGAGACATGATGCATGCCCACAAGGAGCTTACATGTCCAGAGAGGAAGAGAGTTAGTGAAATAAATTACTGAGAAGGTAAATAGCAAGACTATAAGGAGAATGAATAAATTCCAGAGATGTACATAAGTGCTGTGGGGCTGAGGGTGAGATGAATATCCAGTGCTTAAAGAGTTCTGATCCAAATGCACTGGTGGTGCAAAAGAAAGAGCGAGTAGGGAAAATGGGAGTTTAGTTGCGGGGAGGCTTTGAGGGGCAGATATGACTTTAGGATGGCTCTGAGGGTGGGGAGAGCAGTGGTCTGTTAGATATGAAGGGAGAGGGAGTTCCAAACCAGAGGGAGTATGTGGGCAGGGGGTCGGCAGTGAGACAGATAAGAATGAGGTAGAGTGAGTAGGTTGGTGTGTTGGTGTTGGAAGGAATGAAGTGTGAGGGCTGGGTGGTAGTACAAGATAAGCAAGAAAAGGTGGGAGGAGGTGGCAAGCTGACTGAATGCCTTAAAGCCTATCTATGGTAAGGAGTTTCTGTTTAATGCAGAGGTGGATGAGCAAGCACTGGAGGTTTTTGAGGAGTGGAAAGACGCGAGATGAACTTTCTCAGGAAAATGACCTGGGCTGCAGAGTAAATTCAAGACTGGAATGGCGAGGGACAGGAGGTGGGGAAATCACAGAGGAGGCTGAAATGATAAATAATAATAATAATAATAATAATGGCATTTATTAAGCGCTTACTACGTGCAAAGCACTGTTTTAGCGATAAATGCTTGGATGTGCATGGTAGTCGTTTGGATGGAGAGGAAAAGGTGGATCCTAGAGATCTTATGGAAGGTAGAATTGACAGGATTTGACAAACAAATCTGGGTATGTAGGTGGCCTGTGATACAGGGAAAATGATGGTCCGGCCTAAAATGGCAGCAAAGATGATGAGTTGTTTCAGACATGTTATGTTTGAGGTGTTGGTGGTATATCCACAAAGAGATGCCCTGAAGGAAGGAGGGGATGTGAAAGAGGGTTCTAAGTTTTCTCATCAGATGCAGTTAAAACATATCCTTTTTGACTTGTACCCTTAAAGCTTAAATTCAGTTAGTGAATTTTAAAGCAAAATTGTCTACTGCAAGCAAGACATGATGAAAACCTACAAACTAGGCAGGAAGGGCAGTGCAACCCAATCGGAGGGGTCACACCTGGGTCTGAGTTCCTATCCTACCTCATTACCCCAGAAATCCCAAAGAATAGCTACGGGGGCATGAGGAAAAAGAGGATTAAAGTGACCATAATAAACAGCATGGAACATAAAGTCTTTCTGTCTGTTTGGGTCTGTTGGAGGCATCACCTATGCTTAGCTAATGTTCAAAATATTTATTCCCTTTCCTATTTGAAAGCTCAATGAAAGCAAATTGTCAAGCCTACAATTCGTAAACTCCATAGTGCCTGGTAGACTGTCACACTCCATAGGAGCTCATAAATCCTGGATAGCAATTGATTGTTACAATGATGTGGAAGATTCTAAGAAAAAATAATGAAGAGCATGTGGTAATAATAATAATGATGATGATGATGATGATAACAATAATAATAATGGTATTTGTTAAGTGCTTACTATGTCCCAGGCACTGTACTAAGTGCTGGGGTGGATACAAGCAAATCAAGTTGGACACAGTCCTTGTCCCATGTGGGGCTCACAGTCTCAATCCCCATTTTAGAGATGAGGTAACTGAAGAACAGAGAAGTGAAGTGACTTGCCCAAGGTCACACAGCAAGCAAGTGGCAGACCAGGATTAGAACCCAAGACCTTCTGACTCCCAGGCCTGTGGTCTAGCCACTACTCCATGCTGCTTCTCAATACAGCATATGCTAGCTCACAGCCTTGCATGGGCAGGATGTCTGAGGTCTAAGCTGGTTTCTGCCTGGCTCTTGAATGCAGTATCACAGTACGAAAACTGAACTTGGCAAAACCAGAAGCTGGCCCTGGGTTCACTTCTGAAAGGCTTGCTGTGAATGTGCGGTTGTCCAAGTGAGTTGGTGGACTTTGTAGCCATTTTTTCTTCCTTTTTTACCATTGATAAGGACTCGCCACTTGCAGGGTATGATGCTAGGTCAAGGGCATTGATTCAGACAGGTCCCTGGTCCACAGGGGCTCACAATTTTGAGAGTACAGACACACAATGAAAAAATAACAGGGTGAATTGAATACTAAGCAGTAACAACTCAACAGAAGTGTGAGACACAATGGCTTTGACGAAACAGCATAAGATCTGGGGTCTAAGCCCAGCTCTGCCACTGGCCTGTTAACTTGGGCAAGTCAGTCAATCAATCAGTCAATGGTATTTATTTAGTGCTTACTGTGTAGAGAGCACTGTACTAAGTGCTTGGAAGAGTAAAACACAAGAGAGTTGGTGAACACATTCCCTGACCACAAGGAGTTTACAGTCTAGAGGGAGGTCACATAATCTCTCTGTGCTTTAGTTTCCTCATATGTAAAATGGGGATAAGAGACCTACTCTCCCTACCTCATAGGTTGTGAACCCCGTGAAGGACCGGAACTGGGTCAGATTTGATTATCTTGTATCTATTCCACTGCTTAGCACATAGTAAGCATTTAGAAAACAACAACAAACTGAGCAACAGTCCATCACTGGTGGGAGGGCTCCTCACTGCTCCAGGCAGGGCAGTTCGTGACCTAAACAGTTCAACTGCTCCAAGCAGCGTGGCCTAATGGATAGATCCTGGGCCTGAAAGTCAGAAGGGCCTGGGTTCTAATTCTGCCTCTGTCCTTTGTCTTCTCTGTTTGACCCTGGGCAAGTCACTTCACTTCTCTGTGTCTCAGTGACCTCATCTGTAACAGAGGGGTTAGGACTGTGAGACCCATGTGGGACAGGACTGTGTCCAACCTGACAAGCTTGTATCTACCCGGTGCTTAGTACAGTGCCTGGCACATAGTAAGTGCTTAACAAATATCATGAAAAAAAGAAAAAAAAACCCTTCCCAACATTTCAAATCTTTAGATGATGTGCTTTCATCCTTCTCCAGCAGGGTACAGGGATCTAAATGTGATGGCTAGTAGCATGGTAAGAAAGTGGAGGGGAGGGAGGCTGGGCCACAGAACCCCCAAACAGCCCAACTCCCTTGGCAGAGGGCACAGGCTACTGTCATTCTTCACTTTCCTCTTGCCTAAATAAGAAGCCAGGCAGGTACCAGAGCAAACCTATCATTAACAATTATAGTATCTGTTAAGCACTCGCTATATGTTGAGCACTGTTCTAAGCACTGGTGTAGACACATGTTAATCAGGCCAGACACAGTCCCTGTACCACATGGGGCTCCCTGCAATTCCCAACCTGAAACACCTGAACTGTAAAGTCCAAGCCAAACTTGGCCCAATCTAATCAGGTTCAACTTTGTCCTAGATTGACCTAGAAGTATGAGATTTTCCAGACCCAAGGTCTTGCTTCAGTCTATGTAGGATTTATTCTAACTCTGCATTGTCACCTCCCAGGGGTAGGATGAAATGGACAAGAGAATGTGGATGTTCCATTCCAACCCATCACCACAATTAACTAAGTCCTACTGGCAGAAGTCCAAGACAGAAAATAATCCTCTCAGCAGGGTCACCTTCACATACTAGAGAAGCAGCGTGGCTCAGTGGAAAGAGCACAGACTGGAGAGCCAGAGGTCGTGGGTTCTAATTCCGGCTCCACCACTTGTCAGCTGTGTGACCTGGGGCAAGTCACTTAACTTCTCTGGGCCTCAGTCCCCTCATCTATAAAATGGGGATGAAGACTGTGAGCCCCATGTGGGATAACCTGATTACCTTGTATCTACCCCAGCACTTAGAAGAGTGCTTGGCACATAGTAAGTGCGTAACAAATACCAACATTATTATTATTATTATTATACTATTCTTACTGAACAGGAATCTATCACAATTGCTGCTTCTTTCCTCTAAATTTCTAGTACGCTCTTGAAGAGCAGAAATGCGTCTTTTATTCTTATTGCATACCTCCAAATGCACACAGTAGCCCATCAACAAATACTGGTGAATGAACTGAACGTTAAAACCTCTCTACACTGTAAACTCGTTGTGGGCAGGGAATGTGTCCATCAACTCTGCTATCTCGTTATATTGTAAATTAGTGCTTATACAGTGGTCTGCACACAGTTAGCACTCAATAAATACGATTGATTGATTGAAGGTAAAATGGATGAATTAGACCAAGAGCTGAGATATAATCCCAGAAGAAGAGAGCTAGACAAGATTACTCCTTGGGGTCCCTTCAGGCTCTATGATTTGGTCCACCTACAGTCTTTTCCACGACCTTTGTGGTTAAAATTCAAGGTTGAAATTTAATGACTAGTCTTCCTGGTCTGATTTGAATATTCTAATTAGGTGTCAGCAGTTGCATTTTGTTCTCTGGGATATCATCTCCAACTTTTTTCCTTTTTTCTCTTTTCAGATGTCTGCAATTGGTACTTTCAACAGCATCATCTACTTTAAGTAGTTTTCAGAATAATGTTGCTTATTTATGAATTAATGTGCTTTATTAATTAGGTGTCCCTATCAATTACTGTGCAGAAGCTCTTTCCCTTTCTTTGGTTGAAGTGGTACAAGGAACTACGCAGTCAGGTGGATAAATTGATCTCTGACACTGAAATTCAATCAATGGTATTTACTGAGTGCTTACTGTGTGCAGAGCACTGTATGAAGTGCTTGGGACACGTTCCCTGCCCCGAAGGAACTTACATAACATGTGCTTCCTAATTTTTGCTCTCTCAAATATTATACTTGAATTCTTGGGTGATGCAATATTTTAAATGAGCCTGCTAGAAAAGTATGGTCATTTTTGGTCTGACAAAAGCCATAAGGGCGAGAGCTCAATAAATACCTTTGATCGATTATGACTACAACACAGCATACACTCGGCCAAATGGGCACACATACCCCTATCCATACACCAGAAAAAGGGCCAGTTCCATGGCTACCGTGGTTCTCGGGGACACCTCAGGGGTACAAATACATGCTCCCTCTCCAGACCCTCTCCAGATTTACTCGTTGTGGGCAAGGAATGTGTCTACCAACTCTGGTATATTGTACTCTCCCAAGTGCTTAGTACAGTGCTCTGCACACAGCAGGCACTCAATTAATGTGATTGATTGATTCTGTCAGTCTGGATAGGCCCCAGTGGTATTCACATATCCCAAGGAATGCAGTTTGGTTTCTCACCAAGGATTAGAGTCCATTTGAATGGATTCCATCATCTAGACTGTAAGCTCCTTGTGGGCAGGGAACATGTCTACCAACTCTGTTATATTGTACTCTCTCAAGTGCTTACTACAATAAATGCTCAATAAATGCCATTGACTGACTGATTGATCAGATATCAGTTTTGTCCTCATCTGTGGAAATTTGCTTGTAATCACCTCGTTTAGCACAGTGCTCGGCACATAGTAAGTGCTTAACACATACCACAGTTATCATTATTATTATTATTATTATTATCATTATTATATGGATCAGAAGTATCTGGGTGATAACTGGCTATGCAAATCCCTCCTAGAGCTCTCCAGAACATAATCAGTTCAGGACCAAAGATGACTCTGGGGAAATTCCAGTCAAAGTGAGTTCCCCCAAGACTAGGATATCTTAACATCCAGCTCTTAGAACAGTGCTTTGCACATAGTAAGCGCTTAACAAATACCATCATTATTATTATTATTATTAACATGTCAGAGACATCATCCCAGGGCCCCAGAAACAACTACAAATTTGAGCTAAATCTTGGCTAGACTGGAATCTCGTCTCTAGACTGTAAGCTTGTGTGGACGGGGAATTGTATTCTTCCAAGCGCTTAGTACATTCAATCATATTTATTGAGCACCTTACTGTGTGCAGAGCATTGTATTAAGTGCTTGGGAGACTACAATACAACAATAAACACACACACTCCCTTCCAAATACAATTGACTGACTGATGGGCACCAGAGTGGTGGACACACACAAACCTAGGCAATCACCCCTGACCTGGCTCATTCTGGTGTCCCTTGAAGGGGAAAACCAAACTTCATAAAAGGTTCTTTGCACTCTCCCCCCACCATTTCTCCATCAGTGGCTGAAAAGTTCTTCAGAACCAACTGGAGTCGTTCTGGCCTATCTAACATTTAAAAGATCTGAATTTAAGAAAGGAAATCAAATATTCTTTTCAACTCATACTTCGCTCATCCACAATCAATGGGGTTGCTTAGGAGTCTTCTAAACAATTGTTCGCCTTTGCCAGCTACTTCTGATAAACTATTTTAGTACTTGTCAGTCTCTAAACTGTTTGGACTGAAAACAGAGCTGTAGTCACAAGACTCTATTCTCAACCACAATATGAGTCATAAATAAAGAGATCACACTAATCACTTAAGCATGTCAAAACTATCTTTTCTTTTTGTTCTGTCTGGAACTACACAGAGACTATACCTTCCAGTCGAAATTCCTCAAGCTCATAGCTTTGAATCGTATGGGTGATCAAGACCGAGTCATATCCCTTCTGAAGCAGATTTTGTTTCTCAGACTCAATGTAAGGGCTCCATTTGTATTTTCTTGATACACCATAATGTCAATCCCCGATACAATTTTATCCCCAAGAGAACAGAAAAGAATCTGGTTGAGAAAGAAACCCTAGGATTTTTCTCATTTCCTTTTTCATTTGCCCAAACAGCTCCACAAGTAATGAATAATAATGATGGTGGGCATGCAGACAATTTTAAAATACTTACCTCCCCACTGTCTCTGCCACATACCTGCCTGAAACATCTGAAGAATGTCTAAAAAACAAAAGGCAGCTAGTAGGCTTCCCCTATTTGCAAGGATGAATCATTACTTCAAATTTCTGGACACTTCAACCATATGCTAGTAGCTGTACGGCAGCAATATCGAGAAACGTTCTTTCCCAATGCGCTTTAACTTTGAACAGCAAATAGAGAGAAAAATGTGAATTCACTGAGGGAAAAACAGATGACAGGAGCTCTAGAATGCTTAGTTAGCAAAGTCGAATCTGTTCCAGTGGAATCTGGGGTCATCAAGTGGCTGAAGCAAAGGCTTCCCAGAAAAACTGAGTCATGATGAAAGTCTTAGATGAAAAGAGGGATGCTGCTTTTTCAAATGAGATGCAGGAGGTTTCTTTAGCAATGGAGTATGAGAAGGGAACTTAGAAGGCAGAAAGAAGAGGGACATGCCTAATGTGATAGGAAAATGTATTAATGATAATAATAATAATGATGATGATGATAATAAGAATACTAATAGTATTCGTTAAGTGCTTACTATGTGCCAGGCACTGTTCTAAGCTCTGGGGTAGATAAAAGATCATCGGACTTGACACAGTCCCCATCCCACATAGGGCTCACAGCCTTAATCCCCATTTTACAGATGAGGGAACTGAGGCACAGAGAAGTTGTGAATTGGCCAAGGTCACAGAGCAGACTAGTGGCAGAGTCAGGAGTAGAACCCAGGACTTTCTGACTCCCAGGCCCGTAGACAGAGAAAAATGATAGAAACATACAGATGTAGTTGTAGACATAGACTGTAACCTCCTTGAGGGCAGAGATTGTCTACCAACTCTCCCGTATCGTACTTTCCCAAGTGTTTAATACAGTGCTCTGAGCACAGTAAATGCTTAACAAATACCACTGATTGACTGACAGATAAAAGTGAAGCGATGAGAGCCTTGAAATAATGGACAAATTAATGTTTTAATGTATAGGGAGTTCTTGCAGGAAACGAAAACATTCTGGTCAAGGCAGATAATCCTATTTTAAATTAGGGAAATTGAAGTAATAATAAAAATAATAATAACAGTATTTGTTATTGAGTAGGAAGTAAGGTAGAGCTACCTGATTTTCCTAATGTTACACTGTTCTGTGGTAGCTAAGGTGAGAATTTGGATTTGCTGATGCATTTATCAATGAAAAAATGTTTCACGGATTTACAAATATCTTCTGATCTACATTTGGTATTCATGCAGAAACTATCCTACCTAGGTTCTCTGATAAATCAACTAATTGATTTGACTCCTCTGCCGCCCACCTTCTATCTCTCCTTGACGCTGCCAACCTCTTCCTCCACCCCACCTCACCCACTCACCAACTTGGTCATACCCTCGACCTCATCATCTCCTACCGCTGCACTGTGTCCACCCTCACCAACTCTGTGATCCCTCTCTCTGATCATAATCTTCTCACCTGCCTCCTCACTCACACTCCTTTCCCCTGTAAATCCGTATTACTCCCTCACAGAGATCTCCGCTCTCTGGACCCCACCCATCTTTCGGAGCGCCTCACACCCCACCTCGCCGCCCTCTCCTCTCTACCCAGTCTTGATGATCAGATTACTGCTCTCAACTCTACCCTTTCTACTCAGCTAGACTCGCTCGCTCCCCTTTCCCTTCGCCGCTCTCGCACCACTAACCCACAGCCCTGGATCACTGCCAATGTCCGCCTCCTTCGCTCTTATGCTCGAGCTGCCGAACGCTGCTGGCGAAAGTCTAAACACCATGCCAACCTCGTTCACTTCAAGTTTATCCTTTCCTGCCTTAACTCAGCCCTCTCTTCTGCCAGACAAAACTATTTCTCCTCCCTTATTGACACCCATGCCCATCACCCCCGCCAGCTCTTCCGTACATTCAACTCCCTTCTCAGGCCCCCGGTTCCTCCCCCTCCTCCTTCCCTCACCCCCAACGATCTGGCCTCCTACTTCATTAACAAAATTAAATCCATCAGGTCCGAACTCCCCAAAGTCTCTTCCCCCCTTTCCCCCCCTGCTACTCTCCCATCCTTCCCAGCGGTATCCTCAGAGGAACTCTCCTCCCTCCTCTCAAGTGCTACTCCGGCCACCTGTGCTTCTGACCCCATTCCCTCTCATCTTATGAAATCTCTCGCTCCATCCCTTCTCCCCTCCTTAACTTCCATCTTCAACCGCTCACTCTCCACTGGTTCCTTCCCCTCTGCCTTCAAACATGCCCATGTCTCTCCCATCCTAAAAAAACCCTCTCTTGACCCCACCTCACCTTCTAGTTATCGTCCCATATCCCTCCTACCATTCCTTTCCAAACTCCTTGAACGAGTTGTCTAAACGTGCTGCCTAGAATTCCTCAACAACAACTCTCTCCTCGACCCCCTCCAGTCTGGCTTCCGTCCCCTACATTCCACGGAAACTGCGCTCTCAAAGGTCACCAATGACCTCCTGCTTGCCAAATCCAACGGCTCATACTCTGTCCTAATCCTCCTCGACCTCTCAGCTGCCTTTGACACTGTGGACCACCCCCTTCTCCTCAACACGTTATCTGACCTTGGCTTCACAGACTCCGTCCTCTCCTGGTTCTCCTCTTATCTCTCTGGTCGTTCTTTCTCAGTCTCTTTTGCAGGCTCCTCCTCCCCCTCCCATCCTCTTACTGTGGGGGTTCCCCAAGGTTCAGTGCTTGGTCCCCTTCTGTTCTCAATCTACACTCACTCCCTTGGTGACCTCATTCGCTCCCACGGCTTCAACTATCATCTCTACGCTGATGACACCCAGATCTACATCTCTGCCCCTGCTCTCTCCCCATCCCTCCAGGCTCGCATCTCCTCCTGCCTTCAGGACATCTCCATCTGGATGTCCGCCCGCCACCTAAAGCTCAACATGTCGAAGACTGAGCTCCTTGTCTTCCCTCCCAAACCTTGTCCTCTCCCTGACTTTCCCATCTCTGTTGACGGCACTACCATCCTTCCCGTCTCACAAGCCCGCAACCTTGGTGTCATCCTCGACTCCGCTCTCTCATTCACCCCTCACATCCAAGCCGTCACCAAAACCTGCCGGTCTCAGCTCCGCAACATTGCCAAGATCCGCCCTTTCCTCTCCATCCAAACTGCTACCCTGCTAATTCAAGCTCTCATCCTATCCCGTCTGGACTACTGCACTAGCCTTCTCTCTGATCTCCCATCCTCGTGTCTCTCTCCACTTCAATCCATACTTCATGCTGCTGCCCGGATTATCTTTGTCCAGAAACGCTCTGGACATATTACTCCCCTCCTCAAAAACCTCCAATGGCTACCGATCAATCTGCGCATCAGGCAGAAACTCCTCACCCTGGGCTTCAAGGCTCTCCATCACCTCGCCCCCTCCTACCTCACCTCCCTTCTCTCCTTCTACTGCCCAGCCCGCACCCTCCGCTCCTCCACCACTAATCTCCTCACTGTACCTCGCTCTCGCCTGTCCCGCCATCGACCCCCGGCCCACGTCATCCCCCGGGCCTGGAATGCCCTCCCTCTGCCCATCCGCCAAGCTAGCTCTCTTCCTCCCTTCAAGGCCCTGCTGAGAGCTCACCTCCTCCAGGAGGCCTTCCCAGACTGAGCCCCTTCTTTCCTCTCCCCTTCGTCCCCCTCTCCATCCCCCCGTCTTACCTCCTTCCCTTCCCCACAGCACCTGTATATATGTATATATGGTTGTACATATTTATTACTCTATTTATTTATTCATTTATTTATTTATTTTACTTGTACATTTCTATCCTACTTATTTTATTTTGTTGGTATGTTTGGTTTTGTTCTCTGTCTCCCCCTTTTAGACTGTGAGCCCACTGTTGGGTAGGGACTGTCTCTATGTGATGCCAATTTGTACTTCCCAAGCGCTTAGTACAGTGCTCTGCACATAGTAAGCGCTCAATAAATACGATTGATTGATTGATTGATTAATTTGTATGTCTATCAATTATAATAGGTGACATTAAGAATATCCTCTTTTGTACTAAACTTCCACCATACTTTTCTACAAAGGGAGACTTTCCTATGATGTATGTTCTCATGTCTGAAGGGCATTCACCTTCAGAGAACCAAATTTACAGTAAGTAACCCTTGATTTTCAGAGATCTCCTCAAAGGATGAGGCAATGAGGGCAAGATATAAACCCTCCTGCTGAACCAAAGGCAAGTGTTCCCCAGCTCTGAACTCTGGTTTCTAGCTCAAACCCCTGAGCAAGTCTGATTAGTTTGAGATAGTCACTTCCTGAGCGTATCATGTGGTAAGCAAGCATAACCAAAGGACAGGAACATTTTATGAAATGCATCCTTAGCACTCTCTTCAACTGGTCTATATATTGTTCCCTTGCTTTCACATTCTAAGTGTTTGGTTCAGTGTCTAGATATCTTGGAGATCAGATTACTCTGTGAAGAACAAAAAGTAGAAACAATCTCCATAAACCCACTTAAGCCTACTAGTAATCTGCAGGCTGTTTTAAAAAAACACTATATTTGAGGCACAGGCAAAATATTATTCACACAACAACAACAAAAGTGTCCAAACAAAGTCCACATGGATGAATGGCAGTGTAAAGGAGGTCATCAGAGGGAAGAGTCATCCATAAGAATATCGAAAACTCACCCCTAATGAATGGCAGGTAAGGTGCAAACAGGAAATTAAGCAGGCCATATGCCTTGCGAGATAGGCCAAAGCTAATAATAAAGGGTCTTTCAAATACACCATAAGCAGGAAGTCTGTTAGGGAATCAGTGGTGTGATAGTGGTGTAAAAGGTGCTGTAGAATTAAGCCACATGCAAAAAACTGCAAAATCAAAGCAGTTTTATGGGCACACATGCACTTGGATCTGCATCCTTTGGGCACTTGGTATCTGTCCCACCCTCAGTCCCACAGCACCTAAGTACACTATATACTTACATTACATTAATATTACATTACTTACATTACATTAATCTATACATTATATATTATACATTATTTATTTATATTAATATCTGTCCCTCACCTCAAGACTGTGAGCTCGTAGTGGGAAAGGAATGTTTCACCAAACTCTGATATATTGTACTCTCCCAGTGCTTAGTACAGCGCTCTGCACACAATAAGAGCTCGATGAATACCATTGATTGAATGATTGACAATAAACTCCATCTGCTTACACCAATGACCTGAGGTGGATGGAAAATTGGGTAAAGGAAAGGAGACAAAGGGAAGGGTAAAGGACCACTCTCCTGTATGGAGAAGTGAAAATATTGGCAACCCTGGGAGATCAGGACCAATTTTGATCCATACTAGGGAGGGTGTGGTTAAAATCTCTAAGCTCCTGAGGGTGGTGAATGCCATGCAAATGGGGACAAAAAAAAATGGCTGGCATGTCATCTATATTGCCTTTCTGTGACCTCTGGACATTTGATATTCGCCCCACCCTCAACCCCACAGAACTGATGTATAGATCATTAATTTATATTATATAAATTATTTATTTATATTAATGTCTATCTCCCCCTCTGGATTGGAAGCTCATCATGGGCAGGAAACATGTCCATTAATTCTGTTGCAATGCATTGTTGCATTGTACGAGAAGCAGCATGGCTCAGGGAAAAGAGAATGGGCTTGGGAGTCAGAGGTCATGGGTTCTAATCCTGGCTCTGCCACTTATTGGCTATGTGACTTTGGGCAAGTCACTTAACTTCTCTGTGCCTCAGTTACCTCACCTGTAAAATGGGGATTAAGATTGTGAGCCCCATGTGGGACAACCTGATCACCCTGTATCCCCCCCAGTGCCTAGAATAGTGCTTTGCACATAGTAACCGCTTAACAAATACCATCATTATTAGTATTATTACTCTTATTCATTCATTTCATTCATTCAATCACATTTATCGAGCACTTACTGTGTGCAAAGCACTGTAAAAAAGTGCTTGGGAGAGTACAATACAACAACAAACTGACACATTCCCTGCCCAAAACGAGCTCACAGTCTCGGGGGGGACAGACATTCATAGACATACATACATACATAAATTACATTTATATATATATACGCTGTGGGGATGGGAAGGAGGATGAATGAAGGGAGCAAGTCAGGGTGATGCAGAAGGGAGCGCTTAGTATAGTACTCTGCACATAGTAAACATTCAAAAAAATGGATCGACTGAGATGAGTTTCAATGTGAGCAAGCGCAAGGTAATGCATTTACAGAAAAATAACACCATGGCTCATTTCTGTTTGCTTCCTCTAAGAGCAGGTTCAATTTGGTGCAGCCGCCTAAGACCAACAAAATACTGACTCCTCAGAAAGGGAATAAATTATAAGAGCATAGTTTCGCCATGATACACCCAGACCTGGAATTTTACATGCAGTTCTGAACACTGCATTTTAGGATGAGTGTAATAAAACTGGAGACAATAAGAGGACAAAGATAATCAGGAAGGAGAAGCTGCCATTTGAGGACAGATGGAAAAGATGAGAACTCTAATTCAGAAAGAAAGAGGCAGAAAGGAGACATGACTAAAGTTTACAAAACCGTGAACGGGGCAAATTCAGAATTATTGTCCACTAAATCCCACGACAGGAAGAGTGAGCAAACAAGTGAGGGTGATCAAAAATAAGCCAAAGAAAACAATTCTTCACACAGCAGGTATAACACATATGTAATTTGGTACCTTAGGAAGAAGAGATGGATGAAAATATCAGCAGGTTCAAAAGGGATTTGGATACATGTGTGAATGAATAATCCATAGCTGATTACCAGAAATATAGAGGGAAAAGTTTAGGATGCTTGATGGTACACCCAAATGAAATGGTTGAATGTTAATCAATCAATGGCATTTATTGAGCACTTACTGTGGGCAGAGCACTGTACTAGACGCTTGGGGAAGTACAATAGAATAGGTAGACACGCTCCCTGCCCAAAAGGCGTAGGAAACGTATCAATCAACACCAGTTCTCCCTCCCCATTAGATTGTGAGCCCCAAGGGGGATGGAGACTGTGCCCTATTTGGTCATATTATACCTTCGCCGGTGCTTAGTACAGTGCTCGGCACATTGTAAGTGCTTAACTAATACCATAACGATGATGATGATGATGATGATGATGAAGTAGCTTACAGTCCAGAGGAGTCCAAACATTACACTGTACCTCCAAGAACTTTGTTACCACTGGAAGAGACAGAACACTGGTCTGACTCATTAGTCGCATTTCTTATGTTCTTTTGTCCTTCAGAACAAGTCTAGTGCTCAAAATACAAGTGGTGAATCATGAACCTTATACAGCATACCCAACAGATTCTGCAACATTTCACCTAGGCATACATAAAAAATCAGAAAAGTTGAATTATTTAATTTTCCAAAAGCTTTCTTTCACAGAAAAAGTTCAATCACACCATTACAACTACTACAGTTTTTACTATCAATATATCAAAATTTAGAAAATGGCTGTAATCCACATTTTCATTATATTGATCTCATTTTCTTCAAATGGCTTCTGTTTCAGATATTTTCTTTTAATATAACCTCACAAGTTTTAGGACTCTAAAGCCAACAACTTTCAGTTATTACTAACTACTCCCTCACCAAATGGCACAAAATATGGATTTTTATTATGAAGCAATCCAAAAAAGGTCCATGAGCTTATAACATATAAAATGTAAGAAAAGCCATGCCTGGTCATAAAACAATAAACTGGTCAATATATCAAAATCATGCTGCTTCAGCAGAATTAAAATAATGATAATAATAACAATAATAACAACAAATCCCTGTATTTTTAAGCACTTACTATGTGCCAAGCAATGGGATAGAAACAAGATAATAAGGTCGGACACTATCCCCTGTCCCATATTGGGCTTACAGTCTAATTTAGAGGTGAAAAAGGACACCCTTAATGATTTTCATCTAGCACAGTTACAATATCCATAGGAGTATGTTCATTGGTTAAAAGAAACAATGTAGCTGTTTTTAGCTTTTATGCACATTACAATTTTTGCCCTGCTTATGCACACTTTCGTTGTCACTCCTTGCAATAAAATTTCTGAGATCAGGAAATGATTGGTAATCCAAAGGTACTCCTCATTTGGAACTGCAATTTTAAAAATTGAAAAGAGGACAGATTTAAATCAGCTTTTACTGTCACTATCTCGATGCAATTAATGTAAAATAACTGCCTGCTCAGGCCAAAGTAACGACAAAGTTAAGGCCGTTTGTACCTCCCCCCAAATTATTCCCATGCCGTTTCCATCAGACTGTTGCAGCAGATGTTGGCTGTTAAACTGCACAGACGACGCAGTTCATGACTTTTCTGAGACGGCTGTGGGCCACATCTGTAGTTGATGAAATAGAGTGCAGAAGTGTGGCAGGCAGAAGAAGAGAGAGAAATAGAAACAACCAAATGAATTGTCTTCCACGCTCGACTAAAAATAGATGCACACTCACACTTATACAATCTCTTCATCCAACCTTATAAAAAGCCTTGCCTGTCTCTCCTATTATGGAGTCAGCCTATCCCAGAAACTTCCTGAATGCAACTTCAGCTGTGGAGAAAATGAGAGCATCCAGGAAGCAGTGTGCTCACACCGAGGAAGCAAGCTGTGGCAGCATTCTCAAACTGAAGCTTCTCTCTTAGATCCTCGTTAACTGGGCTGTAATCCAAGTTCATCTGGGCCCCAGAGAAAGGCAATGCTTGTGTTTAGACCGCACAATACTGACATAACATTAACAGATTTACATATGCAAAACTGTGAAGCAACAGGCATTCCCCCTCAATTGACCCACAGCTTGTAGTGGCTGCCGAGTTATTCCCTGCTTAGGTTCTGTAACCAAGTGGGCGTCATGCGAATACCATCTGGGTACCACTTATTTAAAACTGGCAGTCTTTCTGTAATAGGCAAGCTGGCAATAAGGGAGAAGGGAATATATTGCATCATTTAGTTAACATCCACTTGCTTTGCGGCTGTTAAAAACCCATGACTGAATAATAATTTGGTTATTTCTTTTGCCAAATACTGCTGTCAGCCAAATTGTACTCTGCTACAAAAGTCAACTTGCAGAATTTCTCCTTTTAAACTCAGTGAAGAAATACTGAAGGAAATCTTCATTAACCTACGGCTTCTAACACTGACAAATCCAAGTGTTACTGATACCCTAACTACCCCAGTGATGTTCAAAACAAGCTTTGGTGAGTCACACAATCCTACTGAATCAATGAGCCAAACTATGGCAACTTGTAATGAGTTTGAGAAGTTCATTTACAAATTCATTTCCCAAATAAACATCTTCTGCTTTCTTCCTGGTCATCAGGAATGGCAGGCAAAGAGTTCAAAAAGCTGATGAGCAAATGCATAGTCCTAGAAGAAGAAGATCGGAAAATCTGTAACTGGATAAACATGCCCTAAGGAGCCTGCACTGCTATCAGGCACCCTTCTGATTTTAGGCTTGAAGCGTATTTGATTGCATCACTTTCTTTTCTGTTTCACACAACTGCTTTCAAACAAATCTATATCAAAGTGGCTGAAACCCTCAATCACTAAAATATATATCCTCTGTAAAAACCAACATGTTTGAAGTGGTTTCTCCTTGGGCCTCTATTTTGTATGAAATAAAATTATTCATTTTTTTCAAATTTTGTATAAGAAACACAAGCATTTGAGGTCATCTACAAATAGCTCAACAGTAATCCTTCTTAAAGACTCATAGGAAATAGCATGTTAAGCTTGTGCCCATTTTGTGCTGGGAGACTAACAAAGTTGGCTTCACAAACTGAGACAAGACAATGATAACATTTTAAACCAAAGACAAAACTGAGGAACAGTCAGGTTTACCCATCTTGCAATGAGTGAAGATGTCAAAAAGTGCTTCAGGTTTGACAAGCACCTTAAGATCACTTTAACCTAAATGGAACTTTAGTCATCAAGTGCTCAGTTGCTAGCCCAGCTGTTGGCCCAGAGATAGAGCACTGCTCTGGGAATCAAGAGACCTGGATTCTAGTCCTGGCTCCTGTGGGCAAAGACCACTTATGCACTTTGCAACATGGGGTGACCCTGCTTGCCCCCACATTTGCTTTACACTGTGTCCCAATGGAAACTCGGAGAGCAGAGAAGAGAGTGTAGGTGGAACTGCTCAAGCCACCTTCGCTACATGTAATTCCTCTGTGCAAGTTCCCCCTCCTGAAATCTTGGCACTGAGGCTGATCTGTTGTCCCTGATGGGAGACCCCATCTTCATGGTCCCTTGCTTCCTGAATTAATGCAACATGGAGAAGAAGAAGTGTGAGGAGGATGCCGAGGAGAGGAAAAAAGGAGGTTCAAATTGTTACACATTTTACAAATCATGACGTTTGTAAGTCATCACTAAAAATGCTTAGGCTTATTTAAGACCTATGAAGCAGCATGGCCTAGTTGTAAGAGCATAGGCCTGGGAGTCAGAGGACCTGGATTCTATCCCGGCTCTGCTGCTTGTCTGCTGTGTGACCTTGGGAAAGTTGCTTAACTTCCCTGTGCTTTTAGTTCCCTCATCTGCAAAATAGGGGTTCAATACTTGTTCTCCCTCCTACTTAGACTGTGAGCTCCATGTAGGACCCCATTATCTACTCCACTGCTAGGCACATAGTAAATACTTAACAAAAACACAACTATCATTATTATTACTATTATTTAAACCCTAGTAGCACTTATTTCCAGTGGGACAAAAATCAAAAATAACAGACTTAATTTTCTCTCAATTTGTTTCTTGGATGATTGCTTCTTTAACATGGAACCATTAGATTATAAATTCCTCAAGGCTGAAAATGGTGCCTTCTCCTTTTTTTGTATGCTTCCAAGGGCTCTGCAATGGTAGGCTCAGCCAAAGCTGTTGGTGGTGACAATGATAATGATACAATCATAGGGCTAGAAGGGACCACACAGGTCATCTGATCCAAACCCTAGCCTCCAAGCAGCAGGTGAATATAGGAACGACCCAGCACACGTGGTTGTCTACTTTTTTTAATAAAATCTCCAGGGATTCCATAATCCCCCATGGTAGCCTATTCCCACATTTTATTTCCAGTTAAAATCATTCCTGTCTTGAGCCATACAAATCCTTCACACATTTAACCCTTTTTAGACCACCTCTGCAGCATGGCCTAGTACAAAGAGCAGGGTCTCGGAGTCAGAAGACCTGGGACCTAATCCCAGCTCCGCCACATAGCTGCTGTGTGACCTTGGGCAAGTCACTTAATTTATCTGAGCCTCAAGTCACCTCATCCATAAAATGGGGATTAATAATAATTGTGATATTTGTTAAGCATTTTCTATGTGCCAGGCACTGTACTAAGCACTGGGATAGAGGCAAGCTAATTGGGTCGGACACAGTTCCCTGTCCCACATAAGGCTCACAGTCTTAATCCCCATTTTACAGAAGAGGTAACTGAGGCCCAGAGAAGTGAAGTGACTTGCACAAGGTCACAGAACAGACAGGTGGCAGAGTCAGGATTAGAACCCGTGACCTTCTGACTCTCAGGCCCCTACTCTATCTGCTATGCCATGACTGGGAGCCCCAGGTGGGATAGGGAACTTGTATCTACCCCAGTGTTTACAGCAGTGCTTGACACATTGTAAACACTTCGATACCATAATTATCATTTGTTATTATAACTACTATCATCATTATTATCTGGTATAGATAACAGACAAGTTGCGGTCCAAACATGAAGGCTTGAGGACAGAGAACTTGTGAAGAGACTGTGAGCTCATTGTTGGGTAGGGATTGTCTCTAACTTTTGCTGAATTTTATTTTCCAAGTGCTTAGTATAGTGCTCTGCACACAGTAAGCACTCAATAAATACAATTGAATGAATGAATGAAAGAGGAACTGATTACAGTGCTGGTGGTATGTGCAGCAGCACTTTGCACTCTCTCATCCCTGAGGGCTGTATTTTCCCCGGGGCAATGGATGCTGGGGCTGCAACCCTGCCCACATGTTCCCTTGTTTAATGACCTAATAATAATAATGATTCTATTTGTTAAGTGCTTATATGTGCAAAGCACTGTTCTAAGCGCTGGGGGTATACAAGGTGATCAGGTTGTCCCACGTGGGGCTCACAATCTTAATCCCCATTTTATAGATGAGATAAATGAGGCACAGAGAAATTAAGTGACTTGCCCAAAATCACACAGCCGATAAGTGGCGAAGTCGGCATTAGAACCCAAAACCTCTGACTCCCAAGCCCATGTTCTTTCCACTGAGCTATGCTGCTTCTTTGGAACCTAAGGGCACAGAAGAAGCATTACTCTTCACTTCCATTACTGTACACAAGTACCATGATGACTTCTTAAAATAATGGCCCAATATTACCAGCTCATATTTGTCTTCTCATCAGCTATGTCTTTCAGGTCTTTTTCTGCCATACTGGGCCTTCCTAGTCATTCCCTCTGCTGGGTTTGTTTTCAGCCCCAAGTGTACCACCTTGCACAGGCCCTACTGGATTTCATCTTGTTTTTCTATGATCATTTTCTCTATTTATCCAATTCATTTGGAATTCTATTTCATGTGGCTTTAATTTGCCTTTGAAAGCAAAGCAAAAAATGAAGCAGATTTGGTCCTGTACAGATTTGAGTAGGTAATACCTGAGCTAAATATGGCCCAGAGAAAGGAAAAGTGATGACACACATAATAATGATTATTAAAAGATTCCCAACAGCTGGATGAAAAAGTGCAAATATATTACTACCCACTAATCATTTACAGTACATAATGACACCTGGCTTAAGTCATGGAACTTCTAAGAACACTTCAATTCACATAGCAAAACAAGAAAAATCACAATATGTGACTGAACATAAAATGCACACTCATTCCTCTAATCTCTGATAACAATCCCTAGCATTCACCATATTTAAAAATGTATCTGAATTTTCTCTGATAATTACACATAGGGTACAATATCAGTAATTCTTGTAAACTAAAAATCTTTAAATTGTACTAAATTACTCCTATGAAAACTTAAATCATCCAGAGCCTTTTCTATTCCATAGAAATTGTTTAAAAAGCAAAAAGGCTCCAAGATATCCCAGGATTTCTAATTTCCACTCATTGTTTGCTATGATAATTATAACCATCTCGCACAAAAGTAACTCATATAGCCAATTATTTTTACAGTATGTGGGATTATGAGAAATAGAGTCCAAAAAATTCTACAGTCTTGAAACCAAAAAACAGTTCAACACAATATGGTACCTGTTCCTTCCTCAGAAGAGCAATTTAGGAAAATATTTCATTCCTAGAAAATATATACTTTTAGCTACTGCCACATTCATTTTAATTGCTATATATTTAAGATTCATTTTTAGAACTACTTTCTGAAAAATCCACTTTCTCTACTAGGCGTCTAAGGCTTTATTCTGGGATATAATCATTTAGATTATTCCCCTAATCAACCCATGGCACAGAGTTTCTCAATAGCCCCTCAGAACAGTAAGCACTTTTGTCAATCTAGCGGTAATTCCGGTGTCTTCTGAAAGAGCAAACAGTGACCTTTTGGCATTTGAGGGTGGGCCATTGAGCCATGTAAGGTTAACTATCTTCCAGCAAGTGTTGAAGACAGGCCAGGGTCGAAATCTGGGATGGTTGTCATCCTGGAGTCCTCCTCCCCTCTCTGGAGCCCACATTTAGGACCCCATCCCAAGAGACAATCAACAACCAGCACCTGGCAGCCCCCTTCACCCGCATGCACATGAGTGCACGCACACACACACACACACACATACACACACATACACACTCTCTCTCTCTCTCTCTCTCTCTATCTCTCTCTCTGCAGGGAATGTCCATTAAAGCCCTCTAAATATAATATGTTCATGGACCCCTTTTGGAGGATGTGTTTTGAAATACTCAAAGAACCATATCAAGAGCTCTTAGATCCTGCTCTGAGGGTCAAGTGATCCAGGTGTTCTACTGAGCTGATTCCTGTATATCTATTGCTAATCCTGACTTTCGCTTGTTGGTTATCCTGGCAGGCAGGACCAGCCGCCTGCCTCAATATCCCCCTGTTGACAACCCTGCTTTGTACTTGGTACCTGCTCTGATGTCTGCCTACTGATGATTCTTTTTCAGCTTCAGGCTCCCCAGGACAGACCTACTCTCTGCTTCAGCCACAGGGCCCCACGGAGGCCTGACTCCTGATGCTCCCCTGACGCTGCTTCAAATAACACCTTTCCACACTGGCCAGAGGGAGAAAAGAGTACAGCCAGCTGCTCCTCCGCATCCTGCTTCTTACCTGGAACTCCCTCCCTTCTTTTTTTTTTAATGGTATTTGTTAAGTGCTTAGTCCCCCTGCTTCAAAGCCTTATTGAAGGAACATCTCCTCCAAGAGGCCTTCCCAGACTAAGCCCCACTTTTTCTCATCTCCCACTCCCTTCTGCATAGCCCTGATTTGCTCCATTTGCTCTTCCCCCTCCCAGCCCCAAGGTAAAATAAAAATCACAGGTTTTCCACTTCATTAGACAACACTGTTCTCTTGAGTTGTTAGGCCAGATCTAGTGTTTTCAGTAAGTCCTGTGAAAGCACCCTATTCTCGCTGCCAATTTCTGTAATTCATTTTGATATCTATCTCTCCCTCTGGGCTGTAAACTCCTTGGGGGCAGGGAACAGGTATAGGAACTCTAAGAATAATAATAATTGTGGTATTTCTTATAGCTTACAATGTGAAAGGCACTATACTAAGAGCTGGGGTGGATACAAGTATATCGGGTTGGACACAGTGAGGCTCACAGTCTCCATCCCCATTTTACAGGCGAGGTACCTGAGACACAGAGAAGTGAAGTGACTTGCCCAAGGTCACACAACAGACAAGTGGTGGAGCCAGGATTAGAACCAAGGACCTTCTGACTCCCAGGCCCGTACTCTATCCACTATGTTATGCTGCTTCTCAACTCTATTGTATTGTACTTTTCCAAGCGCTTAGTACAGTGCTCTGCACACAGAAAGCACTCAATAAATACCATTGATGATTGACTGACTGATTAAAAAGAGACACACAGGATACTGAGAAAATTGGAATGCCAGAACAGATCAAGAATAAAACGTTGCCTTACTACAAGCATTTATCTTGGACACTTCAGTTTAGAGGAGACACCTGAAAAATGGATTTACAGTACCTTCCAATGGTAAGATCAGATAACCAGGACATTTCACTTAAAATATAACTTGCTGTTTGCAATACACGTCCATATATGTAATATGCACAATGCTAACTTATAAGGCTGCACTACATGTAGTCCCAGCTCTGCCACTGGCCTGCTGTGAGACATTGGCAAATCACTTAAGTTTCCCCCTTACTGTGGGGGTTCCCCAAGGTTCAGTGCTTGGTCCCCTTCTGTTCTCGATCTACACTCACTCCCTTGATGACCTCATTCGCTCCCACGGCTTCAACTATCACCTCTACGCTGATGACACCCAGATCTACATCTCTGCCCCTGCTCTCTCCCCCTCTCTCCAGGCTTGCATCTCCTCCTGCCTTCAGGACATCTCCATCTGGATGTCTGCCCGCCACCTAAAACTCAACACGTCCAAGACTGAACTCCTTGTCTTCCCTCCCAAACCCTGCCCTCTCCCTGACTTTCCCATCTCTGTTGATGGCACTACCATCCTTCCCGTCTCACAAGCCCGCACCTTGGTGTCATCCTCAACTCCACTCTCTCATTCACCCCTCACATCCAAGCCGTCACCAAAACCTGCCGGTCTCAGCTCCGCTACATTGCCAAGATCCGCCCTTTCCTCTCCACCCAAACCGCTACCCTGCTCGTTCAAGCTCTCATCCTATCCCATCTGGACTACTGTATCAGCCTTCTCTCTGATCTCCCATCCTCATGTCTCTCCCCACTTCAATCCATACTTCATGCTGCTGCCTGGATTGTCTTTGTCCAGAAATGCTCTGGGCATGTTACTCCCCTCCTCAAAAATCTCCAGTGGCTACCAATCAATCTGCGCATCAGGCAGAAACTCCTCACCCTCGGCTTCAAGGCTCTCCATCACCTTGCCCCCTCCTACCTCACCTCCCTTCTGTCCTTCTACATCCCACCCCGCACCCTCCGCTCCTCTGCCACTAATCTCCTCACCGTGCCTCGTTCTCGCCTGTCCCGCCATCAACCCCTGGCCCACATCATCCCCCCGGCCTGGAATGCCCTCCCTCTGCCCATCTGCCAAGCTAGCTCTCTTCCTCCCTTCAAGGCCCTACTGAGAGCTCACCTCCTCCAGGAGGCCTTCCCAGACTGAGCCCCTTCCTTCCTCTCCCCCTCGTCCCCCTCTCTATTCCCCCCATCTTACCTCCTTCCCTTCCCCACAGCACCTGCATATATGTATATATGTTTGTACATATTTATTACTCTATTTATTTATTTATTTATTTTACTTGTACATATCTATTCTATTTTATTTTGTTAGTATGTTTGGTTTTGTTCTCTGTCTCCCCCTTTTAGACTGTGAGCCCACAGTTGGGTAGGTACTGTCTCTATATGTTGCCAACTTGTACTTCCCAAGCACTTAGTACAGTGCTCTGCACACAGTAAGCGCTCAATAAATACGATTGATTGATTGATTGATTGATTTCCCCTATCTCACAGGGATACTGTGAGGATAAAACCAGATAAGCAATGTGAAAACACTTTGGAAAATACAAGTACTATACAAAAACAATGAATTACATTGCAAAATCATTCTTCTATTGACATCATAAAATCATGTTTTCTTTGTGTTCTTCATCATCACCATCACTGGGATGGCAAGAAATTGTTTCTACGTGCTTTGATATCTACTGAATTTTTCATTTAATTTTGTTTCCTTTAATTAACTTAACCAGGTCCCAAGTCCTTTTTGGATGGGAAGAAAAAATGGCTAGCTGCGACAAGGAAGTCCTGATTGGCAATTTCTACCTTACCAGTACTCAGGACTGCTTCTTACAATGACCTCTTGAAGGAATTTAAATGTTACCTCCAGGTCTTCTGAATTGGGCAAAATTTCTCAAGCTCCTTACTCAGGCCATTTAAATTGATTTACTTTTTAATGAACATACAAATTGCACTTACAATTGGGAATGCAAAAATCCAAGTCCTTTTCAAAATTGCTTCCCAAATATGCTTGAATGTTTGTTTTGCTAATATTTATTCACCTTGGCTCCAGGTTCTGTCTGAGCTGGGTACTGTGATTGTTAAGATATTGCTGTCCTTGGCTTGAAGCTCTTGAATAAAAACTCTAAAAAGAGTAAATAGACACATTTTTATAAAGGGAATGATGCTATAGAGCCAGCAAGGCATCACCTACAAAAGCATTTTATAAAATTTCAAGACAATTTCCAAGACAAGAATACTACAAAACAATATGATGTAAATTAATGCCAACCCAAATTCATAAATTTCAACTGGATATGTTCCACTTAAAATAATTTTCTTGGGGTTAGTCAAATGCAAGAATAAAATAGAATGGCAATGGCCAAACACAAGTATTTTCTTCAGCAATGAGTCACACAAGCCTGTACAAAAGGAAAGTCTTGGAGATTTTCCAAAACCAAAGCATAAGTAAAGAGTTGGGGGTAAGACTATGATCCTCATGAAAATTTAGTATGCTTCCAGTTTTATCAAATATGGTATTACAATCATCATGCATGCAACAAGACAAACATCTTGACTAATTTTCCTCATATTTTACCTATTTAAATGTTTTTCTTACTTTTTATAAATAATGGAATTTTTTAATCCTTTACTTTTCTTGGCAAAAAATATTTTTCAAGTCTGTTAGGGAAAGGGTTATTTCTCCCTGTACCCATGTAGTCACAAAAAGTCTAATATGACAAAACTAATGTCTTAATTAATTAAAATTCAATTGACAAAGTACCTGACCCAATACAACCCATCAAGAAATTCTAGAGGAAGATGAGTGGGAGGATTTGCAAGAAGTAACTGCTCTAGAGAAATGCCATCTGCCCCCCTGCCCTCAAATTACAGTCTTCATATTAGATTTTCATCTTGACCTTTTGTTTCAGAACTTTCTATGTTTCCCACTTTGCAGTCTTCTGTGACACCAAGTTATGTTATTAGATACCAATTCATTAATCAATATATAAAATGGCACCATGGCAACAGGGTTTCTATGGCTTGATTGAGAATCCAAATTAGTCTAATTTGGGACTTATCTTCAAAATCTCACATTCTTCCCTCAACACGAGTTTTCCACTGCTGTTGCACATTTTTAAATGAAAGATCTTTATGACATATTTTGAAAAATATGCTATAACCATGTCTAACTAGGCTAACTATCCAAAATTAGAAAATTTGGAAAATTCAGAGTGGGTAACTGTGTATACTTCCACAAAATAGTTTCATTAACTCGTTTACTGACTTTTGGCATATACCCCTCCAATGTCTAAATGCATATCTGTTTCTGGCAAAATATCATTTAATCCTATCAAATTACATTATTTCTAACCAGTGGTGATTGCATCAGTTGTTCATTATGCTTCACTCAGCATTTATCATCACTTCCTTTTGGTCTACCTTTCTGGGAAATTTCTGGGAAACCAAAAATGGAACTATGTCCAGTTCTATAAGAACTGTTGTGCCTAGTCTAAACACCTAATGCGTTTCCTACACCTCTCTGTGTAGTAGTCTTTGTGGAACTGTTGCTTTGAAATTAACACGAATTATCTGAATCACTCTGCGATATTTATTTCAAAGGACAAATAACTAGTGATTGAACCACACATTTTTTTCTTCCCCAAAACTCAAATGATGCCAATTTATGGTATTTAGCTTTCAAAGTGTGAGTATGAACTTTTATTATATCTGCCATGTATATATTTATCTCGTATTAATCCAACACTGCCAAAAAAACTTTTTATCACCCTTCTTCTTTTCTCCCAGGCTACACAGACTGTAACAGACAATTAGTGAAATAAATAAAACCAAACTCCTTTAACACTGGCCCACATAGGTATTCCATGCTTTCTTCCTCACAGCAACATTATTTCTCCTCCCTCATTAACTCCCATGCCCACGACACCCAGCAATTACTCCTGCCTTTAATTCCTTCCTAGGCCCTCAGTATCCCCCAACCCTGATCTTGCCCCAATGATCCTATTTTGTTGACAGAATTATAACCCTCAGGCATGAGCTCCCTGAAGTCTTCCTCCTCACCTCCACAACTCCCTGCCATCCTCACATCCATCCTTTCATGAGGATATCTCCCAACTGCTTTCAAACTCTACCCCCTTAATCAAACCTGTGCCTCCAACTCCATTCTTTCTCACCTTCTAAAAAAACACTTGAACCCGACTGCCATCTTCAACTACTCATTATCTGATGGCCTCTTCCCCAAGCCTTACCTGTTCTAAAATAATCTTCCAGGGACCCCACTGCACACTCCATTTATCTCTCTATGTCTCTCTTCCATTCCTGTTCAAACTCCTCCAATGGCTTACATATACCAACTGCCTCCATTTCCTCTCCTCCACCTCCTGTCTTGACCCTCTTCAATCTGATTTCCAACCTCTTCACCCACCGAGACAACACCATCTTAATTCTCCTCAATCTCTCGGCTACCTCTGATGTCGTGGACCACTCCTTTCTCCTGTAAACACTATCTAATTTCAACTACAACCTCGATGCACATGATTACCAAATCCATCTCCCTGACCTCTCTCTCCTCTGCAATCTTGCATTTCCTCCTGTGTCCAGATCGCCTCTATGTGAACGTCCTGCCGGCACGTCAGGCTCGATATGTCCTAAATATCTGTACAAAACTGAACAATCCCAGCACACAGCACAGTGCTTGGCACATAAGAAGTGCTTAACACAAAAATTATTATTATTTCCTAATATTCCCTCTCCTCCACGTAAGCAGTCGACACCACCATTCCCTTCATCTCTGAGGCCCGCGAAGCTCGACATCCTTGACTCCTCCCCCACCTTCAACTGCCCATATTCAGTCTGTCTCCAAATCCTGTAGGTTTTTTTCCACTACAACATTTTTAGGATTCACACAAGTGGCCACCATGTTGGTTCAGGCACTTGTCAAATTCCAGGCCCACTACTGTACCAGCCTCTTCACTGGTTTCCCTGCCTCCAGTCTTTCCCATAGCTCTCTTGCTTGCACTCTCCCCACTACCTAAGACTCCCTCCCATCTCAAATTCAAAGCTCTCCCCATTTTCAAAGCCCTTCTGATACCACATTTCCTTCAGGTCTTTCCTGATTAATTTTGAACCTCCCCTCCACCTACTCATCTGTTTCCTACTTATGTACCACCTAACCACTTCAGGACTCACAAACCCCCAAAGCATTTTTATACATGTATCTCACATACCCTTTTACTTGAGCACTAACTCATTTGCGGATCCCCTTTTTCTTCCTCCTCCTATCTGTAATAATAATAATAATAATAATAATAACAATAACAATAGTATTTGTTAAGCTCTTACTATGTGCCAGGCACAGTGATTTAGTGATTTAGTACCTGTTTTCCCTGCTAGATTGAGGGCAGGGATCATGCCTACTAATTCTAGCATACTCTCCCAAGCACTTAGAACAGTGCTATGTACACAGTAGGTGTTCAATAAATACTTTCTGATTGACTGAGGTATTGGCCTCCCTAAGAAATGGAGTAAAGGTATCTATACAGATGACTAAGACTATTAACCATACATCCTACTCTAAAAATATGTGTTTGTTCATAAACTACATTTAAAATCCTAAAATTAAACATATCAATTGTTTCTGTTAATTTTTTCCCATACTGAAAAATGAGGGAAATGACAAATACATTGCAGCAAGTAACAGAGAGGGGTTTTCATCTTTCATTTGAATGATTCTTAGCACAGCTAAATCATAATACCAGATTGCTCCCAACTACTACCACATATCTCTGTCAGATACAGAAAGGTAAATGGCTCAATGTTTTGGCCAACTGCTCTATGCCTTGGTCATCTCACCTGCCAGGTAATAGTATTTTGAAGAGTACTGCCCTTCTGATCAAGGCAGTCTCTATCAGGAAAACATAAGATGAAGAGATTATACTGGGGATTCTATTAAAATCAAAGGAAGACTACATTGTAGCTAGTAGACATGGAAAGGTACTGCCTATGTCAACACTGGAGCAAATTTCTTGGCTCTTTCAGATTCTTCACTTGTCTCTGATTTTGACAGAACAAAATGGAAGATCATGCAATTGTCCAGTGAACCTAGGCAATGTAAACAGTCCACCCAGAGCATTCAGGCCCCAAATGTCAGTTCTTTCACTTCTCTTCCCATGCCCCTTCTACCTATCTTTGCACCCTTTCACAGGTGAAAAGAAGAATCTATTCCTCCATCTATTCCCAATCCTACCTCCACAAGAGAAGCAACTAAAATACCAGTTAGGGAAGTGACCTTTTAATAGATGAAAAAAAGTCAGTATTTTAGGTAATCGGAGACAATGCAATTTTTAAAGGATTAAAGTTGATTTAGCACCCACAAATGTCACCTATGCCTCAAACTAGCTATTCCAATACTGACAGGCAACACATAATCCTGGACCTGTGCCTCCAATTTCCCAATTTTTCTAAGCTGTAAAATGAATCTGGAACATCAACTCACATCTACTGAAGACCAAATCATGCCACCTCATTTATTTTCTCAGTTTCTTAAAGCTGGGTCTCCAGAACCAAAGGATCTTTCTTCCATAGCCATTTTGCTATGGCTCCTACTGCTACCATAACATTTTTGTGGCAACACCTTTTTAAAATGAAGTGATTTTTTTAAATTAAAGTCGCTAGGAAAATATGATCTTACTAAAAACACATGCCTTATTTTGATTCTTCGATTACTGTAGTGGTGGCTGCACCATAATTGAGAGTCATTGCTGAAGAGCAAGCAACTGCCTAAACCTCAAAGACAAAATGACACACGAAGAGTCAAATAACTACTATACTTCTATTTTGCCCAACACATCAAAGATATATTTTTAAACTATTCCAAGAAAGATGACTTCGCTTTACATTATTATAAACAATTCAGATCGGTGCCAAACTGCTGAATGACCTCACCCTATGTAATCCATATGGCATGTGTGAATATCTTTGATTTGCCAAATTACTAGTAAGGTGATAAAACTTGAATACTATACCTGATTGGCATAATTTGAATGAAAATCCATAAGGACTCCTAGAGTTTCATCTCCTGTTACAGTGCCACTGCACCAATTTCAAAAGATAAAAAATAGCAAACTGTATTTAAAATGCTTATTCAAAAGCAAAGACTAAGAACCAAATGATCACAAATCCAAAACAAATTTTCCATTACAGGATAGCATGAGAGTAACCTATGTTCTCTCAGTATCTACATTGAGGCATGATACACTTTGTTAATTTTCCAGGGATATTCTCAATTCCATTACATCTTTAGTTATTCAATGCATAGTTTTTAACCAGTAAAATATAAGGAAAACTGCATTCCCATTTCTCTCTTTCTCTCTCCCTAGCTCTCTCTTACACACACACACACACACACACACACACACCCCACACACACACACCCCTCCGAAGGTATTTTTAGATTTAGTTGCTGTCCTCTGAATGTTATACTTAAAAATGTTTCCTTTACCTGCAGTAGTATGAGACTTGCTTTTAGGAAATAACTTTAAAAACTTCTGAAATAATTAAAAACAGGAGTTCTTAATTCAGTGAACTTACAAACAGTACCTTTTGATCTTCTGTCAATCAGAGGATGGAATATGAAAACAGGAAATAAATCAAATCATATGATAAATTTTTAAATCAGTGCACATCAGTGACTTTACTGTCACAGACAAAGATGTGTTAAATACAATGGATGAAATGTGGCAGCTTTATGTATTAGATGTTTTCAATAGGCATTAGTCGATTGGCAAAAGTCTACACTTTAGGTCAGGGCTTTTCAACCTGTTTTGTGGAGTAGCACTTGAGTGGCACTTGGCCCCTGGCCGATGGACAAAGAGGAGGATCAGCCAGTACCCAGAAGAGAAAACGAATGCTACACTTACAGGAAAAAGTCAATTTTAACAGAAAATAGCCCTTTCCACCAGAGGGGTCCCAAACAATTTTCTATTGCATATAAATGGGGAAACATATTGTACTCATTCTCCCTTAATAAAGCAAATACTTTCAGTAGTTTGCCTAAGAGTAAGATGAACAGAATTAAAAAAAAAAGCCAAAACATAACCCTGCTCCACACAAGAATGTGTCAGATGCCACAAAGTAATGGTGTCACAACATACAGTGTCAAGTGTCCCGTACTTTGGAGTTTCTGGCAAAATTGAAGACTCCAGAGACATCTTCCTGACAAAGAGGTGAGGTGCAGGGGCTACCCCCTACCTGTCAGTCAGACAGGGGGCCCAGAAATTCTGTCAGTCCCAAGTAGCAGGATTTGAATAAGGCCATTCTGAGCTTTGACACTTGCTTCCGGGATTTTTACTGAAACGAATCATGAAACCCAGCTGAATCAGAGCAAACAGTAACCCTACCAGCTATATTTAGGTGCTAGAATTGCCTTTGGTTGAAAAGCACAGATTTAGAAACTAGGAAAATGTGAGTTAATGCATTTGAAAGTCCAGACCAACTTTTTTAAGTGAGTTCATTGTTTTAAATAACCAACAGATAAAAACAGACATGTTACAAAAAGATAAAAAAAACCTGCTCCATCTCCCTCTTCTTCCTGTACTGCTAAATCCAGTCAGCAAATGCTCTATCTGACATTAGCATCTGGACTTTGGAAAATCTACTCGCTGATTGGTTACTTATCTCAGCATTAAAAGCAATTAGATCATAAGCTTTCTTGGTAGTGACAGAATCTATGTTTTGTGTAATGTCTATGTTACTGTTGGCCCTAAAAATGTCAAACTACATATTCATATCACTAATGCTAATTTCTTTGTCAAACCCTCTCACATTGCAGCTGCACAGAGCACAAGAAGTAACATTGTACTTGAATCAATATAGGTTGGCACACTTGACACATGTAAAAAATGTATTGTGTCATGCTGGGTTTGATTTTTTCATGTTTTGAAAAGCTTTTAGTTCAGATATATGGGATTATATACATCATAGAGGTACTGTAAATTGGAACCTAGTGGTAATTTTAACATGTTTATACCTGTGCCCCATGCAATCTTGGAGAGCTGAATGAACATCCCCTTCAAAATAGGAATATAATATTAAGCTCAAGATGCACTTCCAAAATATCTAGGAGGATAATTCCCTACATGCATACCAGTGTAAAACAGAAAAATGAAACTGCTCTCTTAACTTTACATGAACTCCTCAGTAAATTACAGTTCCTGACTGCACAGTTCCTTTCCCTAATTCATAATTGGTAGTCAGTTAGGGCCTTATAAAGGAACAGAAGCAATTAAAATACAGGCTTTGTCTAAACAAGAAAAAACTAGCACTCATTTTTTGGGGGGTAGGGAGGAGTGGGAAACGTACACTGCTTCTTTTTCAGTCAACCAGAAAGAAGATTGATAACTAGCCCTTTTTGTGATCATCATATAGATGACTGGGATTTTGCAAAGAAGACTCTTGCTTCCTGATTAGCTTGGCCGGAAAGCACAGTGCTCTGCACAAAGTAAGCGCTCAATAAATACGATTGAATGAATGAATGAATGAACTGCTGCCTAGATTGTAAACTCCTGGAGGACAGTGAACCAGGTGTCTTGCTTCTGCTGCAATCATATTTATTGAGCATTTACTATGTGCAGAGCACTGTACTAAGTGCTTAGGAGAGTACAACAGAGTTGGTAGACACATTTCCTGCAAACAAAGAGCTTACAGTCTAGAGGGGGAGAGAGGCATTACTATAAATATATACGTTACATATATAAATATGTATGTATATATCTATATACGTATATAAGTACTGTGAGGCTTAGGGAGGGGTGCAAATCCAAGTGCAAGGGTATTGCAGAAGGGAATGGGGGAAGAGGAATTGAAGGCTTAGTCAGGGAAGGCCTCTTGGAGGAGATGTGCTTTTAACATGGCTTTTAAGTTGGAATGAGTGATTGTCTGTCAGTGGAAAGAGCACGGGCTGTGGAGTCAGAGGTCAAGGGTTCAAATCTCAGCTCCACCAATTGTCAGCTGTGTGACTTTGGGCAAGTCACTTAACTTCTCTGTGCCTCAGTTACCTCATCTGTAAAATGGAAATTAAGACTGTGAGCCCCCAGTGGGACAACCTGATCACCTTGCAACCTCCCCAGCAGTTAGAACAGTGCTTTGCACATAGTAAGTGCTTAATAAATGCCATCATCATCATCATTATTATTATTATTATAAAAAGGGAGGGCACTCCAGACCAGAGGCAAGGGGTCGGTGGCAAGATAGATGAGATCATGATACAGTGAATAGGTTGGCATTAGAGGAATTGAGTGTGCAGGCAGGGTTGTAATAAGAAGTCAGGAGGTAAGGTAGGAGGATGGGGCAACGTGACTGAGTGCTTTAAAGCCAATGGTGAGGAGTTCCTGTTGGATGCGGAGGTGGATAGGCAAGAACTGGAGGTTCTTGAGGAGTGGAGAAACTTGGACCGAACAGTTTTGAAGGAAAATGTTCCAGGCAGTGGAGTGAAGTATGGACTGAAGTGGGGAAAGACAGGAGACAGGGAGGTCAGCAAGGAGGCTGATGCAGTAATCAAGATAGGGTAGGATGAGTGCTTGGATTAACGTGGCAGCAGTTAGGATGGAGAGGTATGGGCGGATTTTAGCAATGTTGTGAAGGTTGAATCGACAGGATTTGATGACACTGAATATGTGGTTTGAATGAAAGAGATGAGCTGAGGATAATACCATGGTTATGGGCTTGTGAGACAGGGAAAAGGGTGGTGCTGCCTACAGTGATGGAAAAATCAGGGACAGGATTTGGGTGGAAAGATGAGGAGTTCCGTTTTAGACATGTTAAGTTTGAGGTGATGGGAGGACATCCAAGTAGAGGTGTCCTGAAGGCAGGAGGAAATGTGAGACTGCAGAGACAAAGAGAGTTCAGGGCTGGCGCTGAAGACTTGACAATTATCGGCCTAGAGGTGGTATTTGAAGCCACTGTAGCAAATTAGCTCTCCAAGGGAGTGGGAAGGGTGCTCCACTCTCCCAATCACTTAGTACAGTGCTTCACACTCAATAGGCACTCAGAACTATGGACAATGATGATGGTGATGATGGCAAAGCTACTTCTGCCACAGTCATCACTCAATCAATCAGTGGTATTTACTGAGCACTTAAGGTGTCTAGAGTGTGGTACTGAGCACTTTGGAGAGTATAATATCATAGAATAGGTAGATGTGATCACTTAGTACAGTGCTCTGCACATAGTAAGCGCTCAATAAATACGATTGATTGATTGATGTGATCCCTGTCCTCAAAGAGGTTAGACCCCCCTTTGCTAATTCACTTATTTGATCCTCCATAATCTTCCACTTTCCTATAATGCCACCCCATGTGCCGCTTTAGCACTCATGTATATACGCTTACTCAGTTGTTATTTGCTCACTTGTATGTATCATTTTAATCAATTTCCACACTCTTACTTATTGCTCATTGGGCAGTTTGGGTCAGCTGAGACTTTGAGCCCTTAAATGTCAGTAACTGTGCCTTTCCCTTGTAGTACCATGCTCTGCACACAGTAGGTGCTCACCGAATGCTACTGGAACTGAGTCTGAAGACAGGCCACGTTTATGGGAGCTCCTCTATGCATGGACTCTAAGAGGGGCAAGGGTCCTGATTAGGGGTCCTCACCCATTACCTTTAAGGTACTCAATCATCTCTCCCCCTACTACCTTACTTCTCTGATTTCTTACTACAACCCAGCAGCCCACACACTTCACTCTTCTAATACCAGCCTACTCACTGTACCTCACGCTTGTCTGTTTCTATTTCTTCACCGATCCCTTGCCCACATCCTCTGTCAGCCTGTAACTCCCTTTCCCTTCATATCCAACTGGCCCCCATTCTCCCCACCTTCAAAACCCTCCTAAAATCATATCTCTTGCAAAAGGCCTTCCCAAACTAACCCCTTCATTCATTCATTCATTCAGTCAATCCGATCGTATTTATTGAGCACTTACTGTGTGCACAGCACTGTACTAAGTGCTTGGGAAAGCACAATACAACAATAAACAGACACATTCCCTGCCCATAACGAGCTTAAAGTCTAGAGGGCAGGGAGCTTACCGTCTAGAGGGGGAAATCCCTCGTTTCCCCTACTCCTTCTCCCCTCTGTGTCACCTATGCACTTGGATCTGTACCCTTTAAGCACTTGACATTCATCCAACCCTCAGCCCCAGAGCACTTAGGTACATATCCGAAATTTTGTTTACTGTCTGTCTCCCCGTCTAGACTGAAAGCTCCTTGTCGGCATGGAACAAATGTGTCTACCAACTCTATTCTAGCATATTCTCCCAAGCACTTAGTGCAGTGCTCTGTACACCGTAAGAGCTCAATGAATACCACAGATAGATTGACTGACTGATAATCAGGGTTCATTTCTGCTTGCCTTTAATGGACTCAGTCTTCGATAGGGTAGACATCCTTTCTGTCCAATAGGGGTCCCTCTCCATTCAGGCAGCTTAGAGAGGGGCCCTGGCAGTTGGTCCCAAACTGGACACCAGCCCAGTCTTACTGACCAATCCTGTCCCAAGCAAAAATGGGACTACCTCTTACCCAACTGAGTACTAACCCACCACCACATATGAGCTCTGGGCAGAACGTCGCCCACCACCTAGCGTGTTGGATGGAGGGGATTCAGACCCGATAAAACCTGATCTGCAGTCTGTTGAGGAATCAAAAATGATGACATCATAGTTCCCAGGGTCGATTCTGGAGAGGGACTAGTAGCTCATGGCCCACAAATAAATTCCCAAATGTATGTTTTGCTGTACGGTAAGGTCCCCACAGTTTGTTTGGTGCCAAGAATTTAACTTGCCCCTGGCAATCTTCAATCCAAAATGGATATTCCCAGCCAAAGATTACATATTTATATATTTTTTTTTCCTCTCTAAGCTGACCCAGCCAGTGAATGGACTAAGAGTTAACGGTTGGCTTTTTAAGTGGTGAATTGCCCAGAGCTGAATAACTTTCCCATTCCCATAACACCTAGACAACTAGACACTGTTTTGACTAAGACAAAATAAAAAATGAATCACGTATGCAAACATGTCCAAACCCAATGCCTGAACATAAAACTCTTATGAAGTCTTAAGCTTGACCTAGTGGAGATATTTTTACAGCCCTGAAGCTTGCAAAACCAAGTTCCAGGGACATGAGACCTCCCAAGAAAATGACCTACTTCCAATCCTGGAGCATTCAAATCTAGGGACTTGGCTGAAAGAGGATATCACAAAAGATGGCTAGGCAAGTCCTTTGGTGCTCTGACAATTACAATGATGAGTCTACCACAGTATACCCCACCTAATCCCTGATCTATGGACCACTTACAATGCAGAGGGGATGTGTGCTAGAGAATGGTATGAAGTATCTCCCCTTCAGATCTGCTGTTCATGTGAAAATGTGACCTTTGTTCCACGAAGAGAAGCATCGCATCCCTACAAGATTTCACATGGATTCATTTCTACTACCTCTGGCATTCAGCTGTACCCTGCAGTGTAGCTTTTGACTCCCTCAACTTCATCAACAGTACTATACCAAATTGATGAAGTTCAACTCTCTGTAGTGCATCTTGTGCAAAATGGGATATATTAAGGAATGATCACAAACAGCTCTTCTGGAATGAGATGTCGGAGTGAAAAGTTAACATTCTACATGTTCCCAGCCCCACTCCTTATTGTAAGATGACTTCCGTATGGTTGATTTTTCTATCATGATGGAAGAGGGGTAAAGAGAATTAAAAAGGAGAAGACATGGCAAAGACAAAAAGAAAGGTGGGTGAAGATCTAAATGACTAGGGAGCTCCACAGCTAACTTAGAATTTGTACTAGCCTAAAACACTATTAATCAGAGACAATACGCAGTATTACGCAGTCTGGTCTACAACAAAGGTGATTCGAGTTTGAAGAAACAGCATGAAGAAATATTTGGCCCAAAGTAAAAAGTATTCAAAAATATCATTCCAATTACAGAAAATTCTGAAATTCTCAATGATCACATAAGAAATATATTTCAGACTTATTTGTATGGATTTTCAACTTCGACCACATGGGTAGAGGAAATCTTGCTTTTTTACATATGTGTACAAAAACTGGCCAAAAGTCATAGAAATAAATACACAGTTCACAATAAAAAATCCTTTATCAATAACTTGCCAGAGTGAACATAATAAGTTATCTGAAACAATTACACTACTATTATAAAATCATCTAGGGATGAAGAGTGGTCTACTAGAGAAATGGCTTTTTACGATACTATAGAGAAATAAATTTGACATCCCTTCTCCAAGTCAAAATTTTGGTTAAGATAGTCATAAAAATTGTACTGATAATCCTAACTTTCAGAGTGAGGCCAGTGGCCAAATCAACAAGTTTGATCCACTTGTCATTCCTTGACAAAGACAGATCTATGATAAGAATAGCAGGGCTGCTATTTATAGTAACCGAGATGCTTTGGCATGATCATGAAGAGAAAATGGCACAGTGGGGTTTTTTAGTCTTTCACTTTTTTAAGAACCACATTCACATTAACACGATTTCTTCTAATAGTGACAGCCTTCAGCCTGGATTTGTTCTCTTTTAAGATTCAGATCTATACCTTCTTTGCATGGTATGAATAGTTGAGCTAATCACACACCCCCACTTTTTTTTGGTCTCCTTTGTCCAGGGTTGTAACACAGAAATTAAACAGTTACTATGTTCTCTCCAGAGGTATTTGTCTTCCAGTAGCAGGTGTGATTCGATTAGCTCTTGGTTTGGAGGAAGAAACAGTTCATGTTTGCACAGGGCTTCGAAATCCCTGGGCTGAAGGCCCTAAAGAAATACCAGGCATTATTTTCTTTTAATAAACCAGGCTTTATGAGAAATTAAATTAAAATTAAAGATAATAACATTTAATTATTTCATTTGGTATGCTTTTGTGCCTCTTACCTTTGAACTAGGACTAATTCAAGTTTCCTGTAAAGTAGATCAGACCTTTTTGTCTTTTCTTTTAATGGACCCCTGGAGGTGATGCTAAAATGTTCACATACTTTACAGAATACAGTTTACATGCTACTTGTTTAACCTATTCTAGCATTTGTGTTGTTCAATGAACACCTGAATTGCTGAATAAAACATCAGTACTAATAACGAAATCCCACAGTTTCAAATGAACTTTTTTAGGTACCGGTGGCTGGTCAAGATAAGCATTACTAGATGTCTAGAGTCAGTCAATTATGCTGACACAAATGAATTTTATATTTTCTTTTAAATTGCAAAAGATTATCATTTTACTCAGCAATGACCCTTATTAAATTGAAACAGTCCATCAGAATTAAATATGTTCTATATACTCAAAACGAACAGTGTATTATTTATCACTAATATTTAATGACAAAAAACTGATAACTTTCTCCGATTATACCACTGATTTCCTCTAGTCATGCATCATTGATTCTGTTCGTCATTAGCATTATCACAGTGCATAAACTCTGGCTTATGCAGCAAGTTTGATAACAGAGCCTGAAGTCTACATACACTATTTTAAAAATATATGCTGGTTTAAATATCTCTATGTATATCGGCATGTATATTTATACAGTAATCTTACAATATATGCCATAATTCCTTAAAACACAAGTAAAAACATTCTAATATTATAGAAAAAACTCCTTCTTCATTCCAAGGATTCAAACATAACTATAAAGCACTTGACAGAACCTCATTGCATTATCTATCCACTTAAGTCTGTTCTAGCAACTACCCTGCTCTGAAAAAGTTAAGTTACCAGCAGAGGCTTTCCATGAAGAAGAGGAAACAATTAACATACTATAATAGTATCATTACATGATTTTTTGCATCATCATAGAGGAATTTAAATCTAAAGAAAATTTTAGATATTTTAATTTTCCAAAACAATGCCCCAAAGAACCCTACAATATTCCAAAATTATTTATCTGAAATTGAAATGGAGCTAAATTCAGTTTCTTCCTCAGTGTGGTCTAGAAAAAAAGATGAAAGCTAAACAGTTCACCCTCACAAGTTCTCAGAATACATACTCTTAAAAAAATAGTGGGCTGTAGTCTCTCAAAGCTGATTCCCCTGTTCATGCAGAGGTTCCATCGATGTGTTGAGTTGTACAGTGGACAAAGGAGGATATCCTTGGGCAGAGGAAAGAGCCCTTTATGTCCGAATGAAGTCCCATTCAATATTGGGCTGCTTTACTGTAAGGCTGGTCCTCAAACCATAATTGGCTACTGTTGGTTTTTAGTTTTAAATGTCCCTCTGTGCTTTTGCACTTGTTCTGAGATTCAAAAACTACACAACTAATATTTCCAGAATAAGTAGACAATGTCCCTAGGATTCCATTCCCTGAATTCTAAACTTGCAGATTAAGGACTGCAACATTTCATTTCATTTAACATATCATGCATCTTTTTTTAAAAAAAACTGCAGCACACTATCCAGAAATCCATATTTAGTGTTCTAAGGAATATGCCTCCAACAACATTTAAGAAACTCTCCCAACTAATGTACCTTTTAACTCAGGGATACCTATTTAAATGTCCTGTTTGGGAAAAGGCCTACCTGCTTCATACCCAAAACAAAAAGTCTCTTTTTTGTATTCACTGGTCCTTTATTGGGGGGTTGGCGGTGGGGATGGGGTGGGGGGAATAAAACACAACTCTCAAACTCATATTATGTCATTTTTTACATAAAGTATTTTGCAAAAAGGAGAATTTTTGCTTCTATGATTTTTTTTTGCCACACTCACTATTCAGGGTATCCTGAAAAAGAAAAATAGTGGGCTGATATGAGAGTCTAGCAAAGAAAAGATAACCTGCTTCAACAGGTACAAGAATTTGTTGAAGCTTACTCAAGTTAATGCTCATAGTTTACTGTCAACAAGTATCATATTGCAATAAAAACCTTTATTTGGAAAACAAGATGAACACATTAGGCAGTTGAACCTTTCTTAAACCCAGACCATCCATAAGTTCTGCAACAACATGTTTGACCAAGGCCATCAAAGAAAACCCTATGACTAGAAAATTTCCTATTAGAATATCATTTTATCAAAAAATGTTTATTGCTGCATGCCGACGATGGTATCATCTTCAGATGTCTCATTTCACATGACTTAGCCAGTTGGTAAACCTTTTTAACAGAAAAACAAGTGGTAAACTTTCTGTCATAAAGTTTTAATAATAAATCACTAAAAAGGTCTGTCGCTGCTTCCCTCACAAAATATCAGTTAATTACTTAACCCTTCTTAATGAAATGATTAACATCCTTTCAACAAACACAGGAGTAATGATTTAACATTATACTGTAGATTTCATTAACCAGTGACATTAATACTACTTTACCTTTTCCACTGAATCCCTTGCTTTTTCAATCAGTCTAGTTTTTCATTTGTAGAGAAAAACTTCCATTTGGTGTGGTAAGAAAAGCACTCTAACATCCTGTCAGGAGAACTCTTATTTTTTAAGACTTCTGCCACACTTTAAGCACACACAAAGTGCTAGAGTCCTGGTCACATATAAAGTGCAGAAGTGTCTCATCCTAAAGTATGAGCAAATAAGTCTGTATTATAATAATGTTTTTGATAATGCCATATCAGTTGCAAACCTTGTAAAATAAAAGCAACTCGCAATTTATCTGTCTCCAATACCCCAAGTTAAAATGGAGGTTCAATTTGGGAAAAAAAAAAGTGAGGTTATTTTGGACAAAGACATTGCTACTGGATAGGTTCAAGAGGAATGTAACATTCCTATTGCAGAGCAAAAGTATGCTTTTACAATTTTTATTTAAATATCTCTTTTGATCCTCATAGTTAGATCTTTAGCTGAAGCTCTGAATATTTTAACAATCCTCCTAGCATTTCATCTTCCTTTCTCACATAATCTTTAAAGAAGCATTCATCTTACTACTGTGCTTTCTCTACTAACATACCTTAAAAACACTTTGGCATCATGGACCGTGCTTTCTAAATCAATAATGCTGTATGTCCAGCCACATAAAATTACAGACAATTTCCCAAGATACCATGGGAAATCTAATTCGGTTTACGTACCTTTGTCTAATATTTTTAGTCTACCAACTAATGAATAAATCGATGTGATCAAGAGTTACACTGGGATATTTGAGGAAAAGAGCGCAGAGACGCCTAGAAAGTTTTTGGACTTAAGGTTAACTACCAACATGACAACGCTGATTGCTGGGAAGATTGGCACTGCTCTTAATTATCCCTCCATCTTACTGAATGGTGACATTTTGTTCTATGGTCTCCAGTGGATATAAAATATCTAGCATAAAGAAGCATCATGGCCTAGTGGAAAGAATCTGGGCCTGGGAGTCAGAAGACCTGGGCTCAAATCCGGGCTCTGCCACTTGCCTGCTGTGAGACCTTGGGCAAGTCACTTAACTTCTCTGTGCCTGTTTCTTTATCTATAAAATCGGGGTTCCATACCTGTTCTCCCTTCCTCTTGGACTTTGAGCCTGTATGGGACAGGGACTGGGTCCAACCTGATTATCTAGGATCTACCCTAGCATTTACTACAGTGCTTGGCACATAGTTAATGCTTAACAAATATTATTATTATTGCTGTTATTATTGATGAGCAGCAGCATGGCTTAGTGGATAGAGCACGGGCCTGGGAGTCAGAAGGTCATGGGTTCTAATCCTGGCTCCACCATTTATCTGCTGTGTGACCTTGGGCAAGTCATTTCACTTCTCTGGGCCTCAGTTTCCTCATCTGGAAAATGGGGATTGAGATTGTGAGCCCTGTATGGGACAGGGACTGTGTCCAACCCAGTTTACTTGTATCCACCCAGCGCTTAGTACAGTACCTGGCACATAGCAAGCACTTAACAAAAGCCATAATCATTATTATTATTATTGACTTCCCTCACTTCCTTCACTCTGGACAGAGAGCTCTTATTTTTCTCTCAACCTCAATATACATACCAAGGAGTGACTTGGAATATTACCCAATAAATATGAGAATTAGAAGGCCCTCAATCACTAAGATCATATGATAATAGTAATGATGATGGTATTCATTAAGTGCTTACTCTGTGCCACCCTGATACTGTGCTAAGGCCTGGGGTTGACACAAGATAATCACATCGGATCTAGTCCCTATCACATACAGGGCTCGCAATTCAAGAGGGAAGGAGAGCAAATGCCTTAACCCCATTTTACAGAAGCCCAGAGAGGTTAAGTGACTCACCCAAGGTCACACAGCAGGCCAATGACATTGCACGGAATAGAACCCGCATCTCCTAGCTTCCAACCACACGGGGAAGCAGAATGGCTTAGTGGATAGAGCACGGGCCTGGGAATCAGAAGATCATGGGTTCTAATGCTGCCACTTGTCTGCTGTGTGGCCTCGGGCAAGTCACTTCACTTCTCTGGGCCTCAGTTATCTCATCTGTAAAATGGGGATGGGGACTGTGAGCCCCACGTGGGACAGGGACTGCGTCCAACCCAATTTGCTTGTATCCACCCCAGTGCTAAGTACAGTGCCTGGCACACAGTAAACACAGCATGGCTCAGTGGAAAGAGCACGGGCTTTGGAGTAAGAGATCATGGGTACAAATCTCGGCTCTGCCAGTCATCAGCTATGTGACTTTGGGCAAGTCACTTAACTTCTCTGTGCCTCAGTTACCTCATCTATAAAATGGGGATTAAGACTGTGAGCCCCCCATGGGACAACCTGATCACCTTGTAACCTCCCCAGTGTTTAGAACAGTGCTTTGTACATATTAAGCGCTTAATAAATGCCATCATTATTATTAAACACTTAACAAGTGCCATAATTATTATTCTTATCAATATGCTCTTCCACTAGACCACACTGTCTAGTTCATTTGGAATTATGTATTCACATGTGTAGTTCACTTGGAACTACATATGTTCCCCAGTATGTAATCTTATCCCTCCTGCAATTTAGCAGCAGCCATTATCAAAGCCCGCTGTCTCTATGAAGGAAGAAGCCTGCTCCTGTGAGATGACTTCATCAATTCAGTGAATACTCCCTCACTAGAGCCTGAGAAACTACATTTCCCAAGGGACTCACCCCAAAGGGATGCAAGGGTTGCCCTCTGAGTCCCAAGAAGAGCACCATCACCCTCCACTGCCTCCTCCTCCTCATCATAATAATGAGGCCTTCCTTCACTGACCTTTAGAGAGCACTTCTAAAATGGTACTCCTAGTTCACAGAAAATGAACCAGCAGACATGGAAATTAATATCAGAGCTGAGGAAAAAACTTCAAGAATCCTGTTTATGAATTTAAATGCTCCAACGCACTCTATCACTTACAATCGCGTTGCTCAAATATCTCTCTCGATGAAATGGCAATAATGGGCAAACCACGGACATTCACAAATATAAAACAACGCCAAGTTACTTTGTGAAATATGGAGAAAGCAGTTGAGTGTTTTCAATCACACTGTATTCAAGCCCAGAAAATGAAGGTGATTTGGGGTCAAGACATAAAAGTTGCAAGGGTTTTACAACCAACCCTTTCAAACGGTGAAACAAATGATACAAAGGTTCCGCTGAATAAGATAGCTATTTTAGCAGTTTGTTTGAATTAGCGGCAGTGTAAGTCTGAGAAGGAAATAAGCACTTACATAAAACACAGCATTGAATTATACTGTATACAAGAGAACAAGTAACAGTAAACAAAACACTCGAGTACAGTTTTGTATTTATTGATATTGCTTTTTGAGGCGATTCATATTAAAAGAATGATTTGTAAAGACACTGTAATTAGCTTTTAGAAAAGACTGCCAACATTCCAGACATATGTAAATATATAGTGATATGGGTTCCATTTCAGTAGATCTGTCAAGATATTTACAGCACTTGACAGTACTTCTATCTTTAATTAAATTTTTGCACAAATACTTTAATGTAATTGAAATAGATTATTAGTTGTCAGAACATAATATAAATTGTGTTTATGATTGAGTTAGGGTAAGTACTCACATTTGAGGAAACTCATTTAACCCCTTGACTGAGTAGCATTAAGTGTTGAGATGAGACTTCTAAGAGCTTCCACACTGCCCTTTGCTCTCTCCCAATAATCTTAAATTACTACACTTTAATTGCAATTTCAAGGCACTAAATCGAGACTTTAAAAAAAAACAGTGCAGGAAGGGTTAAAGGAAAAAAAAATGATTTACACCTAAGGAGGTATTAGGTCTCCTCTATTTCTGTGCTCTTTTGCTCAGGTTTCCTCTCTTGATAGTATTATGTTGATTTACAGTGCTGGGTTTTGTAAATAACCATCCGCATTGTTCTGGGAGTTCCAAACAAACACCTGCTGTGACCAGTGCAGTGCATATATTAAAAACAGGTGTCGGGGGAATGTGCAAAGAAAAACAAGCCCTTGCAAAGACATCTACAAGCTAATTGAGCCATTATGCTTTATGACCACGAAACAACAACGTGAGAAAAAAATCGTGATATAAAACATTCAAAACTTTCTCCGCCAGAGCAGTCGGATAACTGCAAAATATTCTTCAACAGATGCTCTGCTTTAGCAAAAAGCACCCATACACTTAACAAAAAGACTTACGAAAACCAAGAGCACTGTACAATTGTTTTCCCATTACTCTATCGTTTACTCCATTTTCTTTCTCCATTTAGATCATTACCACTGAAGGAACAGAAACTCCGGGCCTTAAAACTCTCCAGCATTTACTGAAATCAGGGAGGCTATGATCAGTCCAATAAATCTTTTACACTGACTGCAAGACACAGATCTATTTTATTTTTGTCTGCCACAGGCATCTTCCAACAAACAAGGGCAATTCATTTCATGTGAAAACAAGTACCACATTCTATTAAAAGTAATGTGAAAGATGCCCATGAATTTGGCATGAGCTTTCCAATGTCTTTTCACTGTAACGCATTCCATACAACTACATATTTCTGTCTTCTATAGTATCTTTAAGCTTATATTTGGAGTGGAATAGGAAATGTGCTTCCTTGCATTGCTGGACTATTACAGTATTTTGGTACACTGGCCAGAGAGCACTACACTGATTAGTCATCAGTAGGATGAGTTACAGACTGAATATGAGCCACATTTTCAAACATTCACTCTTGCATTTCTTTGTTTGAATCACAGCTTTACTATGACTTCAACTTGTTCTGTTAACTGCCTGTGATTCTTAAAGAGTAGCTTTCCTCCCACCCCCCCACCCCCCGGCCCAAAAATAAAGAAATAAATGATGACCCAAGTATAACAAAGTTGATGCAGCAGCCTATAAATGCAAATAGAGTACTGCAAATCCTTGTTATTCTGATCAGATAAATCCTAAGAGAAACGGTCTCCAAAATGTGATTTATGCATATTATATGCAGATTATGCATAAAATGCATGTCACTTAACTGACAAAATAGAAGTTTCTTCACCTAACCCTGAAAATGAAATCACTTCACCTGAATAAGGAAACTAAAAGAAGACCTAAGCATGGACTATTCAAAATCCCTTGCCACCTGTGCAGAGCTAAACTAGGCTTCTGAAACCATTTCTCGGCCACAGAAGAACATCTCAAGATTATGCCTTGAAGTTGCAATTAAGTTGCAGTAATTTAAGATTATCGCAATAGCAAAGGGCAGGACAAGCTCTTTAGGCAACTCCTGTCACCTCTTAATGCCATTCAGTCTCAGGGTTCAATGAGCTTCTTTAATGTACTTTTAAGTAACAATCACAAACAAAATTTAAATTATTTTCTGACAGCCTGTGATCTACTTGAATTTTATTAAAGCTGTCCAAAACTGTGTTTAAAAAGCATGCATCGTATATGGAAAATATTTTGATATGCCTCCTGAAGTACACTAGATACCACAACATATATATTTGGTATACACACACGCATTCTTGTGGTGTGTAACCTTTCTTGAATGAGTTGCAACATTTTTCTCAAGTCAAATTGGAAACCAAAATAGCCTCAAACAATGAGAATGGCAGTGGAAAGATGACTGGATTCAGCAAAAGTTTGCTATTTGCTGGGAGCATCATTCACTGTTTTGTTGTTGTTACCAGAATATACATTGTTGCATAGATGCATATATGCTTATGAAATGTTCCAGTTCTGCTGCTAGATCAAATATGACTTCTATAAAAACAGTTCTGTGAAGTACATTTCTTTTATCAAGAGAGGCAGTGGAAAACCAGGCCAGAATCCACGATTAATTAAAGGATAACTATTGCTATTGTTGGTGCAACTGATTAAACTAGAAAATGTTTATAGCTTTTAAAATAGTACATATTATACAAAATGGCTTAATGGCATGCATGTATACAATACCTACTTTAATTATATAATAAAGGGATATGCAATAAAAAGCTCAGTCTTCACAAAAGGTTGAGTATGATGATTATGAAATTCTTGCTTATAATGAAGCCTAAATGCTGCTCACTGTGTGATCAGTTTTGCTGATTAAAAATATAATACTTAAATGACAACTTTTTTAGTTTCTGGTGGATATTTACTTGGCCCAATTCCTATTTAGTACGGTATATTTTACTTAATTTGGAATGGTCATTGAAAATTTACTTTACCACAGTTCACAGCAAGAGCAGGTGAGAAATAAAACAGAACTCGAGCCAAGGTTTAAATACAAGCTCAAAATATTACACAAAAAAGTCTCTAGCAATATGGCCAGCCCAATTTTTCATAGTTAATTTGCAAAGTCAATGAATCTTTCACCATATTTTGATAAGCCCATGAAAACAAAATGCTATACTAATTACTGTTGGTACTTCTTTTAAAAATATAAACGAGTTCATTTTTCTTGGACCACAAAGACAAGTTGCATGGAACTTATAGAAGTTAAAAATGATCATGCCATGATGACTGTCCTGTTGAAAAATGGGTGCTGTGTAATTTGAACATTTTACCTTGACTTTCTAAATGCCAAAAGTTAACAACACAAACCGCTTCACCACAAAACTGCTCTGGTCCATATCGGGAACTGGACCTCCAAATACACTTTTCTGACACCACGATTTTTATAGACTGCAAATGGAATGCTTTAAAAAAAAAAACCTCTTGTTTGGGAGTCTATGTTTGATGAATGTCAGAATTCTACTTTGAAGTTCTGGGTAGCATAACTAAACTCTAACTACATGACCATTTCATATTCTTTGCTATAGTTAAGTATAGAGTTCAAATGGCTAAGAATTGCATGCCACTTTTTAAATTCACTTGCTTGGCAATTCATAAATCTTTAAGGTATAAAATACTGACTAAAGAGATAGATATTTTCTCAAAGTTAACCTCTGGTTGCACAACAAAGATCAGCATTCGCAATGGTCCATTTCTGCATAAGTGAACATATAGTTTTGCTGCCTGATCGAATAGTCCAGAGCTTTCAGTGAGGCAGCTCCTGACAACAGCCCAGCAGCAGCTTTGTTTGATCTCCACTGCCTTCCTTAATCTGGGTTGTCAAGGTTCACTTGTTGGAGGCTGTTTACTTTTCCAGAAAAAAAAGTGATCTTTTTTCTTTCTTTCATACAATGACTAATCCAAAGACTAAGGAAAAAGAATGCTGCCAATGCAAGATGTTAAAGCTACAATACCTTTTTTTTTTTTGCAAGGACAGTTTAGCTGACACTTCGACACCTTTTGAATGGTAACTAGTTGAGAGGTTCCCTGTTTTTTTTTTCTTTTAGCGGTATAATTATGAAATAGTTCCAATAAAAAGATTTTAAAAGAAGATTTATTTTACAAATGTTTGGAACTAAAACTTGATTTTCTCTTCTGGATTTAAAAAAGATGCACAGTTCCATTTTGAGAGCCACAACTTCTGAGGAACTAAACACATACCATGTAACATTTCTCTCACTTCTACTGAAAACAGCAAGAGCTCTTTTTTCTTGATCTTACACACTGCGTTTCGATAAAGTATTCCCGTTTCTTTTCAAATACTGATTAATACGATGCCAAAAAAAATCATCTCCAAAGGGCCAAAAGTGAATTTCTTGAAAGGTACACTGTAGGAAGCTATCAATTCTATCTTACTCACTAAAATAATTCTTTAGATAGGACTGATTATTAATTCAGGTGCACAGGAACAGCTAAATTTCTGTGTGTGGTTTGAAGGTGTCAAATCCTTGCATAGTTATTATTTACCTTGTATATTCAAGTACACTTACTCAAAAAGAAAAAGCAAGCAATGAAGACCCAACCTAGGACATCTGCGACAACATTTGTGACATTTTGTGATCAACTATAATTCTGCAAAAATAGAACTGAGAAGCACAGAAATAATCAAATGAGATAATTTTTATCAGCTTCTTTGTGAACACAATATAGGCTCTAATATGGAGGCTTTGGGGAGAAGTGGAGATTTGAGTTTCATTTTTGTAGGAACAAAAGAAAAATAAATTAGGACTAACACGTAGGATGAGCACAGACTAAATCAATACACTTTGAAATCAGCCCAGCATTGGTATTTGAACACAGTGACTTGGAAATAATTAATAGTTATAAGGGGGTAAAGGATGAGAGGGAGAGAGAAGATGTCACCAGATTTTATAGCAGCACTTACACTATGAGCTAAACTTTGAACCCAGATTTTCTTCTTGAAAATCGCAAATTTCCTTTATAACACCTTTCCATTGCAAGGATGGACATATTACCTGTCTCGATGCTCTTTATTCCTAAATTGGGACTTGAAATTCTAGAGGTTTGCCAGAAAATGCCCACAGTTCATCTTCCTTGCTCACTTCATTTTATTTTATCTTATCCCCTCCCCCCTCCCATTTTCCTTGGGTCCCACAGTGCTACCAAGGCATGCCCGGCTTCATCCGCGTCTCTTCTACTTACCGAGAACAGAGGGAAGCTCTTAGAGGGCCCGCTTTAAGGCTCTCGGAGCGGCAGCACCATATCCTCAACAGGAACCGCTGCTGCTGTTGCTGCTGCTGCTGCTAACCCTGTTTCCTCCTGCAGGCAAACTTTCGGCTCTACGGTCGACAAGAAACCAGGGCTTCTTTCAACAAGTCTTCAGAATGCTGGTTTGGTGATTTTTTTTTGGGGGGGGGGGAGGGAGGTAAAGAAGGCGGGGGAGATTGTGTTTGTATGTGTGTGAGAGAGAGATTGAGAGAGAAGAAAGAATGTGAGAAAGAAAATGAGAAGGAAAAAAGAGAGGGAAAGATGTCTATGCTTTCTCAATTGTAAGAAGTGCGACCGGGAAATCAACGCACCAACGAAGTAACTCAATCTAGGAAAGTCTCCCTTCCCTGGGAGCTGTTCTCGTAAAGTTGAAACAACCCAAAAGAAAAAGGAAAAAAAAAGAAGGAAGGAAAGGGAGAACAGTCACAGTCTTAAGATTTGAAATTTCACTGTTTATTCAACCCTATTTTCGGGGAGGGGGGAGTACGGGTGGAAGGGAAGTTTGAGGTGGGGGAGCGAGAGATTAGAAAGCAAACACTGAAAGATGCGATGCAACCCTCGACTTTACTGCTCTGGGTTTCTCTCTTGGGCGACTGTGGATCCAGACTAGCAAGGTGACTTGGTGTGGAAACCACAACAGGTGGGGAGGGGGATCTGGGCTGTTCAGCAGATACAAAAATCAAAGTTTCCGCTCTTTACTGGCGAGAACACGGGAGGTGGGGTGGAGGAGAGGGAGGAAATATGTATGTGTGTGAGTGTGCGAGGAGGGGAGGGGAAAGGGGGGGGCGCTGATAGAGGGTGGAGGAAGGGGGCGTAAGGGAGTGTGGGGGGTGTCTGATTAGTGGTCCCGACTGCAACTTCTCCAGCGGTGCAGTTTTAACTCGCGCCCCTAACGTGTCAAGCGCAGTTTTTCGTGCCCTATACGAGACAAGTGCGAAGAGCTAGAGAGATCCATCACCTCCGCTAATACAGTCTTAAGGAATTACGGAATTTAGGTGGCGACGTATGTGCATCCCATAAGGAAGATCAATCACATCAAAAAAAAATCCCCCCCCCCCCGATTGGGAAAAAAAATCGCGGCAGCAGCACCGTCAATTCGCCTCTCACATGGCGCGACTGCAAACTCTTAGAAGGCTGTCTGGGATAGACGCAGCAAAGTGGCGGCCTTTCGGGGTTCTTCGCCGGGGCTTGTTTGTCTTTACGTGTTGATTGCTTTTAACTGAAGTCGGTGTATTTTTGCGTGTGTGTGTGTGTGTGTGTGTGTGTACGCGCCCCGCCTGAGTGCGGAGCAGGGTGTGGGGGACAGTGGGACGTGCCCCCTGGGTACCTTTGGGTGCAAGCGTTTAGGGTCCCGGCGTGCTAATCAGGGGGAGAGAGAGAGAGAGCGAGCGAGAGAGAGTGTGTGTGTGTGTGTGTGTGTGTGTACACGTACGAGTTGAAGTCGTTCCGTGAGAGTCCGTGAGTGTGTCTTTGTGTGTGTGCTTGTATGTGTGCGCCCCACGGCCTGTTTCTTAGATCGTTAAAGTGGGGTGGGGTGGGGCGGCCGCAAACAAGGGAAAAAAGTTTTTTTAAAAAAAGTCAAAACTTTACGGTGGCCAGAGCAGCTCGCTCCCCTCCCGCCCGCTCCGTCCTTATCATTCTAAGGAGAGCGGCGTTTCCCTATTAAACCCTAAAACAGAGATCTTCCTGGTGTGGCCCCCTGCCACAAACACTCCCCCCCCCCCCACACACACACCGCCTGCATTCCTTTTAACTAAAAGAGTGTCGACTTCAACTCCGAGAACCTAAAGTTACATTACGCTGTTTTTATTTATTTATTTTAGAAAGCCATAGTGTCAATCGCCAAGAGACAGATAAAGGAGTGGGGAGTGGGAGAATGAGAGGAAATCCCGAGGTGAAGGCGCCTCGCCTCGATGCATGTGATTTGACTTATGCAAATATATTTATGGATGCGGGAGCACCACAAACAGCGATCCCTTCCCCGCCCTCCCCCCCCGACTCCCCCGTCACCCGCACCGAAGAAACAGAGACCGAGGGAGAAGCAAGGGGAAGAGGGAAATGCACGTGGAGTCTGAACGTGAAAAGTAGTTTTTTTTAAAAAAAAGTAGAGAAAACAAGCAGGAGGCGGCTGAAAAGTGGAGCAGAAATGGAAAAAAACAAACTCACCCGCTGCAAATGGTCTCTCGGTGCAAACTAAGGTGTTTTCTGTCCTTTTCACACATACACATTCACGCTCACATATATATACACACTCATGCGAGGTCTTGTGTAGCAAGTACAGCATGCAACAGCCACACAATAAATAACAATAGATTCCTCCGCTCGGGACTAGCTTCCAGGAGAGAATCCAGCTCTAGCTCCAGCAGCAGCAGGGAGGAGATGGGGAAGGTGGCCCCCTCTTCTCCCTCCTTCCTCGCCCACCTCTCTCGTTCTATCTTCGACTCGGCTCTAAAGCTTCCCGGCCACTTTCGAGTTTGCAACACACACACACACACACACACACTCGCACAAAAAGGAAAACAAATCGCGGATGGAGATGTTGTTATTTTTTGCTGTTGTGAGTCTCTGACGTCACATCCACCTGCTGGGTAAACAAGGCTCAGTGCAAAAAAAAAATCGCAATTGCAAAACCGAGGAGGGAAGGAGAAAGACAGGGAGAGACAGAGAGAGACAGAGAGGGAGAGAGACAGAAAGAGAAGGAGTGAGAGGGTGAGAGAGAAAGAGGACTGAGAGAGAGAGGCAAAAGGAGAAGGAGAGAGAAAAAAAGGGAAAGGGGGTGGGGGGAGAGGAACAGAGCAGGCGAAAAGACGGCGGGACGGACAAGGAGGAGGAGAGGGGGGCAGAGTCCAGCAGCCCAGGGAGAGAGCTAGGAAGAAGGGAAAGAAAGATCGTGCAGACAAGGGGAATTAGATGAAGGGAGCAGAACCAGGAAGACTTGGAGAAGGGAAACAGCACGCAAAAGAAGGAAGGAGAAAATGCAGGGAAAAAGAGAAAGATGTTCCACGACCAGAAGGAATGAGGAAAAAAGGGAGAATAGAGGTTAAAGGGTTAAAAAAAATGGGTAAGAGGTAGGGTGGGGAAGATTGGTTTATTATTTGCTTCTTCCTTGAATAAAAACAAAGAAGTTAGGCGGTGTTAACCTGGAAAGAGGAGCAGTTAAAAGTGAAAGTGTTTTACAACCAGTGACAGTTGGACAGGAGGCTTTTTTCTTCTCTCTCTTTTCCTCCCTTTTTTAAAGTCTCTCCTCTTTCTTTCTGCACTTCGTCCAATGAAAGGAGGCAAGTTCGGGAGGTGAAAGTTCAGCAGAAGGACAAATCCATGTTTGCAAAGAAGTGGAAACGTATATAGAGCCCTCCTCGTATCCGACACATAAGGAACTCTGGTAGACTACCTCTCATTCCCATTATTTAGGATTATTCCAGAAACGTGCAGTTAGGTCCAGTTAGTAGAAAGTGTCTATATTCACGAGTTGCCATTTGTTTTTGTTATTGCGTTCCTCTCAGGAAACTGCCTAAGGGCTCGAATGTCAATTAGTTGTTTAACACAAATTACCTGGTCTAGTAGATATCAATCATATTCACTGAGTTTTATATTTTTCATTCCGTTCTCAGGATAGGTGAGATGCGCTGGAATTACTGAAGCTAAATGAGGTTTGAAAGATAAGAAGGACCAAGGGAAAGGATTAAGTGGGATGCTGAAGGAAATACTCTTAAACTTGTTTTCAAGTCTTTCCAACTACAAAGAGGGGGAAATAGAATTTCTAGAATTATAGAGGGTCCACGTACCTCCGAAATTCCGCTTTAGGAGTCGGGCTGGCTATGACAAACACTTTTAGGTTGGACTTTACTCACACTTTCTTCTCATTCCCACTCAAAATAGCTTTTTGATAATGACATTTTGTTGGCTATAGAGTGGTCTAGGCCATTTAAAAATCTGTATATTAGAAGCAGCCGTTGTTCATGCTTACCAATTTGTACCATACTATATACACAGTTTCAGTAGGGGATTTTTTTTGCCCTTCAGACTTTAGTTATTGATAATAAACATCTTCAAAATGATTTTTTTCAAAACAATTGTTATATCTCCTATCGTATCTGTGTTCCCTTGACTTTTTTCTAGTAACATTTCAATTGCGATTGATCCTCTCACTATAGTTCTGCATCCTCCTACAAGTCACCTGTTGCCCATACATGCCCTATTTAAGATAAAATCCTGAAGCCTTTGGAGAAAAAACTTTGCCCTTTCAGATATTGTTAAACACAAAGCCCCCTCGCAATATAATTTAAATAATGGGGAAGGGCTACTGTATTTAAAAAGAAGCACTAATGAATTTTGCCTGAAAAAAAAAGATCGTTTTAGAGAACACTGTAGAAATTCTCTGTTCATATTGTGCCGAGAATTCATAAATGGATGCATGTTGTGTGAGATTATGCCATATTTTATTAGACGTCAATTAGGACATTTAGCAAGAATCTAGAAACATAAAGATAGAGTTTTAGATTTCTGTCTGGATGGCCTAGCTTTTACAAATTGCAATTTTACACAGCAGTTAGCTGAATTGGATTACCTGTCCTACCTAGCCCCCCCAAAAAATAGAAAAAACGTCATGAGCAGGGGTAGAATATAGGTAACTTTCCAGCTTGCTGTGTCAGAAGTCCTTGGAGCTAAATATCTAAGGGCATATTTTTCTGGAAATATCTTATCAATCATTTCCATCTCCATTACCTGTTCTAAACATGGTCCTCATGTGGAACTCTCATTTGACATCACTAGAAATTCCATAGTCAGAATGCACTATGAACTAGAAAAAATGAAGAGCAGATTTCAGAAGAAAAACTTGCCCTTCAATTCTCAAGGGTTTGAGCCAGATACTGTGCATTTACAGTATGAGATGGGTTGCAGCATCATATCAGGGGAAAACAAATTCATAAAGGCAAATATAATAATATCTGTTCGGCAACATTGATACTCCGATTTTATTTTTCAAATTGAGTACTCAGTTTTATTTTTTTCTTGAAACTAATAAGACTCATGAATGCCAGACAGCTTTTTGCATTTGTAGCTGCCTTTATGTGTGTTAGCTCGCATCTAATTTGCCACAACTTTTACGGACAAAAGGAAATTCTAATTTTAAATGCTGTGATACCCTGTATGCGATTTTGTACATGGAACTGTCTAGTCCTTTGCATTATTAAAGAAGAACGTGTCCATTTGGTTTACATTAGTAGGGACCTTAACTGCAGCCTAACATATTGTTCATTTTCAACACTGTCACGTTGAATTCATATGGAGCACATTTTAATTTCTTGATCAGTAATCAAGTGGAAGTTTCTTTTTGGCAAATTAAAGCAGGAAGGATTCTGAAGAGAGGGCATGGGAGAAGGACGCCACCTTTTGGTAGAAAAATAAATAGAAGTCTTTTTTTTTAAAAAAAAAAGGTGCTTCTAATGCACAATCTCACTTTTAAATTTCACTCATTTAGGTCTAATTGGGTCTAATTCACGGTTACAAATTATTTCTTCACGAAATAATTTCAAATAAATATTTTCCAGAATTGTTAGGTGGACCCCCAAAGAATTCCTTATAGAACTTAAATTAGGTAATGCCACTTAGTACACAGGTTAAAGTGAGTCAACAACTATGTTTTTTTTTCTTTTACCGAATTTCCCTGAAACATAATAGTTGTGGTGAATGTCTCTGTAAATTTTCATTTGTTTGTTGAAGAGACGCTAAAATAAACATTTTCAAAATGAAACATGAAGATGCTATAAAAAACAATACCTTTACAATACTTTAGAACCTCCAAGCATATATATATAATATATATATATTTCATATATGTAATATACACACAGAAACTCAGTCTCAGTGCCATATATATGTTCAAAGCAAGATTAGGAAATGTTATTGTTTTCTCGTTTTTAAGTCTCTTGCCAACTTAAGCCTCTAAATGATCTATGTAAACCATGATTAATTCTTTTGACATTAATAGCTGGGTGCTCCAGCTAGGCTCCCCCAATGAGGCTACTAATTGCACTCCGATTGTTTACCTTTGTATTGTTTTATGGAGAGAGAGAGAGAGAGAGAGAGAGAGAGGAGAGAGGAGAGAGAGAGAGAAAAAGCTGGTGTTCCCCACCAGCCCAGAAACAAATGCCAGACAAGTTTGGGGGAAGGTTGTACACATGCTATGACTACTGCTTGTTAGCAAAATTTTTTGTTGCTTTTTGTTTTTTATGGAGGTGGTGACGCCTCCATAATTATAGGTGTTGCTGTTTTAAACCCAGAATGTTTTCCAAACCACTGCAGTGCCACACCTCCAATATCCCATGAGCCATTCCTGTTGGATTCTTTTCCAATTTACTAAACAGTTTATATAGAACAGGATATGTAGAACATACTGATAAAATTACATTAATCATAACAAGAGGCAAAAATGGAATTTAGTCAAAGTTCTTTTCCTTCCTGAATAAATGCAAAGTGATTTATATATATAAATATGATATATATGGATATATGGATGTAAGGCTCATAGTTTTTTTCAAATATCACGATTAATTTATGTCTTCTAGAAAAAGTTCAGGAGAATAGTGAAACATCACTTTTGCAACTTGTTCTCTGGGGAAAAAAACCCCACCATTGTCTTAATGCTATCCTAAGGCAGTGTAATTAAGTCTCTGAGTGTGTGAGTAATTGAGTACCTGAATTCAAAATAAGATTTCAGATGTAAAGCAAAGTTCTGATTGCAATCTTTTGAAAGTGTCTTGGCTTATATTTAGAATTCAAGAAAGCAGTTCAGCATTACAATAGGTATTGTTCAACAAGGCAGGAGAGACAATCTGTGTTTATATGAGAAGATAAATAAGGCAGACATCTGATGGTCTATCTTACTTAGGGAACATAGAATCCGTGTGTTCAAACTGGAAGTAAATTCTAAAAGAACCAAAGTATCCTAAGTGTTGTGCCAACCAGAATATAATCATTTAAATTTGAGCTTTTTTAAAGGAATGTTTATGAAAATAACTCTCTGAGATGATTTCTTCCAGCCAGAAATTCTTTAAAACTAACCATGAATTTGTAGATCTACCCAGATTTTAGAATCTTGCATTTTTCTGAAACCAACATATTCAAATTACCACCAAGAACAGGGTCTAGCAATATTTTGCATTTTTGAAGTGATACACAGGTTGACAGGGTTAGTTTGTTGAGGGAGCTGCTAAGGGAAAGAAGAAAACAATATAAAGTAGAATAGAGGAGACATCAAGAAGAAGAGTGATAGAAGAGAAACAGATGTAGTACTTTATTCATTCGTTCATTCAATCATACTTATTGAGCATTTACTGTGTGCAGAGCACCGTACTAAGCACTTGGGAAGTACAAATCGGCAACATACAGAGACGGTCCCTACTTTATACCTTCAGGTGGCTACACAAACATAAATAAATAACAGCATACTTGTAAGAAAGACTTGCTTGTCTCGCCATTTCAAAATCTGCATTTGCAACTTTCTTGCTCTGTCTACGGTGGCAACAATTCTCATAAAATCTGTCAACAGGCTTCGTTTTTTCATAGTAGGGAAAATTAAGATCCTCCCAAAATGTGCTTACCGAATTTATTTATTTGGGAACTTCGTGGCTCCTACTTTCTTGCCACTAATCAGGCTAGCTGTGCCTTCAACAGGTACAGTGTCTGGATGGTGGAGAAGGTTGCTAATTTGCCTTTAGACTATGGAGTGATGCATTTTGGGATTAGGTTCATGTTACCCATTCATCACTGCACCAAACTGGAACTACTCGTACTCTCCCAAGGACTCAATACTACTACTACTACTACTACTAATAATAATAATAATGGCATTTATTAAGTGCTTACTATGTGCAAAGCACTGTTCTAAGCACTGGGGAGGTTACAAGGTGATCAGGTTGTCCCATGGGGGGCTCACAGTCTTAATCCCCATTTTACAGATGAGGTAACTGAGGCACAGAGAAGTTAAGTGACTTGCCCAGAGTCACACAGCTGACAATTGGTGGAGCCAGGATTTGAACCCATGACCTCTGACTCCAAAGCCCGGGCTCTTTCCACTGAGCCGCACTGCTTCTCTTCTCAGTACAGTGCTCTGCACACAGTAAGTGCTCAAGAACTAAATACTACTGATTCATCTTCATGTATCTTTTGTTCTGCCACCGGGTCTTTTAACCAGAGTAAGATAGAAGTAAAAGATTGGGTGGTCAAGAAGCCAACAATCATGTGGCCCTAATGTGGAGGGGTCCTGGTTGGTGAGGAGGTGCTCTGAAGGACAGGCCCTCCCCAACCAACCTACCATTGCATGAAACAAGCCATGCCCTTTAGTGGAGGAGAGGGGTACAAGAGCAGGGAGACTCCGGGATCTGGCAAGGGTGTGAGGAAGATCTGCTTGCCATCATGTAAAAGAGCATGCACCATCGTCATGATTATTAGACAGGTTGTGGTGGTTTGGTTCAGAAGCAGTTCAGCCCAGAGATATCATTATAATAATTTAGAATTATGGTTTTTGTTAAGCACTTAGTAGGTGCCAAGCACTGTACTAAATGCTGGGTTAAATACAAGGCAAAGAACTTGGACACCGGACCCACCCAGGGCTCATAGTCTAAGGAGGAGGGAGAACAGGTATTGAATCCCCATTTTACAGAGGCATGGAGCAGTTAAGTGGCTTGCCCAAGGTCACACAACAGGCAGGTGGCAGAGCTGGGATTAGAACACAGGTCCTCTGACTCCCAGGCCTGGGGTCTTTCCACTAGGACATGCTGCTTCTCAACTGTGAGGAGTCGAAGGACTGGGTGTACCCTATCCTTGTGGGCCAGGGGCCAGGGGCCAGGCCCCCGAACTACCTTTCCATTATTCTCTCAGGTGTTTATTGCAATACAGTGCTTCGTACCCATGATGTGATCATTTTGAAAATGGAGGCCCTGGCATTAGTTTGCATTACTTATTAAACTGCTAACTCCTCAAGGGCTGGGATTATGTGATGTTGCTTCTATGGTACTCTCCATACCTGCGTACCTACATACCTGCATACAGAAGATACTCAACAAAAACTACTGATTGACCGAGTGTGAATGATTCTCCATTGGCCCAGGAGACTTAACCCTGTAGACCGCACAAATTGACAGCTGCAGCCTGAGGATGGACCCATTTCCCTTCTGAACCTTACGGCCAAGGCTGCTGAGACTCTGGGAACTGTCCTGAGTTAAGGGGTGGGAAAGCCTGAAATGCAGTCTGTCAAGTAAAGAGAAGTGCTGCCGCTGTCAGTGTCTGGGGCGGGCTCAGTGTCAACACTGATGGGATAGGACTCCAAAAGACACCGGTACAATCGCAGCTGAAGATCAGTTGGCATCTAAGTGGTTTGCCTTGGGCAGATTCGAGCAAAATATGGATTCTTCTACCACAGAATTCTCTTCAGAAAAAACATGCTTACTTCTCACAGGCAGTGTCTCTACCAGTATACTGTTGATAATGGCACTTTCTGGAGTTCACCTTGGGGAAGGCTTAGAAATTTGACTGCTATCTGTAGGTAGCTGAATAGCCAAATCACTTCCTCTCAGTTCAGTCAATGTTGTGTCAAATGACTTAAGGCAAGCATTGTTCTTCAAAATGTGTAACTTGCTTAGCACTTAAAAGGAAAAAATCTCCAGAGAAGCTATTAGTCAATATCAACCCGTCTTGAATTTTGACAAAGTTCTTGCCAAAGGTGCTTGTTCTATCATGATTAAGCAGACTAGACTCAGTTTAATAGAGTTCAGTGCTCCATAAACAATGTCAGAAGCATTGTCAGCGTCAAACCTTTGGACCAAAGGAAAAATCCAAAGGCAAAAACCTTTATACAAATAAAAGGAAAGGCAATTATTATTATACTAAGGAGGACCAGACTTGTTCCCTCTTGACCCCTGAGAACCCTTGGCCATTACCATAGCTGTCCTTTCAAGTTTGCATCAGCTAAGAAAAGGTATTTCTAAATGCTGAAAATCAGAACAATTAAGTTCGGGATCCTGCAAAGTGGGAAGTAGGGGAAAGGGAAAGAGGGTAGACTGTCAAGACCATGGCAGTACAATTAGATCTAAAATAATAATAATAATAATAGTGGTGTTTGTTAAGTGCTTACTATGTGCCAAGCACTGTTCTAAGAGCTGGGGTAGATACAAGGTAATCAGGTTGTCCCATGTGAGGCTCACAGTCTTAATCCCCATTTTACTGACAAAATAACTGAGGCACAGAGAAGTTAAGTGGCTTGCCCAAGGTCACACAGCAGACAAGTGGTGGAGTGAGGATTAGAACCCACATCCTCTGACTCCCAAGCCCGTGCTCTTTCCACTAAGCCATACTGCTTCTCTAATGCATTTCTTACTCCATACCTCCACCACAGCCTGTTCAGGGACAGCTTCAGACTGTAAGTGAAGTGAACTATCTCCTGGGGCCACGTGGTGGGGCACACCTTCATGAAAATTTTCTGAGGTGGCAGCTACATGGCCCCTCTCAAAGATGGCCAACACTCAGCTTCTCTCAAAGATGCCCTTCTCAACGATGGAGGCAAGAGAGAACCAAGCTGCCCAGGGTACTTGTTCAAGGGGTTGCATGGGGGTGGGACAAGTAACGGAGGTGGTGGAAGAATAATTCTTTCCTCAGAATGCTGCTTTGGACTTCTTCATAGTAGCATAATGTGAAATGTTGGGTGCGGCCCTTTTGGCCCCTCCTTAAGGCAGCAGAATGTCTGAAACCAGCCCTGCTCAGGCCTGTTCCTTGACACCACACCCAGCCCTGCATCATTAGCTTTCCTCTCAGGTGTAGGCCTTCATAACCCAACACAGACGGAGCCCCTCATCAACTCATGGGGGCTTCCCTCTTTGACTTTACCAAATAATAATAAATTATGGCACTTCTTTAAGTGCTTACTATGTGCCAAGCCCTGTTCTAAGCACTGCTTTCTGGGAGGAAGCCAATATAAGAACCTGACCTCCTAAAAGTGCATGGTGAAATAAACCTCAGCAACACTGAAGAAATAAGGTGCTGTATTAGGGTTCAGCAGGAGGGAATGGAGTCCAGTTGGATTCAGAATAATAAATACAACCGAAATGATCTAATTTGAGAAAGAAGGATTCTTAGGTGCAAAGAACTCTCTCTGTCCAAAGATAACTGGTGGGATAAAAATTACAATTCTGAAATAGAGATTATGATTTTAACAGATTGGCATGGAGTCCTATCTCCAATCAATCAGTCGATCATATTTATTGAGCATTTGCTGTGTGCAAGGCACTGTACTAAGCTCTTGGGAGAGTACAATATAACAGTTGGTAGGCACGTTCCCTTCCCGCAATGAGCTTACAGTCCAGTCAACAGAAAACACCCTGATTCAGAATACCAGTATCAGCACCTGAAACAGAAAAAGGAGATATACAAAAATGATCTTTCAGGCTGAAACTACAAATCTAATGCATATGGTCAGTTCTAATTAGAAATTAGAATCCTGGTGTAGGGAGGATAATGATTAATGGTTTATAATGTCATGCATCCCTGTGAAAACAGCAACATATGTCAACCGAAAGAATAAAGTCTGGTTAGCACTGTGTTTTCTTTATAGATCCAGGTGCAACCTGAGTGATTTCTGGCTTCCTAATGTTTAAATGCATCACTGTAGTTTGTTTTCATCTACCATATGAATATTCGGTCTGCTCTAATGGAAAACATATAATGGAAAGAGAGAAAACACACACAAAGATGCTGGTCATATATAGAATAAATTTAATAAAATCAGATTTTTCTTTCCGAGAAGATACTTGAAATGGGAGAAGCCTTGACCTAGCTTTTAGCCTAGTTTTGTCTCATATTGAATAATGACTAGAATGTAAAACCTATATGTTAGTGAAAGTTGCTTTTAGCTTTATTGAGGTAATGCTAACAAGTTGTTTTCAGGTTTACATTTAAGCCAAATGATATCTATTTTTAAATTCGCTCTTGTCCGCACTCACAAACTCATTGGAGACAATTAGGAAACAACGGCAAATGACAAACCCTATTTGGTGTTCCTCTTCAGATACTGACCTACTAATTGGGGAGTTTCCAAACACTTAGTCCAGTGCTCTATACCCAGTTAATACTTAATAAAATGCTATTTAGGTCCCTGTGGGCCCCTTTAACCATCAGACTGAAGACCTGAAGCCCAGAAGAGGAGAATTCATTAGGATTTCCTATCAGCTTCTACTCCTGTTCCAGCCTGAGAAGGATGAAGTGAAGCCAGCAGAGTGATGCTTTTCTGAACCTTTAGAATGTTGGGAAGGCTGTATCTAAGGCTGATGTGATTGCTGCATCCTGAGGCACAAGGATCCTGAAACTTTTTCTTTTATGGAATTTACTGAACGCTTACTATGTGACAGGCACTGTACTAAGTGCTGGGGCAGATACAAGGTTGTCAGGTTGGAAAAAATCCCCATCCCGCATGGGGCACACAGTCTTAATCCCCATTTAACACATGAAGTAACTGAGGCACAGAGAAGTGAAGTGATTTGCCCAAGGTCACACAGCAGACAAGTGACAGGGCTGGAATAGAACCCAGGTCCTTCTGTCTCCCAGTTCCGTGCTCTATCTATTAAGTAACACTGCTTCTCTGAAACTGTTCCTCTAGCTCCAATGTATTCGTGGTATTTTTGTGTTTATCATTATTCTCCTCTTGTATGTTTTTGTGTTTGTATTGTCTCCTCTTATGTGTCTGTCGCCAAACTCTCCCCTCCTTTTATTCTCAGTTTGTAAACTCAGTGGGGGGCAAGGATCATGTCCCATTGTTTCCAGTGCTCAGTACAGCACTTTGCACACTGTAGGGTCTTAAGAAATACTTTAAACTTCTTAAGACTGTACTTAATAATGCAATTATTGCAGGCCAGGATCTGTCTACTCATTCTGTTATGCAAGTGCTCGATAAACACTACTGATTGATTGATTCAGACATTTCTTTGTTGATAATCTGATGGTCGGGTGAACCTGTGATTATGACGCTGACTGCTCTAATGTCAGCAATGGCAGCGATATCAGGTCAGGTAGGATCCTTCGCTTGCTGGAGTTTCTGAGGATTCAGGGCTGTGAGACTCTAGTTTTTCTGGAGTGTACTGCTGCCCCACCAGCCTTCTCTACCTCTCCATTGCCACCTTGCTTGCTCCCAAATCTCCTCCCTCCCCCCAACACTAAAACTCCCAGAAATAGAGGGATCCTAATGCAGAAGTGGGAAGTGATAGGGAGCAAGGAAGAAGGAGATTCTTGGCAACTGGTCTAAGTAGAGGTCAGTCTGATAGTCCCTAGCTAACAGACTCTTCTCTGGGGAAACTGGGGAAAGAATGGAAAGAATATGGGGGTGGGAGCCGGGAGATCTGGGTCCTAATCCCAACTCTACCTCTGGACTGCTGGGTGACCTTGGGTGAATAAGTTGCCCTCTCTGTGCCTCATTTTCTTCATCTAGAAAATGGGGGTAATAATGCCTGCTGCTCCCTACCTCACAGGAATATTGTAAGGATAAAATGAGATAACTGATGCAAAAGTGCTTTGTGGGGAAAAAGCACTATATATATTCAAGCTGTTGTTATAATACTCTGCTGCTCAGCCTGGGAATGGAAATACTGTGCATTTTATTGCATTTCTGTTATTTATTAAGCACTTACTATGTGCCAGGCACTGTTCTATTCATTCATTCATTCATTCAATAATATTTATTGAGCACTTACTGTGTGCAGAGCACTGTTCTAAGCACTTGGGTAGATACAATCCACAGTCCAGTAGGCCACCCGGCTTCTCTGTTGACACAGGCTTTAAAAGTGAGGGTGATATTTTGACCCTGCATATGCAAATTTTTTAGAGAAGCAGCATGGCCTGGTGCATAGAGCATAGGCTTAGGAGTCAGAAAGTCATGGATTCTAGTCCTGGCTTTGCAATGTGTCTCCTGTGTGGCCTTGGGCAAGTCACTTCACTTCTCTGGGCCTCAGTTACCTCAGCTGTAAAATGGGGATTGAGACTTTGAGCCCCTTGTGGGACAGGGACTGCATCCAACTAGATTTGCTTGTATCCACTCCAGAGCTTAGTACAGTGTCTGGTACATAGTAAGAGCTTAACAAATACCATTACTATTATTATATGCATATATTTCCACATACATACATATGTGGAATTAGACAAATGTATATACGTGTACCAAGAGTACCTGCACCTGCTAGGAGTCTGAACAGACTCAATCAGTTCTTTTTCTTTTAATAATAATAATGGTATTTGTTAAGTGCTTACTGTGTGCCAAGCACTGTTCTAAGCACTGGGGGAGATACAAGGTAATCAGGTTTTCCCACGTGGGGCTCACAGTCTTAATCCCCATTTTACAGATGAGGTCACTGGTGACTTGCCCAAAGTTACACAGCTGATAAGTGGCAGAGCGGAGATTAGAACCCATGACCTCTGACTCCCAAGCCTATGCTCTTTCCACTAAGCCTTTTCTTTTGATGGTGTTGGTTAAGCATTTACTAGGAGAAGCAGTGTGGTTTAGTGGAAAGAGCACGAGCTTGGGAGTAAGAGGACATGGGTTCTAATCCTGACTCGGCCACTTGTCTGCTGTGTGACCTCGGGTAAGTCACTTAACTTTCTTTGCCTCAGTTACCTCATCTGCAAAATGAGGATTAAGACTGTAAGACCCACATGGGACAACCTGATTACCCTGTATCTATTCCAGCGCTTAGAACAGTGCTTAGCACTGTTTCAGCTGGCCTGTCCCCTATCCAGTACTGATACACAACTGGATGCTATAATGTCTGTTTGCTTTTATGATTTTTTTTTTAGGGCTGAGCTTCCCTGTGAAGCTGTTGATGCAGTTAGTTCTGTGGCTCAGTTGCATTCCTAAAGTCCATGCAAACCTAGGAAAATGCAATGATTCTAGAGAAAGTTGGGGGTTCGGGGTCCCCTTAGGAGAAATGCTTAGGATCATGCAAGTTAGGCACATGTCCTCAAAATGATGCAGATTATGTCATTATGCTTTGTGTGTGGTGTAATATGTCACACTGATGTCATATGCAACTCCTTGTCCAATAGCTTGAGGATTACCAGAAGCCACCCTATCCAAAACTGAAATAATTGAAGTCATACAAATCTCACGCTTATAATAGCACCACACTAAAAGCAGTAAATGGTTAAAAATGTGCACGCACCATTTTCATAGCAGATAGATATTGCATTAAGAAACTGTGCTTTTCCTTATATAGTCTAGTCTGCAACTCGTACTAGTGTTAAAAATGATTCCTGCTGCTTTTCAGGAGAAGGGCATGGCCTAATGGATAGAGCATGGGTCTGGGAGTCAGAAGGACCTGGAATCTAATCCTGGATCCACCACTTGTCTGCTATATAATCATGGGCAAGTCACTTCACTTTCCTGTGCCTCAGTTACCTCATCTGTTAAATGGGGACTAAGACTGTGAGCCCCATGCGGGACAGGGACTGTGTACAACCTGATTAGATTGTATCTACCCCAGCACTTAGAACAGTGCTTGACCCATAGTAAGGGGCTTAAATCCCATTATTTCTTTTTCTATTTTTTTTTTCAGTCAAATGAGTGGACAGGAACACAGCAGAACATGTAGCTGGGATCATACTATTGGAAGGCTGGAGATGGGCTGATGTACATGCCACTAATTATTACTTATATAAAGCCATAAGACTGTGGTGATTCTTAACATTATTTTAAATCCCTTTCCCAAGGGCAGGCTCCAGGATAAGGGCCAATAATCTACTGAATACTTCCAGAGCAGTTTTGTAGTTGGCCAAGAGCCACCAGCAGCAATTCCAATACCAGAGCCTATAAGGGTTGATAGCACAGTCCTGGTTCCTTGTCAAATACACAATTTCTTATGGCCTCAAGGAAGCTGATGGAAATTGTCAATGTTCAACTGAAATAGGACAAAAAATGAGAAAGTATATAGAAAATATAGAATTTGCAGCCAAAACAGAGAAGTAGATTTAAGAAACAGGGGCCAGGGTTTGAGTTCCTGAAATGATTTTGTTGACTGTGATGAAGAGAAGCAATTCAAAAATCTTCAGGGGTAAAAAAAGGAATCTTTTTGATTAAAAAAAATTACAGGGTTAAAACCCATCCAAATCACTATCATACCGGTTCAAGAACTTGTCAAATCCCGTTTTGACTACTGCATCAGCTTCGCCTGCTGGCCTCCCTTGTCTCCTGTCTCTCCCTTCTCCAGTCCATATTTCACTCTGCTGCCCAGATCATTTTTCCACAAAATCATTCAATGCACATCTCCCCACTCCTCAAGTACCTCCACTAGTTGCCCATCCGTCCATCAATGTCAATCAGTGGTATTTAATGAATGTTTACTGTTTGCAGAGCACTGTGCTAAGTGCTTGGGAGAGTACAAAATGACAGAGTTAGTAGACAGGTTGCCTGCCCACAATGAGCTTACATCTCCATGTCAAGCAGAAACTCTTCACCATCGGATTCAAGACACTCAGTCAGCTCTCCCCCGCTTACTTATCCTTGCTCCTCTCCTTCTACAAGTCAGCCCATAACCTCTGCTCCTCTAATATCAGCCTACTCACTGTCTCTCGGTCTCACCTCACCCATAAACCCCTTGCTCTCACCCTTCCTCCTACCTGGAACTTCCCCTACATGTCCAACAGACCAGCACACTCCCAATCTTCAAAACCCTGTGGAAATCATATCTCCTCCAGGAATCCATCCTTGATTAAACTCTCATCCCACCTCCCAATTTTCCCTCCCCGACTGCTTCTCCCATCACTTGGTCCCACCCACGAAGCACTAAGATAATGCCCCCCACTCCCCACACCACTTATGTACATGCCCTTTTACTAAGTTGCTTCCCCTACCTGTAATTCATTTTAATGTCCATCTCCCCCTTTAGAATGTAAGATCCTTGAGAGTAGGGATCATGTCTGCCAGCTATATAGTACTCTCCCAAGCACTTAGTATACAGTGCTCTGCGCAAAGTAAGCATTCAATAAATACCATAGATTGAGATCACTTAAAAATTTTCATATGAACATACATCACGAGTAATAAACACATATACACCAATGAAAGAAAGAATTTTTCTTTAGTTGTAAAGAAACTCATCTCAACTCAACTAAAATACTGTAAGCAATCAATCAATCAATCGATTGTATTCATTGAATGCTTACTATGTGCAGATCACTGTACTAAGTGCTTGGAATTAGCAGACACATCCCCGCCCATAATGAGTTTACTGCACCCAATAAGCATTCAATAAATACGATTGATTAATTAAATATTCACAAGTGAGATGGGAAAAGAGTAAACATCAAAAAAATTCACTACAACATGCGTGATTGAGCCACTTTCCTTCACCAAAAAAAAACAAACAAATGAATTCCCCCTGGCAAACAATATGAAGAAGCTACCCTGAATTTAGAAAAGCCACTGTCCTCCAAATGCTTTCCAGGTGAACTCTTTGTAGGCAGTCAACCAAAACTGAAATTCCATTTTTATAGCATGATATGGATTTGTCCAAGATGACACTGCTAAAGGTGTAAATCTCTTTTACTAGATGTCCATAAAAATACAGTATTGCATCTTTTTGGCCTTTGCCAGTGTTCAGCCACCAATGAGTAAGAGGGATAAGTATGGCCTACCAATAGTTGGATGGATATACACTCAACTATTGCATCAGCCTCCTTGCACACCTCCCTATCTCCTGCCTCTCCCCTCTCTGATCTATATTTCACTCTGCTTCCTGGATCATTTTCCTGAAACATCATACTGCACATCTCATTCCCCCCACTACTCAAAGATCTCCAGTGGTGGCCCATTCCCCTCCACATCAAACAGAAACCCTGACCATCAGCTTGAAGACAATTTGCTCTCTTCCCCCTACTTATCCTCACTATTCTCCCAATCTCTCAATAATAGGCATCTATTGAGTGCTTACTCTGTGCAAAGCACTGTACTAAGCACTTGGGAGTGTACAATACAGAGTTGGTAGTCACATTCCCTGCCCACAAGGAGCTTACAGTCTAGAGGGAGAGATAGACATTGAAATAATCAATAAATTATGGATAGGTTGGGCACAGTTCCTGTCCCGCTTGGGGCTCACAGTCTAAGTAGGAGGGAGAATGGAGAACTGAGGCACAGAGAAGTGATGTGCCCAATCAATCAATCAATCAATCAATTGTATTTATTGAGCGCTTACTGTGTGCAGAGCACTGTACTAAGCACTTGGGAAGTACAAGTTGGCAACATATAGAGACAGTCCCTACCCAACAGTGGGCTCACAGTCTAAAAGGGGGAGACAGAGAACAAAACCAAACATACTAACAAAATAAAATAAATAGAATAGATATGTACAAGTAAAATAAATAAATAAATAAATAAATAAATAGAGTAATAAATATGTACAAACATATATACATATATACAGGCAAGGTCACACAGCAAGCAATTGGCAGGGAATATGAATGTGTCTGTTCAGAGAAGCAGTGTGGCTCAGTGGCAAGAGCCTGGGCTATGGAGTCAGAGGTCATGGGTTCACACCCCAGTTCCACCAATTTTCAGCTGTGTGACTTTGGGCAAGTCACTTAACTTCTCTGTGCCTCTGTTACCTCATCTGTAAAATGGAAATTAAGACTGTGAGCCCCCCCGTGGGACAACCTCATCACCTTGTAACCTCCCCAGCACTTAGAACAGTGCTTTGCACATAGTAAGCACTTAATAAATGCCATTATTATTATTATTATTGCTGCACACAGTAAGCACTCAACTACAGATGAATTAATTAATTAATTAATTAATTAATCCAGGTCCTCTGACTCCCTGGTCCTAGCTCTTCCCACTAGACTGTGCTACTTCTCTCCAGTTGCTGGGAAGATCCTAGCCAGAATGCTTTGGGGGTGGGCACTCCCTGAATCACAATGTGGCATTAAACACAAGGTGCAACTCCAAGACCTCAACAAAGCATTCGTAGATCTTACAAAAATAATGTGATATCATCAGTAGACCTCAAGATTTTAAAGACTAAGAAAATTTGGCAGCTCTGAGAACTCAGTCCACCAGATCTTAGGGCTTAGGGCAGCAATCAGGTAAGAATTGGTGACACGCTATGGGACCATATTCCCATAACCATCAGAATAAAGCAACGTAAAATTGTACAGCCAATCCAGCTGTTGTGTCCAGCTATTTGATTTTTCATTCTTAAGATTAAATCAATCAAGTAATCGTATTTATTGAGCACTTACTGTGAGCAGAGCACTGTACTAAGCACTTGGGAAGGATGAGGCTAGGGACCTGGAAACATCACTAAAATTTCATTTAGCACATGTCTCGCCATCCCTCAGAAACCGCCAGTGACTTCCCATCTCCCTTTGCATGAAACAAAAAACTCCTGGCTTCAAGGCTTTCCACCATCTTACATAGGACCCTCTTCACTCACAACTCTCCAGCTCACGTCTTTTGCTCCTCCCACATTCATTTTCTCAATGTATCCTGCTCTTGACTAACATGCTTCTTATCTCTTGCTCATGGTCCTTTCCCAGCCCAGAACTCCCTCCCATCCCCAATATCTCCCTCAACCCTCCCATTCTTCAAAGCCCTCCTAAAATCCCACTTCCTCTAGCAAGCCTTCCCCAGTGAATTCCAAACACACCCAAATGTTCTTAGCAACCAAATAAATGGAGGTCTGCTGATGGTATCAAATGATTTTTGTAAGATCCATGGATGCTGCATCGAGATCTTAGATGGGCAGAGGCAGAATTGGATAGTGGTAGGTTAGCAGCTTTTTGGAAAGGAGAAGGGGAAACAGCACAACAGGACATTTGAAGATCTGGAAATTCGGGGGTGGGGGTGTGTGTGTGTGTGTGTGTGTGTGTGTGTGCGTGCGCGCGCGCATACATGCACGTGCACTTAAGCCCTTCCATAGAAATTTGTATTTCAATTCTGCCCCATGAGCACTTTGGGCACTTGGTATTCACCCCACCCTCATCCCCACAGCACTTATGTATATATCTGTAATTTATTTGTGTATATTAATGTCTGTATTTCCCCCTAGACTTTAAGCTCATTGTGGGTGGAGAACATGTCTACCAAGTCTTTTGCTTTGAACGCTCCTTAGCACTTAGTACTGTGCTCTGCACACAGTAAGTGCTCAATAAATACCATTCACTGATTGATTGACTGATTGCCCCCACACCCCAGGAAAAAGCCCCTCCATATAGGAATGGGGATGTGGGATACTACTCCTCCCCCAGAACCAAGGCTTGGAGTCTTCAACTAGCACCACCCTCCCCAGCTTGCCAGAACCCAGACTCTCATGTGGCTTTCCCATAGGCCCACAATCTTCCCATGCCTTCACTTCTGCCATTGACATTTGTATTTCAGCTCTGCCCCATAGCCCCCAGGGGGAAAAAAAACAAATAAACAAAAAAACCTTCTTTTACCCTTTCCTTACAGGAATGGGGGTATGGAGCAGGTCTGGGACCCTTCAGCCAGCCCCCTCCCCGAACTCCCCAAACCCAGACTCATGTAAGGCTTTCCCAAAGGCACACTAACGTCCCGAATTTGAAGGTCTTATTGAAGCAGCTGTCTGAACCAATGAATGGGTTCTATCAGCCAACAGCTACAACCAAAATACAGGATGCTCTCCAAGAAACAGAGACTTACAGAAGAACAGGAAGCCAAAATGCAGATAAGAAAAGAAGGTCAAATTACCAGTGAATCAGCCTGGTAAAGGAGACTCTTTAAGAGCATATTGTGTGCAATATAGTGTAGGTTGTACGTTGGACTTTTCAGCCATTCCTGTATGCATAGTTGTCTCCTGCCATCAGCCGTAGCATCGTTGACCATAAAGAAGAGCTGTATGTATATATATACACATACACACACACACACATATATACATACACAAATATATGTATACACACACACACATATATATATATATATACATATATGGATACATATAGCAAAAAAGAGGAAGTAAGCGTTTTTGCAGATAAGCCCTTTTTTTAACAGCAGTCAGGCCTTTTCCAGGTCTATAGTTCTATGGTGATTGTGATTTTATCCTGTTAGGCCATAGCCATTACCTTTTTTGCTGCCCAAACAATGCACTGGATACTTGTGTGACCTGCACATGTCCATCATGTATTACACTCTTTCACCGTCAAAACCCAAAAATGAACTGGTACCTTCCAAGTCTTACTTTTTCAACGTGGCACTTTCTTCCTTCAAACCACTCAATTGACTCTACTCACCTTTTGTTTATATTTCCACCAGAGCCTTCACAAAAGATGAAATTGATACTGGTTTCATTCCAAAACAAGCTATGCCTAATTCAAACTGAGCTGGAGAAGATAAACATAATATGACTAGCTTCTCCAGCTTGGTTCTGTGAGCTTGCCTGTCAAAAAGAAAAGTGCTTTGGCAGGATCGAGGGAGATAAATCCGTTGTTTAGAGCAAGCTTGTCCTCAACAGTGGGGTAACCTTTGCTTGTGCTGCTTTGTAAGTTTTACTTCAAGAAGATCATAAAGGTCCTAGATGAATATTTTATTTAAATGAATAGATTAGGTATTCTCATTCATCATTTTCAACTCGGGCAAATAAGCTCTGAGAGGTCACTCAATTGATCAATCAATGGTATTTATTGAGTGCTTACTGTGTGCAGAACATTGTACTAAGCACTTGAGAGAGTACATTTCAATAGCATTGGTAGAAACATTCCCTGTCCATAACCCCTCCTTGCTCTCCTCCAATAAAGAACTTATGATGGTCAATCCAGAATAATCATATTTTCATTGCATTTATACTAAGCCAAATATCATTTGAGACCAATCAATCAATTGTATTTATTGAAAACTTACTCTGTGCGGAGCACTGTACTAAGTGCTTTGGAAAGTACAATAGAGTTGGTAGACACGTTCCCTGCCCACACATTATTATTCAGGTCAAGAAATCCCTCTATATCTATCAACAGTAGATTTTGGGGAGCTTTGGAGAGTACCGTACAGTAGAGTTAGTAGACATGATTCCTGTCCCCTAGGAGCTTATGATCTAGCAGGGGAGAAAGACACTAGTATTCAGAATAAAGCTATCAAATGTCATACGTTAATTTCTGTAAAATTCCCTCCCTTCCGTAGGGTTTTCTTTAGTTTTCCATTTCTGTTACTAGAATGTTGGACAGATTTTTTTTTTTTACTCTCCAAGCTCACACCCTTCTTAGAATCATTATATCAAAAAGTGTCCTTCAAACCACGAAACCAGTTGCCTGTTGGTCTCCTAGATAATAAAGGTGGAGTTCTGCAGCAATATCACAACAAGGAACACACTCCACAATCCCCAACACACATGAGTGGGTATTTCTCCTTGATGCTGTATTCCATACAGCTGTCAAGACATTGGGCATAGCCAAGAGAAGTCATCCAGACTGGTTCAACACACACGACTCGGAGATGAAATGCCTACCTGCGGTGAACTATCTACTGCACTGTCAGCACCTGGGAGGGAGGCTTTCATTAACCTGCATCATGACATGCAAATCAAGTTAAGGAACATGCTCGACGGGTGCTGGGATGCCAAAGCAGAAGAGACCCATGGCGATGCAGACCATCACAAAACCAAGAACTTCTCCTCATATCATTAAAGATGTTATATGGTCCTGAACACACCATCCCAGCACCTCTGAAGAGTGAAGATGGCTCCAGCCCTATCACAGACAAGGAGGGAATCCTGAAGAAATGCCAACATTTCAGTAGTCTCCACACCCCTCCCGCTATTGAAGGTAAGGCCTTTCAAATAATAACAGTAACATTAATGATGATGATGATAATAATAACAAATAATGGTATTTGTTAAGCCCTTACTATGTGTCAAGCATTGTTCTAAGCACTGGGATAGGTACAAACTAATCAGGTTGGACACAGGTCCCTCACAGGGCTCACAGTCTTAATCCCCATTTTACAAATGAGAGAAGTGGGGCCCAGAGAAGTGAAGTGGCTTGCCTAAGATATCACACAGCAGACAAGTGGCAGAGTCAGGATTAGAACCCAGGTCCTTCTGACTCCAGTCCCGCGCTCTATCCACTAGGCAATGCTGCATATAAAACCGTCCAACCGGGGAAGACACAGCAGTTGTTCCAACAAGCAGTGTCAATCATACTTATTGGGTGCTTACTGTGCACAGAGCACGGTATTAAGCACTTGGGAGAGTACAATAGAACAATAAACATACACATTCTCGGTCCAAAATGAGTTTACAGTCTGCCCCAGGGGCTCCATACTGAATCTTCAGCCACCAGATCCTTTGGCCCCCAATTTGCCTCCCTGAGAACTAGAAGAAATATCTAGTCCTCAGTTTCCTCTTCTGTAAAATGGGAATTCAGTAGGTTTCTCCCTCTTAGACTGTGAATCCCATGTGGGACACGAACGGTATCTGACCTGATTGCCTTGTATCTATCCCCCGCCGTTGACCCCTGGCCCACATCCTACCTCTGGTCTGGAGTGCCCTCCCTCCACACATCTGCCAAACTAGCTCTCTTCCTCCCTTCAAAGCCCTACTGAGAGCTCACCTCCTCCAGGAGGCCTTCCCAGACTGAGTCCCCCCTTTTCCTCTACTCCTCTACTCCCTTCTTATCTCCCCCCCCCCCCCCGCCTTACCCCTTTCCCCTCGCCACAACACTTGGGTATATTTGTACATATGTATTACTCTATTTTATTAATGATGTGCATATAGCTAGAATTCTATTTATTCTGATGGTATTGTCACCTGTCTGCTTGTTTTGTTTTGTTGTCTGTCTCTCCCTTCTAGACTGTGAGCTCGTTATTGGGTAGGGATTGTCTATGTTGCTGATTTGTACTTCCCAAGCACTTAGTACAGTGCTCTACATGCAGTAAGTGCTCAATAAATACGATTGAATGAATCGTATTTATTGTCGACTGTCGTATTGAATGAAGACAGTCACTGCAGCAGTCAGAGCCATGAAAAAAGGGAAAACACCTAGCCCTACTGAAGCAGTAGGCTTAGTGGCAAGAGCACAGACTTGGGAGTCAGAGGACGTGGGTTTTAATCCCGGCTCCGCTACTTGTCTGCTGAGTGACCTTGGGCAAGCCACTTAATTTCTCTGTGCCTCAGTTACCTCATCTGTAAAATAGGGATTAAAACTGTGAGCCCCATGTGGGGCAATCTGATTACCCTGTATCTACCTCAGTACTTAGAACAGTGCTTGGCACATAGTAAGCACTTAATACCATTATTATTAATTAATAATTAATACCATTAATTATTATAATAATAATAAATAATACAACTGTGAAAAGAACACCCTGTTTAAGCACTTACCCAAGTTCTGTTTCAACATATGGAACCCTGGAGAAATGCCACCATCATCAACATCTTCATGAAGAAAAGTAAAAGAACTGATTTTGGTAGTTATAGAGGCATCTCATTAGTCTCCGTTGCCAGCAAGATCCTAGCTAAAATACTCCTGGATTGACTCAGTGCTCCTGGAATTAGAGTGTGGCTTCAGATCATGGCATTGGAGAGCAGACATGACCTTTGCAGAATGTCAGATAAAGGAAGAGTGCACAGTACTGGTCATATATCCGTTCCATATTTTATCAGGGGTCATTCGGCAGAGGACTGGCTGAACTGAAAAACAATAACAGTGGCATTTTTTAAGTGCTTACCATGTGCTATGCACTGCACAGAGCTCTGGGGTAGATACAAGATCATCAGGTCCCACATGGGGCTCACAGTCTAAGTAGGAGAGAGAACAGATATTGAACTCCCATTTTTCAGGTGAGGAAATGAAGCACAGAGAAGTTAAGTGACTTGCCCTAGGTCACACAGCAGGTATGTGGCAAAGCCAGGATTAGAACCCAGGTCTTATGACTCCCAGGCCCGGACTCTTTCCACTAGGCCACGCTGCTTCCCATAGGATATCTTATGAACATTATCCCTGACCAATTTGTTTCACTCCAAGAAGATTTCCATCCATCTCTCTTACCTACATTGCTCCCACAGGCTTGGAGCAGCATCCTTGTTTCAAAGAAGTGGGCAGGAAGCAGTAGCAAGAAGTAACAGTCATATAATTAGGGAGGTGAACTAAATAGATCCAATGGAACAAGACAGAAAATAGTCTTTTTTTTTTACTTTGTTCTGTCTTTCATTTGATTTTAAAACTTATCTACATGCTTGTTTTATTATGCAGAGCTAGAATTCTGAATATGAGCAGCTGCATGATGCTATCATCTTGCTGCACATTCAGACACAGCATTCCTAATGATACATCACAATGAATAATTTGATGTTATTTAACTCTCATTGTACCAAAGTTGTGGACTGTATCTAACACGAATAAAAAGCTTGTTTTTTAAATTTCTGTCTGTAACAGAATCATTCACAAATAAAACCGGGCTCTTGTTTTGTGTGAATCAATTCACCAAGATAAATATTTAAATAAAATGTGTTTTCAATTGTGCTCTCTAATGATAATTGCGAGCTCACACTCTGTAACTATATCAATGTGTTATTCCTGTTTTTTCATGGTGACTAATGAACATAGCAGTCAGAAGCACTTTGCTCATGATCCAGCAGCACTGCACTAATGATTTCACATGAATATATAAACTATATACACTGTGGCCATGAAAATACATACACCCATAGAATTTGAAACATACGCTTCCAGTACTGCCAGGTAAAATACGCTGGATTCCTAAAGGCAATTAGTTCATACAATTATGGTTTCGTAATAGCAGGCATCACTTCTAGCTTTCCATAGCTAACAATAACAATCATTTCTTTTTGCACAGTGCTTTCCATCCTCCCAAGTCAAGGCCCTTTAGAAAAACGAATCTCACATATCTCCTCCAGACCTGTGGGTCCAAAAGGACTTATTTTACAGTTGGTGAAGCTGAGCTGAGAATTCAAGAGAGCACTGGATGAGGTGCTATTTAGCGAGATATGTAGTTGCATTATTATTATTACAAATAGTTATTATTATTATTATTGTACTATTGTAATATTGTAATATTATTATTACAAATAATAATAATGATGGTATTTGTTAAGTGCTTACCATGTGCCAAGCACTGTTCTAAACACTGGAGTAATAATAATAATAATAATGGTATTTGTTAAGCGCTTACTATGTGCAAAGCACTGTTCTAAGTGCTGGGGAGGTTACAAGGTGATCAAGTTGTCCCGTGGGGGGCTCACAGTCTTCATCCCCATTTTACAGATGAGGTAACTGAGGCCCAGAGAAGTGAAGTGACTTGCCCAAAGTCACACAGCTGACAATTGGCGGAGCTGGGATTTGAACCCATGACCTCTGACTCCAAAGCCTGTGCTCTTTCCACTGAGCCACACTGCTTCTCTAGATAGATACAAGGTTACGAGGTTGTCCCATGTGGGGCTCACAGTCTTAATCCCCATTTTCCAGATGAGGTAACTGAGGCACAGAGAAGTTAAGTGACTTGCCCAAAGTCACACAGCTGACAAGTGGTGGAGCTGGGATTAGAACCCATGACCTCTGACTTCCAAGCCCGTGTTCTTTCCACTAAGCCACGCCACGGTTCCTGGTTGCTAGCTCCCACTCTGCCATCACATTCACGTTGAACCTGACTGCCCCCTGAGGTGACTCAGAGGAGTGCCTTACCAGCACAAGCTAGTTTCAATCAGAGAACTGTTGGCCAACTGAGGACCCATTGCACTCCCCAGTGCTTTCTACTTAAGGTCCCACTCCTGGGGAGCATAGCAGTTTGTGTACTCCAGCCCTGGGGCAGGAGTGAGAGGGGTGCCCTGTGTCCACCAGGGGTCTGAGGTTGTTTCAGGAGCCTATTCCCAGCTGCAGACCTCCCAGAGTCATGTATGCTAACTCTGCAGAGGGAACTGTTACGGATCTTTGAAATCAGCCCAGCCTGCTGCGTGAAAAGGTGAGGGCCCCTGGCCTCTCTGTTCCACCTATTCCCTGGGGATCCTTCTGTTCTGAACTCTAGACCATAGACCGTAGTCCCCCCCCACCCCCCCATCCCCAGACTGTAAGCTCGCTGTGGGCAGGGAAGGTGTCTATTGTCATACTGTACTCTCCCAAGCACTTAGTGGGGTGTTCTGCACATAATAAGTACTCAATAAACACGATGGAATGAATAAATGAACTCTCAAGGATAGTCCTGACAGTTTCTACAACTCCCCACCCTGGCATAACCAGCCATGCCCCTAGGTGGCAGGTGGTGCTTGGTCATGCACCCTGCTCACAGTAGGGGCACAATGTTTGCCAACAGCACAGAATGGGGACAAAGTTTTCTCCCTTACATGTTCTTATGCTTCATGCAATCTTGACAGATTTAGGAAGACCTGACATCATTCCCCCCAGCCCCTTCACAGGGCAAAAATCAAGGTCAACCAGTTTCATTTTCTCATCTGATTAACTAATATATGAGTTGGAAAGCTTTAAATTTTGTAAACCATGGCACTGAAGAGAAGATAAAATCTCACAGATGAAGGAACAGAATTCCCATTTATACCAGTCTCTAGATTCTTTCCCAGGCATAATGCTATAAGCTCCTTTCCTTTCAGAACTGAGCCTTTTTTCAGTGCTCAGACTGTGGGAAGCAGTCATTCAATCAAACGATCAATTAATTAATCAGTGGTATCTGTTAAGCACTTACTGTATGAAGAGCACTGCATTAAGCACTTGAGAGAGCATAGTACAACAGAATTGGTAAAAACGTTCCCTGCCCACAAGGCAGAGTCAATGAACAATCTGAGCATTAGTATATAGGCCCTACCACCTCCTTTATGCTTGGTACAGAAAATGGTGAATATACACCCAGAACATCCAGGATATAAGCAATGCTTTCCAGCTGTACCCCTAATCCACCTTCTGGAACCTTCCTAAGAGGAAGTGGCCCAGCCACTGTTACTCAATTCAATCTACTCTCACCAGTGACCTCAAATGAGTCAACAAAACCATAGCTATGGCTTGGGAAGTGACTTTTGAAAAATTACCCAGAAAATGAAATCATAACATAAACAACCCTCTCCTTCTCCACCTTCCCCAGGAGACAGACCCTTAAACTAGACAACCGATAAATAATACCAAACGGAATCATGAAGAAATAAAGCTTCACATCTTTCACTGTGGATTTCATATTTAAAAGGTCTGAGCTGTTCTGTTTTCCATGTTTGGTAACAGGAAGTAGAGAGGAGAAGTAAAACACCCGTGCAAACTTGGGTGCTCTGACCCTGCGCCTGATTCTCCTCAGGTAGACTTCGATATTAGGCCTCTTTACCTTGAGCCTCCTTTTAAATTCAAAGTACTGGGCCTATTTTTTAACAAAAACCACAAAGCCGTGGCACGCAGGTCCTAGGAGAACCAGATCTAATTTAAAGATAACAATAACACTGATGATTGTTCTGCTTAATAACATTACTATTTATTCGGCTGTACATGTTAAATGCCTTTTTTTTTAAAAAAAGAGAAGTGATAGAGGGATAGGCAACTGAAGGACAGCAAGTAGGATAAGCTCCCCTCTCTCTTTATATTTTTTTTTCTTTACCTTCCATGTCCTTCCCCTGGCTTTCACCAGGAAAGGCCAGATCACCTGCCTTATGGAGTAGAATGTGAAGTTCTCAATGAGTCAAAGAGTGCATGGACTCCACATATTCTAATCTCATGTTTTTCTTTCTCACTCCACTCTCCACAACTGACATTTCCATTACCAAACCTCATTTAATGGCCAATACTTGGCAGCTCATCAGTGAAAGTCTTCCTAGACAATAATGTACAAACCAGACTCAGGTAACAGGAATCTACCTTAAGCGCTTACTTTATTTATTTTAATGGATTTTGTATGATATTTGTTAAGCACTTACTATGTGCCAGGCACTGTACTAAGCACTGGAGTAGAAGCGAGGTAATCAGATTGGACACAGCTCCACAGTCCCACTGGGGACACAATTCCCAGTTTACAGGTGAGGTAACTGAGGCCTAGAGAATAATAATAATAATAATAATAATAATGATAATGGTATTTGTTAAGCCCTATGTGTCAAGCACTGTTCTAAGCACTAGAATAGATACAAACTGATCAGGTTGGACACAGACCCTGTCCCACACAGGGATCACAGTCTCAATCCCCATTTTACTGATGAGGGAACTGAGGCACAGAGAAGTGAAGTGACTTGCCCTAGGTCACACAGCAGACAAGTGGTGGAGCCGGGATTAGAACCCATGACCTGACTCCCAGGCCCATGCTCTATCCACTACGCCATGCTGCTGAAGTTAAGTGACATGCCCAAAATCACACAGCAGACCTGTGGCAGAGATGGAATTGGAAGCCAGGTCCTCTAACTCCCAGGCCCATGCACTTTCCACTAGACTTCTCTACTAGGCCACACTTCTTCTCTTACTGTGTGCAGAGCACTGTACTTGGGAGAGTACAATATGACAGAGTAGGAAGATACAATGCCTGCCTACAAAAAGTTTACACAGAATGCAGGGTAAGATATTTCTCTTTTTTCCATGACTGCTGGGTGGCAGTCAGTCTTTGGGTCAGAGCTGTGTAATTTCAAACCCCCTAATCAGAGTCTGGTTGAAAGATGACAGGGGCATTGCAGAGAAAGAAAGGGTAAAACTACAAGTCTCAGGAAACAAAGGCACCTTTTGCCTATATTTTTCTACAGTCATTGGGGTTTTTAATTAATCATATTTATTGAGTGCTTACTGTGTGCAGAGCAGGCAAGTGGCAGAGCGAGGTTTAGAACCCAGGTCCTCTGACTCCCAGGCCCGTATTTGTTTCTTTTATGGTACTAAGTGCTGCAGTAGGTACAAGCTAATCATCTTGGACACAGTCCATGCCCCACATGGGACTCACAGTCTTAATCTCCATTTCACAGATCAATCAATCAATCAATCAATCAATCGTATTTATTGAGCGCTTACTGTGTGCAGAGCACTGTACTAAGTGCTTGGGAAGTACAAGTTGGCAACACATAAAGACGGTCCCTACCCAACAGTGGGCTCACAGTCTAGAAGGGGGAGACAGAGAACAAAACAAAACATATTAACAAAATAAAATAAATAGAATAGATATTTACAGGTAAAACAAATAAATAGAGTAATAAATACGTACAGCATATATACATATATACAGGTGCTATGGGGAAGGGAAGGAGGTAAGGCGGGGGGGATGGAGAGGGGGAGGAGGGGGAGAGGAAGGAGGGGGCTCAGTCTGGGAAGGCCTCCTGGAGGAGGTGAGCTCTCAGTAGGGCCTTGAAGGGAGGAAGAGAGCTAGCTTGGCTGATGTTGGGAGGGAGGGCATTCCAGGCCAGGGGGATGACGTGGGTTGGGGGTCGACAGCGGGGCAGGCAAGAACGAGGCACAGTGAGGAGATTAGCGGCAGAGGAATGGAGGGTGTGGGCTGGGCTGTAGAAGGAGAGAAGGGAGGTGAGGTAGGAGGGGGCGAGGTGATGGAGAGCCTTGAAGCCCAGGGTGAGGAGTTTCTGCCTGGTGCGCAGATTGATTGGTAGCCACTGGAGATTTTTGAGGAGGGGAGTAACATGCCCAGAGTGTTTCTGGACAAAGACAATCCGGGCAGCGGTGTGAAGTATGGATTGAAGTGGGGAGAGACAAGAGGATGGGAGATCGGAGAGGAGGCTGATACAGTAGTCCAGACAGGATAGAATGAGAGTAACTGAGGCACAGAGAAGTGAATGGATTTGCCCCAAGTTACACAGCAGACAAATTGTTAAACCACGATTAGAAACCCAGTCCTTCTGACTCCTAGGCTCAGGCTCTATCCCTTAGGCCACCTTGCTTCAGTTTGCATATATTTGCATTACCACCTACTATCTTCGCGTTCCTTCTCCTGACAGGGCCCTCTTCAGCTACCAAGCAATGCAGGCCATCACCTCAGTGCACAATGCCAGAGTAGGCAGCTCTGTGGGCCCTCAGAAAAGTGATGGCCTCCTGATACCTCTCAAAGATGCTGGCGGCCTGAGACCCTCCTCAAAATAGCAGCTGTCCAGTACTTCTCAAAGATGGCAGCATTGTTGTTTTTAACAAAGATGATGGGGGGATGGAAATTAGCAGAGCATAAGTCAGGTTCCCTGAGTCAAGCTGCCCAGGGTGCTCGATTGAGGAACCACCATGGTGATGGTGAAGGTGGTGGGGGCGGGTATAGCTTCATTATATTGTGTCGTATTCACATGCAGTGAAAAGTAATGATGTCACTTGGAAGAGCTGATGTCTCCTTGCTTTGTTGGGTTGAAAGTCTGAAGCTGGCTCTGCCTTCTGCCCACACTACTTTAAAATCATTGTTTTGCATCTCCCGTACTAGATTAAGGCTTGTTGAGGGCAGGGAACAATGCATTTTCCATCTGTTGTACTCTTTCAAACACTTAATACAGTGTTTAGCACTCAGGAAGCACTCAATAAATACCATTGATTGTTGTCAGCAAATTGCTGAGTTCAAGCCTTCCAAACCTGACCACAGGAAGGCATTGGCTGGTGATGTTTCACTATCCCCTGGAAAAGCAGCTCTCACCTGAATTATGGCCTGAATTGTTTTTGTCTTTTTTTTTTTCCCTGGCTTTCATAAGAAAGTAGAAAGGACATGCTAATCCCATACTAAAGCACTCTGGGTATCATTCTCAAAGATCAATCAATCAATCAATCATATTTACTGAGATGGCTGTGAGCTCGTTGTGGGTAGGGAACAGGTTGTCAACTCTGTTGTACTCTCCCAAGCACTTAGTACAGTGCTCTGCACATAGTGAGCGCTTCATAAATACCACTGACGATGATGATGATGATGGTGATGGCTTACAAAATGGGGGAGGGCACAATGGGGTGTCCTGCTGTTAGGATCTCAGAAATAGTCTGTTCTTTGACCACAGACTCTGCCTGTTTTCCCTCCAGCATCTTCCAGTGCATGCCACCGGCTACACTCCTTTTAGGCAGGGAATTCCAGTTTTTTTGCTCTTGTACTTTCCCAAGTGCTTAGTACAGTGCATTGTATCCAGTGGGCATTCCAAATCACCATTACTGCTTCCACAGAAGACCAAGAAAAAGAGTGTGGCTGGGACAGTAGAGACCATCACCACTGTTGCAAAAATACCTCATGTGCGTGCCCAGATCATGATAGGGCATCTTTTTCCTCTTAATCATAGGTATCTGAACAATGCTCACCCAAAATGAAGAGAGGCCAAAAAAAGTGCACTACTGTATTTTCATGGGTACAGTATGTGCAGAAGTTTCTCAATGTGAAACTTACACCCACTGATTCAACTTCACCATCAGCAATATTGCATTTGAATCAAAGGACAACTCTAGTGATAGGATATGGTGAAGTGAATAACTATTTGGGGAACATGAACTAGTGATACCGAAAACATATGTGGAGAGTTCTAGCTTTTCAGAACTGTCTTCCTTATAAATCTAATTTTTGTTCATCACTCAAAACTAGAAAGCACTTATGCTTTGCGAGTGAGTTGCCCTGAGTTTCTGGTGGCTTTGAGAGAAAAATCGCTGTTCTCTTGAACCAGATATCATCTTTAATCTACCAGAACCAAGTCTTTTGCATTTAATTGACAAATACATTGAACATGGACTTACTTAAATATGGACACTTCCTTAAAAGCTTTCTGTTCAACTTGTGAACGTAAGTCATTTTGATTACTTAATTTCAATATTTATTAGAAATGATAAACCAAAGTACTTGAAAATAATTTTAGTGGCTACAAACTGTAGCATTTGATCGATTGAGGACACAACAATTACCTTTTCACTTTATTTTAGTCTTCTGCAATCAGTTTGGATCAATACTCTCCCTCTCAATTGATAGCAGAGAGCAAATCTAATTTTGGGGAGGCATGGGAGATTTTTTTTTTTAAGTGGGTGGTCACACTATGTACAGGAAACTTATGTAGATACTTAACCATTCACTTCACTTCCATCTGGTCCAATCTGGACTAGATACATGCTGTCCAAATTGATAGCGTGTAACATTTAGGCATGAGCGGTTGTCAACAGTCAGTTCAACATGAGTTGAAAGGAGCAACACAACTATATCTCATGAGCCCTTACACTGTATACAATACTTAAAGAATTAACTACCTGAAATAACCAGAAGTCACTACAGAGAATGAAGAAATTAACTCAAGTTCATTAAAGAGTCGTTTTTATCGGCACATTACTGAGCAAAAGACATTTTGATTTAAAAGTCAAAATATACAAAGATTAGGAAACAGAAAACAATCCATATGTAAGCATACACACTTCTAGGGAAAAAGAAACATTCCATTTGTTTCTACATGCACATGAGGTGAAAGTGGGGAGGGAAATAGTGTCAGGACTTTATTGCTACCCCTCCTAATCTTTTTCTTCGCGTGGCTCAGTGGAAAGAGCCCGGGCTTGAGAGTCAGAGGTCATGGGTTCTAATCCCAGCTCCACCACTTGTCAGCTGTGTGACTTTAGGCAAGTCACTTAACTTTTCTGTGCCTCAGTTCCCTCATCTGTAAAATGGGGTTTAAGACCGTGAGCTCCACATGGGACAACCTTGATTACCTTGTATCCCCCACCAACGCATAGAACAGTGCTTGGCACATAGTAAGCGATTAACAAATACCAACACCATTATTATTATACTAAATGCCAAAGACTGTTCACTGCTTGGTCCTCTGCTTCAAAACTGTTTTCCAGTCAAATGTGGGGGCCTGGTGGAAGTTATGGAGAAGTATGATTTTACCAAAGAAGGCAATAGACAGTCAGTTGCTTACCACCTTTGGGTGGGACATAGGGACAATATTTAGACTGGGAGACCTATGGGGGACAGTACTGTGTCTGAGCTGATTATCTTATGTCTACCTCAGCACTTAGTACACTCTTTGGCACTTAGCAAATACCGCAGTTACAATTATAATGGTTATTATTATTATTATTATGGAGTAGAACTATAGTTCTGGGTTCAGGCTAACTGTGGGCCCCCTCCTCGCAAAGTCCCAGGCAGTCCAATTAGTAGTTCAACCTCTGAATGCATGTGCAATTTTTTTTTATGGTACTTCAGCTCTTACTATATACCAGACACTGTTCTAAATTCTGGGATAGATACCAGCTAATTCATTCATTCATTCAATCGTATTTATTGAGTGCTTACTGTGTGCAGAGCACTGTACTATGCGCTTGAGAAGTACAAGTTGGCAACATATAGAGATGGTCCCTACCCAACAGCGGGAATCAGGTTGGACACAGTCCATGTCCCACATGGGGCTCACAGTCTTAATCACCATTTTACATATGAGGTACCTGAGTCCCAGAGAACTTAAGTGACTTGCCCAAGGTCACACAGCTGACAAGTGGCAGAGCCGATAATAGAAGACAGGTCCTTCTGATGCCCAGCCCTGGCTCTATCCACTAGGCCATGCAGTTAACCATTGCCATTTGAGGGAACAGCCCCCTACTAAATTAGAAGACTACCTCAAGACCATCACAGGTAAACAGACAGTTTATGAGGGACTATCCTATGATGACAAAATTACTCCTAATTTTCAGTCCTTTTGCCACAAGGTAGCCCCACAGCCAGATATTCCAACTGAACCCTAAAACCCCAAACACACTTACCCACAGAATATGGATATGTATATCCTACAGTCTCTAATGTTTCCTTACTAATGTTGGAGACCTTGCTGCTAGTATTTTTAGTCACGATCAAGCCAGTATTTTGAAGAGATCATTAAGTGTGTGTACAGGGAGGAACCAGTAGAGATGATATATTTAGATTTTCAAAAGGCCTTTGACAAGGTCTACACTGAAGGGTTTAAAAAAAAACTGAGTAATCATGGGATTGGAGGGAATGTCTGACATGGATAGAAAAACAGCTAAAAGACAGGAAACAAAATTGGTCAGAGCATTCATTCATTCATTCAATCGTATTTATTGAGCACTTACTGTGTGCAGGCCACTGTACTAAGCGCTTGGGAAGTACAAGTTGGCAACACATAGAGACGGTCCCTACCCAACAGTGGGCTCACAGTCTAGAGCAGTTTCATTGAAGACATTTCAGTGGAAAAAGTTGGACTTTTCCATCTGAAAAGATGCAGACTGTGAGAGGTTGTGATTGAAGTTTATAATATTATGAGGATGGTGGACATGGCAAACACAGAATTTTTACTAAATCCTACAATAACTGAATGAGGGGACACCATTGAGACGCAAAGGTGGTAGGCTGAAAACAATCAAAAGGAAATACTTCATCACACAGCAAGTGGGAAGCATAGAAAATGTATTATGATAGGAATTCACACTGGCTAAAGATATCAGCAGATTCCAGAGGGATTTGGATAAATTAATGAATGAGCAGATGACAATGGATCAATAGAAGGCAAGTTAGGGATGAAGACAGAAGTGTTAGGGATGCTAAAGGGCACACTCCTAATGGGACAGGCATTAATAATTGTATTTGTTAAGTGATTAATAGATGCCAAGCACCGTACTAAGCACTGGGGTAGATACAAGAGAGTCAGGCCCCACATGGGGCTCGCAATCTAAGTAGGAAGGAGAACAGGTAACGAATCCCCATTTGGCAGATGAGGGAACAGAATCCCCACTTTACAGTTGAGGCACAGAGAAGTTTAGTGACTTACCGAAGGTCACATAGCATACGGGTGGCAGAGCTGGGATTAGACCCAGGTCCCCTGACCTCCAGGCCCATGCTTCTTCTACTAGACCATGCTGCGTCTCTTCCAAGCATCCTTTGGCCAAGCACCTAACTTGTTCTTGGGTTCTGAAAATAGGAAAATTGGCATAACTCCCAGTGACAGATCAATTTCCTCCTGGAAGACTTGTGAGCAGTGTGACCCTCTGTATAAATCAGGAGCCCAGGAGTCAGAGGATCTGAGTTCTAATCCCAGCTCTGTCACTTGCCTGCTGGGTGACCTTGGGTGAGTCACTTAACTTCTCTGTGTCTCAACTGTACTGCATCCTACTTGATTTCAAGCCCCATGTGGGACAGGGACTATATCTATCCTGACTAACTTGTATCTACCCCAGCACTTAAAACAGTGCTTGGCACATAGTAAGCAATTAACAAATATCATTAAAACAAAAGCAGAAATAATAGTAATAATATTATGGCAATATGTTCAGCACTGTACTAAGTGCTGGGTTACACAGACAATAATCAGGCCCTACATGGGGCTCACAGCATAAGTAGGGAGAACAGGTATTGAATCCCCATTTTGCAGATGAAGGAACTGAGGCACAGAGAAGTTAAGTCACTCCCCCAATGTCACACAGCAGACAAGTGGCAGAGCTGGGATTAGAATCCAGGTCTTCTGACTCCCAGTCTTGTACTCTTTCCTCTAGGCCACGCAAGAGAGCTTTGCAGAAGCAGAAGTCCTGCATGTCCAGTTTCCTCCACTCACTCACAGTTTCAGGGTTCCTGGTTCACTGCGGATCCAGCTCACCTAGGATAGGTCATTATGCCTCCTGGGGAATAAGTGGTGTTGGGATTCTAAGCAAAGGTTCCAGAGCAATGGATCAATTCCTGCCAGGGCCAGCTCTAGGTGGTATGCCAGGTAATTAATGGCCTCAGTGCACGCCAACAGTGTGTGGTGTGGCACGGGGGTGCTGGGAGGTGGGAGGGACATAGTTCTCACAAAGATGGCAGAGGTAAAGGCTATGTGTCATGCTGTCCCTCATAAGCTCGTTCAGGGCAGGGAATGTGTCTATTATATTGTTACACTGTACTCTCCCAAGAACTTAGTACGGTGCTCTGCACACAGTAAGCACTCAATAAATAAGATTGACTGACCGACTGACTTACTAAGATGGTGGCAGCAGGGTTGTATGTCCCACAGGAGGGAAGTATGCATTAGCAGGGTGCAAATCAGGGTCTCGGAGCTGAGTTGCTCAGTGGCGGCACAGGCACGGGGCAGATGGAGGCGGCAGCCAGGTGGCTGTGAGGCAGCCATAAGATTGACCGCATTGCAACTGGGCTTGCAGTAAATATTTCAAATCACATCATTAAGTTACTCTGCATGCTCACACAGAGTGATATATTGGCATTTTACAGAACAAGAGTGGGTGGTGATTTTTTCCTGCCCCGGGGGTTGGCCACCTTGTCTGGCATCAACCCTAGGTCCTGCAACTGAGCCAAGTACTCCCTGGCATAAATTCATTAGCCTCTAATCCATCCTAATCCTCCTCGACCTCTCAGCTGCCTTCAACACCATCGACCACCCCCTTCTCCTGGAAACACGATCCAACTAATCCTGTCCTCTCCTGGTTCTCCGCCTATCTCTCTGGCTGCACATTCTCAGTCTCTTTCATGGGCTCCTCCTCTGCCTCCTACCCCCTAACTGGGGGAGTCCCTCAAGGTTCATCCCCCTCCTAGCCCCATAGCACTTATGTACATATCTGTAATTTATTTATTTATATTAATGTTTGTCTTCCCCTGTAGGCCGTAAACCCATTGTGGGAAGGGAGTGTGTCTGTTATAGTGTTATATCATACTCCCCTAAGTGCTTAGTACAGTGTTCTGCACACAGTAAGCACTCAATAAAACACAATTGATTGACTGGCTGCCGTCACCACTATTGACCAATGAACACTGGACCTGGTGGACCAATAGCCTGACCCAATCTCAGTAGGACCTTATTCTGAGGCCAGGGTTCCCATGGCCAGATATAAAGTAGTAGCAGAAAGTGGTTCCAAAAATATTGGCCCATCAGCAAGGGACAATTCATACTAAGAGAAGCAGCATGGCTTAATGGAAAGAGTCTGGGCTTGGGAGTCAGAAGTTGTGGGTTCTAATCCCGGCACCTACACTTGTCATTCATTCATTCATTCAATTTAATCATATTTATTGAGTGCTTACTGTGTGCAGAGCACTGTACTCAGCACTTGGGAAGTACAAGTTGGCAACATAGAGAGACGGTCCCTACCCAACAGTGGCCCACAGTCTAGAAGGGGGAAACAGACAACAAAACAAAACATATTAACAAAATAAAATAGAATAAATATGGGCAAATAAAATAGAGTAATAAATACATACAAACATATATACATATATACAGGTGCTGCAGGGAGGGGAAGGAGGCAAGATGGGGGATGGAGAGGGGGAGAGGAAGGAGGGGCTCAGTCTGGGAAGGCCTCCTGGAGGAGGTGAGCTCTCATTAGGGCTTTGAAGGGAGGAAGAGAGCTAGCTTGGCAGATGTGTGGAGGGAGGGCATTCCAGGCCAGGGGGATGACGTGGGCCGGGGGTCGATGGTGGGACAGGCAAGAACGAGGCACAGTGAGGATATTAGCAGCAGAGGAGTGGAGGGTGCAGGCTGGGCTGTAGAAGGAGAGAAGGGAGGTGAGGTAGGAGGGGGCAAGGTGATGGAGAGCCTTGAAGCCGAGGGTGAGGAGTTTTAGCCTGATGCGTAGGTTGACTGGTAGCCACTGGAGACTTTTGAGGAGGGGAGTAACATGCCCAGAGCGTTCTGCACAAAGACAATCTGTGCACAAAGACGATCCGGGCAGCGGCGTGAAGTATGGATTGAAGTGGGGAGAGAGAGGAGGATGGGAGATCAGAGAGGAGGCTGATGCAGTAATCCAGTCAGGATAGGATGAGCGACTGAACGAGCAGGGTAGCGGTTTGCATGGAGAGGAAAGGGCAGATCTTGGCAATGTTGCAGAGGTGAGACTGGCAGGTTTTGGTGACAGATTGGATGTGAGGGGTGAACGAGAGAGCGGAGTCGAGGATGACACCAAGGTTGCGGGCTTGTGAGATGGGAAGGATGGAAGTGCCATCAACAGTGATGGGAAAGCCAGAGAGAGGGCAGGGTTTGGGAGGGAAGATAAGGAGTTCAGCTGTGTGACTTTGGGCAAGTCACTTAACTTCTCCATGCCTCAGTTACCTCATCTGTAAAATGGGGACTAAGATTGTGAGCCCCACTTGGGACAACCTGATTACCTTGTATCTCCCCCAGTGTTTAGAACAGTGCTTGGCACATGGTAAGAGCTTAACAAATACCATCATCATTATTATTATTATTTTACCAGCAGCCAATATTTTCTGCAAAATTGGACAAAAAGAAGAGAAATGTTTTGCAGGAAAATTCCTTTCAAATTCTTGGGATAGGCAGATGTGGCCACTGATCCTAATTCTTTACCATAAGGGTGTGTGGTAGGGGAAAGAGAGAAACACAGGGAAGAAAAAGGCAGGATTTGTAAATAGAAGTAGTCCTTAGACCACTCTATTCAATATGGTCCAAATTTTCTCTTCACACCATTTCAGGGTGTCTGCCACCTCTGTTTTATTGTACTCTCCCAAGTGCTAAGTACAGTGCTCTGCACACCATAAGCACTTGTTCAATACAATTGATTGATTTTACTCAACAGGACTCAGGAGGAAAAGCTTGCTCAATCTAGGGACTTACACAAGGTAACTACCATAAAACAACTGATGATTCAGCTTAACTTGGTTGTGAAATGTCCTTGTCCTCATAACTACGTATCCTTCTCTGTCTCTATTACAATAATCTAGCATTTACTAGAAATTCCTTGCACATATTATGGCTAAACAATTTTCTAAGAGTGCTAGTGCTTATTTGAGAAATTTAAACGCTGATGAGGCACTTTTAGTATAGATTAATGTATTTATAGCCAGGCACATCTGCATTTACTATAAAGTTATAGTACCTTTAGTACTGTAATTTTATTCTCCAAACAGGAAAAGTTAAAGTTCTCTTTCAAATGCCACAAAAATTAAAAATGTTTCTGTCCTAAACTGCCAAAATAATTGTTTCATCATCATCATCATCAATCGTATTTATTGAGCACTTACTATGTGCAGAGCACTGTACTAAGCGCTGGGAAGTACAAATTGGCAACATATAGAGACAGTCCCTACCCAGCAGTGGGCTCAAAGTCTAAAAGGGGGAGACAGAGAACAAAACCAAACATACTAACAAAATAAAATAAATAGAATAGATATGTACAAGATAAATAAATAAATAAATAAATAGAGTAATAAATATGTACAAACATATATACATATATACAGGTGCTGTGGAGAAGGGAAGGAGGTAAGATGTGGGGGATGGAGAGGGGGACGAGGGGGAGAGGAAGGAAGGGTCTCAGTCTGGGAAGGCCTCCTGGAGGAGGTGAGCTCTCAGTAGGGCCTTGAAGGGAGGAAGAGAGCTAGATTGGCGGATGGGCAGAGGGAGGGCATTCCAGGCCCGGGGGATGACGTGGGCCGGGGGTCGATGGCGGGACAGGCGAGAACGAGGTACGGTGAGGAGATTAGCGGTGGAGGTGCAGAGGGTGCGGGCTGGGCTGTAGAAGGAGAGTAGGGAGGTGAGGTAGGAAGGGGCGAGGTGATGGACAGCCTTGAAGCCCAGGGTGAGGAGTTTCTGCCTGATGCGCAGATTGATTGGTAGCCACTGGAGATTTTTGAGGAGGGGAGTAATATGCCCAGAGCGTTTCTGGACAAAGATAATCCGGGCAGCAGCATGAAGTATGGATTGAAGTGGAGAGAGACACGAGGATGGGAGATCAGAGAGAAGGCTGATGCAGTAGTCCAGACGGGATAGGATGAGAGCTTGAATGAGCAGGGTAGCGGTATGGATGGAGAGGAAAGGGCGGATCTTGGCAATGTTGCGGAGCTGAGACCGGCTGGTTTTGGTGATGGCTTGGATGTGAGGGGTGAATGAGAGAGCGGAGTCGAGGATGACACCAAGGTTGCGGGCTTGTGAGACGGGAAGGATGGTAGTGGCGTCAACAGAGATGGGAAAGTCAGGGAGAGGATAAGGTTTGGGAGGGAAGACAAGGAGTTCAGTCTTCGACATGTTGTGCTTTAGGTGGGGGGGCAGACATCCAGATGGAGATGTCCTGAAGGCAGGAGGAGATGTGAGCCTGGAGAGAGGGGGAGAGAGCAGGGGCAGAGATGTAGATCTGGGTGTCATCAGCGTAGAGATGATAGTTGAAGCTGTGGGAGCGAATGAGGTCACCAAGGGAGTGCGTGTAGATTGAGAACAGAAGGGGACCAAGCACTGAACCTTGGGGAACCCCCACAGTAAGAGGATGGGAGGGGGAGGAGGAACCTGCAAAAGAGACTGAGAAAGAACGACCAGAGAGATGAGGAGAACCAGGAGAGGACGGAGTCTGTGAAGCCAAGGTCAGATAGCGTGTTGAGGAGAAGGGGGTGGTCCACAGTGTCAAAGGCAGCTGAGAGGTTGAGGAGGATTAGGACAGAGTATGAGCCGTTGAATTTGGCAAGCAGGAGGTCATTGGTGACCTTTGAGAGGGCACTCTCACTTGGGGAACTACAATTCTCCAAAGAGTGTCCCAGTGATGTTCAAAATGATGACTACCAGGTACATAGAACACAAAAATGAAGCATCTCAAAGGCTACAGTACTCGATTTAAGCACTACAGCCTGACAAATTGAATTTCCATCGCTTTTAAGCATGTACAGGGTTTGGGCTGGAATTATCATCTTTTCACAGGCCAACCCTGTAGAGGACAGTATTTGGTGTGTCCAATTTATGGTCCCTCATCAGTTAACGTTCAAATAGTTCAATTTAAGTTAACATTTACATGCTGCAGAGCTATGTGTTGAACTTTAAATCGGGGAGAACTGAAGGCATTAGCCAACATTACTGAAGTATGGAAAGTTGCCAAACTTTCCCACTGTTGTTAATGCACATGTAAAGCATATTCTAAAGAAAGAGGCCTGAATTTACCTGCCTTTCAGCACTCCATTCTAAAAACACTGTGGTAAGAGCAGTTTAGTAGATCATATGATCTGGCTATCTCATATAGATCAATATATTAGTTAGGATACAGATTAGCAGGTTTGACTAATATCCCATTTGCTAGGCATTCCCCACAACTCTCATTTTAATTCAGAGGAAACCAAGGGAAACTAGGTATCATTCAAGGTCCCCCTGCTCAGCCTTAACCATTCCCCTATCAAATGTCAAACTCCAAGACCAGATATCGACTTCCACTTTCTATTAGCAGTCTATTCCATGCTAATTGGCTGTCAACTCCCAGACTGCCATTCATACGTCATTCCTTTCACCAACAGGGCTATGCTTACCCATTAGAATTCATTCTACCTCACCTTCCAGATTTCCAAGTAAAATCAAGCAACGGAGTTCTTCAGTGTCGAAGCAGCTCTTTACCTTGCCTGCCCTCAGTAATGTGTAATGATGCCTCAGATTCCTCAAATTCTTTTCCTGTTCATGGCAGCTGAAACTTCTTGCCTTAGAATTGGACAGCCTTAAAAGTTAAATGTTAGAACCAAAATGATAGCCACCCTAATTTCATTCAACAGAAGAAACTTCACTGGTATATGTAGACTTTAGAAAGGAGTTGGAATATGAAGAAATAGAAAATAGCTTAGTTGATTATTTAAATCTAGATTCTGCACAGTTCTATACAGTCTCAAAAGATGATTTCATATACTCTATCCAATTATCTAAAAAGTCGTGTAGTGAGACAGAATTTTACAAATGAACTAGGGCTTGAAAAAGCAAATAGCTATCTCTTCTTTTTAGAAAAATGTCTAAACAATGTTAAATTACACCACACCAGCATTTCTGTTGCAGTTTGCAGAAATTACATGTTTGATTTTAAATCTCTCTGGCTGATAGATGTGCCAAATCCAGTAACTTTTGACACTCTGCTTTGTTGCATAACAGAATGGGGCTGACATGACCAGATGTGACATGTCACAGCAATGATCAATCAACACAGAAAATAAAAGAGAATGTCGTTTCTCTGAGCAGGCAAAGTTATCTTAAGAATTGTTAACGTATATTCAAATTCTTCTGTTGTGCTGTTTAAAAAATGCACCCTCATGAATGTGAAATTGTAAAAACCATGGGGGAGCACAGGTAGATATTTATATTTAGCAGTCAGATGCATTCTTCATCTTGGTTACAATCAGATATTTAGGATATGCTAGATCCCAAAGTGTTCAGCTTCACTTTAGAAGGTCAATGTTGAGAATACATTACCGGTGCACAGCAGATACTGGAGTTAATCTTCATGAAATAAGGTTGGCATCATCTCATAAGCAATGCAGGCCACAAGTGCAAAATGAAGGCACACCTATTGGTACAGATAGATTTGAGAGCTTCACTAGAGTCATCCCATGCAACATTTTCCTTTCATCCCTTTCCATCTCTATAATTAACTATATATTTTAAATCCTCTAATTGCCATGACTACTGCACTTGAGCTGAAATGGTCCTTTCAGCTTGCAGACAGCAACTTGGAGAAGAGAGGCGTGAGCTGGCCAGCATCTTTAATTTTACCCCAATATCACAGTTTCAGAGGGAAGTGAAATTTGTTCATTCTAAAATCAGTAGTTTGCTTTCTAATCACCTTGATTCTTTGTCTAATTTGACTAACCCGTGCATCCTGTTAAAGGTAGGAAGATTGTTTAAACGCTCAAAGGCATATGAGAGGAGGGAATGTTAAATTTTCCCCTCGTGGTTGGTAGTTTTCATTAATGGCACATATCTTAGGTGGCCTCCAGGGTTGCCAACTATCGGAACATTCTTCCAAAGTCCCTAAAACTGAGCAAAAATCCGTCATGTCTGTAAAGGCCGTAAAAAGATTTCAAGGTCAGTAAATCCCAGGGTATCAGCCAGAGGAATACCAGTTGTTCTTTACCACGAGCCAGGGGCTGTACCCTAGAGTGCAAGGTCTTTTCTCTATGCAGAGCCCTGCTCCCCAGGGCTCACGGTATGGCCACAGTGGCAAGCTTGCCCGCTGCAGGGCAAGGGCAGGAGAGAGAGGAAGGTGAGAGGAAGGAAAGGCAGAGCCTTTAAAGTCTCCCCTTCCCTTCCTCCTTTCTCTCTTCTCCCCCTTCTTTCTTTCCTTTTACACTTCCCTTTTTCCTTTCTTGTTACCTGTCTTACCCTTCTTCCTCTTTTCTTTCGCTTGCCCCTCTTCTCCCATCTCTTCCTTAAATTCCTTTTCCTCCTACCCCCCCCCCACCACCCCTCCCCCCCAGGTCAATTTGCCTGGGAAAGGGAGGGGCCAGAGGCAGGAGTTGGCAGGTAGGAAGTGGGGAGCTGTGGTTATTAGACAATTTATATTTGCCCCCAACAATCACCCCCCCCCCACCCCCGACATACACCCCCGTGCCTACGTTTGCACATCCTGCGGAGCTGCACCCCAGTGTGCTGGGCACTAAGACATCACCTAGCTATGGGCCAAATAGATACCATTAGCGATACCCAATTACCCATCTTATATTATGCAAAATGATATCAGTAAATAAGTTCAAAAGCCAGTCATTTTTATTCGTAGTGTTTGTGAAAATCACTCAGCAACTGGCAACCCTGATAGTCAACCACATGGATGGCTGAATAGTTACAATAAATAAGTGTGATCCACTGTGATTCTAAAAATAAACACAGTAAAAATTTTGTTATCCAACACCTCAGCATCCAGAAAACTTCTGGCAGCTCTGTGGGTCTTCATTCCTGGTCAAACCTACTCCATTGATCTCCTGTGGAGAAGGAGTTTACAGTCTTTGAATTCTCCAAGGCAGGTTTGCAGCTCTTCTGGGAGGTTTGCATAACCTTTCCCTTAATTTAGTAAAGCAATAGCTTCAACTCACTGTCAGTCAGTGAGTTTCACCTAAAGATTATCTCCTAATCTGATCAGTAAACAGTCCTCTCCCCCTGAATTAGGCATGTTTGACTAACCGGCACCTCTCATTCCCCCATCAAGCTGGATAACAAATCTAGGACTGTAGCTCAGTTTTCAGAGTGAAACACATTACAGCACTGTTTCTCATTCATTGACAAAAATGAAATTTTATGTTTTTTTTTACATTGGAGACTGAAGTTATGGATGTCGTGTTTGCCACGTTTTGGCAACAGGACTGCTTACCTGTCTGAAATGACAGCATACCAAAGAATAGGAGACTTCATTTTCAAATATTTTGAAAATTTAAATTAACAAGAAGTTCTGATCAGCTGGACCTTTAGAATACATGCTGTGTGTTTTAAAATTGAGCACTGTGGGCCACCTCAATAGAAAACTATGCCATAAGTGGATTTTTCAAGGATTCCCATGACATTTCATACACTGGTACTTCTGCAGCGTGAAATCCGGACCTATGGTCAACAATACAGCAACCAGCTTTCTTCTTTCCAGAGTATACGATGCAGTCCATAGAAATAAAAAAGACTAAGACTACATTCTTGAAATAACGTCTACGAAGACAATAAAAGTGCTAGCACATGAGAAACATTTGTGCTATTTTACAGCAGAAAATCTGGCAACATTGCAAGAGACAGAATGCAAGTTTAACCAGAACTAGGTCAGTATCGTCTCTGCTCCATCCCCAGACAAATCTGCATTTAATGAGCCTGATTCTGTCCCCTTTGTTAGGAAAGAATGGGCTGTCTTAAATCCACATATTGACATCTTTGTGAATCTAACTGGGAAGGGTACAAGGTAGTGGGGGAGGGAAAAGGAAGGACTCTGCCTCCCCCGTTGCTCACAGAGCAAGGCTCTGCACAGGGCATTCTATTGATAATTGGCAGCAGCTGGCATGGATGGGGTCAGGGCTACCCTGCCATCAGTGCAGCTACCATCCACTCTGTTCTTCTCATATAGCCTTTTAAAGTTCCTGAAAGGGGCACTTTGGAGTAGTGCCGAAAGTTAAAAAAAAAATCTAACTGGAACACGGGTGGCCCCCCACTATTCCCCGCTGCCTCGGTGGGTGAGTAGGTTTTCCCATTGGTGGGGAGTGGCAGCGGGCCCCATTGCAAGCAGTCTTTCCCCAGCCAGCCGGCCACTGAAGAAGAGGATGGGCATCCCTGCCAAGGCCTCGGGGTGGAGTAAAACAAAATGGGAAAGGTTGGGGTGGCTGCTGGTGCCCCGAGAGGCAGCAGACAGCAGGAGCTGGGAGGGGTGGCTCGGCCCCATAGGGAGAGGGAGCACCCCGGAATACCCGTTCCAGGTCTACTTCTTATACTGGAGCCAAGTTCTGGCTGGTTCCAGAACTTACTTCAAGCACTGCTTTGTCAAGTCAAGGAGCAGGTGGCAGTGCAAGCCCTGCTGCTCTGAGGGAAAGAAAAGCAGCACATGCTTGTGTCAACTGAGAACATGGGAGGGAGTTCCTTTCCCCCCCATGCCTTTGATAGTGCAGGGTAGGGCCTCCGGGAGTCCAGGTGAGAGACTACGTTTTACTGTCCTTAAGACATTGACACACACAAATTCATAAAGCATTCCATATTTTGAGTCTTACTGCATCTCCTCCAAGAGGCCTTTCCCAACTGAGCCCTCATTTCCCCTACTCCCCCTCCCTTCTGCATCACCTACACACTCGGATCTGTGCCCTTTAAGCACTTGATATTCCACTCCACCATCAGCCCCATGGCACTTCTGTACATACCCATGATTTATTTCAACATCTGTTTCCCCCTTCCTGCCCAAAAGCTGCTTTCAGGGGCAGGGAACATGTCTATCAACTCTGTTATGTTATACTCTCCCAAGCGCTTAGCACAGTGCTCTGCATGCAGTAAGCTCTTAGTAAAATACCCTTGAGTGATTGATTGAATACTGAAGAAATATTTAGAACAAAGAAACCACTCATCTTGAACTATTTGTCCTAAACAATGACTAGTCATTCGTGAATTTGTTTCATAAAGACCACAGAGTAGGTGTTGTGCCAGAAAACAATGCCAACACTTTTTTTCCCCAAAAACTGAGGCATAAACTCACTGATGAGATGGCCCACAGTTTCACTGCCATGTCGAGACTTGCATATGATAGGAAGAGATATCCGTACTGTCTCAGGTTTATTCACAAATATTTTTATCATGCCATGACAGATATGATCGTTTCTAAGATTCTGACCTATTTACTGGTCTAGAGAGCCATCGGGAAAAGGGTGTTAAGTCAACTCAGAGACAGATCTAAAAAGGTGCATTTCTCATATCCGAGTACAGTGGTCTTTTATCCTTCTCCATCATCCAACATGTTGTAAACAGACTCCTGAATATACCAAGTGGTGCACTGAATCCTCTCTATGCAACGAAAATAGATGAACTGGAGTGTACTTCATTGGACATTGCTTTGATGCTTGCTAAGATGAGAAAAGCATTTACCTGGTATCTTGCCAAGCACAGGATAGTGCTCACTTGATACCACAATAGCTAAAGATCACCAGAAACTGCTCTTTAAAAGGCTTTCTGCAAAACCAAAGAACAGTCAGGCAAGGTTTCCCTGTTAGGACTGTACCTGAAGACCCCTACAAGGGAATTTGGATGCTCTTTTTATCTCCCCATATAAAAGGCTCCCTTTATCTTAAAGAAATCGGCACTAACAAGGACAACACTGGCAGGCAAAGAACCAACTGAGTTCTTCTCAAATAGAGCACTGGAAATAATGATACCTGCTGTTTCAATATCCCAGAATACTTTCCATCCTAGAATGAGAAATGTAAATTACAATTCTCGCTTTGTGAAACAAAATGGATAAATGTACTACTGGCACCTGCACTCTAGCATTGCAGCCATTCAATGTGCGCTGGCTTATTTTATTAAGAATGGAGAACTTTAATTTTTAAAATCCACATAAGGAGATAGGAAAAAGGCTTAAACAAGCTTTTGCTTTAAATTGGCTTTAGATTTTGATATACTTCACACAGAAAAAAATAGAATGGAAAAATCTTTGATGCTTCGACATTGAGCATTGTGTAGTTAGTTTTAAAAATGTATATCATATTTTACTTGATATCACTATGAACATATCAAAGGGACATTTTCACACAAAAGATGTGGGTAACTTGTCAATAAACATGTTGAATGTCAACCCATTCTTAATGCATTTTCTTTTGACATTTCTTCATAGGTATTTTTCCCGATCTGGAAAATACAGTGTTATTTTTTATGTCTTTCAGGCCTCCTAACATATAACATACTCTCTCTATAACTTATGTTACAGTGCCATCTTATGGTAGTTTTATTATCATCATTTGTAGTTTGATAAATCGAGGCTCATTTTCTTAAATAGCTTTTTTGGTGATTGTATGTTATTTAATTTTACCTTTGATTGATCGAGACAAATAAATATTAGATGTTCTAACAATAGATTGGCAAATATCCGAGCAGTATGCAAAATCCAAGAAGCTTCAGAAAATAGCCCAGGAATATACATTAAAATGATTTAAAAATTTTTGGAAATTAAAAATTAAAAGCCCCCCAAATCCAGCTAAGTTTTTTATCCAGGGAGATTGCTGAAAATATCAAATGTATACAAAAATGGATTTTCTCCTAGACCGAATATTTGGGCTGAAGACTAGTAAAGAGAATTCTTGCTTTAAGTAGAGTTAAGCTTAGGCCTCTGAGTCAAAAGGCCCAAGTTCCAATTAAGCCTCAGCCTTTTTTTTCTGCAGGAGTGTGAAAAAGTCATGGAAATTCTTTGTTTGCAAACCAACACTCCCCGAAATTTGAAGACCCCTCTTTTAACTCACTCTCTGGTTTATAACAGGCAGAATTTTTCACTGGGGCTTTAATTCTCAAATCATGTTTTTTCATTTGGAAATTTAGTGCTCATTACTCAGTGCTCACTCTGTTCCCTATCATTCACCCACACTCTCTCAGCTTCCTCGTATAACCTGCACTGAAGGTCTGGCTCTTTAACCTAGTAGATTCAGACTGCTAGTGCAAAGTAAACAGGGTTAAAGCCTAGGCTCTTAATCAGTCTCAGGAATGGAGGCAGCAAAATTCATTCAATGGTTTCAGCTGTGATCTATGAGCTGTGATGTGATCTGATGGTTTTGTTTTGCGTGGGGGGGTGCATGCCGCAGGGAGGTTGATCGAGGTTTAAGCTGTAGAATCTTCGTCTTCTTAGGAATGAATTAGTTACCTTTCTCTCAAGATCTATCAGATTTTAAAATTAGCAAAATATGAATTTTATCTTCAGTTTCCTGTACCTCAGCCCTACTTCCTTTGATCCTCTTTCGTCTCTGAAATGTCACAGAACAAGACAAGATGGTCAAGTTTCAATACCTACAATCAAAACCCCTCCTGCACTGCTCCTCTGTCCCCTCCTTTCCCCTCCTTTCTAAAATGCCTCATTTACTTTTTATTTCTTGTTCCATTTCATCAGCCCTACAGGGATGAAATTATATGCTTGAGTAGATGGGACATGAGTGGCTCCTTTTCATGTGGTAGTCGCAACTCCCCCTTTCCTCTTCATTGTCATACAGAAGGACACTGAGCACACAGCAATTCATTAAGAAGGAACAGAAATTAATATTTATTTGGAACAAAGGCAGTTTAAAAGGCATTTGAATGTTCGGCATCTCCCTGCTTTTTTCCTGCCCGGCCACAATTGAGATCTTCACTGCACCCTTTTCAGTAGCTGTAGAGAGTCTCTGCTCCTAATTTAACAGTCTTAGCAAATTTTCCTGAATTCTATTTCTGCTCTGTTTTCTTCCCCCTCAGCCTATTGTAGTCCCTTTTCCTAGCCCAGCTCCTCTCATACACTTACCTTTTCTGACCCCTTTCTTGCTTTCTGGTTTTGGGGTGAGTCTTGCATCAGTCACTGCACTAGAAATATTCCTCTTCTCTCTTCAAAAGCTGCAAGGACCCTTCTGGTACCAATATTCTTTCCATGGTTTTTTTTTTATCAAAGGAGCATTATCAGAAAATCAACCCATTCAGTTCCTTGTCTGCACCATTTGTACCCATTAGAAATTCTTAAAGGGCAGAAATACACTGGAAAGTGACTTTCCAGATGCAAAAATGACATCATGGGTTTTTTTCCAAATGTATGCTTTTTTATTGACTTTCCAAATTAAAATTTCTCAGTTTACAAGTCAAAAAAGATGATTTTTCTAATAGCCATTCTGCAAACTCCATCTGGGATCTCCAAACCAAGCTGTGTTCTTTCTGCTTCTCACACAGTAATAGGTTATAAAAATTCTGCAGTAGAGCAGGGAAGAGGCCTGTTCTTCCTGATCTTAACCTTTTCTATCAGGCGACCTAAACTATGGCTATTGTTAAGTGGATGAATGACTAGGAATAACTCAGTGGGGTACGCATGGAACAAGAAATTAGATGCCTCCCTATTAGCACTACTCATTCCTTTTCTTTGGAAACAAATCACCTTGGGGAGGCCTGGGTTACACAGTCCTTAGAAAATTGGAAGCAAAGTAGCACATGCTGTATTCACAATAATTACACGACTTTTAGCAATAGCAGGATTACTAACCTTCCAGGCTTTCAGCCTAGTTTCTTGTGTGAACGAAGAACCAGATGGGAGTCTTTCAGGCTAAAATGTATACACCAATTATTTATAGATTCGGACTAAAAATCATGTGAACAGCCTTCTGTGGAGTTCCATCTTCCGAGAACAGGCTTGAAATAGAGAGAGTTATGGAAAATCTCAGATTGCTTGGAAAAATCCTTAATGTGAGATTGCAAATAAGGAACAATACAAAGCAGCTAAAGGAATTTTGAAAACAACTTTACAGAGGTGGCTATTGGCTGATACTGTTATTTGGGGGCTCTCCTGAATGGGTTACCCTGGTATCCCTTTAGATACTATTATTTTTACTGCCAAGCACCGAGCATTTTCCTTCTTCGGGCAAAATTGCCTTTCAACTAAATATGTGTTCAGAGCGTAGATGGGCTACTGAGGCTGAGGAGTAGAAAACAAATCTGTTTGCAAATCATAGAACATAGACGGTACTGAGCAGAGTAGTTGATGGTTGAAACGTCTACAGAATTATTGCCAATTTCTGTGTTTGCTTTGGCATACCTTTAAATTATATTTCCCTGGGTTTCTGCTCTACATAATACTAAAGCATATTAAAGCGAGTATCACTATTATTACTAATGAATTTGAAAAATCAAGGTAGTGGAGAAGAAGCTCGATCAAACAATGGTATTTATTGAGCACTTACTGTGGGCAGAGCACTGTACTAAGTGCTTGGGAGAGTACTATACATCAGAGTTGGTGGACACATTCCTCACCCATCAGGAGTTTACAGTCTACTCTCCCCATGAGGCATATAAATTCAGCTCTGTGGGTCTATGGTGAAAATATACAAATTTCCACTACTTTCTACCTTGTGACTTGCCAACATAAAATCCTTAATCCAGATGTTGGCCCAGAGGAAAGAGCACTTTTCTGGGGATCAGGAGTCACCTGTTCTGCCTATAGCTGGCTAACATTGACAAAGACTGCACATGCCCTTGAGTCAGTCAGTCAATTGTATTTATTAGGCACTTACTGTGTGAAGAGAAATATACTAAGAACCTGGGAGAGTACAGTATAACCAAAAAAAAAAAAACACATTCCCTGCCTACAATGAGCTTACAAGCTAGAGAAGGGAGGGCAGATATTAATATAAATATTCACAATGCACTTCACAATGTACTACCCCTTTACCTACCTATTTGCCCATTGCACTCTGTGCCCCAGTGACAACATGGCTGACAGGGATGAGTGCTGCAGAAACCAAGGCATGCCAAACAATTCCTGAAGTCTCAGGATTGAGGTTTATCCATTGTTCCTGTTGGAGGATATCATCATCATCATCATCATGTAAAACCTGGATTTATAAACCCATCAAAATACTCAATCATATTTATTGAGTACTCACTGTGTACCAGACACTGTACTAACCCCTAGGGAGAGTACAAACAACAATATAACCGACATTCCCTGCCCACAACAAGCTTACGGTCTAAGGGCTCATCAGTCTCAAAGCTGTGAGAGTTCATGAGACCATTACATTCCTTTAGAATTTTTGGAATAACTGAAGTGGTGTCAGTGAGCACATGGTAAACTTTTTACCAGGTCATTTTTCTAACTGCAGTCCCACTCTATCACCTGGAAAGTTTAGAATGAAATGGTAGATTCAGATAAAGTTCTTACTTTTGAATGCACTACAATCCTAACACAGAAGTTGTCTAAATCATATGTAACTTGCTATGACTCAATACTTGCATTAATATCCATTTAGCTATATAGAGCCTTCCACAAAAAGTACAGATAATTTTTGTGGTACAGCAGCTTTATTATGACATGTTGGGCTCTATTATCCACATTTTGTGCTTCTACCTAAGGAAAGTACCTTACTCATTAATTTAGAAATGAAGACTTCAGTTCTGCATCCGACCAACTGAAAATTAAAAGCAAATGCACACATTTTTCAGGTTAGCTGGAATTTTCCCCCAAAGTGAATTTTTCAAAAAAGGTCTTCCAGGAGACATAGAGCACTGGTGTTCCTGAGTTTGTGCCACCCACTCTGGAGGTGTTAAATGATCTCTGCATTTAGCACAACACGGGGGGGAGCGGGGGGGATGATGCAATCCAAGGCACTACTACTCCATACGGGTTGAATAATGCGGATTTGAAGAAAAAGTAAGTACAAAAATCAGTATGGATTAAGTTATCCCCCCTCACACATTCAATGGTGTCATTTTTCAGAAAGCCATCCTAAACTAAAACAACTTGCAGTTTTGATTATTTCCCTGCAAAACTTTTCAATGCCAAAACATTTGTTTCTCTTCCCTTTCACAATACCTTCCCACCACAAGTAATTTTCACCTGCCTTGGCAAAAGGGGCTTTGGTGTTTTGTTTTGTTTCTTTTCATTATTCTTTGAATTTCATTAAAGCCCTGTCTTAGAACATCCTTGACAAGAGAGTAAAGGTTATCATTAGCATGTTGAATAATGTATAGAATCCATTGTATTGTCTTGTTTAGGAAAATAAATCATCCTGAAAACTTTTATTATGTTCTATGCAAAATAGAGGCACATCAGCACTTGTTATGTTTTCTCTTCTTGAGTCAGTTTGGCACTAATCCTTAGGCTGGAAAGAACAACTCATGTTGCCAAACATGAGTTGTTTTGATTACATGCCCATCCCTTACCAGGGCATAAACACCCAGCACTTCAATAGGTTACCAACCTGTAACTGGAAAACTTCTGGACTCAGCTTTTCAGCTGTTAACACAAAGAATTATAGCCAAATGTGTCCCCCAGCTAGATTCTGTTGGGCATGACTGCTAAATGCCCCTCTAATCTCCATGCATTTTTCAAAGCTACATGGCTAATGAATTCAATGGACAATGATAGAACAATAGAAATAATCCAAATAAAAGTATTTGTTACAAAAAGAATAATGTCTTTTAAAAATTGTTTTAAATCGTGTGCCTTATCACAAGAGAAACTTGCTAGAGCAGCTTCAGGTGAATGAATTGAAAATGTCCATTTTTACTCAGTAACAGCACATAAACTGTGTGCTGGGAAGGAATACATGGGTGAGCACTAGACAAGGCTCTTGGCCTTCGAGGAGCTCATAGTCCAAGAAGAAGGGGGGCAAGGGAGCAGGAGGCTGATGCCTAAGGAGAAAATAGGACAATAAATACACCTAGAAATATCAACAATATGAAATCACTAAAAGGCAACTAAGGCTTGAGGTCACTGATAGGGATTTAACTGCGTCATGGAAATTATCGCATGAATACTGCTCTTCTTGAGCCTGAATGAGTTTGAAGGACTGGAATCAGACTGTGGAATTGAAGGGAGGTGACTAACCTCCCTCTGGCTACAAATGAGCACAGTGCTTTGCAACTATTGAGGAAATAAATGAAAAACTGTCCACTGTATTTCAAGAGACACCAATTACAGAGAAGCGGCAAGGCCCAATGGATAGAACATGGTCCTGGGAGCCAGAAGGACCTGGGTTCTAATTCTGGCTCCTCCACTGATTGCTGTGTCACCTTGGGCATGTCACTTCCCTGAGCCTCAGTTGCCTCATCTGTAAAATGGGGATTAGAATTGCTGAGCCCCCATGTGGGACAGGGACTGTGTCCAACCTGATTAGCTTGTATCTACCCCAGTGCTTGGTACAGTTCCTGGCACATAGGAAGGACTTAACAAATACCATAAAAAAAAAACTACCATGAGATCCTAACCACCACGTGTACAGGTATGGTTGAATAGACTGATGCGTGACCATCAATCCATTCCACACTGGGTGCAGATAAAGATAATCCTTCACCACACGGATGTGTCTGTAACTTGCAGCACCTGCTGTTGTTTTCTAACCTGCCTCTTAGAGACCCAATCTTCCCAAAGCCTCTAGGGAGCAACTCCTCTTCTATTTGCCATATGCCCAACTGTTCTGTCTGCCGTTGTTGTCTCCCAAGGGCCTACTGCTATACAATTTAGGTAATAAGACCAAAAAGAAACAGTATCTATGTACTTTCCCGTGTTCTCCTTGGCAGAAAAGAAGTTTAGAAAGCTCAATATTTGAAACTGTAAATGGCTATTGCTCTGTTAACCGAAGTCGTTTTAACATCTAAATGTAAAACAAATCCAGCCTGGATGTAACAATATACAAAATAGCAGCCGGAGATGACACCTAAAATAGATATATGATTCCAGGTAGCATTCATTCACAAAGCTGATAACAGAAGGTCAGTGTTCCCTGGGAAAGCTAAGAATAAGAGCAGTATTCTTCTTCCAAGGCTCGTCTAGTCTGGATCAGTGGAAATAATCCCTTCTCTATCTTCTCTGCTGAGGAGCAGGGCACTGCTACAGTTGCAGATAGCATGACTACCATCTGCATTCAAAATGTAAGGTTCAAAAAAAAGAGGAAAACAATTCAGGGATGTGGAATGGCTCTAGAGGCCCAGGGTCACCCAGGCCTTTACCTAGTAAACCTTCCTTGAAGATCAAAGGCGAGACAATTAAAAAAGAAAGAGAACTGTCCACCCAGCTTGTGCTTGAAGGTTTAAGGGGGGAACATTGGAAGAGACCAGATGTTACTATCAGAGTGAATCTTGGGGTTTGAGAAAAGTGTACTAAATCGCTCCCTGCTATAAAAACATCATTATCAGCTGGTTGCACCACTAAATACAATCAGAGATTCTGTAAGCAGATGTAAAGACTCCTTCAGGCATCTTGCTGAGACAGGAGGAATTTATTCTCCTTTGTAAATGGATGTTAATTAATTATAAAGGATGCACCAAAGCCAAAAACTGTAGGTTCCTTTGGCAGAGCAGGAGAAAGCCCAATACTAGGGAATAGCAAGATGAGCTTGTCATATTAACCAACATAATCAACACACATGCTGCCACTGCAGTCTGAAGGCAAGGTGGAAAGGTTATTTTAGTGGAAAGAACTGGATTGGCCTGTCTGTGAAGTTACCATTATTCTTTCCCCATAATTTAGTTCACAATGTCCTCATTCAATACAATAGTCATGACGTTTCGGGAAAAGGGAAGGTATGGAAACTTCATCATCCTATCAATTTTCCACAAGCATAAACTAGTTTCCACTTAATTGTGTTACTGAAGAGTTCATATTTATATAAAATTGTCATTATTCTAACACTTTGTTCTTATAGAGCACCTTCTTTTGACAAAGCACTGAGTGATAGCATTATCTTCATTAGATTATGTTAATCTTCATAGCATTCCTAATAAGAAGGTGAGTGGCAGTTATTCTTCCTTTTCAGATATTCTTTTTTAAAAAAATGTATTAGGTTGTAAGCAACAATCTATTAGATTGTAAACTCTTTGAGGAAGGGAACCTATATTTTGCTTCTGATATACCCTCCAAAGCAGTTAGTACAGTGCTCTGAACTCAGTGCCGGTCAGTGAATTGTATTTATTGAGCACTTACTGTCTGCAGAGCACTGTACTAAGAGCTTGGGAGAGTACAATATAACAATCAAGGCAACATGGTCTAGAGGAAAGAGAATGGGCCTAGGAGTCAGGGGATCTGGGTTCTAAATCCAGCTCTGCCACCTGCCTGCAAGTCAGTTAACTTCTCTGGGCCTGTTTCTTCATTGTTAAAATGGGGATTCATTCATTCATTCATTCAATCGCATTTATTGAGCGCTTACTGTGTGCAGAGTACTGTACTAAGAGCTTGGGAAGTACAAGTTGGTAACATAGAGACGGTCCCTACCCAACACGGGCTCACGGTCTAGAAGGGGGAGACAGACAACAAAACAAAACGTGTTGACAGGTGTCAAGTCATCAGAGGAAGTCACTTGAATAACAACCAAAATGGCTTAATTTTTGGTTTCAGTAGAGACTTTAAATGCTCCCGTACGATATATCTCTGTTATCCACCGGGCCCACTTTTCAAGATGCCCCAGATTTCTCATTTCTCCTCATGCTATTTTTGGGACATGCTCCCCTGAAAAATATATGCTTTCCTTCCACCTTAGACTGCCTGCCCCATATGAGCCAGGGACTGTGCCTGACCTGACTAACCATTTATCTATCCCAGGGCTTGGCCAGTTCTTAGCACACAGTCAGCACTTTTCAAAAATGCCACAATTATAATAATTATTATTCACAATAATAATAAATACCATTGATTGACTTTCAGCAGGGGCTGACTTTTCCCAGGCAATCAGAAATGGAACCTAGACCTTCCGCATTGGGGTTCAGAATTTTTTTTAATTTCAAGTATTATTGTTGCAAATCACCTACATTGAATTAACTGTGACAAGGACTGTTTTACACATTTCAGCAGAGCAGCAAGCAGAGCCATGTCTAAGGTAACCATAGTTTCCTGAGTTTGAAGTGGTCTAGGGGTGGAGCTTCCAGGGCGGTGGGGCTAAAAGTTCGCAAAGGTGGGAAGAAATAGACAGAAAACATCAGAAAAGTCAAACGGGGACCAAAATAAAATGAGACAAAGATAGAGACAGGGTCCCAGAGATACACCCCTCACATGTCTACTTACATAAACTTCCCAAATATACACATGGATCAGATCGAACTCCCCGAAATGGGGTCCAGTATAGAGCCGAGAGCAGCTCCAGAGGTAAGTAAAAGGGAAAATACTGAGCCTACCTAGTAGGACCACAAATGTCTGTACGTGCGCGCGCACACACACACACACACACACACACACACACACACACACACACACACACACACACACACACAATACCGCCACTTCTGTCTGTTGTCAGGGGGTTTCTGATGGAAGCACAGTAGCTGTGCTATGCATGATGGTGGTTGCCTCTTCTGCTTAACCTGTTAACTTTAACCTTAACCAGATGTTCTCTGGCCCACACCGGACTCCCTGCCATTGCCACCATCTATGTGATTGTCCCTGCTCCCCATAACACCTAAAAGAGGAAAGGTTCAAGGTCTCATTGGTATTTTGGGGGACACTGGGACATGGGGGGGCTATATGATTTGCCTGTGTATATGTATATATGTTTGTACATATTTATTACTCTATTTATTTATTTATTTATTTATTTTACTTGTACATATCTATTCTATTTATTTTATTTTGTTAATATGTTTGGTTTTGTTCTCTGTCTCCCCCTTCTAGACTGTGAGCCCACTGTTGGGTAGGGACTGTCTCTATATGTTGCCAACTTGTACTTCCCAAGCGCTTAGTACAGTGCTCTGCACACGGTAAGCGCTCAATAAATACGATTGATTGATTAACTGTCCTGCTGAATGTGAGGCTTCTGGTCATTTTACTCATGTCTCTCCTGGGATTTACTACAAGACCAGCCAATTGCTCACCAGAGTCTTTGATAACTAAGCCACGTCACTGATACCTGTGATTTTCATGAGGAATATTATTACTAGTTAAATGCACATGGCTAGTTCTAAGTGCTGTTTTTAACTCAATACTTTTTAGTAAACATCGTTCAGATGGTATTATTTTGGTCATTATTGATCACACAAATTGAAATATGACTGATCAAAAAATCAGTCAGACTAATCACAACTGAACAGAGAAGCAGCGTGGCTAGAGAAGCAGCGTGGCTTAGTGGAAAGAGCAAGGGCTTGGAAGTCAGAGGTCACAGGTTATAATCCTGACTCTGCCACTTGTCAGCTGTGTGACTTTGGGCAAGTCATTTAACTTCTCTGTGCCTCAGTTACCTCATCTGTAAAATGGGGATTAAGACTGTGAGCCCCATGTGAGACAACCTGATAAAGTTGTATCTACCCTAGTGCTTAGAACAGTGCTTGGCACATAGTAAGCACTTAACAAATATTATAAAAAAAAACTTGAAAACTACATGGAAGCCCCTGGATTCATGGGAAAAAAGAAAAGGAAAGCGGAGACGCTTAAATATGTTTTCACTGTCTGTTTTTATTTTTCACTCCTTTGCATTTTGCAAGAAAGCCTTGGAGGCATCAGGAGGAGGAAGATCCTTTCACTTACACTGAGGTCAGCATTTTTGGTTTGGCTTCAGCATTTTTTTCAAAGCAGTTGGTGCTAACAAAAAACCCTCACCAGGTAGATTCAAAGGCTATTCAAAAAAAATAGCTGCTGATTTCTGTTTAGTGAGTTTCCTGTGGACACTTCAAAGATGGGGAGATATTGCAGATGTCTCAGTAGCTCTTTCCATTCCACTCCACATGGGACCAACTATCATAAAAGAGAAACTAGTCTTAGAAAAGGGGATTTGGGGGTGAAGATACAAGGGGGAATGCATGCCAGCTGGATCTGATGAATGGAATTCTCTGGTATTCATTTCTAAAGTTTATGGTATAGTGTTAGGGATGGGGTTTACTGCCAAGCCTAGTCTCCAAACTGCAACAGGGAGGAAGGTTCTCAGGGGTCCCACAAGATTATTTGACCCAGAAGATTACACTGAATGTGTGACTCTTGTCTAGGCACGTGCCACTTCTAGGGAGAGTTGTTGGCTGTTGGGTTTTCTTAGTAGTTTTTTTCTAAATGCATGGCTTAGTGGAAAGAGCACAGGCTTGAGAGTCAGAGGACATGGGTTCTAATCCTGGCTCTGACACGTGTCAGCTGTGTGACCTTGGGCAAGTCACTTAACTTCTCTGTACCTCAGTTACCTCATCTGTAAAATGGGGATTAAAAGTGTGAGCCCTACGTGGGAGAACCTGATTACCCTATATCTACCCCAGTGCTTAGAAGAGTGCTTGGCATATAGTAAGTGCTTAACAAATACCATAATTATTATAATAAATGTATGTTCATGCTTTTGTCTCCATTAAATTGTAAGCTCCAGGGCAGGGACTGTCTTATCCTTCTTTCATAATTCCTTACAGCACCTGGACCACAGCTCCAGACGAAGCAGATACTTAATAAATATTGTTGGTGATGATGATGATCTTCATCTTAGTTCAATTAACAATAGTATCCAAATTTTTGTGAAACCAAAATAAGAGACGGAGGGTCATTTTAACATTGGCAGTTTAAGCCATTTTCATATTTCTCTAGTATATGTCAACTACTAGTGGTTTTGGATAGTAAAAGTTTCTTCACTTGAATAGATCTTATAAAATAATAATAATAATAATGACATTTCTTAAGTGCTTAAGCACTGTTCTAAGAACTGGGGGGATACAAGGTGATCAGGTTGTCCCACATGGGGCTTATAGTCTTCCCCCCCATTTTACAGATGAGGGAACTGAGGCACAGAGAAGTTAACTGACTTGCCCAAAGTCTCACAGCTGACAAGTGGTGGAGCCGGGATTAGAACTCATGACCTCTGGCTCCCAAGCCTGGGCTCTTTCCACTGTGCCATGCTGCTTCTCTAGAAGAGCAGAGAGTGTGAAAATCAGATTGCAGTGGCTCAAGAAGAGCATTAGCAGAAACGAAATGAATAATAATAATAACGATGGTATTTGTTAAGTGCTTACTGTGTGCCAGGAACTATACTAAGCATTGGGTGGATACAAGCAAATTGGGTTGGACACAGTCCCGTCCCCATTTTATGGATGAGGTAACTGAGGCCCAGAGAAGTTAAGTGACTTGCCCAAGGTCACACAGCCGACCAGTGGCAGAGCCATAATTAGAACCCATGACCTAAAATGAATTATTTGTGTTTCTCTGACCCTATCAAAGAGGAAATTAGGCTAAATTAATCCTTAGAGATCACCTCTTTCCCACCATTACAGCAACAGACATTTTCAACCTGATATTCTACCTCAAGATCCTCCATCAGTTAATAATAACGGTATTTGTTAAGTGCTTACGATGTGTCAAGTACTGTTCTAAGCGCTGGAGTAGATACCAGGTAATCAGGTTGGACACAGTCCCTGTCCCATATGGGGCTCACCATCTTAATCCCCATTTTACGGATGACATAACTGAGACACAGAGAAGTTAACTCCTTCCTTCCTTCAAATCTGCCAGACCATAGCTTTTGCCATCTTCAAAGCCTTCCTAAAATCCCACCTCCTCACACAGCAGACAAGTGGCAGAGCCAGGATTATAATCCAGGTCCTTCTTTGACTTCCAGGCCCAGGCTCTATCCATTAGGCCACACTGTTTCTTGTCCACATGCACAGCATCAGCCTTACTGTGTGTTTTGGTTTACTGCAAATTAATTCTAATTAATGAATTCTAATTAATTTCTAATTAGACTCCAGCAACACCCACCATCAAGCCATAGGATCTTGCCCACAAGGATCTTACAGGCCATAGGAGGGGAGACAGATATTAAAATAAATTATAGGTAGGAGAATTGGTAGATTATAAGGATATGCACATAAGTGCTGTGGGACTAGGGGTGGGGTAAGTATCAATATGCTTAAAGGGTACAGACCAAAGCAATAGGCAATGCAAAAGGGAGGGTGAATAGGGGAAGCGAGAGCTAGTCAGGGAAGGCCTCCTGGAGTAGATATGTTTTTAGTAGGCCTTTGAAGATGGGGGCAATGGTGGGTGATTAAGTAAGCAAGTTAATGCAAGTTAAGTGCTGTACTCTGTAGAAGGTGGCGAGTGTATACATTCTGAGGTTCCTGTTGGGAGGATAAGTCATTGGGAGGAGAAAAATGAAACCAGGGAAAGCCTACCGGAGGAGGTGAGATTTTTAGAAGGGCTTTGAAGATGCAAAAGCTGTGATCTGGCAGATTTGAAGGAAGGAAGGCATTCCAGGCACAGGAAAAAAAGAATCAGCAACAGGGTTGGAGGCCAAAAGGTTACAGTGAGAAAGTAAGCTTTTGAGGAACAAAGAATACATGCTGAAATGTAGTGGGAGAAAGGAGTGGATAAATAAGAGGGAGGGTGCTATGGATCCAGGATCCCATTCTTCTACCTAAGAGAAGGCACTCCAGCCCACTCTACTTCCATTTACTATTACTAGGAAAAGGTGTTTTATTAAGCACTTACAATGGGCAAAGCATTGTACTAAGTGCTAGGAAAGAATACCCAGGTGGGAATTAGACACAGTGAGTGCATACTCCCAAATCCATCCTATTTCCTCCTCACAGGCAATCAATCAATATATTTATCAAGTCCTTACTGTATGCAGGGAACTGTCCTAAGCATTTGAAAGAATACAACAGAATTGGTAGACATATTCACCGCCTACAATGAGTTCAAAGTCTACAGGGGGAGACAGACATGAATATGAACTGATAATTTATAGCTATATACATAAGTTCTGTGGGTGTGGTGAATATCAGATTCCCAAAGGGTACAGAGCCAAGTGGACAGATGACACAGAGAAGATAGGAGCTGGGGAAAAGAGGGCTTAATTGGAGAATGCCTCTCAGAGGAGATGAGATTTTTTAGGAGGGTTTTGAATGTGGGGACAGTAGAGGTCTGACACATTCATTCATTCAATCGTATTTATTAAGCGCATACTGTGTGTGTGGAGCACTGTACCAAGCACTTGGGAAAGTACAATACAACAATAAACAGTGAAATTCCCCAACCACAGTGATCTCACAGTCTAGAGGTGGGGAGACAGACATCAATACAAATAAAGTTACAGATATGTTAAGTGCTCTGGGGTTGGGGGATGGGGAGGAGAGCAAAGGGAGCAGGTCAGGTTGACACAGAAGGGAGTGGGAAATGATAAAAAGTAGGACTTAGTCTGGGAAGGCCTCTTGGAGGAGATGTACTTTCAGTAAGGTTGTGAAGGGGGGGAAAGTAATTGTCGGATTTGAGGAGGGGGAAGGACTTCCAGGCCAGAGGGAGGATGTAGGCACGGGGGTGTCAGGGAGTGGGACACAGTGAGTAAACTAGCACTAGAGGATCAAAGTATGTGGGCTGGTTGCCGTAAGAAATCAGGGAGGCAAGGTAGGAGGGGAGGCGAGCTGAATGACTGCTTTATAAACTCAGTCAGAAACTCCTGATGTGGAGGTAGATGGGCAGCCACTAGAGGTTCTTGAGGACTGAGGAGATGTGGACTGAACCTCTTTAGCCACTCTTCTACCTCTGTGTCTTTTCCCACACCTTCTACCTAAAATGTTCCCTATTGCCTCAGATCATTAAACCCTTTGTCCTTTCTTCATTCAACCACCTCCTGTAATCCCATATCCTCCATGACACCTTCCCTGACAAAGAGAAAGCTACAGATTCCACTTGGTCTCACAACACTACTATGACTCCCTCAAATCAATACTACATGCCTCTCTGCTCAAATACCATGTTAACAATTACTCTTACAGCTTGTTCAGTTTGGGAGGGTATTTTTTCAGTATCTCCCAGTTAGCTGTAGCTCTGTAGTATGATCTTCCAGGTCAGTACTGTCTGTCTTCAGTCACAAGCTAATAACGGCCAGTGATGATGTCTGTATAATTTTGGCTTTGAAACACTGTCAATTGCACCAGTACCCAGGTAAGCTCCCAATAATGCTTTATAAGAATAACGGATAAGGGGTAACTTTTAAAATTTGTTATCCAAATAGAGGTGCATTTTTCATAAATAGGCTGAGAACTAAAATAGTAACAATGGCGGCATTTTAAAGCACTTATTATATGCTAAGCACTGGAGTATCAGAGTGGACTGAGTCTCTGTCCAAAAATCTAAGAGAGTAGAGACTTTCTCCCCATTTTCTCCCCATATCTTGTTCCCATTTTACAGATAAAGAAACTAAGGCATATAGTGAAGTGGCATATCCCAGGTGACTGAGAAGGCTGGGTCCAGAGCATTTGGGCCCTGACATGAACAACTACAATATGATTAAAATTCTCCAATAGATCAAATGCTCATTTAGCTTTGCCCAACAGAGAATTCAGAGAACACATGCTAAAATAACCATGATACTTGAGCAGCTTCCCAATAATTCTAATGCTAAAGTTGGTTCATTTTGGAAAAGTATCTGGTTTTCAAACTTAGAGTTCAAAACCAAGTCCATTTGGTAGCTCCGAAAACTACAATATATTCTTCTTATGAACAAAACAATATTTGCAATCCCTAAAAAGTCACAGGAAAGTTTACCGCTGCTTACATTTTCAAGAGCTCTTGAGGAAAGTGAAGAATATCATTGCATTTCATCTTTGTCTTGACCTGAATTCTTATTTGTGGAGTTTTATTGACAGTATGTATTTATATTAATGTCTGTCTCTGTAATTTGTACTACAGTCTGTGTAGATTGTAAACTCCTTGTGGGTGGGGAATGTGTCTACTATCTCTGTTATATTGTATTCTCCCAAATGCTTAGTACAGTGCTCTGCACACGATAAGCATTCAATAAATAAAATTGATTGATTGACATTGATTGAGTAGACCTGGAAGAATAGCATCTTCCAGCTCTCTCAAATGAAGTAGAGAGGCTAACATTCATTGACTTGGCTGGCTTGCCTAGGCATTCTACCCACTAGATAGAGGCCACTACTGCTGTTCTTATAACGATCACAGACTGCTGCTTTGTTACTGAAGCCACAGCCATTTACCAGTCTCCACAAGTGCATCAGGACTCAATTAACAGAATTCACTGGCATCTTATCCCAAGGATTTAAAGGTATGCTATTAGTGTCAATTTTTTTTAATGGTATTTGTTAAGTGCTTACTATGTGCCAGGCACTGTACTATGCGCTGTGGGTAGTCCCACATGGGGCTCAATCTTAATCCCCACTGTACAGATGAGGTAACTAAGGACCAGAGAAGTTAAGCAATTTACCCAAGGTTACACAGCAGACAAGTGGCAAAACTGGAAATCGAACCCAGGACCTTCTGATTCCCAGGCCCATGCTCTATCCATTAGGCTGCTTCTCTTTTCAATTTTTAACAAGCAAACACAATCAGAAATGCTTGTTTGGCCCTTTGGAAGTCGCAGTAAGGTGCTAGCTGTATTTTGATCTTTGTCATTTTATTTTCATAGGGGCACTCCAGTATTACCCTGCAATTCTGACTGCAGACTTCACAAGCCAACGAGACACAACAAAAAGTGAAGATGAAATAAAAATGTTTACATCCCTTGAATATGATTAATGATCTCAGAGTTTCTTCCAGCTCCATGATACTATGACTAAATAGTCAAACTCTAATGAAATTTCTCTTATGAAAAATTAACCACACTATGTGGATACCTATTTTCCAGATGACTGTAACCTTAACAGATAAAATTTCATTATGCCTGACTGACAACAAACATATCAAAAATCATTAACATCTTCACCACCATGAAAGCATTTATTAGGGATCTATTTTAGCAAGGCACTGTTCTATGCAACCATTCTTGAAGATAGGAATAAAAACTGACAAGAAAAACATTAGAATTAAAACCAATGGAAGCTTCTTGGCTTTTTCAATATTGAGAAAAGGACTCAGATTTCTGTGGAAAGAAAAAAAAGAGAACGTTATACACCGATTCTCCACTGTGCTGATCTGAATGTACAAACACTAAAGCCAACTTGGAGCGGTGCTGAACAGGGTCAGTGACACTCCTAGGGATTGAATTGAGCAAGCATCCCCCAGGTGAGGGGGAACCCCTCCTTGCAGCTCCATTTTAGTTGGGGTGATCTTTGTTTTGGATTCATTCATTCATTCAGTCGTATTTACTGAGCGCTTACTGTGTGCAGAGCACTGTACTAAGTGCTTGGGAAGTACAAGTTGGCAATATATAGAGACGGTCCCTACCCAACAACGGGCTCACAGCCTAGAAGGGGGAGACAGACAACAAAACAAAGCATGTGGGCAGGTGTCAAGTCACCAGAATAAATAGAAGTAAAGCTAGATGCACATCATTAACAAAATAAATAGAATAGTAAATATGTACAAGTAAAATAGAGTAATAAATCTGTACAAACATATATACAGGTGCTGTGGGGAGGGGAAGGAGGTCGGGCGATGGGGAGGGGGAGAGAAAAGAGGGGGCTCAGTCTGGGAAGGCCTCCTGGAGGAGGTGAGCTCTCAGTTTGGCTTTGAAGGGAGGAAGAGAGCTAGCTTGGCGGGTGTGCGGAGGGAGGGCATTCCAGGCCAGGGGGAGGATGTGGGCTGGGGGTCGACGGCGGGACAGGCGAGAACAAGGCACAGTGAGGAGGTCAGCAGCAGAGGAGCGGAGGGTGCGGGCTGGGCTGTAGAAGGAAGGAATGAGATCATTCCTCTGGGTACCAGTGACTTGGTATGATACCATGCTAAGAATTATACTGGTGGTTCCCCTCCACCAAACTGTAAACTCCTTGAGGGTGGGGGCTGTGTCTACCAACTTTAACATACTGAAGTCTCCCAAGTGCTTAGTTCAATGCTCTACACACAGTAAGCGCTCAGTAAATACCATTGTTTGGTACTTCGAGAGCAAGGACAAGGTCTTACTCTTCTCTAATAATTACTCACAGTACCTAGTGAGCTTTCTAGACAGCTGACTTGGGCAGATTGGTTCAATTCAGCTCGAAAGATAACAGTTCCAGGCTGGTAAAACCAATTCTCCAAGTAATGAGACTTTACCTGCACAGCAAGTTCTAAGGTTTAAGAAATCTTCACTGTAGAAATAGGGAGAGGATTTTTTTTAACCCATCACTGGAATCTAACATACATCTTAAAACTGTTAAAGCGCCTAGTATACCACAAACATTCAAAACCTGCCTGACTGGTTCAAAAAGACAAATAGGGGAAGATTTTCAAAACCAAATGTCAGAGAGTTTCTAAAGAATTTGCACTATGAAATGTCCTGACCAACTGAAATGACTGCACTGTTGCAAATACAGTAATAATCAAAACTCAAATATTAAATGATATATTTTTATTAAAAACATTTGTATTTAAGCATCTATCAGAAAAAGTTAGAAACAGTTGCTACAAATGGTAAGAGAGATCCTGCACTTCACCTCTGAAATGGGTATATTCAGAAAATATTACAATAAAACAAAGACTCCAATAAATCAATCATATTTATTGAGCACCTTAAGCTCTTGGAAGAGCATAAGAGTTGGTAGCTATGTTCCCTGCAGACAAGGAGCTTACAGTCTAGACTGGGAGATAGACATTAAAATAAATTCTGGATATGTGAGGGTGCTGAGGGTAGGATGAATGAGGGGTACAAATCCAAATCCATCACTGTTTGAAGAACTTCAGTGACTGAAAAGTAGTAGAATGCCAATTGTGCCCCACTCCAGGGCACCACTTGTTTGGTATCCCAGAGGCAAACTGAACAGATTTACCTAGGTCTCACATTAAAATGTCACAGTTTAATAGGCCAGCATTCTTAGCTGCCGCTTAAGTAATTAATTTGCCAAAACAAACACACAGCAGTTTGATTTTGTAGCAAATCCTTTCAAGCCTCACTTTCCCATACATCAGAAACATAAGTGCTTTGGCCTATGGTTTTTCCAAGCACCTTAAAATATAGATAGAATTAATTTAAGAAAATTTCCGATGTGCCTAATTTTTTCCAGACACCACTCTATTTCATTTTTACATTATTCTCTCAGAAATAACATAAGGAAAGATCAGTAACACTTCAAATTCATAATAAACTACTTCTTCAACATTTTTAAGAGGAAATTTTACACTTGAGAAAAGGTGAGCATCAACAAAAAGTAATTTACCTTGTCAGGACTTTTCTCTGTTCACTTGGTTACAGCTGAAATATGTTTTAATAAGCCCTTTCTCCTTTACAACCCAGGTTCTCTTTCTACTTGATCCTGCAGCAGAAAGCGGAGGAAGATGGCCCTCAGATATTCTTCTGTTACACTAATCAGAGCCAGGAGTGCTGTATTGACTTTCAGCCCTTGGGTTGTTGCTGTTCTTTTGTACCCATCTCATCCAAGAAATCAAGTTCGATTAATTTGTCATCAAGGAAAATGTGTGATGTGCTCAGTGCCATTCCTTAAAGTAGATATTAGAAGCTGAACTGTGGAAAAGGGTAGAGGCCAACAGGTGAAACAGGAATATTTTGGTATTCAATCTCTCACCTCAGAAAGCTGCCTCCTCTCATCTATTCATTTTTTACTTTTCCGGTTGACTCTTCAGGTTCTTTTCTAAAATGCTTATCCCAGTGTTATACCCAGAAAACCACCTCAGAGTGAAGAAGGACAGAGTAATTTGACCTTCCCCAAATTTAAAAGACTACTATGTGAGTAGAAAAGTGAGCCTGGTTTCCCCACATTCTTCTGGAATGAATAATCCAGGGAGAAGGTCTATCACTGGGTCATAGTACAGATGCACATTTTATGTCCTACCTGTAGTGTTAACCTGCACTTAGTTTCCCCCCCAATCTGCTTAGAATGCACAAGATATTGACCCCAAGATATCATTTAACTCTTTACTTATTGTCATATATCCCACTCATAGGTTATATCATCATCATCATCATCATCATCATCAATCGTATTTATTGAGCGCTTGCTATGTGCAGAGCACTGTACTAAGCGCTTGGGAAGTACAAATTGGCAACATATAGAGACAGTCCCTACCCCATGTGCTTTAGGAGGTACTAGGAGTTTTTTTTTTAATTACACAGTAGAGAATCTTTTAACTGGAAAAAAACCCTCAATTAAAAATCCAATTTTAAGATGGCTACGACTTGGGTATACAAAAAGACAACAAATTACAATGCATGAGGAAAAGGATCAGTTTACAAAGGTGTTAAACCCCCCCCATCAAATTCAAGCTAAAGAAGCTGGCTTCTTAAAATGAAGAACAAAATAATTTCCAAGGGAAATCAAACATACAGAATCTACTTAAATGAAAGTTGATGCAGTTAATTGGATTTGTTCATCTTTAAATGCATATATTAGATTTTAATATGACAGCACTCCTTTATGCACCCCCGCCCCTATTCTATTTTCAGATGAAAAGTTGGGGAAAACGAGTTTACTTGCTGATGTGATCATGATCATCATCATCATCATTACTTGGTGGGAAAATATTTCAAACCATCTAAGTGCTTACTGGGTGCAGAGCACTGTAACAAGCTCTGGGAGGGAATGCATAAGTTTCTCTTGCTTTTAACTAGTTCTGGTTTTTTTGCATAAAAGTAATGTATATGTACCATTTTACAGTGTTCTGTCCTGTTCAACTTTAAGATACTGCTTCTGAGCTTTATTCAGAACAGCATTGTTCTGTTCTAAGGTAGATATAGTGTAGAATGCAGCCTAGTGGAGTCTTTAAAACAGACTTTTATAACAAGGTACCAGCTATGTGCACCTACTCAGAACAGGATGGGCTGCATTAGAACAGTCTTTTATCAAGTCAGTACCTAGTATCTAATTAAGATTCAGCCCACCCTACTTGTTCCTTATGTTTTCAATAAGTGAAAATCACTGCTTGGTGAAATTAATCAACTGGCTAATGCAGGAAAAGTTTTCCTTGGTCTCTGTCAAGTGTTTACCCAGTGGTTTACTCGGTTGTTATTGATATTAAATCCAGGGCTTCCAAAGCTTAGATTACTGCGAGCCAGTCTACTTCAGCAGGATATGCTATTCAGGTTTGACACAGTTCATGTCCACCGTGGGGCTCAGTCTTAATCCCCATTTTACAGATGAGGTAACCGATGCATAGAGAAGTTAAATGACCTGCCTAAGGTCACACAGCAGACAAATGTATATATGTTTGTACGTATTTATTACTCTATTTATTTATTTTATTTGTACATATTTATTCTATTTATTTTATTTTGTTAATATGTTTTGTTTTGTTCTCTGTCTCCCCCTTCTAGACTGTGAGCCCGCTGTTGGGTAGGGACTGTCTCTATATGTTGCCAACTTGTACTTCCCAAGTGCTTAGTACAGTGCTCTGCACACAGTAAGCGCTCAATAAATACGATTGAATGAATGAATGAATGAATAGTTTTTGTAGTAAAATACTGTTAAGAGGGCAAAAGCCCTGAAAGAGTCATATTGAAAGCTGACTTGATTCCAAAGGACAATGGACAATAGCAAGATATAACTTTATAGTCTACACTTGCATCAACCTAAGGTACATATCTGTGGGTAGAAGAGAATTTAGTTCTGACAGATGGAGAGAAATTACCAAAACTGAAATGTGAAAGTGAAATTGCTTACAACGGTTTCTAAATAATTTGGTCAGGGTTCCGTGATGAGGGGAGCAATATTACTGTAAGGCGTAAAAAGCTATTAGCACTTATACACATTCCATTTTAGGATTCCAGAGCCATTTTTTTTCCATATTTAATGATGTTTTTGCATGCAATTATACACTTTTAGTTAGGTGGTTTGGGTGGTACTTTTCAAGGTTCCACAAGGTGTGTCAGTCAACGGTATTTGTTGAGCACCCACTATGTGCAGAGCACTGTAGAAGTCGCTGTCTTTTCCTCAAAACCTCCAGAATTAAGATGCCATTCTCAAGGATAAACAAATACTATATATAAAGGGAACGTCAAATTTTAAGCAGAAGTAATTCTGAGAAATAGGAATTCTACATTCTTTTTATCCATGACATTAGAGGACGGGGAGAACATGGATAAATTGAATCTACAGATAACCAATTCCTAAACATAACCAATTCAGAGCACACAAGAGCCACACTTCAGGAACAGGGGAAGAATTCCTGCCCCCCTGCTCCTGAATGGGGGAGGGCACCCCTCTATTCTATTCATTCAAGAGCCAGATTGGTGGGGGGGGGGAGGGGCTTATGAGCCCTTTCCAAGCCCTGGAACTAGTGCTGCACATCTAAGGACCAGCAGGATGGTGGGGGGAAACTGTGGCAGGAGAACCAGAAGCAGGGTCAGGTTAGAAGAACATTAAAAAAGAAAGGCACAGGACTAACCTTGTCCCAAAGTCTTATTTTAATGAACTATTTCCATCTGCTGTCCTATCAAACCTTTTTCAAAAGCCATTCAAAAGCAATCCAATTAGCAGATTTGAGTGTCACTTATTTTCCTTTTCCAACTTCAGCAAAAGATGCTAATTTCATAGAGCACAGGCCTGGTGGGTCAGAAGGACCTGGGTTTTGATCCCATCTCTGCCACTTGTCTGCTATGTGACCTTGGGAAAGTCACAACTTCTCTGTGCCTCAGTTACCAGATCTCTAAAATAAGGATTAAGAACGGGTGCCTCATATGGGACATGGACTGTCTCCAACCTGATTAGCTTGTATCTACCCCAGCACTTAGCACAGTGTCTGGCATATAATAAGCGCTTAACAAAAACTGCCCACCCCCAAAAAAATTCACCACTGGCATCACTTCCTTTGAACAGAAAATGTATATATACAAAAATTAATTTGCAAACATGTATGTTTACAAATATATTTGTAAACCTTCACATTTGTAAATGATATATCTAATATAATAATATAATGTAAAATAATATATTACACATGTGTATATGTATCCATTCCTTAATTTTACAAATGAACTTTTATCCTCACTATGGAGTAATGCACTGGGCAATAATAATATAGTAATAATGATGGCATTTGTTAAGTGCTCACCATGTTCCAAACCCTGTATTAAGCACTGGGACACAGTCCCTGTCTTCAATGGAACTCATCATTTTACAGATCAGGAAACTTACTTAACATCTCTGAACCTCAGTTACTTAATCTGTAAAATGGGGATTGTGACTGTGATTCCCATGTGGAACATGGATGGTGTCTAACCTGATTACCTTATATCAATCAATCAATCAATCAATCGTATTTATTGAGCGCTTACTATGTGCAGAGCACTGTACTAAGCGCTTGGGAAGTACAAATTGGCATCACATAGAGACAGTCCCTACCCGATAGTGGGCTCACAGTCTAAAAGGGGGAGACAGAGAACAGAACCAAACATACCAACAAAATAAAATAAGTAGGATAGAAATGTACAAGTAAAATAAATAAATAAATAAACAGAGTAATAAATATGTACAACCATATATACATATATACAGGTGCTGTGGGGAGGGGAAGGCGGTAAGGCGGGGGGATGGAGAGGGGGACGAGGGGGAGAGGAAAGAAGGGGCTCAGTCTGGGAAGGCCTCCTGGAGGAGGTGAGCTCTCAGGAGGGCCTTGAAGGGAGGAAGAGAGCTAGCTTGGCGGATGGGCAGAGGGAGGGCATTCCAGGCCCGGGGGATGACGTGGGCCGGGGGTCGATGGCGGGACAGGCGAGAGCGAGGTACAGTGAGGAGATTAGTGGTGGAGGAGCGGAGGGTGCGGGCTGGGCAGTAGAAGGAGAGAAGGGAGGTGAGGTAGGAGGGGGCGAGGTGATGGAGAGCCTTGAAGCCCAGGGTGAGGAGTTTCTGCCTGATGCGCAGATTGATCGGTAGCCATTGGAGGTTTTTGAGGAGGGGAGTGATATGTCCAGAGCGTTTCTGGACAAAGATAATCCGGGCAGCAGCATGAAGTATGGATTGAAGTGGAGAGAGACACGAGGATGGGAGATCAGAGAGAAGGCTAGTGCAGTAGTCCAGACGGGATAGGATGAGAGCTTGAATTAGCAGGGTAGCGGTTTGGATGGAGAGGAAAGGGCGGATCTTGGCAATGTTGCGGAGCTGAGACCTTATATTTACCCCAATGCTTAGTACAGTGCCTGGTACATAGTAAGCACTTTATAAATGCCATAAAAAAATGACTTGCCTAAAGCCATATGCTTTCCAGGCTAGGCTGTTTAATTTGTTGATATAGATGTGACAAGTACATTGTACAGCCCTAACATTAGTATTTTTGTGGCCCCCTTAGGGATGAGTAGGAAAAGCACAGAGGGAAGAGGGGGGGGAAGAAACAAAATTAGCTCTTTAAACAACAGCAACCCTCCCCCACCCATTACATTCTTTCTGACCTTGAGTCCCAGCTCTCTGATCTTCCCCCAGATTTGGCAGGGGACTTAACACTTATGGTCTAACACTCTGACTCTTTCAGAATTAGGTTTAGGTGCAGGCTGCTCTGAGTGAGTGAGTGTTAGCACATAATTGTCTCTTGTCTCTTGGTGTTAACAACCACTTACTCTGAGCAAGATTCAGCCCCAAAATTGGCAGCCCCAAGAGGCCACTTGCTTCACCTGCCCCTGAAACCAGTTTTACATTCAGGTTTTAAATGGCTTCATAGCAAATCTATTCAAGTAGAAACTGGATTTAAATGTTTTTTTTTTAATATGGAATTTCAGTGAACAATTATTTTGGATTTTCAAAAATAACAATTTTAACTGGTACATTATTTGCTCACTGTTTCCATTGTTTAAATCTGAGAGTGAAGCATGCAATTTTCATGCTTCATCTTTTAAAAACTGAACAGTGTTCCATAATGCTGTTCTTTCCAACAGACCTTTAGGGACTAAAAATAAGTTGTCCAATTTCCTGACAGGGTGAAGCATACACTGTTAGACATAACACTTCTATCAATATTGCCAGTGCTCAATATTTTTGATGCTAAGAGAGTTGTGACATGGGATTTTGATTTATGCCTATTATTTTAATATGATTATATTTTAATGTAATTTTTCTTGGCAGTAAACCAGCTAACTAATCAACTCTTTAAATAAAGGAATGAAACAGCCTTGAAGATTGGACAGGTGATGGAAAGAAGATACATGTGTCAACATTTAATATGTTGAATTTAGCCTTTCTTCAACCATAACCTTATCTTCATAGACAATTCAAGGTTTTCCATGTTAATGGAATAGATTCCTTTAAAAAATAGAGTAAAATCTATGATTAGTTCTATTAAACTGCAAAACAGAACATTTTCTTCGAAACGGCAAATAATCCAGTTCAACCAACTGCAAATATGGCACTGTTTAAAACCCTGCAATTTTCACTTCAAGCAGAGAGGAAAAATACACAGTTAATTGGAGTAATGGTCAATCAATCACATTTATTGAGAACATATTGTGTGCAGAGAACTGTACTAAGCACTTCGGGAAGTATGATATAACAGAGTTGGTATTCATTCATTCATTTAATCAAAATTATTGACATTTATTAAATGTTTTGTGTCCTACCCCAAATCTAGCACTTTCAAGCTATTTTGTTTTTGTCTGCTGCCATGCTGGATCATAAGATCAGGATTAATCTGAAAGAAGACTCTTGCCTACTTATCTCTAAAAACATTCCCTGCAACACACAAACTCATCTTAACCCTATTTAATCTGATAAAATCTGGTAAGAGCACAGTGCTACAAACTAGAGAAGATATCAGAGATGAGGAGATGGATTGTTAGGAAACCACCTTTCCTGAAAAGTGAAAAAAGAAAAAAACTCAAAAAAACAGGATGAACGTGATAAACCACATAGAAAGCAGCGTGGCCTGGCGGAAAGAGCACTGGCCTGGGAGTCAGAGGACCTTAGTTCTAGTCTCAGCCTTGCCACTTGTCTGCTGTGTGATCTTGGCCAAGTCACTACACTTCTCTATGCCTCAGTTACCTCGTCTGTAAAATGGGGATTAAGATGTGGGACACAGATAGTGTCCAACCTTATATCTACCCCAGTGCTTAGTATAGTGCCTGGTACATAATAAGTGATTAACAAATACCATTAAAAAATAAACACACCTACACACAAAAAGAAACCCCAAACATTTTTCTGCAATTCTAGAATGCCAAAATTACAAAGATCCTCCCAACCAAAAATAAGATTAGAAAGGATTTTTAAATGTTGAGAAACACCAGTATGCTGACAGTGAGACTGGCTAAGAAGCAAACAGCACACTAAAATTAAACTCTGGTGAAGAAGTATTGTTGTCTCAATCAATCAATTGTATTTATGGAGTGCTTACTGTGTGCAGAGCACTGTACTAAGCACTTGGGAGAGTACACTGTAATAGTGCTGATAGACATTATCCCTGACCACGAGGAATTTATAGTCTAGAAAGGTGAGCACAGACACAATTTATGTTTGTTAAACAGAAGAGGAGGATGAGATGAAGGGCTAGAGCTAACAGAACCATATCAATCTGCGCATCAGGCAGAAACTCCTCACCCTGGGCTTCAAGGCTCTCCATCACCTTGCCCCCTCCTACCTCACCTCCCTTCTCTCCTTCTACAGCCCACCCCGCACCCTCCGCTCCTCCGCCGCTAATCTCCTCACTGTACCTCGCTCTCGCCTGTCCCGCCATCGACCCCCAGCCCACGTCATCCCCCGGGCCTGGAATGCCCTCCCTCTGCCCATCCGCCAAGCTAGCTCTCTTCCTCCCTTCAAGGCCCTGCTGAGAGCTCACCTCCTCCAGGAGGCCTTCCCAGACTGAGCCCCTTCCTTCCTCTCCCCCTCGTCCCTCTCTTCATCCCCCCATCTTACCTCATTCCCTTCCCCACAGCACCTGTATATATGTATGTTTGTACATATTTATTACTCTATTTATTTATTTATTTATTTTATTTGTACATATCTATTCTATTTATTTTATTTTGTTAGTATGTTTGGTTTGTTCTCTGTCTCCCCTTTTTAGACTGTGAGCCCACTGTTGGGTAGGGACTGTCTCTATATGTTGCCAATTTGTACTTCCCAAGCACTTAGTACAGTGCTCGGCACATAGTAAGCGCTCAATAAATACGATTGATGATGATGATGATCAATAATCAATCACTCAATGATATTGAGTGCTTACTATAGGCAGAGAACTGTACTAAGTGCTTGGGAGAGTACAATACAGCAGAATTAGCAGGTATGTTCCCTGCCCATAACACGTTTACAGTCTAGAGGGGAAGACAGGCATTAGTAAAAATAATTTATAATATATAATTTAAATATATGTACATAAAAGCCCTATATCAAATGACTCATATCCTACATTCTTTATAGAATGAGGACAACCAATAGATCAATCGTATTTATTGAGCACTTATTATGTGCAGAGCATGGTACTAAGCACTTGTGAGAGATCAATACAACAGAATTAGCAGACACGTTCCCTGCCCATAATGATCTTAGTCTAGAGGGGGATTACAACCACCACAAATGGAATGGGAATATGAGAATACAGATGGAGTGCACATGACTGAGCCCCTTCCTTCCTCTCCCCCTCGTCCCCCTCTCCATCCCCCCATCTTACCTCCTTCCCTTCCCCACAGCACCTGTATATATGTATATATGGTTGTACATATTTATTACTCTATTTATTTATTTATTTATTTATTTATTTTACTTGTACATTTCTATCCTATTTATTTTATTTTGTTGGTATGTTTGGTTCTGTTCTCTGTCTCCCCCTTTTAGATTGTGAGCCCACTGTTGGGTAGGGACTGTCTCTATGTGTTGCCAATTTGTACTTCCCAAGCACTTAGTACAGTGCTCTGCACATAGTAAGCGCTCAATAAATACAATTGATTGATTGATTGATGACGAGGATTGAAAAGTAGTATAATAATAATGATTATGGTACTTGTTAAGGGCTTACTATGTGTCAAGCACTGTCAGATTGGACACAGTCCCTGTCCTACATGGGGCTCACACTCATAATCTCCATTTTACAAATGACGTAACTGAGGCCCGGAGAAGTTATGGGACTTACCCAAGGTTACATAGCAGACATGTGGCAGAGCTGGGATTAGAACCCAGGTCCTTCTGGCACCTAGGCCTATGCTGTATCCAGTACATAATGATGTAGACAGTATTCACCTACCCAAACATTCTTAAATCCTAAAGGTAGTTGGTGGGACCCATTAGTGGACCAAAACATTTTCCAACATTTCAGACCTGATTGATGATAATAATAATAATAATGGCATTTATTAAGCACTTACTATGTGCAAAGCACTGTTCTAAGTGCTGGGGAGGATACAATCAACCAATCAATCATATTTATTGAGCGCTTACTGTGTGCAAAGCACTGTACTAAGTGCTTGGGAAGTACAAGTTGGCAACATAAACAGACGGTCCCTACCCAACAGTGGGCTCACAGTCTCAGGTTGTCCCACGGAGGACTCACAGTCTTAATCCCCATTTTTCAGATGAGGTAACTGAGGCACAGAGAAGTTAAGTGACTTGCCCAAAGTCACACAGCTGACATGTGGCGGAGTCAGGATTTGAACCCATGACCTCTGACTCCAAAGCCTGGGCTCTTTCCACTGAACCATGTTGCTTCTCTGATAATATGTTGGCATCACAGAAATCTGCAAAGGTCAAATTTTAATGGGGATTCCTGACAATCCACCTGCAAAACATATCTTTGAAGGGTAATTTTCCCCTCCAAAGCACTTAACTCTCCTGACTCTCTAATTTAGAGAGATAAGGTCAGATGAGATTCCCTCACCCAAGGGAGGTGGTCAAAGACTGAAAAATCAGCCTTGGTGACCAATCAGACAGGGAATGTACAATCAAAAGAACTTGATCATTTTTTTTTGGATGGTATTTGTTAAGTGTTTATTATGTGCCAAGCACTGTACTAAGCACTAGGGTAGATGTCAGATAATTACATTTGACACTGTCCCTATCCCTCAAGGAGTTCACAGTTTAAGTGGGAGGGAGAATAGGCATTGAATCCCTGTTTTACAGATGAGAAAACTGAGACCCATAGAAGTGAAGTGACTGCCTAAGGTCACAGAGCAGTCAAGTGGCAGAGTCAGGATTAGCACCCAGTGACATAAGCAGAGCAGAGAAATTGCCCTTGGGAATAGAGGAGGAATAGAGGATGACACAAAGCAACTCTGACTCCACAAGTAGAGTGATCCAGTGGTTTTTTTGGGGGGGAGGGTGGGGGCAGTTCATGCTATTTGTAAAGTGCTTACTGTGTGTCATATACTGTACTAAGCTCTGGGGTAGTTCCAAGCTAATTGGGTTGGACACAGTCCCTGTTCAAAATAGGGCTCACAATCTTAATCCACATTTTATAGATGAGGTGACTGAAGCACAGAGAAATGAAGTGACTTGCCCAAGGTCACACAGCAGACCAGTGGCAAAGCCAGGATTAGTACCCAAGTCTTTCTGACTCCCAAGACTGTGTTCTATCCACTAGACCATGCTGATTTTCAGCTGGTCTATTTCCTGTCTAATACAGATAAAGCACTGGACACTTTAACACAACTGAGGCTCAACGAAGTCATTTAACTTCTCTGTGCCTCAGTTGCCTCACCTGCAAAATGGGGATTCAATACCTGTTTTCTTTCCTATTTGAACTGGGAGCCCCATGTGGAACCTAATTATCTTGTACCTACCCCAGTGCTTAGTATAGTCCTTGACACATAGTAAGTGCTTAAATACCCAATTATTATTATGACTATTATTACTACATCTGGCATTTTTATTTTAAGCACCCAGTTTCCTTTCATTTCAGTGGCTACTGCCATGCTTCCAAGCTTGGAAAAAGCACCCATGTTTGTAGGAATCAGGGAGGAGAATGCAAATACTCTGGAGGAAAGGGAGGGCTACTGGAGTACCCTCCCCCTGCCCCAAATGTTCTAGGTTTGGGCAATCTTCTGCACACTGTATTCCATATGATGGCATACATTATTATTATTATCAACATTATATCATTTAAGTGCTTACAATGTTCCACGCACTGTTCTAAGCACTGGGGTAGAACAAGTTAATCAGGTCAGACACGGTCCCTGTCCCACATGGGGCTCACAGTCTTCAATAAGAAAGAGAACAAGTATTGAATCCCCATTTTGCAGAAGAGGAAACTAGGCATAGAGAAGTGAAGTGACTTGCCCAGTCACATAGTAAGCAAGTGGCAGAACCGAGATTAGGCCCCAAGTCCTCTGACTTTCAGATCCATACTTCTTCCACTAGGCCACGCTGCTTCCATGTTACGCTGCAGGCCCAACATCACCCAAGGGGCATCACATGCATGGGATGTCCACAGGTGCTGTCTTTGGCCACCCTAACAACCCATCAATCAATAAATAGAATTTACTGAGGGCCAACTGTGTGCAGACCACTCTACTATTTGGGAGAGTACAATAAAAGTAGAAGACACGATCCCTGATCTCAAGGAGCTTCCAATTTCCAGCATGCTGTGATTCACTGTCAGTTCTTGGACAAATCCCCGCTCCCTCGGCTCCCTTTTCTCTTTCCCAGAGCTGCTGCGAAAAGGAACAGGGAAGGAGAGAGTCTTCAGCTCTAGGACCTAACTTCTCAGGGTTGGCCCACTGGCAACGGTGGCAAGCTGGGGTGGATTCCTGGGCTGGTGACAGTCCAGAAGTACCATGGCAGGTTTAACTTGGCTCCCGGCTCTGCCTCAGGCCTCCCCGGCCACCTTAGCAACTGTTTTGTAGCAATGGCCACGGCAGCCGAAATGTTCATCACGGGGTTGAGGGTTGGAATGACGCTGGCTGTGGGACCCCCACTCTCACAGCCTGGCCTGGTGCCCTGCCTCTGGACTTTTTTCCCATGTCCTGGAAGCTGCCCCAGTCCCCACCTCTGTGAGGGTGTCAGGGGAAGAGATGAGATGTAGGCTGAATTTGACCCCGGCTATTGCCAATGGCCTGAGCTCCCTCGACCCACCCTCCCACATCAGAGAACCCATGGGCAAAACCAGCTTCCTTCAACTTGCATAACTGGGTTCTGACTCTGGCTGGCGTCACTATGGGGATCAACAAAGTGTACAGGATTGGGAGTCAGGAGACCGGGTTCTAATCCCTGCTCCACCACTTGCCTGCTGTGTGACCTTGGGAAAGTCACTTCATGTTTCTGGGCCTCAGTTTCCTCATATGCAAAATGGGGATTCAATGCCTGTTCTGTCTCCCCTTAGATTGTAAGTTCCAAATGGGACAGGAATTGTGTCTGATCTAATTGAACTGTATCTACCCCAGTACTTCGAACAGTGCTTGGCACATAGTAAGCCCTTAAATACCACAGTTATTATTATTATTGCTAGATAACAATGAATTTACAGCTTTTTAGACAATTGTCTATGTGTTTGTTCACTTACCTCATAGCAGAACTGTCAATTTTTCTGGGTTGGCTTATCATTTGGTGTCTCCTCTTATGTTACAAGTATTGTCAGGGTTTTCTATTTGCAAAACAGTATGGAATCTAGTCTTTCCTGCTTGCCTCAGTGGACTAGGCTAAAATTTATTGATTTCTAAAAGAACTTTCATATATCTATCGCTATCTATATATCAGAATGCTCTTCAATCTGAACATCAAACACACACACACACAATATAAAATCTAAAATAACAAGAACAGAAAAGTTGTCTGACCTTAAAAATATTAAGCAAATCTCAAGATCAAGGAAGATCAAAAGGAAGGGCATTAGACCAGCTTGTAGCCAGATGTGCAAGGCCCCTAATGCAAGGGGCACAAATGGGAGAGGTGGAAAAAAGAAATCCAGAACATAAGATAAATAAACCTGGCTCAACTTAGGTAAGACCAGTCTGAAGAACGAATAACTTCGAATAAAACTGAAAAGGGGCTAAATGTGGCACGAATGGTCCGAGATGTCCCTATCAAATATATGACGTCAGGCAAGTTCTGAAATTCCATTATTTGATAATTATGTCTACATCATGAATCAACTAGAGTTTGTATTGCTAAAATAAAGACAGTGATAAAGTAGCCAAAACTGAATTTTCCCTAATGGAGCTCTGATAATCTTGAAATGATAGAGTTATTGTGCATTTAACTTTTAGGAACCTTATAGATGATAAATATTTCAATTCAATGATTGAATTTACAGCTTTTTAGACATTTGTCTGTACTTTTGTTAATTTACTCAATTCAGTACATCTTGTTCAGACCATATTCTTAATGTATTTTGAGTGTGGAAATTTAAAATTAAGTTTAACTTCAATACCTTCAAAAATTGGTTATGCTTAAAATGTTAATGTAACTACACAGTTAATATGTTTTTTAATTTCAGAAAATAATCACATATGGATTAATACATATTCCTGCATTCATAGTTGATAAGAACAACTCAATAGGAGACTGTAAACTTCTTGAGGGTAGGGATTGTTTCCAACCAACTTTATTGAATTGTACTTTCCCAAGTGCTTAGTACAGTATTACATGCACTAAGTGCTCAATACATGCCCTTCATTGATTGATAGATATGCAAAACAAGAAAAAAATTCACTTTGCAGAGTTAAAGCTTTACAATTTGAAGCAATGGCTTGAAACTGTTCAGTCATCATTGTAAAAATACTCAATTAATTACAGAAATCTGTGATGAGGACCCCTGTTCTAGATCACTGCCACAGGGCACTTCTGCTCCTGTATTCGTGTCACAGAGCACTGTTGGTGGAAATCTGGGTTCTAGGCTAAGGTCATTTCAAAATTCATCCTGACCTGATAAAACTCTGCCCTTTCTTCTGCTCCACAACAGTCTCCTCCTTCATCCACTGCCATTCCCACTGCCACCATCAACTATTCCAGACCTTCAATTTCTTCCTAAAACCCCCAATGCCTCCAGCTCCCCACTTTCTTGCCCGTGATGACCTCACCAAAAACTACTTTGTTGCAAAACTGAAATCATCAAGCCTGAGCTCCCCCAGAACTTCCCCTCACCTCTCCAGTTCCTTACTACCCCCACATCCACTCTCATCTTTCTCCGACAACTCACAAGAAATCTACCTGCGTTCAAAATCTATGCCTGATCTACATTCAAAATCTACATTCAAAATCTCCAGCTCTGTTCCTTATCTCCTTCTAAAACAGAGAAGCAGTATTGCCTAGTGGATACAGCAGCGGGCCTGGGAGTCTGAAGGACCTGGATTGTAATCCCAACTCCACCACTTGTCTGCTGTGTGACCTTGGTCAAGTCACTTCACTTCTCTGGGCCTCAGTTATCTCATCTGTAAAATGGGGATTAAGACTGTGAGCCCTATGTGGGACAGGGACTGTGTCCGGCCTGGTTGCATCCATTCTTCTTCCCTCCCTGACTGCTATTTTCAACTGTTCACTCTCTCATGGTTCGTTTCCCTCTATCAAACAAGTCCATGTTTCCCCTATCCTAAAAAAAAATAATAATTCTAGACCCCACCTAATTTTTCCATCACTGCTCACTCTCTCATGGTTAGTTTCCCTCTATCAAACAAGTCCATATCTCCCCATCCTAAAAAAAATCAAAAAATATAGACCCCACCTAACTTTCCCATCACTGTTGATAACACCATCATTTCTCTAGACCTCAACCCTAAAACCTTTGAATTACTCTCGACTCCTCTCTCTCTTTAAACCCCTATATTCAATCTATTGCCAAAACCTTTTGGATCTTTCTCTTCCTCTCCATCTAAAGGTCCAACACACTGATCCAGGCACTTGGAATAACCCAGCTTGACTCAGTCTCCTCACTGCTTTCCCTGCCTCCAGTCTCTTCCCTCTCCAGTCCATATTTCATTTTGCTGCTCAGATCATGATTCATATTAATAATAATAATAATAATAATAATAAGGCAATTGAGGCCCAGAGAAGTGAAGTGACTTGCCCATGGTCACACAGCAGACAAGTGGTAGAGTCGGGGTTAGAACCCATGACCTTCTGACTCCCAGGCCCATGCTCTATCCACTATGCCAGGATGGGCCTGGGAGTCACAGGACCTGGTTTCTAATACCAACTCCACCACTTGCCTGCTGTTTGACCTTGGGCAAATCACTTCACTTCTCTGTGTCTCAGTTACCTCATCTGTAAAATGGGGATTGAGACTGTGAGTCCCATGTGGGACAGGGACTGTGTCCAAATCGATTTGCTTGTACACACCCCAGTGCTTAGTACAGTGTCTGGCACAAAGTAAGCTTAACAAATACCATCCTTATTATTATTACCCTCTTGCCATTAGGCCATGCTGTTTCTCTACACTTGCCTGCTTGTAACCTTTGGTATGGCACATACCTTCTCTGTGTCTTAATTATCTCAATAAAATATCTCAATAAAATACATGTTTTTTCTTCCTCTTATACTATGAGCCCCATGTGTGACAAGGATCAAGTCCAATCTGCTTTTATTGTACCTTAACAGAACAGCATGGCCAGTGGATGGAGCATGGGCCTGGGAGCCAGAAGAACCTGGGTTCTAATCCCAGCTCCGCCACATCTGCTGTGTGACCTTGGGTATGTCACTTTACTTCCCTGGGCCTCAGTTCTCTCATCTGTAAAATGGGGATTAAGACTGTAAATTCCACCTGAGAGGGACAGCGTCCAATCTGATTACCTCATATCTACCCAGTGCTTAGAACAGTGCTTGACACAGTAAGTGCTTAACAAATACCATCATCATGGCCATCATTATTATTATAATTATTAACTTCATTCCTCTCAAAATAACCTACTACCTGTGCCTTATTCTCATCTCTCCAACCGCTAACATCTTATTTCATGCCATCCCATCTTCCTGGAATTCCTTTCCCCTTTAATATCCAACAGAACACAGATCTCCCCATCTTCCAAGCCCTTCTGAGACCACATCTCCACCGGGAAGCCTTTTCTAATTAATTTCTAATCTCCCCATTTTATATCCCACCTATAGCCACTTCAGTTCTTTGATATAACCTAATCAATCAATCAATGGTACTTATTGGGTGCTTACTGTGCACAGACTACTGTACTAAGCAGTTGGGAGAGTACATTACAATAGAGTTGGTAGACATTCCCTGCCTTAAATATTTATTCATTCATTCAATCGCATTTATTGATCACTTAGTGTGCAGAGCACTATACTAAGTGCTTGGAAAGTACAATTCAGCAAATTCTACCTGATTTAATTTAAGCACTCACAACCCATGTAGCATTTATGTACATATCTTATATTCTCTTGAGGGCAAGAATCGTGTCTATTACCTTTTCTGTACTCTCCTAAATGCTTTGTTACAGAGCTCTTTACAGATCAAGGACTCAAAAATGCTATTGATTGAGGACAGCAAGAAATATTTGAAATGGTATTTACCTAAGTGTTCTGATCAGGTATACCCACGATGTTCATAACTTATGGTACAGAGAAGCAGCGTGGCTCAGTGGAAAGAGCACGGGCTTTGGAGTCAGAGGTCATGGGTTCGAATCCCAGCTCCGCCACATCATCATCATCATCATCAATCGTATTTATTGAGCGCTTACTATGTGCAGAGCACTGTACTAAGCGCTTGGGAAGTACAAATTGGCAACATATAGAGACAGTCCCTACCCAACAGTGGGCTCACAGTTTGCTGTGTAACCTTGGGCAAGTCACTTAACTTCTCTGAGCCTCAGTTACCTCATCTGTAAAATGGGGATTAAGACTGTGAGCCCCACGTGGGACAACCTGATCACTTTGTATCCCCCGAGCGTTTAGAACAGTGCTTTGCACGTAGTAAGCACTTAACAAATGCCAACATTATTATTATTATTATTATTATTATTATTATGGCTAAATTGTAGTGCCATGGCAACAAAAAAATATTTGACTTTGCATGACTTTTCTATTCTTTCCATATAGTTGTGCAAGTCATTTAATTTTTTCCCTCCACATTTATCAGTATTAAGAAACCTTCTACTTTGGTAATAACTTTATTAGGCTACTATAAGTGGCAATTAATTTCAGTAGAAATTCATTCATAGGCAACTTTTGATAGTCATATGAACAGTTTTGTATTATTTTACATGGAATTTTACAGCTCTATATAACATTCAGCTAATCTTTGTGCAATGATGTCGAACCATAAATGCCCTAAGACGTTATAGCTAGTAGTTACTGCACTGCACATATGGAGTAACCGATTCCTGCACATTCTTTTATTTTAAATACCAAAGTAGTATTTAGAAAATATGACTAGATTAAATACTGATTACATGATTTTACAAAATTCCAAAGATTTTCTATGTTTTAGTACTGTGGTTCTGAGACGCTGAATATTGGATATCTCTACACCAACTCAAATTGACTATGAAGACGAATATGATGATGAATGTCTTTTCTTCCCAGTATCAGTTGGCTATATGAAATGAAATCATTCCTTTGTCAAATGCCAGCAAAGGAGTACCTCAAGAATAAAGATAAATCAGGGATAATGCCAAGTTTGTGGGGTACAGTTACAGAATAGTGGTGTTTGTCAACTGTGATATAAATGGTAGGTGGAGGAGAGGTTTTGGGAGGGAAGATAGATGAGGAGTTCAGTTTTAGACATGTTGATCTTAAGGTGCTGGAGGACAAGAGGAAATGCAGTATTGCAGAGATGAGATGTCAGGGCTGGTGAGATAAATTTTGGAGTCATACACATAGAGGTGGTAACTGAAGCAAGGGGCGCTTCTCTGCTCCCCTCAGGGAATGAGCGTAAAGTGAAAAGGGTAGGGGTGGCCTGGGAAATTTTCACTTCTCCAGATTGAATCTGAGGTTGCCTTGCTATACATCCATAAACCAGGACCAAGATCATCCTTCTAACACATCATCCTACAAACACCTCCATGCTCCTTAAAAATCTCCAATAGTTGCCCAGTCTTGTCCACATCAAGCAGAAACCCCAGACTACTGGCTTTAAAACACTTAATTCAGCTTTCTCCCCACCACTTATCCACTCTCTTCTCCCACTACCATAGCGTAATGGAAATAGCATGGGTCATTCACATTTAAAAGTATCAAAGGAGGGTATGGAATTAAGAACTCCCACCAGAAACCAATGGATAGGGTTGCCCTCGGACTCATTTCTCTCATTCCACCCACACATTCAATCTTTCCCTAAATTCTGTCGGTTCTACCTTCACAACACTGCTAAAATCCACCCTTTCCTCTCCAAACTGCTAATACACTGATCCGAGCACTTACCCTATCCTTCCTTGACTACTGCATCTGCCTCCTCGCTGACCTCCCGGCCTCCTCTCTCTCCCCACTCCAGTCCATACTTCACTCTGTTGCCTGGATAATTTTTCAACAAAAAAGTTCAGTCCAGGTCTCCCCACTCCTCGAGAACCTCCAATGGCTTCCTATCCATCTCTGCATCAAACAGAAGCCTTGTGCCATTGGCTTTAAAGCATTCAATCAGCTCAGCCCATCCTATCGCACTTCACTGATCTCCTACTACAGCCCAGACTGCACACTCTGCTCCTCTAGCACCAGCTTACTCACTATGCCCCTATCTCATCTATAATAATAATCATCATAATAAATAACAATAATAATGGTATTTGTTAAGTCTTTACTATGTGCCAGGCACTGTACTAAATGCTGGGATGAATGCAAGATAATCAGGTTGGACAGGGCTCCCAGTCTCAAGTCCTGTTTTATAGATGAGATAACTGAGGCAAAGAGAATTTAAGTGACTTGACCAAGGTCACACAGCAGACAAGTGGCAGAGCCAGCATTAGAACCCAGGTCCTTCTGACTCTCAGGCACGTGCTCTATCCACTAAACCACACTGCTTCTCTCCACCGACCCCTTTCCCACATTCTCCCCGTAGCCTGGAACTCCCTCCCCACTCTATATATGCCAAACCACCACTCTCTCCACCTTCAAAGCATTATTAAGGTCATATCTCCTCCAAGAGGCCTTCCCCGATTAAGCCCTCTTTTCCCTGGCTCATACTCCTTTCTGCAACACAGATGCACTAGGATCTGTGACCTTTGGGCATTTGATATTCACCCCACCCCCAACCCCACAGCACTTCTGTACATCTCTCACTCCCCCCTTTCTCCAACCCCCTGGCTCTCAACACTCTCCGCTACTCTCCCATCCTTCCCAGCAGTATCCTCAGAGGAGCTCTCCTCCCTCCTCTCAAGTGCTACTCCGGCCACCTGTGCTTCTGACCCCATTCTCTCTCATGAAATCCCTCGCTCCATCCCTTCTCCCCTCCTTAACTTCCATCTTCAACCGCTCACTCTCCACTCGTTCCTTCCCCTCTGCCTTCAAACATGCCCATGTCTCTCCCATCCTAAAAACACCCTCTCTTGACCCCACCTCACCTTCTAGTTATTGCCCCATCTCCCTCCTACCATTCCTTTCCAAACTCCCTGAACCAGTCGTCTACACGCGCTGCCTCGAATTCCTCAACACCAACTCTCTCCTCGACCCCTTCCAGTCTGGCTTCCCCTACATTCCACGGAAACTGCCCTCTCAAAGGTCACCAATGACCTCCTGCTTGCCAAATCCAACGGCTCATACTCTATGCTAATCCTCCTCAACCTCTCAGCTGCCTTCGACACTGTGGACCACCCCCTTCTCCTCAACATGCTATCCAACCTTGGCTTCACGGACTCCGTCCTCTCCTGGTGCTCCTCATCTCTCCGGTCATTCATTCTCAGTCACTTTTGCAGGCTCCTCCTCCCCCTCCAATCCCCTTACTGTGGGGGTTCCTCAAGGTTCAGTTCTTGGTCCCCTTCTGTTCTCAATCTACACTCACTCCCTTGGTGACTTCATTCGCTCCCATGGCTTCAACTATCATCTCTACACTGATGACACCCAAATCTACATCTCTGCCCCTGCTCTGTCCCCCTCCCTCCAGGCTTGCATCTCCTCCTGCCTTCAGGACATCTCCATCTGGATGTCTGCCCGCCACCTAAAACTCACCATGTCCAAGACTGAACTCCTTGTCTTCCCTCCCAAACCCTGCCCTCTCCCTGACTTTCCCATCACTGTTGATGGCACTACCATCTTTCCCGTCACACAAGCCCACAACATTGGTGTCATCCTCGACTCTGCTCTCTTGTTCACCCCTCACATCCAAGCTGTCACCAAAACCTGCCGGTCTCAGCTCCGCAACATTGCCAAGATCTGCCCTTTCCTCTCCATCCAAACTGCTACCCTGCTCATTCAAGCTCTCATCCTATCCCGTCTGGACTACTGTATCAGCCTCCTCTCTGACCTCCCATCCTCTTGTCTCTCCCCACTTCAATCCATACTTCATGCTGCTGCCCAGATTGTCTTTGTCCAGAAACGCTCTGGGCATGTTACTCCCCTCCTCAAAAATCTCCAGTGGCTACCAATCAACCTACGCATCATGCAGAAACTCCTCACCCTCGGCTTCAAGGCTCTCCATCACCTCGGCCTCTCCTATCTCACCTCCCTTCTCTCCTTCTACAGCCCAGCCTGCACCCTCCGCTCCTCTGCCACTAATCTCCTCACCGTGCCTCATTCTCGCCTGTCCCGCCATCGACCCCCGGCCCATGTCATCCCCCTGGCCTGGAATGCCCTCCTTCCCCACATCCGCCAAGCTAGCTCTCTTCCTCCCTTCAAGGCCCTACTGAGAGCTCACCTCCTCCAGGAGGCCTTCCCAGACTGAGCCCCCTCCTTCCTCTCCCCCTCCTCCGCCTCTCCATCCCCCTGCCTAACCTCTTCCCTTCCCCACAGCACCTGTATATATGTATATATGTTTGCACGTATTTATTACTCTATTTATTTATTTTACTTGTACATATTTATTCTATTTATTTTATTTTGTTAATAGGTTTTGTTTTGTTCTCTGTCTCCCCCTTCTAGACTGTGAGCCCACTGTTGGGTAGGGACCGTCTCTATATGTTGCCAACTTGTACTTCCCAAGTGCTTAGTACAGCGCTCAATAAATAGGATTGATTGATTGATTGATTATATATCATAAATTACTTATTTACATTACTGTCTCCCCTGCTAGACTGTAAGCTCATTATGGGCAGGGAACATGTCCACTTTAATTCTGTTTCATTGTACTCTACCAACTACTTAGTTCAGTGCTCTGCCCATACTAAGTGCTCAAGTCTTTGGGGCCTGAAAATGTCTGAAAGGCTGTCATTTGTTTATCGGGTGGATGTACAAACATCAGGTTTTCCGAGGCAAACTTGGAGGTGAGACTAATGGTCTGTGACTCCACAAGTCCTTCATCGTAGCTAATGTTAAGATTTGCTCTGTGCAGATTTGGGCCAAAAGAGGGAATTTTCCTATGGAAATCCCTTCGTAAAAAAAGGCAGATATGGTGCTTTGTAATACTTGTTTGAGATGCATGAACAGTGTCCAATTCCTTTCCATAATTTAGGAAACATCTATTCTGCACCGGGCCACAACAATTTGTTGCACAGCATGTGGCAGAGTGCACTCTGTTGTCCCTAACTACTGGAAAACTTGGAGGTGAGGGGGGAAGCAAAGGGGAGGAGAGGAGATTCACAGATTGCTGTAGATTTTCCTTTTGGCTAAATTCCCACAGGGAAAATCCTCCCTCCTTCCCCAAGTAAAACAACTCCATTAATTTTTTGGGTTTTGTTTTGTTTTGTTTTGTTAAATCTGCAGGTCATATTCAAACTGCCACCTCAGCTCTTTTGGGTCACTTTCACACCTGTCTGTACTCTTAGCCATTTGTACACATTGGCTTACATACTTTAAGTACTTTCATCCACCTATCCACCTTTCCATTCTCTTCCGCCTATCTAATTTATCTTGGGTCTGCCTTCCCCACTAGATTTTAAGCTCATTCTACTTCTTTACCTCTTTGTACTTTCCCAAGTGCTTAGTACAGTGTTCTGCACTTCTCCAGTGTTCTGAATTATTTTTAAGTCATGGAATATCATAACCCTTCCTGAAGTTCATTGCCCCTGGTTGGCAGTGGAGTACGAGGCAGGAAAACAATGGTCAGGGCTCCTTTTACTTGTCATTCTTAAAACAAGAATGCTTTCTATTGTTCTCTTAATGATTTTGCCGGAAACAAAAATTTAAAGGTCATTAAAAAAAATGAACTTCAAAGACGTTGTTAATAGATCGAGTTTTGAGCCTGCCAACCTTGGAAAAAAAACTACCTGAGGTCCAGGGAAAAAAGGGTTGACACTGCTAGTGAGGCAAACTGATATTATGTCCAAAGCTAATGATGACCCACTACTACGCAGGCACAGGGAGAGACCCTCAGGAGCCAGTTGGAAACTGACCAGGCCCCCTGCTGAGAATCAATTGAGGATGCTAAGTTTGTCATGAGAGACCAATTTGCACGGTCATCAACCAATCATATTTATTGAGTGCTTACTGTGTGCACAGCACTGTACTAAGCACTTAGGAGAGTGCAGTACAACAGGGTTGGTAGACAAGTTCCCTGCCCGCAATGAGCTTACAGTCATCTACAGTCATACCATGCACCTGTAGCATACGAGCTTACACCAAGCTGGTGCAGTTGATTGTGTTGGCAGGACTGCCGCACTGTCTTCTGGTCATCACTCACGTGAACCATGGGCAATAAGACTTTGAGCCCAGCCGTGGGACAGCGGTCTGCAGAGTGACTCCAGGCCAAAAACTCAGCTCTGTTCAGACAATGGAGCTCCCTTGCTGTCGGCTAACAAGGGTAGGGCCCCTTGGGTATGTGAGCTAACCAATCAATAGTATTTTCTGAGCTCTTACTGTGTGTAGAGTTCTGCACTAAGCACTTGAGAGAGCATAACAGACTTGGTAGACACATTCCCTACTCAAAGTGAGCTTATAGTCTAGAGCTAATGATCTCCATGCTTGGACCAGAATTGCGGACTTCTCTTGTTGTCGGGCATTGGGTAGAGGACCTGCTGGCTAAAAAGAGATGATAAAGATAATATATTGGAAAAGTACAAATTATTATTTCCCTTCCTAGTTTAACAATTTAGGATGCCTGAAGTTACTAAGCTGTCCCAGTGAAAGAAGTGTTTCTAGAGGAAGTTTAAACAAAGATTTGTTTCAGTCCGGTATTCTTTCTCTGTGTGCAGAGAACCCAAATTTTGGACATTGAAGAAATTCAAAGATGCTGAAAATGTATTTGCTCAAACTCTTCATTTCTATGACCTTATGTTGAGACTGAAATACCTCTCAAAGATTGATTCTCTATACGATTAGCACCTTGCAGGGCTGGGTTGATTATAACAGTACCCAGTTAAAGTTACCACCTTTTGCAATATTGGCAAGATTAGAAAATTAAAGTCATAAATCATACAAAATGTTTCTTTGCATCTCTACAGGATATTAGTTCCTTTAATCTAGAAAGTTAATGAGAGGTTTTTAAAACTGATTAAATCATCTTAGTTCACTCAAAGTCTATTACAAACTAAACATTCAATTAAAACAATTTTCAAAGCAAATTTTGACAAAACCCTTCTTTAAGGTAATTAAGATGATAGGTTCTTAACATTATGTAAATTTTAAATCCTTATAAAAGTGAACATATTAGAAAGGATTTTGAACAATTACTAAAGCTGATTTGGACAAAACGATACCACAATTTCTTCATTTTTTATTCTAAACCATGTTACCTGAATAGGAACAATAGAAACTAGAAAACATTAAACTGATCCTAATGTTGCTATTCATTTTATTATTTTACAACTTCAAAAAATACTACATGCAAAACTGAATATGACATACAGAAATGTACTTTTAAAAGGTTTAAAAATTAAAAATATTCCAAATTCAGTTTATTTATGGAAATATACATGGCACAATACTAAGATAAAGCCACCCAGGCCCCTTGTTCCTATTTAATCAGAAAAAAAACCCATCTTTTAAAAATAATGAGTATTATCTATACCCAGAGTATTTTCAGAATTTTTGTGATGAAAGCTACAAACCAAAGAGGATACTAGTTTATTTTTACTAAGATGCATCCTGGTTTTAGGAATCAGGATCATTAACATTTAACTTCAGTAAGAAACTGCAGAAGCAAGTCCATTCTAGAAACATGATTTTTATTTATAAGTGAAATGCACAACTTTTAATATAAATACATCTGGAGATCTAGAAAATGCTAGGTGGAAAGCTTTATAAACCTGTGTTATTCTGATAACTATTTTTAAATCTATGTTTGCACTGTTAAAAATTTGCAGAAGTTAAAAATTTTGGGCAAGACTGTAGTGCTGAGTACACTGTCCTTTCTTCTGATTTATAAATATGTATTCTTTTTTGGCTGCTGCTATCACCACAGAAACAAAGTGGCAGGAAGAAACAGCTTCAAAAGCAGAAGGAAATTCTTATGCTTTTTCCAGGTAAGTACAGGCAGAGATTTGTGAAACTAAAATATGGAAATCAGTGCAATTAGAACTATTTCCAAATGAAAACGATCAGGTTCAGTGGGTGTACATTCACTTCTACTTTGCAGCTTCCTTTTAACAAAATTAAAATCAATATTCTTTGGTACTATACTAAAATATTTCAACAATTCTAATGTTTAATATACAAAAAATGCACTCAAAGTCAACTTTGTAAGTATTCACATTCACACACAAATGAAAATTTCATTTGTTGCTAAATGAAATAAAAACTATGCACTCCACCCCCCACCCCCCCAGGGGAAAAAAAAAAAACCACTTCACTGAAGATACTGTCGATAACTGGAAATTACACATAACATGAGCTAGAACTGAGGCTCCACCTCATAAAAGATGTGAGAATTGACTTCAAACATAAAATCAAGAAAGCAAACAAGTCAAAACAATTAAATTATCACCACCCCTTAAATGAAGAGGTTTCTAGTTTTCTGATTAAGATAAATCCTTCCTACCATTCTAAATGAGCATTGTTTTGAAAGGACTAAAATGAAATGTTGGTTAAAAATACTTCCACAGGAGGATATAGTACTGCAAATTAAAGCAAATCCAAATATTGAAATGTGTTCACAACTTTAAGAGCTTTCACATTATACAATCAAATATTTCTTTTGTTAACAAAAGGAAACGAACAGTACGTGTGTACAGTTGTCAGTGCAGTTGTCAGTGCAATTTCAGATTACCTTCGTAAATTACAACACAGTGCAATTTTTCTTTTTCCTGGGACAAAGACAGTGAGTAAATCTCTTATTATGGTAGGAATGTATCACAACAAATACTCAAAATACACAATTCACCAAGCTATTATTTGCTATGTACAGCAGGTCTAAAAGAAGCAGCATTATCAAGGCTGGGCATATTCGCATTTTACTAGGTACAGTACAGCTAAAGAAACCAAAACTCTTGTCTTTCAGTGAAAGGGAACTACATGAAACAATAATTACATTGAATAAAAATAAGAAGGGCAAAACATTTCAGAATGCAAAGAACAGTTAATTTAGAAAGCCAAAAACAAGTAGTCATGTCAGAAATCAACACAACTCCCCTAGCCACCTGCAACTCTGAGCATTAATTGCCAAATCTGATAGGATTGAAAACAAATGTAAAATGACCAGCAAGTCTTCTCTCTGCTGCGCTTCCTGATTAGCCCATTTCCTCAACTAATCAACAAAGGATAAAGAATTCTGTACAGACTGCAATTAATGTTTTCCACGTCCACCTTCAAAAGCATGATGTTCTTCATGGGCTAAAAGAGATTTAAAAAAGGGAAAAAGAAAAAGAAAACTTTAACCAATGGCCCAAATTCAAGATACAGTTGCTAAGTATTTCTCTCTGGAACTCATGCATAAATTTCCAGGGAAATATAATTAAAATGAAAACATGGAATAAACAAACAATGCTAATTGCAGTCTGATTTATCTTGTGTAGTCAAGACAATGAGTCAGCCCAGACATATTACTGAAGAGGGTACCACAAAATCAAGTGTGTCTTTCAGAATGGACCAGATATATGAACTGGTTTACTCAAGGCTATGGAACTCACAAACCTGGATTTCGATATAGCAGTCAAAAAAACAACAAGGGGTAGTAAATATTGCCAATCATGCCCCAGATGGATAGTTTTGAAGGTCATGGATTTTTCCAACCAACTGCTCTACTGAAGTCCCAGGTTCTAATTCCAGCTCCACCCCTTGTCTGCCATGTGACCTTGGGCAAGTCACTTAACTTCTATGCCTCAGTTACTTCACATGTAAAATGGGGATGAAGACTGTGAGCCCTATGTGGGACATGGACTATGACCAACCTGTTTATCTTGTGTCTATCCCAGCACTTAGTAGAGCACCTGGCATATAGTAAGCACTTAAATACCATTAAAAAAAATCTATAGAGAAAAACACCATGTTACTTGGCATCCTAAGTCTTCCTCCCATGGCACCCGGTAACCTCGATGATAAAAATCATGTCTTCTAAAATCTAAAATGGGCACTCCACTAAATATCTCATCCTCACTTTTTTACTGGTGAAAACACAGAACAAGTGCTCATAAGATTTCCTCCTGGGTTAATAGTAATGGTAATAATGATGGTATTTGTTAAGTGCTTACTATGTTTCAAGCATTGGTCTAAGCACTGGGGTAGATACAAGCTAATCAGTTTGGATACAGTCCCTGTCCCACATGGGGCTCATGTTATTCACCCCCATTTTACAGATGAGGTAACTGAGGCCCAGAGAAGTTAAGTGATTTGCCCAAGGTCACACAGCAGACAAGCAGACAGTAGCTTGTCTGCTTGGCAATGTGGGGAGTGCTGTGGGTGGAGTTTCACTCCATGCAAATGACAATCACCACCTGTTCTGATCACTCTTATCCCAAATGCCTCCTCACTGATCCCCCTACCTCCAGCACATTTTGGCACCTAGAACATTTCTAAAGCATCCCCCTGAGAAGCAGCGTGGCTCAGTGGAAAGAGCACAGGCTTTGGAGTCAGAAGTCATGGGTTCAAATCCTGGCTCTGCCAACTGTCAGCTGTGTGACTTTGGGCAAGTCACTTAACTTCTCTGTGCCTCAGTTACCTCATCTGTAAAATGGGGATTAAAACTGTAAGCCCCCTGTGGGACAACCTGATCACCTTGTAATCTCCCCAGTGCTTGGAACAGTGCTTTGCAAATAGTAAGCACTTAACAAATATCTTCATTATTATTATTATTATTATTTTGATGTGGCGGAGCCACGATCAGAACCCATGTCCTTCTGACTCCCAGGCCTGTGCTCTATCCACTAGGCCAGGCTGCTTCTATTAGGGTTAAATACCTAGTTAGAAAACTCAAGCAGCAAATTAAAGTAACAATTCCATCAACGTTTACATTTACAAGAGATGAGTGTATAAACATTTAAAAGATGATGAGAGATATTTTCTATCAAAAAATGTTGCCACTCAAACCGACTGCCTGAAGTGGTACTTCATATTGATTGCTAATATTCATTAATTTCTGGTGGACTCTATACTCATTTATCAACTCAACATAAGGTCTGTTTTAGGTTTATATGGTTGTTAGTCTAGAACAAGCATCCTAAAATGGACCATCTATTTGTAGGTTCACGCTGGCTCTTTGCAAGAGAAAGAATTTGGTTAAAAAAATTTCTTCGTTAAAAGAATACCCATAACCCACTCTTTAACCTTCCAAATATTGGTTTAATAGCAGTAATCGTCTTTCATTATGAAAAGGAGTTTTAAAAAAGCAGGCTACATTAGCAAGATGAAAACAATGGGTTCATATATCTATCTATTCATGCTTTTTCTGTTAAGATTCTAGCACTCTAAGGGAATAGTCTTTTAGTTTGTGTGTTAGAATCCTTAATAATGAGGAAAGATTAGCATTTAAGTAGAATGCTAATGAAGCTCTATTTTCAGGAGTAGCTTCACCTAAAAGTACGGATGTTTTATGTTACATAAATACTTGCTTATGGAAGGGATGATTTAAAATCTATCCTAAATACTCATATATTAATATTTTTTTCTGTTTCAAAATCGAAAGAGACTATACAACCTATTTAAGATTAGATCAATCAATCAATCGTATTTATTGAGCGCTTACTGTGTGCAGAGCACTGTACTAAGCGCTTGGGAAGTACAAGTTGGCAACATATAGAGACAGTCCCTACCCAACAGCGGGCTCACAATCTAGAAGGGGGAGACAGAGAACAAAACCAAACATATTAACAAAAGAAAATAAATAGAATAGATATGTACAAGTAAAATAAATAAATAAATAGAGTAATAAATATGTACAAACATATATACATATATACAGGTGCTGTGGGGAAGGGAACGAGGTAAGACAAGGAGGATGGAGAGGGGGGCGAGGGGGAGAGGAAGGAGGGGCCTCAGTCTGGGAAGGCCTCCTAAGTGTAAACTACACTTTTCAAGAAGACAAATCAGTGAGTCCCAGTCTGCTAAATGAAGCTTTCAGAGGTTCAAAATTGTGCCCTTCAAAAGTTGCAGAAGGGAAAGCAGCTTCCCCTCACTCCTCTCTCCTCTTCCTGAAGCAAAGCTCCGACTGCTTCAAGTAGAGAATCACGCCTGCCCTTCTTTAATCGTATTTATCGAGTGCTTACTGTGGGCAGAGCACTGTAATGAGTACCTAGCACCACAGCAGAGAATCCATTCAAGCACAAACCCCTGTTGCCCTTTCCATTCTGATCTGACACTTCTCTTGTCATGGAGACTTAAGAACAGCAGAAGAGAAAGGGCACATTCCAATGACAAAATTACCAGAGCAGCCCACCTTGTCACCCCATTTCATCACTCACCCTGCTCCTGCTCTGCACTGTCTCTAAGCACACATATACAAAGCCATGACTCCTACTTGTCAGCTATGTGACCTTGGGCAAATCACTTACTTCTCTGTGCCTCACTTACCTCATCTATAAAATGGGGATGAAGACTGTGAGCCCCACATAGGACAACCTGATTACCTTGCATCTACCTCAGCACTTAGAACAGTGCTCGGCACATAGTAAGCGCTTAACAAATACCAACATTATTATTATTATTACCTTACCTCACTGATTTCCCACTACAACCCAGCCTGCACACGCCACTCCTCTAATGCCAACGTTACTCACTGTACCTCAATTTCACTGTACCTCAATTTCACCTGCTCACCGCCAACCCCTCATCCGAATATTCTCTTTTTATCTGACAGACAATTACTAATTGTCCAAGCCTAATTGAAGGCACATCATTCACTCACAGCTCCTCCTCCTTCATATCTGACAATTACTCTCCCCATCTTGAAGGCCTTATTGAAGGCACATCTCCTCAAGAGGCCTTCCCTGACTAAACCCTGATTTCCTCTTCTCCCACTCCCTTCTGTGTTGCCTTGATTTGTTCGCTTTATTCATGCCCCCACCCCAGCCCTACAGCACTTATGTACCTATCCATAATTCATTTATTTATATTAATGTCTGTCTCCCCACTCTAGACTGTAAGCTCCTTGTGGGCAGGGAATAGTATCTACCAACTCTGATATACTGTTCTATTGCACTCTTTCAAGTGCTTAGTAGTACAGTGCTCACACACAGTAAGCACTCAATAAATAAGATTGATTGACTGATTGATCCTGCCTCTGTCCTGGAATGCTCTCCCCTTTCATATCCGATAGATGGCCACTCTCCTCATCTTCAAAGCTTTATTTAAGTAGCGTGGGAAGCAGTGTGGCTTAGTGGAAAGAGCACGGGCTTGGAAATCAGAGGACATGGGTTCTTATCCCAGCTCTGCCACTTGTCTGTTGTGTGACCTTGGGCAAGCCGCTTAACTTCTTTGTGCCTCAATTGCCTCATCTGTAAAATGGGGATTAAAACCGTGAGCCCCACGTGGGTCAACCTGATTACCTTGTATCTACCCCAGTGCTTAGAATAGCGCTCTGCACATAGAAAATGCTAAGTACCATAATTATAATAATTAAAAGCACATCTCCTCCAAAATACCTTCCATGACTAAGCCCTCATTTCCTCCTTTCCCACTCCCTTCTGCATTGCCCTTGCACTAGGATTTGCACCCTTCAGTCCCATAGCACTTTATGCACATATCCATAATTTAATTTTTTTATACTAATCAATGGTATTTATTGAGTGCTTACTAAGTGAAGAGCATTGTACTAAGTGCATGCTCTGCACATAGTGAGGGCTCAATTAATAGCATTGATTGATTAATATAAACAACTGAAATGTCTCTTGCTCCCTCTAGACTGTAAGCCTGTAAGCTCTTTGTGGACAGGGAACAGTCTACCAACTCTGTTATATTGTACTCTCCCAAGCACTTAGTACAGTGCTGTACACATGGTAAGCACTCAATAAACATGACTGACTGGTTGACTGAATGTTCTAGCAAAGTACCCAGAGAGAAGAATTTCCTCCACTCATCCTCATGCAGCCATTAAAGACTGCATGAGCATCCCTGTATAGACATAATTGAGGGATACTCTCTCCAAAGTCAGGGACTACATTCTATACAATTCCTGAATTAGGGAGAACTCATGCTATAGTATGCAATGCCTTGACTGGCAAATTCATATGCACGATTATTTCTCCCAAGATCACATTTGCTCCAAAATAGATGTGCGCAATCAGAAGAAGTGCTTAGTACAGTACTTTACACACAGTAAGTGCTCAACAAATACGAATGGGTGAAATACAACTGAATGAGAAGAATGTTTCCTAATGCCTCGGCAGAACACTTGTACTTTCCAGGCCACTTGTACTTCCAACTTGTACTTCCCAAGTGCTTAGTACAGTGCTCTGCACACAGTAAGCCCTCAATAAATATGATTGAATGAATGAATGAATGAACACTATCCGAAACGCATAGTGAAACATACGTTATGGAAGAACTTGGTGAAATTATGCTTTTTCTGATTCAGTCAAAAGAAAACATCCTTAATGTGAAAGAAGTCTCTTATCTCATTTCTCTATCCAAAAAATGTTGCTTTTAAAAAAGTGGGATTCCTAATATTTAGATACCAAGTGACACTGCTTCTCCTTCATTTGCAAGACCCTTCTCATTGAAAATACATGTAAGGTAGAAATTCTATGAAGAACTAATTAGGAGACAAAAGACTCACGTTTATAAAATACGGCTTTAAAAGATGTGTGTGGCAGGAGCTTATAGATTTTTTGTAAAATTGTTGCTTCATTTGCTAAAGATGCATTAGCATTCCAAACTTGAACGACATCTTCCCGATCACGAACGCTGACACTAACACCTATTACTTCATCACCTAAAGGACATGATCAAAACAGAAGCATTTTGTGAAAACTTTAAGCATGCCTGCAGTGTTTTGTAGTACACACGTTTCATAAGAAGACATTAAATGAAGGAATTAATATTTTTCAATAAAAATAATTTTGAAGTGAAAATAACACTGCAAATGATCCAGGAGCCAGGAGACAATGCTATTAATTTTTCCATGTTCACTTACAGCCATTGATGTTATGTTAGGTTACATTATGTTTCATTCCCTTGCAATGAAATTTAGCAGTCAAAAACTATTTATCTATAGCTTTAAATTTCATTTTGGCAATATAAATAAGTTACATGGTACTCAATATCTTAAATATAATAATAATAATACAATGCTTGTTAAGGTCTTCAAGTGTCAAGCACTGTTCTAAGTGCTGGGATAGCCCCAAATTAATTAGGTCCGATGCAGTCCCTGTCGCTCACAGTAAGTAGGAGTTTTACAAATTAGGAAACTGAGGCACAGAGAAGTGAAGTGATATGCCCAAGGGCACATCATAGGCAAGCGTCAGAGCTGGGATTAGAACCCAGGTACTCTGACTCCCAAGCCCATGTTCTTTCCACTGGGCCATGCTGCTTCTTAACAATCAATCCAAGGCAAGGAACAGAGAACAATCAAAATTAGAAAATTCAGTCACCCATGATACTGCCTAAATCAACACGCTTTTTAAAACCTCATATTTTATGCAATCAGTTTGGGTTTTGTTTTCTTCTGGAAATCGAATTTAGATTAGGACAGATCAACTCTTAAATTTTCTTAAAGAAAGTATTTACCACAGAGCTTTAAATTTTTTAAAAAATGAACTGGTGGCTTGAAGTGAATGCACACACAGAATGGGTAGCAGTAGAGTTATTTGGTATGGTAATACCAACTCTAGAGAGGGTAAGGGATTTATATTCATTTGCATGTGAGACTTTTTTTCAAACTGACACCACCAATTTAAGCTTGACAGCTGAATGTCAGAAGACAACTATGGAACACAGACCAGTCCCCTGTGTGGCAATACGAAGCTCTGAGAGGAACACATGATTAAGAGGCAAAACTAAAAATAGCAATAGGCACTGGAAACAAGAAACACAATGGGAGATGAGAATTTGTCCACTCCTGAGGTGGTAGGTTGCAAACTCCTTGAGGGCAGGGATTTAGGCACCAGAAGCCAAGGCCAAGGGAGACTGGGCATTTAAGATAAATTTAGAATTATATACCATTGATTGATTGATGGATTAAAATAAAACTGCCAGGCATAAAGACATCCAGTTGTAGTAAGAGTAGTAGTAGCATTTAATGCACCTCTCAGGGTTGCACCTGGAGAATTTCCAGTACTCTACCAGTCTTGTCTAAGGGAGGGAGAGTAAAGCAGAGGCCTACCCATTCCATTCCTAGCTCGGGCAGTGGCTAGCGAGTGGAAGGCAATCTGCTACAAGCCAAAACTCACCTATGCTGGGCAGCAGCGGCATGGGAAAGAGTCAAAGGTGGGGACTAGAGTTTACTGCACAGAAGGCGGCAACGGTAAACCACTTCCGTATTTTTACCAAGAAAACTGTATGGATACACTACCAGAACGATTGCAGATGGAGAGCAGGGCATTCTGGGAGAGATGTGTCCGTGGTGTTGCTATGGGTCGGAAATGATTCGATGGCATGACAAGACGGCATTTAATGAGCATCCACTGGACTGTAAGCTCATTGTGGGCAAGGGGATATATTTATTGTACTGTTATATTGTACTCGCCTAAGGTCTTAGTAGAGTAATAATAATAATAATAATAATGGCATTTATTAAGTGCTTACTATGTGCAAAGCACTGTTCTAAGTGCTGAACACAAAGCAGCGTGGCTTAGTTGAAAGAGCCCGGGCTTGGGAGTCAGAGGTCTTGGGTTCTAATGCCGGCTCCGCCACTTGTCAGCTGTGTGACTTTGTGCAAGTCATTTAACTTCTCTGTGCTTCAGTTACCTCGTCTGTAAAATGGGGATTAAGACTGGGAGCCCCACATGGGACAACCTGGTTACCTTGTATCTCCCCCAGTGCTTAGAACAGTGCTTGGCACATAGTAAGCACTTAACAAATACCAAAATTATTATTATTATTTCACCTCCAACCCCACAGAACTTATGTGCATATCTTTAAATTGTACATTATAAATTACTTATTTATTCATATTTATGTCTGTCTCCCCCTCTAGACTGTGAGCTCGTTATGGGCAGGGAACGTATCTGTTAATTCTGCTATATTGTGCTCTCCCCAGCACTCAGTACAGTCCTCTGCACATAGTTAGTGTTCAATACAATTCATTTGATTGATTTGCATCCAGTAGGCACTCAATAAATACGGATTGACTGACCCACTGAGTGCAATGCTCTGTACTAAGCACTTGAAAGAATACAAAACAATCAAGTGAGGAGAGGTGAGATTGCACAGCAGACGGGTTAGAGCTGGTAAGGTAGACTCGGGATTCATCCACATAAAGGTGGTAGTTAAAGCCACAAAAGTGGATGAGCTCTGTCACCACTGAGTTTCCCGTCACTGCAGCTGCTGCCACTTCTGGACATTTGGGAACTGTAAGCTGCTCTAGACTGTAAGCTCATTGTGGGCAGGGAATATGTCTGTTTATTGTTATATTGTACTCTCCCAAGAACTTAGTACAGTGCTTTGAACACAGTAAGGACTCAATAAATATGATTGAATGAATGAAATACAATTGAATGACTAATTCAAAAGAATTAGGATTCTCCCAATTGCTTAGCACAGTGCTCTGCACACAGTAAGTGCTCAATAAACACTTTGATTGTAGTAGGTAGGGCCTATGAATTCCTCACTGGTCTTCTCAGTCACTCCAATTTCACAGGTAAATTTCACCATCAATGGTGTCATCCTTGAATAGGAAAGGCAACTAACAATGAAGGTCAATGTGAATTTTGAGAAGGAATTTCAAGTGCTAACTTGCAACTCAACTTGCACACCACATTTCACCTAGAACAACACACAACAAATGAAAGAGAGAGTGAAAAGAGAGGAAGGGAGGGAAGAGAGAAGGAGATGAGGTGGAAGAGAGGAAGGGTGGAGAGGGGGAGGAATAAAGGGAAGAGGAGAGTAGAAAAGAGGAGAGGAACAGAAGGAAAGGATAAGAGAAGGGGGAGGGAGAGTAAGATAATGGGGCACTTGAGATCCTTATTTCTTCTACTGTACTGTTCCAAGCCCCTATTCAGTCATATTTACTGAGCACTTACTGTGTGCAAAGCACTGTACTAAGTGCTTGGGAGAGTACAATACAACAACAACAGACACAGTCCCTGACCATTACAGGTTCACAGTCCAGAGGGGGAGACAGACATTAATATACACAAATAAATTAAAGATATAGACATAATAAATTACTGGTATATACAGTGCTCAGTGAAAGAACGTGCCATTCCCTCATTGCCATCTTCTCCTGGGGGGACCAGCCAAAGGATCTTCTCAGCTCCAGCCTCAGGATCCAGTGTATAAACTGTTTAAGTCCACCAGGCAGAATAGTTTTCACGGGCCTTTCCTGCCCAGTGCTGCCAACCCCCGACCTGCTGCCACAGTCTTCAGCCAAGCACCAGTGGGGCTCCTGAGCCAGTCTGAGTCAGAGCTGTTGCCATTTACGATGGCTGGGAAGTAACCTGGACTATTTATGGAGCATCTATTTCCTGTGGGTAAGGCACTATATCCAGCGCTTAGAACAGTGCTCCAGCGCTTAGAACAGTGCTTTGCACATAGTAAGTGCTTAACAAATGCCATCATTATTATTATTATTATTGTTATTATTAAGTACTCCACATAATCCCTGCCTTCAAGGAGCATGTTATTTAGCAGGGGTTCTGTCCCAAAGATCTTAATTAGCATTTGCAGGGGTTCCTGGAGAGAATAGCCTCTGACCCTTCCCAATAGCCCAAAGAGAGCCATTGGAACCTCCACGGGCACCAGAAGGTGGGACCTGCTGTCCTGCTGGCAATGGCTCCAAGAATCAGGCCAACCTAGCCATGGCTGCCTGAGCTACCTAAAAAGAGAAGGGGGTAAAGTCAACGATTCACCCCTGCAGGGCCAAACCCATGGAAGTAACTGGGCATCTCACTTCAATAATAATAATAATAATAACAACAATAATAATAATAATAATAATGTTGGTATTTGTTAAGCACTTGCTATGTGCCAAGCACTGTTCTAAGCACTGGGGGTACATGATAAGGTTGTTCCACATGGGGCTCACAGTCTTCATCCCCATTTTACAGATGAGGGAACTGAGGCCCAGAGAAGTTAAGTGACTTGCTCAAAGTCACACAGCTGACAAGTGGCAGAGCCGGGATTTGAACCCACAACCTCTAACTCCAAAACCCATGCTCTTTCCACTGAGCCACGCTGCTTCCCTGGATTTGGTTCCTTTGATTCACTGTGAAAAATGCCACTCTAAGACATGAACTCAGAAGTTTGGAACCAACTACTTACAGAGCCCTATTAAGAGCACCAGGATTGTTTACACTGCACACAATTTATTTTCTTTTTAACCAGTCACACTAGAGAAGCAGAGGGGCCTAGTGGTAAGACCACAGGTCTGGAAGTCAGAGGACCTGGGTACTAATCCCAGCTGTTGTGTGACCCTGGGCAAGTCACTTCGCTTCCCCGTGCCCCAAGTTCCTCATCTGCAAAATGGGGATTCAACACCTGTTTCCCTCCTACTTGGACTGTGAGCTCCATGTAGAACTTTATTATCTTGTATCTATCCCAGCGCTTAGTACACATAGTAGATGCTTAACAAATACCAAAATGATTAAAGTAATGGAGTTGGACTGCAAGACAACAACAGAATTCCCAAGTAAAAAGTCCATAACAATTTATAAAGCTTCTATGCTTAACTGAAGGCCAGAGTGAAAAAATATTTTAAATCTTCAGGCAGTTATTAATCCAAGTTTATTCAGGGATTCTTCCTTTCTTCCTACTTACTCTGGACAACAATAAACAACAGGCATTATTATGCTCTTCTCCTAGGAGGAAATCACAATCATTAAAACAAAAAAACTGAGCAAATCATCTTTCGGTCTGACATTTTATGTTTGTTGTCTCAACACAATTGTTACATAAATGTCTCTGCATATGTTGCTTTTTAACTGTGCAGAATGAAATATATTACATTTTACTGAAAAACTCAGCTGGCTGACCACCAATTCACTTAAAAACCACTTAACTATTCAATAGCCAGGGCATCACAATAGCTTATAGCAAGCCACGGAATGTCAAAGGTGCTAGAATTTTACCGCAGACGAGTTTATGCACTAAAAATAAGAAATTGCCTCTCACTTCTGACCTTACAATAAACTGCAAAGATATTGCTAAAAAACACTTGGGTACACGCAAAAACTGTCTCTAAGCAACTTCCTAGTAACACAAACAACTTCAAAACAGCCTCATATTAAAAATCTACACCAAAAAAAGGGCTGCTGTGCATAACAAACAAACCTCAAGCGCTGTGTAAACAAGTGGTTGGAGCCATGCATTCTTTACCTGCTGCAGAACAATCAGTAAACTGTTCCCCGATAGTTGCTAACAACAACTCTTTCCAAACTGCAGCCTGGGGGGTGGGAAGATAAAAAAAAAAAAAGAAGACACCCTTAGACAATGACTATAATTTAAATGAATTTCCACTTTCATTTTAACATTAATTTTCTTCTACTCTTGCTTGGAAACTTCAGAGGTAGCTGCCCCCCAAAATCATATGGACAAGAACATTCTTATAATAATAATGGGCTGTTTATAAGGAAAAATAAAAAATCAAAATATAAATTAGTTAAGAAAATAATTCGAATGAGTAAATATACTCAGAGTAAATACTCTTTCTCTCTGTCCACTTTCCTCACAGGGCAAAACAAATGCCAAGCTGAAAAAACTTTCAATCTACTATTATCTTATGGTGCTAAGGATATCTGGTTTGATACCAAACTGTCTTTAAGGGGACTTGTTCATTAGCAATTTTTGCTGACACTTAGCATGGTAGAGCAGAAAAAGCACTAAAAAGGGCAAGAGTTGCATTTAACCTTTCTTCTTTGTGCATGAACCCTAATTGGACAAAGAGTTTTTCTGTCCAATTGGAGACCACTTCCAATTTCCTTGCCACTGGAGACAATGCCCAATCTGACAGAGGTCTCACTGTCCCAGTGAAGCTAATTTCCAATTGGATCAATCAATCAATCAACAGTATTTATTTTGAGTACTTATTGCAGGCAGAACACACTGTTCTCTGATCTGGACCCTCCCCTCCTAGTTGGAACAAATCCTTAATTTCAGGCTGTTTCCTTCATGGAGCTCCACCCATGAAGAATCCTGCATGGGTTGACCCACCCTCTAAGCACCCCGAAAATCTGGCCAGTTACAGGCCACATCCCCCTCCCCCTGGTTGGAGGTTCGGGGAGAAAGGGTGCAAAGTGGCCACTGCACAGGTAGTGCAATGAATGCATGAATGTGCAGGAGGTTCTGGGGGCTTCTGATACTACGCATTGCAGTAGTGCAGTTCAGGTCCCTATTCCAGGTTCCACAAGATCAATTTATCATTCAAATCAATAATATTTATTAAGCACTTACTGTGTGCAGAGCCTTCTGCTAAGAGTTTTCTAGAGTACAACAGAAATGGTAGACATGATTCCTCTCCCCAAGGTGCTTACAATGTAGTAGGAGAGACAGACACTAAGTTATAGGTAGGAGGAAGCAACAGGGTATAAAGATATACCCCAAAGTGTTACATGGTTAGACTTGGGTGCTGGGATTTCAGGGTTCCACTAGGGCCAGGACCAGTACCAGAGCCATGTCAGGCCTAGAAAATCTAGCCCAGACAAAGATTTACCATGAAACCTGGTATCAATAGAGAAGCTGGTCTACATTTAACCTGTCCCCGCCATTCCTAGACTCCAGGCTGTTGGTATCAATCAGAACAAGTCTCTAATTGGACAGAGGGGACCATTTTGAATGGAAGTTCCTGACAGGCTGAATGGCTGAAACCAGTCCAGGCAACCAGTCCAGGCAACCAGTCCAGACCAAGTGAGGAATGGAAAGACCTGAAATGCAATCTTAATCAGGCAAATGGGCTAACTTTAAGGGGCTTCAGGCAGGTGTGGACATAGGATTTGTGGTGTGTAATGTATGTTAATCATGCTTGCAATCGCATTAAGGCTAGTTTGACACAATGTCATTAGGATTGGTACCTAATGCTATGTTTGCCTTAGGCATATTCAGGTCAAAAAATGGATTCTTCTTCAACAAAAAAATCATCATCAAAAAATATGCCCCATGCAGACCTGGTCTTCTCTCTCACTGCTGACCCTGCTCACATTCTCCCTCCTGCCTGGAACTCCCTCTACCTTCATATCTGACAGACCACCACCCACCCCATCTTCAAAGCCCTCCTAAAATCACACCTCCTCCAAGAAGCCTTTCCTAACTAGCCTTGCTTTACCCCATCTTATTCCCCCTTCATTCTACGTCATCTATGAACTTGGGTTCACACCGCTAAGCATTTGGGATACCCACCCCACCTCTTAGGCACTTATGGACATAACCTTATATTTTGCTGCTTCCTCTAGTTGTAATTTAACATGTCTCCCAGACTAGACTGCAAGCTCTGTGAGGGCAGGGACCATGCCTACTAACTCTCCCAGGTGCTTACTACAATGTTCTGCACATAGTAAGTGCTCAATAAATTTCACTGATTGATTGATAGTCTCATTGTCCCTTCTCCATTGATTTCTTTAGCAGAAGCCTTTTCTCTAGTTGACCATAGACTTCAGCTATAACCACCCACACCATTTTGGGGGAAGAGGGATAAGGATGCCATTTTAATTTTGAATAGAGCCTCAGCTTTAAATAATCCAAGGGTATGTAGGGAGAATCACTACTAATTTAAGATTTGTAAAACATCTTGAGCTATTTGGAAGAAAGGCAGTGCATAAATATAAAATAGAATGCTTTATTATTTGTGGCTGATTGTTCCTTAATGGGCTAATTATTACAAAGATGGGAAAAAAGAAAATTCCTCTCAACTTTTTGAGAATGATTTTGACATTAAATTATTTCTGCAGAAAGCAATTATTAATAATGATGAGTTAAAAAAAGAAACTTGCAAAACAAATCAATACTTCTTGCTGATAGAAAAAAAAATGAATCTATCATCCCTCTTCAGGGGTTCATAAACCTTCTGAAATTTATTTGCTTCCCTGATACTTTTCACTATGTACACCAAAAAGAAGTAAGAACAGGGAATAATGCATACTGACCAATCAGTTGCCCCTTTAGCAGAAGCAAAACAAAACAAAAAAACAACCTACGTATTTTAAGGTGGATGCTTACAGCAAAATTTTTGGCATACTCCCTGAGGAGTTTTCAATTCTATGTAGTCAAATAATATACAAGGTGAGACAAAGTGGCACAACTATTTAGTCCATTTTCAATACTTCTTGCTATAAGAAAGTGTCTACTGATATAGTCCAATATTCTTCTGCAACTAATATATTAGAACTCAAGAGTTTATGCAGGAGCACATGATCCTTTTGAAGCTTCCAGGGAATGTGAAACAGATTCTCTCCTCAACCACGTATGCCACAGTTACCAACTTCTTATCCGATATGTTGAGAGATACTGTCACCCAGTGGTAGAACCCAGCACCTTCCTGTAACCTGGAAGTTGGGCAAGATGCTAACCCATTCCCTTCAAACATGGCCCAAGAACAGGAGGAAATAGTAACACTTCATAGTCAATCTCCATGGCATAGGAGTGCAAAGTTCCTCCCTTCTGTTTCTGTGACATGGTGGATATCGTTTATTATGGAAAATATTGATTATCCATTAAGATGAATATTAATGTCATTAGATGAATAATATAATAATGATGGTATTAGTCTGTGATCATTTAAAATTTTAAAACCTAATTGCACAAGTGTGTCTGAAGGAAATTCAATATGCAGTCTTATTTTTTTAATGATAAAAAGCAAATAAATATTATTGAAAAGTTAGTCTTGAACCAGGGCATTAAATATTTAAATTAGTCTCAAAGAATGGATATACTATTCATTCTTTCAGAATAATGACAAAGGCAGTCCAGTAAAAATAAGGCAGTGAGATCTACAAACTATTAAAAAATTGTCGAAGAGAAGCAGTTTTACAGAAGAATAAAGGGGGTAAAAGGACGTCCCAAGGTGACAAAGTGAGATAACAGAGGAGACATGATAACTCCAAATCCTCAATCAGCTTTGTCTGTAGTCTAGCAGGCCAGACTGTGTCTGAAAAGTACAAAACTACCTTCATATTCAATAAACAAAAATCCAGATTAGTCATTTACAGAAAAAAAAGAGAGCAAACATACCGTACTTTCTTTAGGGACTTTCATTTTCCATACTCCACCTTTTGCGTTACTTTCCTCTTCCCTAGATTGCAGAAAAATGGGCAAACATGGAATAGTTTAGATGTGGAGTAAGCATATTTACTTTCAGTTTGGGGTTTCATCATCAGTCTTAGAAAAAAACTCAGTCAGAAAAAAACTCAACTAAGCTTTCAGACTTGGCTGGCCAAGTCTCTGGCCAATCCTCCAGGTCCTGAATGTAAGTGGTGGAAAAGATGGATAGAAGGGGGGTGGGGGAAGGAGCAGGAAGAGATGATTGAAGGCAAAGTGGTTTTACTTCCTTCAATACCTCCCATCACTTGTGGCGAATAGGGGACCCCTTGCCAGGAGACAGAGATCAACTCTTCATTATGAATACAGGGTGGGGGGGCGGATTTGGGATGGGAGGTGGAGATGGGAAGACAGAGAGGGAAATAGGGTGAGAAGGGAGGGGAAGGACGGTCATTCTCAAGCTCCCTGCTTCTCAGGCTGTTCCTCTGCCACCACCATTGTGTGGTTCTCCCCTTCTTCGGGCTCCACGACAGGCCAGAGTCTCTGCTCATCCCCAGAGCCCTGAGGGGATGAGTTTTAACCCACTCACCTCCCCCACCACAAGGTCCTGACAGTCTGGGCATGAGGCTGGAGTTGGGGCTCTGGAACTACTGTGCCGAGAGTTCAAACCTCGCAAAACTGTGCAGTCTTTCTTCCTGGCCAGGAGTCTTTCGGGTTGCAACAGGCCACTGAGCCTGAGCCCCTGCTGACATTGGTCTAATAGTGACTATGATTATGATAATGATGTGCTAAGCACTGGGATAGAGACCCGATAATCAGAGCTGACACAGGGAATGGCAGGCAGCCCCAGGTGAGGAAATGTCACAAAGACTACTTCCAGGCATCTCTGCATCCCCAAATTCAGCCTCTTATCTGAATGATCACCCATGCTATCTCAGGGAGCTGGGGGTGAGGCAGGCAGCTCAGGCTGCACCCTGGGGGCAATCATTCAATCGATGGTATTTACTGGGCACTTACTATGTGCAGAGCACTTGGGAAAGTACACTACAACAAAATTGGTAGATGTGATCCCTGCCAACAAGGAGCTTACAATCTACAGTGGGAGACAGGCATTCAAGAGAAGAGAAGAGGGCATTAGAGAAGCAGCGTGGCTCAGTGGAAAGAGCCCGGGCATTGGAGTCAGAGGTCATGGGTTCAAATCCTGGATCCTCCAATTGTCAGCTGTGTTACTTTGGGCAAGTCACTTCACTGCTCTGTGCCTCAGTTACCGCATCTGTCAAATGGGGATGAAGACTGTGAGCCCCCCATGGGACAACCTGATCAGCTTGTAACCTCCCCAGCGCTTAGAACAGTGCTTTCCACGTAGTAAGCACTTAATAAATGCCATTATTATTATTATTATTATTATTATTAATACAATAGATTAGGGCTAGGGGAATTAGCTGAGTAATGACATCAATACTATGGGGCTGGGTAGCATATCAAAGTGTGTGTGGGTACACAGACAAGAGCAGAGTTGACACAGCGGGGAGGGTGGATAGGAGAAATAAAGGGCTTAGTCTGGGAAGGCCACTTGGAGGAGATGTGATTTTAGAAGGGGTCAAGAGGTGCAGCCACCATCTTGGATCCACTTCTGATCCCTTTCTAGCACATAGGGGTGAAGGGGGCTAGCTGTGGCAGCTCATCCTGCTCCAAAATAAGATGGGGGGCAAAGCCACTGGTTTCATCCACTCAGAACTAACCTCATGGAAACAATGTTCCCACCCCATGAGGTTGCTACCCATATCCCTCTGCTTTTCAGTGTTTGGAATGAGGAGTGCCTGACCTCTAGATGGGAGCATCTTTGGGGCAGAAGCAGAGCTACCAGAGTGAACATAAGCATTCAACTTACTGTACGTGATCTATGTAGTATTCTGTGAAATGTATGTGTATTTTCATCATCTCTAGATTGTAAACTCCAGGAAAGCAGAGACCGGCTTTAACCTAAAATATGTTCACCCACAAATACTGGGTCTATGATGTAGGTTACAGGTGCTTAATAAATATCTGATGATGATATTGACAAGGCATTAGAAATCTACCCAAGAGCCAAGAGATTTTCAGAGAAGCCAAGAGCAGGCTTTGGTAAATATTAACTGTAATAAGTTAGAATTATTTTAAGGTTAAACACTTTACAACTTTAATCTAGTTTGTATTCCAAGTCAGTACAAAGTTCACTGTTATTTTCCATCCACCTTAGAGTGAAATTACATATTAGGTTACTTACCAAAGTGGTCGTCTCTCTTCCCTCATTAAATGGTAACTGCATCTCAGAGGCAAGTTGGGCACAGGAGGAATATTATTGTACACACTCCAGAACATCTTTAAAAGACAATAACATGTTCGAGTTCAATTTACATACTACTATAGAGCCTGAACAGATGCTCATATAGTGCTAAATGATCATGATCATTGCATAGAGAAAGATATAATAAACTTGTTATGAATCATGCCAAGTTGCATGTCTTAGAAACTCATAATTACTGAACCAAATTTTCTTATGTAATGGGAACTCACACAACAAGGAAGCACATTTTCTAGTTAGAGAATAACTAACTTGGTTAGAATGTCCTCACTTAGGATGACACTTTGGCTAGAAAAATACATGTGGTTCAGCCTCAGTGAATTCACTGAAAGACAAATGCTATTTTACTTCAGTGAGTGTCCTGTGCAAGAGCGTCAACCCTACCAACTAATGTCCAAAAAATTAGGCACCCCTTTCTAATGTTTTGTAGAAGAGTGTGAGAAGAGAGAACCAGAAATCCCAGGTGCAACCTTCTCAATGCAGAGAGGAAGGAAAAAAGAAATGGGGCAGAAGTTGCAGTGCCCTAAATGGGTGGGTGGGTGGGTGGATTGGTCGGTCAGCTAGTTAGGTAGTAAATCCGTCCATTGCCCTGGGTCTGGTCGAGCAGAGCCTCTCCCTGACCATAATTATCAAAAGAAAGTTGGAGACTAAGTCTACAGCTATAGCCAAATGTGATGCTGGTGTACAGTGTCCCAATTCGGCAACTGTCTGAATAGAAAAAAAAAAAAAAGACAGTCCACCAAACTGGGTACTGGATGGGGTGGGGCTTGATAGGCTGAGTTGGAATAGGAAGGCAGACTCTGGACTGGAAGGGGAGAGAAAGGGAGAAAATGGAAAAAGTTGCCTCTAGAAGTGGAGAATGCCTGGTCTGTGGAAAACTGAGCTGATGCAGCTATTGCCTTCTTAACATTTACTTCAGTTTGTAAGGTAACTTATACATACCACCTTGAGGGTCATTATAATTGAATTAAACTTTAATAGCTGGGCGATAATTGGCATTTACCAAATTTTCTAGAAGAGCTTATTGAAATGCTGTATGCATTGAAAAGCATTTTCCTAGTCCCTCTAGACTGTAAGCTCATTGTGGGCAGGGAACATGTCTACCTACTCTGCTGTATGATACTCTCCCAAGTGCTTAGTACAGTGCTCTGCACACAGTGAGCCCTCAATCAATACTATTGCTTAATATAATAATCTCTAGTTTCCCTTTATACACAGAAATGCTAGAGCTAGGTGTAAAGGAAAGACAGATGATTTTACAGAACCTCTCACCACAGGATTCTCTCCTTCAGTCAGGATATACATATGAGTCTAGGCTTTTCCCAGTGGGGAAAAAAGCTAGCCCCTTCTCAATCAGGGACTCCCTTGGGCTATATGAGAATCTAGTGGATGGTCTGGGAAATTGATCCAGCATGCTCTAAATCTCATCCCGTTGTTGAATTGCACGGGGTTAAGCAAATGTGTGCTTGCATATATTTAATCAAGTCTGCCCCACTCCCCAACCTGACGAGGGAGAGGGCTAGGGAGCGGTTGAATGGACCACTTTGGTAATAATCTTGTCTAACCACAAAATGCACTCAGTGACTGAAATGAAACAGTTTACAACTCCTGTGAAGGAAACCAATTCAAATTATAATGCAGGGGTCATTCTAATTAGAAAAAATTAGTAATTTTCCAAACTCAAATATGATTAGATCACTACTCACAAGAAAAGCAGATTTTTTCCCCACTTAAAAATAGAATAAAGTCCACATGTCCTCTTGAATCATTTGCTAGTCACAATTTTCTTGGATACAGAGTAACAATTTGAGGAAATCTGCATTAAAAAAATTTGCATTGACGGTTGCTACTGGTCCTGCAAGCCTTGACAGGCACTATATGCTTGTGCGCTACCGCATCAATCAATCAATGGTATTTATTGAGCATTTAGTGTGTGCAGAGCATTGTATTAAGTATTTGAGAGAATACAATAAACAAGGATGGTAAACCCATTCCCTGCCCACAAGGAGCTTACATTTTAAAGGGGACCAACATTGCCACTGTGTTCTATCCACATAAACAGGTTTTGTTGGGATCACAGTCCCTAATTTCGTAGGAGCATTCTATCCAAAATGCATAGTTAGAGCACGTGTTATGGAAGGACTGAGTGCACAAAAATTCTACTTGGTCTTCAAAATATGGATAGGCCCACACCATATTTACCAATAACACCTCCTCCTAACCTAGCAACCCTCATTGCCATCTATCCAACCCATATGATTAAGTTAACAGCACAACCATCTATCTACGTACTTGCATCAAACCTTCTAACAGTGTTCCCCATAAATTCAGACTTACATGAAAACTAAACAACAAAAGACAGTCAAAGGAAAAGCAGGAGTATCTCTTTTAAGTCCAGTGACAACTAGGAATATTTCAAGGAAGAAAAGAGGAGGAGGAGGTTAAAAAAACAAAGGCAGGATGGGGGATATAAGCACAGTCTTGCCATTATAAGACCATGTTTCATCCGCACCTAGAATACTGCATGTAGTCTGGTTGCTCCATCTTAGGAAGGACATGATAGAGTTGGAGAAGGTATTAAAATGAACAGGGGACAGAGCAGCTCCTGTGTGAGGAGAGACTGAAAAGATGAGGGCTCTTCAGTCTGGAAAGATAAAGGCTGAGAGGAAACACGTTGTAGTTGACAAAAACATGGAAGGTGTGGTCAGGGATAATATGTAAACTGCCATTCACTGAACTCCACAACACCAAGTTGCTTGCTGGCACCCATTAAAGCTTGAAGGTGGTAGGTTAAAAACAAACAAAAAGAAATACATTTTCCCCACAGTGGATGGTAGGCATATGAAATCCTTTATCACTGATCTGCACCAAATTAAAAATATGTAAATCATCAAGATCATGGTCATCAAATTTGCAGGTGATATTACACGGTGCTACAATACTACCTGGGTCATAACATTTTGAGGGTCAGAAATTGAATTCAAAGGGATGTGTCAGAGAAACTGGCCTTATCAAAACAGGATGAAATTCAATAGGGACATGGGAAAGGTACACTTAAAGACGAGAAACATGGGCCTGAAGCTGAAATGAGTGTACTATTATTTTTACATCGAATGTACTGTTAATTATTTAAAATCCCAATGATAAGTGAGCATGGGAGAGAGTGAAGGTCACTGTAGGTAGGTCACCTTTATGCTCACTCTCCATAAGCTCATACAGACCTTATGAGTACTGTTTCTCACCCAGAGATATACATGAAGAAAACTACTTACCAGAGAATGTCACCTGAAGCAGGTGACAGTGGGGGTGAAGGGGAAAGGGGAAGGAAGACATTTCCAGAGGAGGAGGAAGAGGTGGAAACATGCACCATATACAGTATGTGTCGGGGGAGGAAACTATTGATGTGGGACAGGGAGAGGAGGAAGAGGGAACTTGGTCCAGAAGACACATGGACTCTTGGCATGGAGGTAGGGGAATTCTCAGCAAGGAGGAAAGAAAAAGGGAGCAGTAGAAAAGAGAGAGAGTTCCAGACTGGGATTAAGGGTACTGGGTCCTCAGAGTGAGGAAGGGCTGGGGATTCAAGGGTGAGCAGCCACTTACTGGTGCTACTCAGCTTCCTGCTGCCTGTTTTCCATGAGGTCAGGGCCAAAGCAGGAACCTTAGTGATTCTCAACAGACACGGGACCGTAGGGGGAGACAGAAAACTCCCATTCCAGTGAGATGGGAGGTGGAGGAGCCAGCCCGGATTCAGCTGAATACTAGGGGGTGGAGTGGGGTGGGAGGTGGGGAGGCAGGGTGAACTGGGGAAGGAGACTCCCCAGGAGGAGTCTTGGGTCCTTCCCACACCCCAGGGGTGGCCAACTACAGTGAAGTGGGGGAGAGGGAGGAGGGAGGGCTAGGCTCAAATCACCTCCACAAATGGGGGAAGTGGTGCATGGAAAGGGGAATGAGGAAGGTGAATAAACTTAAAGGCAGCCTGTGAGTGCTTCAGAAAGGGAAACAGGTCTGATTCCCACACTGGAAACCAGGCTTTCTTGGAGTGGGGGAGTAAGAGGGGTAGGGGGAGGTGCTTGCCAAGACTGGGCCAGGACACTGACAATCAGGCCACAGGATGGAGAAGGAGGGAAGAAAAGGAGAGGATGTCCCGGGGACTATCCAAAGAGATGGGTGGGAACCCACGTGGAAGCTCCTCTTCCCCAACCTCTGTACCTCAGCGGGAACACAAGGAAGAAGAGAGGAGGGACTGAGAGGGAGCCTGCAAATTAATTACTGGGGTATGCAGTCATGTCCCTCTACCTTGGCCCGGTTAAAGGTATGGACTTACCTTGCAGGAGAAGCTTCTTCTGAAGTTGACTGGAGGAGCTTCACATTTCAGTGTGATTCCGCTAGGGGAAAAAGGAAATCTGGAGAGGGAGGAGTTACCCTACACCGGTATTCTGAGTGGGTGGGGCCTGGCCCCGGCCCCATTCAGGCAGGTCCCCGCTCTCCTCCCTGACAGGGCAGCCCCAGAAGCTTTTCACAGCAGTGTGGATTCTCTCTGGCATTCTGAAAGGGACCTACCTAATTGATGAGGTACAAGATCTAAGCCTATCTTAGAAATAATTGCTTCCCCGCTCCCTCCCAGGGCCATTGTAACCACAGCCCTTCTCCCCCACGGACACAGGGCTATGGCAGGCAGAGAGAGACCTCCATGGGTATTGGGAAGGCACCCTTTGAGCACCTACACCACGACCCAGCACTCAGAGCCAATTTTTTTTTCCATTAATGGAACTGGTTAAGCATTGTACTAAGTGCTGGGGTAGATACAAGCTAATCAGGTTGGACACAGTCCCTGTCCCACGTGGGGCTCACAATCTAAATCAGAGAGAACAGGGTTTAATCCTCATTTTACAGATGAGGAAACTGAAGCACAGAGAAGTGAAGTGATTGGCCCATATAGGAGGCAAGTGGCTGTGCCAGGATTAGAACCCAGGTCCTCTGATTTCCAGGCCCGTGTTCTTTCCAATAGGCCACACTGCTTCTCTAATTGCCATTTGGGGCCACCTTTAGCCAATCAGGACATTTTTTGTGACTTATGCCATCCCTTTTCTACATATAAGGAAGGGAACATGATCTAGACAAAAGAGCAGTGGACTGGCTGGGAGTCAGGAGACCAAGATTCTAGTTCTACCTCTGCCACTGCCCTGTTGTGTGACATTGGGCTTAACCTCAATGAACCTCTCTGCACTTCAGTTTCTGCAACCGTAAAATGGAGGTAAGACATCTGCTCTTCCTGCTTCTTAAAATCTTGAGTCTTGGGTGGGAAGGGAACTGGGTCAGATCTAATTATCTTGCAATTACCCCAGAGCTTAGGACAGTGCTTGTCACATAAGTGCCTAGTGAATACCATTAATAATAAATTATATTCACATGGAGAGAGAGGCAGGGGGGTGGTGGAGGGGGAGAGGAGATAGAGAACAGAGAAAAGGAGGGAGGAAGGAAAAAGGAAGAAAGGAAAAAACATATTGTATGATTTTCATTATGCCTACTATCTAATTTCTACTACTAGATTTCCCTCTGGCTCTAGAGACATGCACTATTCCTTGCTTTAATGAATGGATTAACAGACCAAGAAAATTCCACAAAACCACTGACAGGATAAATGAAGATAACCAATCTAAATTCCAAAGCACAGTGAAACAAAACGTGTAATTAGTCAATGGAATAGTAAGTTGGCCTTAAAATTTATGACACCAGCCCTTTGAAGACTTTTTCTAAATTGAAATTATTTCTTGAAATTTTTCTGCCAGTGTGTCCATAATTCCACAATGGAAAAATCAAGGTTAGCAGGAAGTGAATAGATCAGTCATCATACTAATACAATTCTTCTTATCGCTCAATGGGGATATTACTCCACCAGAAGTTATATTGAGGCTGTAGATTTCCCTTTATTTATGGAGCTGATTGTGATTATTCACTGTTCAGATACCTTCATGCAAAAAGTAGTTTGTGGACCCAAGAACCAACCACCAACTTCTTTGGCCTCTAAAGATTTTGAATAGGAATTTACATGGACCTGCATCCTTATTATAACTGGAGTATCCAATAGTTCTGAAAAATCTCTTCAAAAGCAGTTCGTACAGAAAGTTATGGTTTACGCTGAAAACCCCTCACTTGCCTGCCATGTGACTTGGGGCAAGTCAATTAACTTCTCTGTGCCTCAGTTCCCTCATCTGTAAAATGAGAATTAAATGCCTGCTCTCCCTCTCCCTTAGACTGTGAGCCCTATGTGGGACAGAGACTCTTTCGGTCTGCTTACTGTATCTACCCAATGCTTAGTACAGTGCCAAGCACTGGCACATGGTAAGTGCTTAACAAATGCCTAATTATTATTACTACTCCAATAGATTGTAAACTCCTCAAGGGCAGGGACCATGTCATTTACTTTTATCATGTTTCCCAAGTACAGTACTCAGCATGCAGTAAGCACTCAAATGCTGTTGTTGATGATGATGTTTAGGATAAGAAAAACTGAGACCAAACTGTTCAGTATGATTATGCCATAAGAACATACATAATTCCATTACTGTCAGACCAATGGTCCATCCGGCTCAGGATTTTGCTTTCAATGATAGTAGTAGCAGCATTATTCAATAGTGGTCACTGGCTATTTGGAGGAACAATTCAACCACATTTATTAAATGTCTGCTGTGTGCAGAGCACTACACTAAGTGCTTGGCAAAGTACAACAGAATTTGTAGGTATGGTCTCTGTCTTTAAAAAGCTTTCTATCTAGTGGAGGAGAGACAGATTCTGAAATTACAGACAGGAGGAAGACGGAAAAAGGAATATGTAAATGAGGAAGTGCTTAGTACATATTTGTGTTTAATGTTATAGTTGCACTCCTTGACATGAAACAATGGTATTTGTCGACACCCCCACCCTGCTTCCCCATTATGTGCTCCACACTGCACTAAGCCCTTGGGAGAGTACAAAGGAAGACATAGGGTCTCTGCCTTCAGGGGGTTGCAATCTGATGGGGGACACGAACAAACACACATTACAAATAGTGGAAGGAGGAGAAAGAACAAAGAAACAAATGGCAATACCAAGAATATGGAGAGATGAATAAATAGGTGAATAAGTAGAAGATGAAAATATATACCCAATACCAAGGATGGCTGTTGGTGCTAAGGGTGGCTGTCGGGATGATATGACTTGAGGGAGCAGGGGGTGGAAATTATTTGGAGAAAAGTGGAATTTCAGGAAACTTTTGAGCTGTGGCCTGGCAGATTTGAAAGGGTTCCAAGTACAGGGAAGGATGTGAGCAAGGGGTTGAATGCAAGAGAATCAATAATGGGGTGCAAAAAGGTGATGATCTTGGAAGGAGTGATGAGCTCAAGTTGGAGGAGTAGTGGGCGAAGAAGGCAGATAGGTGAGGAGGAGAATGCTGGTGGAGAGCCTTGAAATCTAGCATGAGTTTCTGTTTGATGAAGAGAGAAATGGGTAATCGATGAAGGTCTTCGAGGAGTGAGGACCACCTAGGCAGCAGAGTATATAGTATAGACTGAAGAGGGGAGAACTTGGAAGTAAAGAGAACAGTGAGACCACAGTAGGAATTTTTAACATCTACCATCTCTAACCTTTCCCCCTACATTCTTAGCTTCCTCCTCGTAACCCACTGTGAATCCCTTACCCACTTATTTATTTGAGCCCTCTTGAACTTTACTATGTTTTTTTCACACAGTTCTGTGGTAAGTGCAACACCCTTGGAAAGGTGATATGTTTATCACCTGGTATGGGAAGAAGTGTTTCCTTTTGAACCTTCAAGCTTCAATGGGCATTCGCTTTCCCTGTTGTGGAATTTAATAAACAATAATTCCATATCAGCCTTGTCCACTAAACTTTAATTTTGTTCCTTCTCAGCTTCATCTTTCCAGGCTAAAGACCTTCCTGGATTTATCTTCATTCAAAAGCTTTTCCATTGACCTGATCGCCTTGCTTGCCCTTTTCTGTCCGTTTTGGAAATCTACTGTCTTTCTCAAGATATGGTGACCAAGATGCAGTGACACTACTCGATTTTGACTACTTTACCATTTATTTTCTGGCTCTGCATATTATAAAGCAAGAGCGATGGCTGAAAACTTTTCCTGCATATATGGGGTATAGGACCACACTAAAAAGTGATGAAAAAGATGCTTTTCACAAAGAGAACTGTGTCTAAGTGAGAAAACAATTACACATAAATTACCACAATGTAGTGTCAAAAAAGGGGAAAACTCCTGTCCATGGGTATCATGAGGAAGTATTTCTAGGCCCAGAGTGCATCTACTTCGCTTAGTTTACAGCAAATGAAAAGAATAGGAAAAAGATAAAAAAAGATACAAGAATTATAAAACGTTTTTAAAAGTGAAAATGCAACATCATCCTAAATAAATGATGTAAATTATTAGGACAAAAACTAATTTCCGCTACCTAACAATAACAAATGGGACACAATCACAAGGAAAAAAAGTTGGGCAACTGGGAAGTCAGACAGGCAATATAGCCATGTGATGACAATAAATGACATGAAAGAGAATGCTACTACCTAGATATACTCTGTTTGTAAGGCAGTTATGCCTCTGAGTTAACAGTGTTGCCGGAAATGGGTAAATACCTGTCAGACAACTGTTTCTGATGGCATAGCCATTTTAACTTAAAGCTCACTTACAAACCATTCAAACTGACCAAAGGAGGTCCCAGGTTTGGGGATTGGGATATAATAATGTCTGAGTCTTCGCAAAAGAAGATTCAGGAGAAAAAATCTTGGCTATCAATTATTTATTTTATTTTGGGTTCAAGCTCTGAAATTTGTTAGAAATGATGAAAAAAATGTTTCAGTACAATCTGTGAAAACGAATCATACCTTCTGTTGGTCTTACCTGAACTGTTTTTACTGTATATATTTTTTTCAAGTTTGACGCACATTCAGCTGCTGTGGTGCCAGGAAGAGATCTAAGCAAAACAAACACACACACACCCAATAAAAAAAAAAGGAAAATTTTACAAGTAGCTTACCATAGATGAACTCGGTGACTGTAACAGAAAGATTTAAACTTAAACCCCTACAAAACAGAGCTGAAGGCTGTGTCTTTACCACCTAAATTATCCAGATTGTGAAATTTATGACTGGATTGAATTGGTGAAATTTAGGAGTTTTTCACCATTGGACTCAGTCACATGCTCATAGCGAACAGTAAACACTCCTGATATTTGCTGTTTCATTAAACAATTATGGTCCTGATCAGGTCATAATAGACTCGTAATACACTAAAACTCACATCAATAATTATTTAGTTGATATTTATGACAAAAATGCCAAGATAGAATTCCTGCTTTAAAATGCTTTTAAAAAAAATGAACATATCCCATTCCTCACTAAACAAAACTAAGGGAAGCTACCCAGGAGAATTACCCAAATCTCAAACAGCTTTTTTAAAAAATAAACTCTTAAAACCTTGAAAATAATAACAAAAACTTTGATTCTAACTGAGCACGGTATACTTTTTCACAGGTTGTCAATATATTATTAATTTACACTTTCATTGTGTTTATCCTTGTAATGAGAGGGCTGTACTGAACTCCATAGTTTAAAGCGATAATTCAGTTAGGTTACCAATGGTTCACTATATTGTCCACTAGATGGCAATATACTACAGATTCTAATGACGGATACAGTTCAGAGTAAGCATACATAAAAATGCAAAACGTAATTGGCTTTAAATCACATTTATTCTTTGTTGAAGAAAAAACACATTTCATTACGTAGAGATATTTACAAGTCAAGGTCAGAAGCTGCTGCCAGATTTTCCAAGAGCATTTTTGCTATTTTTACTAAAGAACACTAAATTCTAGAGCTTTCAGCCTAACGATTATGTCTGATAATTTCGCACAGCTCCAATATCTGTCAAAAATCGATAAAATATAATGTTTTCTAGAAGTGAAAGCTATTGTACCAAGGTTGTCTAAAAGTGTAAAATGATAAAAAGGTACCTGGAAATTCCCTACACTCACATAACTTTGCACTCTTTGGGCTTTTTGAAAAAAATAAATGTTATACACTGAGTGTTTGCCGGGTGCAGAACACTGCACTAAGTTCATACTGATGATGTTTATTAAGTATTTCCTATTCTGCCAACTACCGTGCTAAATGCTAACGTAGTCCTATCTCTCTGGCTGCTCCTTCTCAGTCCCTTTTCAGGGCTCCTCCTTGGCCTCCAACCCAGAAAACGTGGAAGCCCCTCAAGACTCAGTTCTGGGTCCCCTTCTATTAGCCATCTACACTCAATCCCTTGAGGAACTAATTCGGTACCATGGCTTCAACTACCACCTCTATGTGGATGATTCCCAAATGCACATCCTCAGCCCTGATGTCTCTCCTTCTCTACAGTCTCATGTTCCCTCCTGCCTTCAGGACATCTTTACTTGGATGTCCTGCCCACACCTCAAACTTAACATACTCAAACGGAACTCCTTCCTCTTCCCACCCAAACCCTGTGCTCTCCCTGACTTTCCCAACACTGTAGACAGTACCACCAGCCTCCCTGTCTCACAAGCCCATATCTTTGGTGTTATGATCGACTCATCTCTCTCATTCAACCCACATATTCAATCTGCAACCAAATACTGTTGGTCCAACCAATCACTAAAAATCCACACTTTCGTCTCCTTCCAAACTGCTAACATGTTAATCCAAGCACTTATCCTATCCTGCCTTGACTACTGCATCGACCTCTTTGCTGACCTCCTTGCTTCCTATTTCTCCCCAAGTCAGTCCATACTTCACTCTGCTGCCTGGATCATTTTTCTACAAAACCATTCCGGCAAATTTCCTCACTCCTCAAGAACCTCCAGTGGTTTGTCTATCCACCGCTGCATCAAATAGAAACTCCTTACTGTCGGCATTAAAGCAATGAATCATCTTGCCCCCTCCTACCTTCCCTCACTGCTTACCTACTACTACTCCCAGCTCACACACTGCGTTCCTCTAATGCCAACCTACTCCCTGTACCTCAAGCTCATCTATCTTGCCCCCAATCTCTTGCCCATGTCCTGCCTCTGGTCTGGAACGGCCTCCCTCTAAATGTCCAACAGATGATCCTCTCCCCACCTTCAAAACCTTATTGAAGTCACATCTACTCCATGAGGCCTTCCCCAACTATAAATATAAAGACAAAATAAAATATATTTTAATGGAAGTTTTTCCATTTACAATTTAAAAGCCTTGGGAGACCTAGTATACTTTTATGCCTCTCTTCATTCCCAGGAGTTTTTATACTACTAAGAACTATTCATTCCTCTTTAAGTTTTTACTTCTTTATCATCTCTAAAACTGGTACTGTAATGCCATGAAAAGTGTCGCTTAGGTAATAAATGTGATTGTAATTTACTTATGCAAATATATTCCAGTCGCAGTCCCAGCAGTTTAGTACTAATATGATTTGCCTCCAGCCTCAATCCCTATCAAAAGGGCTATATGGTTCTCATTCAGCTTTCATTTTGCTATACCTACACACCACTGCAAAATTACTCCATAAATGCAGTGTTTCCACAGAAGTGAGCGATTATTCCAAGTTTCATTTGAAAAGCAATTCAGCATTTCCAAAAATAAAGTTTACAAAATCAATTACAAAAGGGTAATAGCTATCTACTACAAAAAGTCCACAGACACACACACACACACACACCCTTACACACACACACACCCTTACACACACCCTTCTCGCCTTCCTTCTCTCCTTTTCCATACACACTCTGATCCTCAGAGACTTCAACATCCACATGGATGTCCCTGGTGACTCCTCTGCAGCCCGCCTTCTATCTCTCCTTGACGCTGCCAACCTCTTGCTCCCCCCCACCTCGCCCACTTACCAACTTGGTCACACCCTCGACCTCATCATCTCCTACCGCTGCACTATCCCCACCCTCACCAACTCTGAAATCCCTCTCTCTGATCATAACCTTCTCACCTGCCTCCTCACTCACACTCCTCCCTCCTGTAAATCTATATTACTACCCCACAGCAACCTCCACTCTCTCGATCGCTTCCATCTCTCTCAGAGCATCACACCCCACCTCGCCTCCCTATCCTCTCTACCCACTCTTGATGACCAGATTACTGCTCTCAACTCCACCCTCTTTACTCAACTCAGCTTGCACGCTCCCCTTTCCCTTCGCCGTTCTTGCACAACTAACCCACAGCCTTGGATCACTGCCACTGTCCGCTTCCTTCACTCTTATGCTCGTGCTGCTGAACACTGCTGGCAAAAGTCTAAACACCAAGCCAACCTTGTTCACTTTAAGTTTATCCTTCCCTGCCTTAACTCTGCCCTCTCCTCTGCCAGGCAAAACTATTTTTCCTCCCTTATTGACACCCATGCCCATCATCCCCATCAGCTGTTCCATAACTTTAACTTCCTTTTCAGGCCCCCTGTTCCTCCCCCTCCTCCATCCCTCACCCCCAATGATCTGGCCTCCTATTTCATTAGTAAAATTAACTCCATCAGGTCTGAGCTCCCCAAAGTCACCCCTCCCCCTTCTTCATCCCCCCCACTCTCAACCCTCTCCGCTACTCTCCCATCCTTCCCAGCAGTATCTTCAGATGAGATCTCCTCCCTCAATGCTACTCCATCCACCTGTGCTTCGGACCCCATTCTCTCTCATCTTATGAAAACTCTCGCCCTTTCCCTCCTCCCCTCCTTAACTTCCATCTTCAACCACTCACTCTCCACTGGTTCCTTCCCCTCTGCCTTCAAACATGCCCACGTCACCCCTATCCTAAAAAAATCCTCTCTTGACCCCACTGCCCCTTCTGGTTATCACCCTATCTCCCTCCTACCCTTCCTTTCCAAACTCCTAGAATGAGTTGGCTACACTCACTGCTTCGAATTCCTCAATGCCAACTCTCTCCTAGACCCCCTCCAATCTGGCTTCCATCCCCTACAATCCACCAAAACTGCCCTCTCAAAGGTCACCAATGACCTCCTTCTTGCCAAATCCAATTGCTCCTACTCTATCCTAATCCTCCTCGACCTCTCAGCTGCCTTCGACACTGTGGATCACCCCCTTCTCCTCAACACGCTATCCAACCTTGGCTTCACAGACTCCGTCCTGTCCTGGTTCTCCTCTTATCTCTCTCACCGTTCATTCTCAGTTTCCTTTGCGGGCTCCTCCTCCCCCTCCCATCCCCTTACTATAGGGGTACTTCAAGGGTCAGTTCTTGGTCCCCTTCTGTTCTCTATCTACACTCACTCCCTTGGTGAACTCATTCGTCCCACAGCTTCAACTATCATCTCTACGCTGATGACACCTAAATCTACATCTCAGCCCCTGCTCTCTCTCCCTCCCTCCAGGCTTGAACCTCCTCCTGCCTTCAGGACATCTCCATCTGGATGTCTGCCTGCCATCTAAGACTCAATATATCCAAAACTGAACTCCTTATCTTCCCTCCCAAACCCTGTCCTCTCCCATCACTGTAGACGGCACTACCATCCTTCTTGTCTCACAAGCCCACAACCTTGGTGTCATCCTCGACTCCACTCTCTCATTCACCCCACACATCCAATCCATCACCAAAACCTGCTGGTCTCACCTCCACAACATCGCCAAGATCCGCCCTTTCCTCTCCATCCGAACCACTACCTTACTGGTCAGTCTCTCATCCTATCCCGACTGGATTACTGCATCAGCCTCCTCTCTGATCTCCCATCCTCCTGTCTATCCCTGCTTCAGTCTATACTTCACTCTGCTGCCCGGATTATCTTTGCACAGAAACACTCTGGGCATGTCACTCCCCTCCTCAAAAATGTCAAGTGGTTGCCTGTCAACCTATGAATCAAGCAAAAACTCCTTATTCTCGGCTTCAAGGCTCTCCATCATCTCGCCCCCTCCTACCTCACCTCCCCTCTCTCCTCCTATCCTCCGTTCCTCTGCCACTAACCTCCCCACTGTGCCTCATTTTCACCTGTCGCGCCGTTGACCCCCGGCCCACATCCTTCCCCTGGCCTGTAATGCCCTCCCTCCATACATCTGCCAAACTAGCTCTCTTCCTCCCTTCAAAGCCCTACTGAGAGCTCACCTCCTCCAGGAGGCCTTCCCAGACTGAGCCCCCTTTTTCAATCAATCAATCGTATTTATTGAGCGCTTTTCCTCTCCTCCTCCCCATCCCCCCTCTGCCCTATCTCCTTCCCCTGCCCACAGCACTTGTATATATTTGTAGATTTTTTACTCTATTTTACTTGTCCATATTTACTATTCTATTTATTTTGTTAATGATGTGCATATAGCTTTAATTCTATTTGTTCTGACTCTTTTGACACCTGTATACATGTTTTATTGTCTGTCTCCCCCTTCTAGACTGTGAGCCCGTTGTTGGGTACGGACCATCTCTATATGTTGCTGACTTGTACTTCCCTAGCACTTAGTACAGTGCTCTGCACACAATAAGCACTCAGTAAATACGATTGAATGAGTGACTATATATACATGATTTTGTACACACACACACACACACACACACACACACACACACACACACACAGAGGTACAAGGAACCCAAGAAATGCAATATAGTGGATTCCAAGCTTCTTTAGCCAAGGATCCTTTATGACAGCTTGAAATTCAAGCCAAATTCCAAAGGGAGTCCACTCAAACATAGTCAAACTTGGGTGGACTCCCTTTGGAATTTGGCTTAAATTTCAATTATCCCACATGAATTTTTATACTAAAGGTTGTGATCAGACTAGTAAATAGCATTTTTGATTAGCTTGCAACTCACACTTATTATGTACAATTTGGGTTAGATATTGTCAGTCCTTTTAGAGTTTTTGATACAGTTTCTGTTTTGGTAAGATAAATTCTGCAAAACTGTATAAATGAAGGCTGCAGTCCCCAAAAGGAATTCCTAACATAGACCCAAACAGGGTGTGATATAAACCTGACTTCCATATGGGACTTACAGTTTCATAATGGAAAAGTTTCCTCTCTCCTCAGAGCCTTCATAATACAGTTAACTACATTATTTAGGGCTTGAATATCCAGATTGTGGTTTAACCAGGCTCTTCCATTTTTTTCTCCCTCTCTTTCCAACTGCCTGCTTTTTGGCATTTTGCTGTTCATTAGCATCTCCATCAGAGGCGCTGTAAAGGAAATGAAAAGAGGTGTGAAACTCTGTGATGTCAATCTGCTCCTTAGAAACACTGGTAAAAGGTATGAAGGGAAAGAGATGAAGAAAATCTGGGAATTTCACCTATTTATTGTTCCCCCTCAATATGATACATTCCCATTTTTTCCTCTCACCTTCACACCTGCTCTAACCCCCAGTTTGTGTCAGCCCACCCTCAACTTTATAAATTACTGCCAGGCCAGTATTTTACTTCAGTTCCTGCAATTTACCTATGCTTCTCAACTATAGTCCTGATCTCTTAGCCATTACTGACTTAACCCACTACATCCCAGTTCGCCCCCTTTGGTCCTTGCATGCTAGCCTACTCCCTATGCTGCTTTCTGGTCTTGCTCACACTCTTCAATCAATCTATCAATGGTATTTATTGAGTGCTTACTGTGTGCAGAGCACTGTACTAAATGCCTGCTTTTGCCTGGAACTCTTACCCCTTTCAAACCTGCCAGGCCACAGCTCAGCAGTGTGGCTCAGTGGAAAGAGCCCGGGCTTTGGAGTCAGAGGTCATGGGTTCAAATCCCGGCTCTGCCACGTGTCAGCTGTGTGACTTTGGGCAAGTCACTTCACTTCTCCAGGCCTCAGTTCCCTCACCTGTAAAACGGGGATGATGCCTGTGAGCCCCCCGTGGGACAACCTGATTACCTTGTACCCCACGGCGCTTAGAACAGTGCTTTGCACATAGTAAGCGCTTAATAAATGTCATCATTATTATTATTATTATTATCTTCAAAGCCCTTCTGAAACCCCACCTCCTCCAGACTTTAGACTGCAAGCTTGTTATGGGCAAGGAATGCATCTGCTAATTCTCTTGTACTGTACTCTCCCAAGTGCTTAGTACAGTGCTCTACACATAGCAAGTGCTCACTAAATACCACTGATTGATTGAGCTTTCCCCAATTAATTTTTCTTCTCCTAGGTCATATCCTCCCACTCCCAACACAGCACTTTTGCATCACTTATGTACTCAAAACTACACATAGCACTTTGGTAAATATCAACCAACACATTCCACTATTTAAGCACTTACTCATCCACATAGCCATCTTTCCATTCTCTCTTTCCTCCTAATCTGTAAGATCTTGAAGGCAGCGGTTGGGTCTTCTCACTTTATTGCATTCTCCCAAGCACTTGGTACACTGGTGTACATATAGTAGGCACTCAGTAAATGCTAGGGATTGATTTATTTTGTTGCCTTGAAAATCCTCCATGAACCAAGGTTCCTTTCCCAACCTACCAGCCAGGACTAGTAATTTTAGAAATTTCCAACAGAGAGGACAGTTGCATATGCGATAACATACTAGAACTACTACTACTACTACTACTACTACTACTACACCTACTACTAATAGTCTTTAATCAATAATTGATCAATCAATCATATTTATTGAGCGCTTACTGTGTGCAGAGCACTGTACTAAGCACTTGGGAAGTACAAGTTGGCAACATATAGAGACAGTCCCTACCCAACAGTGGGCTCACAATCTAGAAGGGAGAGACAGAGAACAAAACAAAACATATTAACAAAATAAAATAAATAGAATAGATATGTACAAGTAAAATAGAGTAATAAATACGTACAAACATATATACATATATACAGGTGCTGCGGGGAAGGGAAGGAGGTAAGGCGGGGGGATGGAGAGGGGGAGGAGGGGGAAAGGAAGGGGGGGTTCAGTCTGGGAAGGCCTCCTGGAGGAGGTGAGCTCTCAGAAGGGCCTTGAAAGGAGGAAGAGAGCTAGCTTGGCGGATGTGGGGAGGGAGGGCATTCCAGGCCAGGGGGATGACGTGGGCCGGGGGTCGACGGCGGGACAGGCGAGAACGAGGCACGGTGAGGAGATTAGTGGCAGAGGAGCGGAAGGTGTGGGCTGGGCTGTAGAAGGAGAGAAGGGAGGTGAGGTAGGAGGGGGCGAGGTGACGGAGAGCCTTGAAGCCGAGGGTGAGGAGTTTCTGCCTGATGCGTAGGTTGATTGGTAGCCACTGGAGATTTTTGAGGAGGGGATTAACATGCCCAGAGCATTTCTGGACAAAGACAATCCGGGCAGCGGCGTGAAGTATGGACGGAAGTGGGGAGAGACAAGAGGATGGGAGATCGGAGAGGAGGCTGATACAGTAGTCCAGACAGGATAGGATGAGAGCCTGAATGAGCAGGGTAGCGGTTTGGATGGAGAGGAAAGGGCAGATCTTGGAAATGTTGCGGAGCTGAGACCAGCAGTTTTGGTGATGGCTTGGATGTGAGGGGTGTGAGATGTGAGAGAGGATGTGAGAGAGTGGAGTCGAGGATGACACCAAGGTTGCAGGCTTGTGAGACGGGAAGGATGGTAGTGCCGCCAACAGTGATGGGAAAGTCAGGGAGAGGGTAGGGTTTGGGAGGGAATACAAGGAGTTCAGTCTTGGACATGTTGAGTTTTAGGTGGCGGGCAGACATCCAGATGGAGATGTCCTGAAGGCAGGAGGAGATGCGAGCCTGGAGGGAGGGAGAGAGAGCAGGGGCAGAGATGTAGATTTGGGTGTCATCAGCGTAGAGATGATAGTTGAAGCCGTGGGAGCGAATGAGGTCACCAAGGGAGTGAGTGTAGATCGAGAACAGAAGGGGACCAAGAACTGAACTTTAAGCACTTACTCTGTGCCAAGCACTGTATTAAGTGCTGGGATAGATAAGAAAATTTGGTCAGACACAGTCCCTGTCCCACACAGAGCTGCAACCACTTGCAACCACTCCCATTTAATAAGGGGAAAGATTAATTTAATCACACCTATGAAAAACAAAGCAGTATGAGGTTTTGGCTAATGGTTGAAAGAAAAAACATCTGAAATCTGCAGGAGGGGTTTATTCAATTATTAATGGCCTGAGTCAATCATTCAGTGGTATTTATTAAGAAGCCACAGAGTAGGGTTTTACAGTAGGCTCTATTTTCTACACTGGATGCTAACCCTTGAAAATGAGGAGCAGGCAACAGGAATAATAGGGCCACCTTGACAAAGGCAGAGAGTCTATATGATTCATTTTAGGAGTTTGGATAGGAATACGAGGAAGATGGAGTGATAGCCTAAGGGAGCTCTAGGGTGAAAAGAGCACTTTTGGGGAATGGAAAACACTTAAGCATGTTTGAAGGCAGAAGGGAAAGGGCCAGCAGATAATGAAACGTTGAAAAGGGTTTCAACACTTGCTAGTTCTATATAACCGATTCTTAAAGGTAGAATTTTTACGTGGCTATCATTAAGCAATGCATGATAATCCAATAACACAGTCTACGGGTTGTGTCATCACTTTCCCTAATTTATTTTTTAATGGTATTTGTTAAGTACTTACTATGTGCCAGGTCCTGTACTAGGCATTCTGCACTGGGGTAGATACAAGCTAATCAGGGTGGACACATCCCCGTCTGCATAGGGCTCATGGTCTTAATCCCCATTTTACAGATAAGGGAACTGAGGCACAGTGAAGTGAAATGACTTGCCCAAGTTCACATAGTAGACAAGTGGCGTAGATGGGATTAGAACCCAGGTCCTTCTGACTCCCAGGCCCAGGTTCCATATCCACTAGGCAACACTGCATTTAAAATGCTTCTCCCTGGCACCCCGCTTCCCCACCACCCCTCTTCCCCACCAAGTCTTGCACAATAATGTTTAAGGATGCTATTTGTATGTCCACGGAATACTGCAATACCCAGGATCCCTCACTTTGTTATGATATCCAGGATCCCTCACTTTGCTATGATACCTAGAATTCCTTGCTCTGCTTTCTGCTCATGTGCCGTATATTTCTAATTGCGCCACACTTATGTAGGCCTTAGATAAGCCTTTGGCAAGCGGCCACCTCTGTCCGGTTCTGTATAAAAGCCCACCCCACACCTGTTGCGGTGCGGATGCTCCACGGATGTCCCGTGGAAGGGGGCTGTCCTTGCACCAGGACCTCGACTGGCCACCGCGAGATTAAAGGTGATATGAACCCCATTGCAAAGGCTCCTCTCTCTTTCTTCGGTCTCGCGGAATCCAGAATGAATCTGCTTGGAGCTAAGCTCCTGCATTACACTTGATGTAGTCAGCAGGATTCACTGCAGACCGAAGGCATGGAGTCGAGCAGGGGTGCTGGGGTGGTTATTCCCGGGTGGCCACCAACAAGTACGTGGTTTACGGTGGCCACGGTATTAGATTCCTGGGCGACCCCCCAGGAATCGATCCATATAGGTGGAACCCCCAAGGACTTAGGAGGAGCCCTGCTGAAGCTAGGGTAGTCCTTAGAGAAAAAGGGGGAACGAGCGGCAGCAGCTACTGTGGGTTGGTTATTTTTAGCCACCTTGCATAAGACCGCTGATAAGGCCCTCCAAACAGAGTTGCGGCTTCGTGAACTTAAGGAAGAATTGCAACGGGAACAGAACAGGCATATGGCATGGGAAAAGACCCGTGACTAGTTAAAAGCAGAGGTTACTGTTTGTTGGGGTCGGGGGGCGGATGGCCTTAGTGCGCCCCCGGATGAATCCTCAGAAGAAGAGGGAGGCTTTGAGATGGTAGACGGGGAGGATTCCCCGGGTCCCCTGTTTCAAGCCAGGCCTGTGGTACTACAAAAAGTAAAAACCCAGCAGCCTCGGGTGCCACAAGGCCAGATGCAACCCCCTCCCCAGGTGGTGGAACACTCTACATTTCGCCCTTACACACAGGTGGAATTAGTGGATTTGGGTTCAAGATTTAGGCAAAAATCCTCGGAATCCCTGGCGGCGTGGTTACTGAGGCTGTGGGATGTAGGGGTGGATGGAGTCCTGCTTTCTGGCACGAAGATGGGGCGTTTAGCTTCTATTACCACCCATCTTACCCTCAGACAGCACGTGCAAAATGCGCACCAAACACAAGAGAATCACTCACTATTGGAGTGGATTATGGCAGCAGCCTGTAATGCGTGGCCAAATCAAGGGGATTTACCATTTACTCCGAGCTGCTGGCAGTCATACGCAGAGTTACAGCAAATTCTGCGGGAGTTGGATATGCGAAATGCCGTGTACAATATCGCCACTCATGGCCCAGATGATGAGTGTTTTACGGCATGGATGAGGGACCATATCCTGCAGTCCGCCCCGGACCAGTATTTTGGCCCTTTGGTAGCTATATTGGCCCCGTACGAAGGGCAACTGATAAATACTGTAACGCGGACAATCGCTGATTTGGGTGAAGCAGAGGCCGTACGTAAAAGGAAGGGAGTGCGCGCCACGGTCAAATGGTGATCTCTTAAAGGCCCCGTAAAGGTCTCCCGCGCACAGATGTGGGTGGATCTCATTGAGGCTGGGGCAGATAAGGAAAAGTTAAACGGGAAATCCAACAGAATTCTTTTAGAATTATGGCAGCAATTGAAACCGGAGCAACGTTTTCGACCATCGCGATTGAGACGACAGGGCAGAGAAGCCCCTAGGAAACCGAAGTGCGTCTGTACAGTCGCTCTCCAGGATTTCCTCCTGCCACCAGAGATGCCAGTAGAGATGGGAGCAGTGGATAATGATGCATGGCAACTCTGGTTTGACTGAGGGGAGGGCTGAGGAACCCGACTTGCAGACTTGGGTGGGGACCGGAGGCCTCATGTTGAGTTGGCAATATATTGGTCCTCTAATAATATACAACGTGATTTAGCCTTAGTAGATACAGGAGCAGAGTGCTCTTTAATACACGGTAACCCAGAGCGGTTTCCAGGGTCCCCAGCCATGATAGATGGGTATGGCAGTAAAGCAATAAGGGTCAAATGTGTACGACTGCCCCTGGGAATAGGACGGTTACCCCCAAAGGAGTATACCCTATATATATCCCCTATTCCCGAATATATATTGGGGATTGATATACTACAAGGTCTGTTTTTGCATACCACAGCCAGGGAGTTCCGACTCCGCGTGCGTGTGGTGAAAGCAATTGAACGTGGGCATGCCCTGCACCCCCCCAGTGGAGCTTCCAGTGCCCAGACGGGTGGTAACAACTAAACAGTATCGTTTGCCTGGGGGACAACAGGAGATAACAGATACTATCAGGGAATTAGAAAAGGTGGGCATTGTACAAACTGCCCGAAGTCCCTATAACTCCCCGGTCTGGCCAGTACGAAAACTGGATGGTACTTGGCGTATGACAGTTGATTACCGTGAATGGAATAAAGTGACTCCTCCTTTGCATGCTGCCGTACCATCTATCTTGGATTTGATGGACAAACTGAGCCATGAATTGGGCACATACCATTATGTTTTGGATTTGGCTAATGCGTTTTTCTCTGTTGATATTGCCGCCGATTGTCAGGATCAGTTTGCATTTACGTGGGAGGGGTAGCAATGGACATTTACCGTCCTCCCGCAAGGATATACTCACAGCCCGACAATCTGTCATGGATTGGTAGCGCAGACCTTATGGTCTGTCCCCCAGAATGTTTGGTTATATCATTATATCAATGATATGTTGTTAACTTCTGACTCTCTTTCAGATCTGGAAGCTGCTGCTCTGGCTCTGTTGGAGCATTTGCGGGGGAGAGGATGGGCGGTAAACATGGATAAGGTCCAATGACATGGCCTCTCAGTCAAATTCTTGGGGGTTGTTTGGTCGGGTTAAGACCAAGATAATACCAGAGGCCGTGATAGATAAGGTGCAGGCTTTCCCCATTCCCATGCTTGTGAGCCATCTGCAGGAATTCCTAGGGCTGTTGGGGTATTGGAGAGTATTTATTCCTCACAGCGCAGATGCTAAAACCCCTGTATCGTCTAGTGAGGAAAGGAAGTCCCTGGGATTGGGGGGAAAACCAGCAGTCTGCCTTCGCTGCAGCGAAACAGGGAGTATAAAATGGTTCAGGCTGTCAATGTTTTGGACACAGCATAGCCATGTGAGCTGGATGTCCACGTAACCGAAGATGGATTCGGGTGGGGGCTATGGCAATGCGCCGAACTGGTTCGCCACCCGATTGAATTTTGGTCACAACTGCGGAAGGGAACTGAATGTCTTTGTGGATTGGGCCCACACTGTTGCAGAGGTGGATAATAGGTCAGCACGTTGGGTTTGTTTTGACCTCCCAACCAGCACTTCGGACGGTCTACCGTGGAGAATCGATGCCGCCAACTGTACAACATGGGAGTGGCTATGAAGCTGGACCTCTCAGGACAAGACGCCGCTGTGGAACCAAACTCGGCAAGCGATAGGTGATCTTCTCTATAGATGGTTGAACCAGTCGCATCCATGGATGGGATACTCCATTTGGGACGGTTTGAGTTGGCTTCCTGCCATGACTGTTGAGTTAAACCGCCCTGCTAGCCACTGTATTGAATGACAAAATGGCACCACAATGAAGGAGCGTCCAGTATTGGTGGGATGGACCCCTGAACCATTGTGTGAGACTATCCTTAATGATGAGGTAGCCCAGATGCGCAAAGTGGTACTACAGAACCTTATGGCTCTGTACCTTCCTACAGCTGCGCAGGGTGGGGTGTGTGCTCTTCTCCACACCGAATGTTGTGTATATATTCCTGATGCCCATCATAACGAGTCCCTTGCTTTAACTGCTTTAAGGCAAGAGACGCAGCAAATCACTGCGCTATCCTATGACCCTGTAGGTAACTGATGGCAGTTGCTAACTTTCGGGTGGCGTACTGCCATCCTTACGGTACTTGGCTTAGTGCTGGGCCTCCTGGTATGTTGTTGTAGCCTTTATTGTTGCTGTGGCACCTGGATGCAATGTTCCAGTTTCCTCGCCAAGGGATCTTCGTGGAAGATAATCATGTAGATTGTAAGGCGAGGAGACTGGAGGGGTGGAGTGTATGTCCACGGAATACTGCAATACCCAGGATCCCTCGCTTTATGATATCTAGGATCCCTCGCTTTGTTATGATACCTAGAATTCCTTGCTATGCTTTCTGCTCATGCGCCGTATATTTCTAACTGCACCACACTTATGTAGGCCTTAGATAAGCCTTTGGCAAGCGGCCACCTCTGTCCGGTTCTGTATAAAAGCCCGCCCCACACCTGTTGCGGTGCAGATGCTCCACGGATGTCCCGTGGGGCTGTCCTTGCACCTGGACCTCGACCGGCCACTGCAAGATTAAAGGTGATATGAACCCCATTGCAAAGGCTCCTCTCTCTTTCTTCAGTCTCGCCAAATCCAGAATGAATCTGCCTGAAGCTAAGCTCCTGCGTTACACTATTCTAATTTCTTTCTGATTATTTTGTTCCATTTACAGATCTATAATAGGGAGAAAAATTTACCTACATTCATTCATTCAATCATATTTATTGAGCGCTTACTGTGTGCAGAGCACTGTACTAAGTGCTTGGGAAGTACAATTTGGCAACATATAGAGACGGCCCCTACCCAGCAACAGGCTCACAGTCTAGGAGGGGGAGACAGACAACAAAACAAAACATGTAGACAGGTGTCAAAATCATCAGAACAAATAGTACTGCGATGGTACCTGTACCATCTTTTTGTTGGTACAGGGTGAAAGATATTGTTGATTAGATATTAGTCATTTCGCCCACATCTGCCATACACCTGGTGATGGGGAGGAAAAAAACTAGAAAAAAACAAAAACTTACCATCAGTAGCATCACCTGAAGGACAGCTCTGTAAAGGTCGATTGTTTAACACAGCTGTCTTTGGCTTATGTAAGGCAATCCCAGAGGTTCTTATTTGCAACTTAAAACTAGCCTTTTTAACATTTCCAGGAATTTCGGTATAGAAACTTCACCTTCCTGGTTTTCTCTGAATAGGAGGAGTAAGAAAATGCTGATACATGGGGTTAGTCTAGAAACCACCTATAATAATGATGGTATTTGTTAAGCGCTTACTATGTGACAGGCCCTGTTCTACGGGCTGGGGTAGATACAAGCTAATCAAGTTGGGCCCAGTCCCTTTTCCACATAGGGCTCACAGTCTTAATCCCCATTTTACAGATGAGGAAACTGAGACCCAGAGAAGTGAAGTGACTTGACCAAGGTTACAGAGCAGACAAGTGGCAAAGCTGGGATTAGAACCCATGCCCTTCTGACTCCCAGGCCCATCTACCCGCTAGGCCACGCTGCTTCTAAGAACAGGAGCGGTGCACAAAGGGAGAAAGCAGTGAGGAAGGTAGAGGGGTAGTAGATCAATCTGTGGTATTTATGGTGTGTTTACTGTGTTCAGAGCTCTGTACTAAGCACTTGGAAAGGTACAATACAATAGAATTGGTAGACACAAGATCTGCCCAAAAGGAGCTTACAGTTTACATTCAAGAAAACATAAGATTGACCCAAGTTGACTTAAATCCCCAAACAAATGTTTCCTTCATGTGATCACTCACATGCCCGTCCATCCACACAATATAGTACTTGCCAGGTAAGTGGCAACTAAGTGGGGATTTCTTATAAAAAGAAAGTCTCCCACTGAATCTTTAGCTGTAATAGTAATTGTGGTATTTATTAAGTGCTTACTATGTGCCAAGCACTGTACTAAGAGTGCAAGCTACATGAGAAGCAGTGTGGTTTACTGGAAAGAGCACAGGCTTGGGAGTCAAAGGACAGGGGTTCTAATCCCAGCTCTGCCATTTGTTTGATGTGTGACCTTAGGCAAGTCACTTAACTTCTCTGTGCCTCAGGTACCTCATCTATAAAATGGGGATTAAAGTGTGAGCCCCACATGGGACAACCTAATTACCCTGTATCTACCCCAGTGCTTAGAACAGTGCTTGGCACATAGTAAATGCTCAACAAATACCATTATTATTATTATTACTAAGTAAACTCGGGGATAGATTCAAGATACTCAGGTCAGACATAATCCCTGTCCCACATGGGGCTCACAGTCTAGCTGTACGTTTTCTTCCAAGGTATCTGTTAAGCACTTACTATGTTCTAAACGCTGGGATAGGCATATGTCAATTAGGTCGGACACTGTTCCTGTCTCGTAAGGGCCTCGCAGTTGAAGTAGGTGGGAGAACAGGTACTGAATCTTCATTTTACAGTTGAGGAAACTGAGGCCCAGAGACATTAAGTGACTTGCCCAAGGTCACACAGCAAGCAACTAGCAGAGCCAATTTTCCCAGTACCACCTTACCTCCCCAAAGTCACTCCCCGCCTTCTCCAACCCCCCGGCTCTCAACACTCTCTACTACTCTCCCATCCTTCCCAGCAGTATCCTCAGAGGAGCTCTCCTCCCTCCTCTCAAGTGCTACTCCGGTCACCTGTGCTTCTGACCCCATTCCCTCTCATCTCATGAAATCTCTCACTCCATCCCTTCTCCCCTCCTTAACTTCCATCTTCAACCACTCACTCTAAACTGGTTCCTTCCCCTCTGCCTTCAAACATGCCCATGTCTCTCCCATCCTAAAAAAACCCTTTCTTGACTCCACCTCACCTTCTAGTTATCACCCCATATCCCTCCTACCATTCCTTTCCAAACTCCTTGAACCAGTCGTCTACACGCGCTGCCTCGAATTCCTCAACACCAACTCTCTCCTCGACCCCCTCCAGTCTGGCTTCCGTCCCCTACATTCTACGGAAACTGCCCTCTCAAAGGCCACCAATGACCTCCTGCTTGCCAAATCCAACGGCTCATACTCTATCCTAATCCTCCTCGACCTCTCAGCTGCCTTCAACACTGTGGACCACCCCCTTCTCCTCAACACGCTATCCAACCTTGGCTTCACAGGCTCCGTCCTCTCCTGGTTCTCCTCTTATCTCTCCGGTCGTTCATTCTCAGTCTCTTTTGCAGGCTCCTCCTCCCCCTCCCATCCCCTTACTGTGGGGGTTCCCCAAGGTTCAGTTCTTGTTCCCCTTCTGTTCTCGATCTACATTCACTTCCTTGGTGACCTCATTCGCTCCCATGGCTTCAACTATCACCTCTACGCTGATGACACCCAAATCTACATCTCTGCCCCTGCTCTCTTCCCCTCCCTCCAGGCTCACATCTCCTCCTGCCTTCAGGACATCTCCATCTGGATGTCTGCCCGCCACCTAAAACTCAACATGTCCAAGACTAAACTCCTTGTCTTCCCTCCCAAACCCTGCCCTCTCCCTGACTTTCCCATCACTGTTGCCGGCACTACCATCCTTCCCGTCTCACAGGCCCGCAACCTGGGTGTCATCCTCGACTCCGCTCTCTCATTCACCCCTCACATCCAAGCCGTCACCAAAACCTGCCGGTCTCAGCTCCGCAACATTGCCAAGATCCACCCTTTCCTCTCCATCCAAACCGCTACCCTGCTCGTTCAAGCTCTCATCCTATTCTGTCTGAACTACTGCATCAGCCTTCTCTCTGATCTCCCGTCCTCGTGTCTCTCCCCACTTCAATCCATACTTCATGCTGCTGCCCGGATTGTCTTTGTCCAGAAACGCTCTGGGCACGTTACTCCCCTCCTCAAAAATCTCCAGTGGCTACCAATCAATCTGTGCATCAGGCAGAAACTCCTCACCTTCGGCTTCAAGGCTCTCCATCACCTCGCCTCCTCCTACCTCACCTCCCTTCTCTCCTTCTACAGCCCAGCCCGCACCCTCTGCTCCTCTGCCGCTAATCTCCTCACCGTGCCTCGTTCTCGCCTGTCCCGCCGTCGACCCCCGGCCCACGTCATCCCCCTGGCTTGGAATGCCCTCCCTCCCCACATCCGCCAAGCTAGCTCTCTTCCTCCCTTCAAGGCCCTACTGAGAGCTCACCTCCTCCAGGAGGCCTTCCCAGACTGAGCCCCCTCCTTCCTCTCCCCCTCGCCCCCCTCCATCCCCCCGTCTTACCTCCTTCCCTTCCCCACAGCACCTGTATATATGTTTGTACGTATTTATTACTCTATTTATTTATTTTACTTGTACATATCTATTCTATTTATTTTATTTTGTTAATATGTTTGGTTTTGTTCTCTGTCTCCCCCTTCTAGACTGTGAGCCCACTGTTGGGTAGGGACTGTGTCTATATGTTGCCAACTTGTACTTCCCAAGCGCTTAGTACAGTGCTCTGCACACAGTAAGCGCTCCATAAATACGATTGATTGATTGATTGATTGATTCTTACCTTCCATTTGATGCTTATGCACTAGAGGGCCTAGTGGCTAGTTGGAACTGGCCAGGACACTGGAAATCTTCCTGATGCTGCTAGTTGTCACCCAAATAATCTCTTTTTATTTCTTCACTCACCTCACTTTCCTCTTACTCCATGTCTTCACTCACCCAGCCCCTCTCTGACCTTGTGTCCGAAAACCTCGGGAGCCCCCTACTCAACCCTGCTGCCCCGGTCTCGCTAAGCCAAACCTGCCAGCCTTTCAAAAAAAAACAAACCACAAACCAAAACAACCAAAGCTTTGTCCTGCCCTAATTGCCTGAGCACCCCCAAATCATGAGAACATGCAGGGAACAGGTTGAGGGTAATGGGGCCGGTAAAGATGGAGCCTGCCGCCTCACATCCCCTGACCCCCACACCAGTCCAGGTCCCTTCTCTCTTCTTCACGCCTTTGGGAGACCTGGCAGCATGGCCTTGAATGGAACGGAGACAGGGAAAGGAGTGGGCAGGGGAACCACAGAGGCACAAGCTTAAAGAAGGATGGTTTAACAGGGACAGGAGTGCAGGCTGAGGCAAGGAAAGAAAAAATATTTCTGAAATGAATTTCCTGGGTAACAGACACAGCAAAAGGGAGCTTCCCAGGGCTCTGGCCAGCGACAGTTTACCAGACTGTATCTTTACCACTCTTCCTGATGGTTGCCAAATACTGGCCTAGTGGATAGAGCACAGACCCAGGAGACAGAAAGTCATGGATTCTAATTCCGGTGATGCCACTTGTCTACTGTGTGATCTCAGGCAAGTCACTTCACTTCTCTGTGCCTCACTTACCTCTTCTGTAAAATGGGGATAAAGACTGTGAGCCTGATGAGGGACAGGAACTGTGTCCAACCCAATTTGCTTGTATCCACCTCAGAGCTTAGTACCATGCCTGGCACATAGTAAGCGCTTAACAAATACCACCATATTATTATTATTCTAAAAATATGATTGTTTAATTCCCTCTAGAGCCAGAAAAGACTCCTTACCATTACATTCCAAGCTTTCCACTGCCCTCTCCACCTTACTTATCAGCTCTCCTTACCCACTACTACCCTGCTTGTCTGCTTCACTCTCAAGCCCACTTCTGCATTGTACCTTGCTCAGTCTGCCATGTTATCCCCACCACCTGGAATTCCTTTTCCCCCCACCCTGTGTGACCTCAGGCAAGTCACAACTTCTCTGTGCCTCAGTTTCCTCATCCATAAAATTTGGATTCAATACTTGTTACCTGTTCTTCCTCCTAATTGGGATGTGAGCCCCGTTTGTGACCTAATGACCTTATATCTAGTCCAGTAGATAGCACAGTACTTGGAACACTTAACAGGAACCACAATTCTTCTTCCAAACCATCCTAAAATCCCACCACCACCAACAAGCTTTCCCTAATTATCAGTACCCTGAATCTTATCACCTCCTCAGCAGCCTCTTGCACTAACTCTGTATTTATGCCCATCCTCAGCACTTTTGTATATATTGAACATTCAATTTTACTCTAATTCCACTGCTTGTGAATATATCAGTCTGCCTCTTCTGTTAGTATAAGCTCTTTGTGGAAAGGGAGCTCATCTTGTGTTTCTGTTGTACTTCCCAAACACTTAGAATAGTGCATTAAACTTAGTGGCTGCTGAACCGTCATTACTATCTAAAATATTTCACCTTTCATGCTACTTGTCCCCAAGTATAAAATCACTTACATAGGTAAATGTACTATGTGAAATATATTATTTTAAACGGGGTGTTTGTCAGAAAAATCCATGCAGGCTTTGAGCCATGCATGAACTTAGTTCAAAGTTGGCAATCAACAAAATGGTCACAAAAGGCGGCAAATCTTCCTGGGGCTGATCCAGACCAATCTAGGCATGCTCCATATCTGCCTTTTCTGCAAAGAGTGCCAACCTGGCTGCTCCCTGCTCAGAAGAACAGATCTGTCTCATGAGGTCTTGCCCCTTAGGAGCACAATACTCCTCTTACCTGCCTCTTAACAGGGAAGCAGTGCAACCCTTGTGAAAAGAGCATGGGCCTGGGAGTCAGAAGATCTGGATTCTAAGCCCAGCTCCATTACTTATATCTGCTGTGCTACCTTCGGCATGTCACCTCACTTCTCTGGGCCTCATTTACCTCATTTGTAAAACGGGGATTAAATCCTACTCCCTCCTACTTAGATTGTGAGCCCCATGTCGGGCAGGGACTGTGTCCAACTTGATTATCTTGTATCTACCCTAGTGCTTAGTACAGTGCCTTGGCACACAGTAAGCGCTTACCAAGTACCATAAAAATAACTACCAGTGCTAAAGCTCCAGTAGCACAAAGGGCAAGCATGAGGATAAGACAAATGGGAGAAAAGAGTGGTAAGAGACAACACAGAAAATGTCTAACAACAATGAGACAAACTACGAGCTGGGGCAAAGAATCTAAGAAAAATAAAAGAAAATTAGTTAAGCATGACTACAGAGATTATTTTTAGAGAGGGGAAAGGAAAAAAAGCCAGAAATGACAACTGAAGACAAAGTTCTCATGAATGTAAAATAGAGGAAGAGACAAAAAATAATTATCAGTAATACAAAAGAACAAAAAAGAAACAATGAATAAGCAAAGAGAAAGAACACCATGAAACTAAGAAGATAAAGGGACAAAGAGACAGGAGAAAGGAGAGCAATGGTATGATGGGGAATGGAGGAAAAGAGCGGCTCACGTAAGAGGCAGAAACACCACTCTCTATGGGAAATACTGGAAAAAAGACCAATAAAAAGTATTTCTATATAAGTACTTCCCAACCTTTATTGGTCTGGGTGTTGCCATCTTTTCACTACACATGCATTGGAATATACTTGCATGGTGGTATACAAACTGACAGCTCCTAGAGCAGCAACTGGGTGCTGCCATTTTGCATATGATTGAGAACACAGCCCTAACACACTAAATTAAAGATGGCATTGTGCTCCCTCCCTCCACAATCCCCCAACTTGGAGCACATTTGAAAGAGCTCATGACACTATTTAGAAAGCACTGCTCTCTAAGTTAGGGGCAGCACCCGCTTTAGGAACATTACCTATGAGTCATGTTTAACGTTATAGAATATGATCACTAATGGCAAGGTGTGGGAGTACATTCAATTCATCAACATAAAAATTAAGTTCACTGCAACTCAATTCCACGTGTGATATGTGTGGAGCACAAAATACCTATGTAGCTGTTCCACAGTGAGTTGAAAGGCATTGAGACTGAAAACAGAGTGGGCAAAAGAAAGAAAAAATGACACCTGAAACACAACAGCATTCAATATGGTGAATACTGACAACTTATATGACCACAGCAAGCCGGTCACTTAGGTATGTAGATATAGCAGGGTTAGTTCAAACACAGTGTACAATGATGGGCCTTGCAAAAAGAGGCTATGCATGCAAACTACAAGACTAATTCAGATGTACCCAAAGGGTAAAAAACAGCATTCATCAGAAATTTTCAGCCATCCATCACACTTTATCATTAACAGCATCTTTAAGTTGTATGGGCAATAATATTTACATATAGAGACTGTAAGCACTCAAATATTAAATGATGATGGTTCTCATATAGACCCTCCTGAAGAAGTAGCTATTTCAAGTATACATGTAAGAGATTGATCAGTGGCATTTAGTGAGTGCTTACTGTGTGCACAGCATTGAACTCGTCACTTGGGAGGGTACACTAGAGTAAGCAGACACCATTTCTGCCCTCAAGAAGCTTACAATCTAGTGGGGGAGATGGACATTAAAGTGAAATACAGGTAGGGGCAGCAGCTAAGTATAAGGTACTCCTACTTACACTGTGACCCCCATGTGGGACAGGGACTATGTCCAACCTGATTAACTTGTACCTACCCCAGCGCTTAGTATGGTGTTTGACACACAGTAAACTTTAACAAATACCATAATCATTATAAGGTATGTAACTAAGTGCTCTGGGGTGAGGTGAGTATCAGAGTGCTTAAGGGGTACAGAGATCCAATCGCACTGGGCTTTGAAGGAGGAGAGGGTGGTGGTCTGTCAGATATGAAGGGGAAGAGAGCTCCAGGCAGGAGGGTGGGCGTGAGCCAGGGGTCAATGGCGAGAGAGGTGCGGGCTGGGTTGTAGTGGGAGAGGAGTGAGGATGAAGAGTCAGGAGAGCTGACTGAGTGCCTTAAAGCTGATGGTGAAGAGTTTCTACCCAGTAAGGAGACAGAGAAGGAATGAACCATGGGATCTCTACATGCTCACTCCCTTATTGACACCCATGCCCATCATCCCCATCAGCTCTTCTGTACATTCAATTCCCTTCCTCCTTCCCTCACCCCCAACGATCTGGCCTCCTACTTCATTAATAAAATTAAATCCATCAGGTCTGACCTCCCCAAAGTCACTCCCCCCCCCCCTTCTCCAACCCCCCGGACTCTCAACACTCTCTGCTACTCTCCCATCCTTCCCAGCAGTATCCTCAGAGGAGCTCTCCTCCCTCTTCTCAAGTGCTACTCTGGCCACCTGTGCTTCTGACCCCATTCCCTCTCATCTCATGAAACCTCTCACTCCGTCCCTTCTCCCCTCCTTAACTTCCATCTTCAACCACTCACTCTCCACTGGTTCCTTCCCCTCTGCCTTCAAACATGCCCACGTCTCCCCCATCCTAAAAGAACCCTCTCTTGACCCCACCTCACCTTCTAGTTATCGCCCCATCTCCGTCCTACCATTCCTTTCCAAACTCCTTGAACCAGTCGTCTACACGCGCTGCCTTAAATTCCTCAACGCCAACTCTCTCCTCGACACCCTCCAGTTTGGCTTCCATCCCCTACATTCCACGGAAACTGCCCTCTCAAAGGTCACCAATGACCTCCTGCTTGCCAAATCCAACGGCTCATACTCTATCCTAATCCTCCTCGACCTCTCAGCTGCCTTCAACACTGTGGACCACCCCCTTCTCCTCAACACGCTATCCAACCTTGGCTTCACAGACTCCGTCCTCTCCTGGTTCTCCTCTTATCTCTCTGGTCGTTCATTCTCAGTCTCTTTTACAGGTTCCTTCTCCCCCTCCCATCCCCTTACTGTGGGGGTTCCTCAAGGTTCCCTTGGTGACCTCATTCACTCCCACGGCTTCAACTATCATCTCTACGCTGATGACACCCAAATCTACATCTCTGCCCCTGCTCTCTCTCCCTCCCTCCAGGCTTGCATCTCCCCCTGCCTTCAGGACATCTCCATCTGGATGTCTGCCCGCCATCTAAAACTCAATATGTCCAAGACTGAACTCCTTGTCTTCCCTCCCAAACCCTGCCCTTTCCCTGACTTTCCCATCACTGTTGACGGCACTACCATCCTTCCCGTCTCACAAGCCCGCAACCTTGGTGTCATCCTCGACTCCGCTCTCTCGTTCACCCCTCACATCCAAGCCGTCACCAAAACCTGCCGGTCTCAGCTCCGCAACATTGCCAAGATCCACCCTTTCCTCTCCATCCAAACCGCTACCCTGCTCGTTCAAGCTCTCATCCTATGCCATCTGGACTACTGCATCAGCCTTCTCTCTGATCTCCCATCCTCATGTCTCTCCCCACTTCAATCCATACTTCACGCCGCTGCCCGGATTGTCTTTGTCCAGAAACTCTCTGGGCATGTTACTCCCCTCCTCAAAAATCTCCAGTGGCTATCAATCAACCTACGCATCAGGTAGAAACTCCTCACCCTCGGCTTCAAGGCTCTCCATCACCTTGCCCCCTCCTACCTCACCTCCCTTCTCTCCTTCTACAGCCGAGCCCACACCCTCTGCTCCTCTGCCACTAATCTCCTCACCGTGCCTCGTTCTCGCCTGTCCCGCCGTCGACCCCCGGCCCACGTCATCCCCCTGGCCTGGCATGCCCTCCCTCCCCACATCCGCCAAGCTAGCTCTCTTTCTCCCTTCAAGGCCCTACTGAGAGCTCACCTCCTCCAGGAGGCCTTCCCAGACTTAGCCCCCTCCTTCCTCTCCCTCTTCTCCCCCTCTCCACCCACCCACCTTATCTCCTTCCCTTCCCCACAGCACCTGTATATATGTATATATGTTTGCACGTATTTATTACTCTATTTTACTTGTACATATTTATTCTATTTATTTTGTTAATATGTTTTGTTTTGTTCTCTGTCTCCCCATTCTAGACTGTGAGCCCACTGTTGGGTAGTGACCGTCTCTATATGTTGCCAACATGTACTTCCCAAGCACTTAGTACAGTGCTCTGCACACAGTAAGCGCTCAATAAATATGATTGATTGATTGATTGATTGATGCTCATCCATTACACAGAACCACAGCAGACAAGGGATGTCACATATCTGATTTTATTCAGCCATATATATCTTGGGGGATGGGGTGGGTGGGTCAAGGAAGGGCAATTCACATCCAGAGTCAGGGAGATTGGCTTCCAATTCAGGGTAAGAGATGGCCTTCAGATAGGAAAGCTTTAAAAAACATAGTCCTTGACTTCTGAAAAGACTAAGAGCTTAATGAATGTAAACTGCTTCTAAAATGTGAATGATTTATGGGAGAAGCTCAGAAACTAAAGGCACAACTATGTAGCTGTAAATTCACAAGCCTAGTTGAGGTCTTTTTGAAACTTACTGTATCAGACACCTTGCTTAGAGAAAGCTATGAAATAAAATGGGAAAAGGTCACCTTTAAAATTGTCTATTACAATTCTTTCAAGACTTAATAGTATAAAAGGAGTTCAATTTGGACTACAGCTACATCCATATGCCTTCAAATTATGTGACTTGGATTTTTCTTCCCTTGTCAATAGCACAAGGTAATAACTGTGATTCAAGGTTTCTGTAAAAGCGAAGGAGAAAAAAATTATGTTAAAGTCAAGTGGTATAAAGGCATATCAGTATTGTTTTTTTACAGAATTGTGTGGTCTCAGGTTTCTACCTATACCTAAGCAGAATTATTAAAACTATGAACAGGGTAAGAAATAGAGTGAGTGAATTCTGAATTTTCACTATTCCTATAGGTCTATCCATAAGGACTGCTGATATGCAGTGAGACAAATTATATCAAAAATTGGTAATATTTAGTTATGTAAGTTAATTATGCTTTATAAACAAATGCATCCATCTATATTTACAAGTTTACTGATGTTTCAGAAAAAAATATTTCAATGGAATAATATGAAGAAAAAACAATCAAAACTTTAAAATGCTTGCAGCAGAAAATGAACATTTCTGTACACACTGAACTCCAACAACATCTTCATTAAACTCCATTTTTGCTAATTATAAAATGCATATTACCTTCACAGGAATGTGGAAGAAAAATAACATGAGTAACAAATCATTATGTCTATACCATCATATTCTGGGAAATTAATGAAAAAAATCAATGTTGTTTCTCTATGTAAAATAAAAAATATATTCTGAAAATAAAGTCTTTTCACAATCCTAACATAAGTGAGCAGCATCAATATTCCTGGCAGTAGAACTCACAAAACCAATACCCTCCTACCAGAATATAGACGGTCCTTGATTTAAGACATTTTTAGTTATGACAAATGGCCCTTAGCATTTCTAAATTTACCCCATTTCACCTTTACCACGCATTAACAATACCAGCTTCCTTGATGGCACTAGCTCTGGGGGTTTGGGTAGCAGCACACATGGAACAGTGGGGAAATGGGAGAAAAACACATTTTTAGTCAGATAGTGTCGGGGCAGGGGATGAGGGGGGAGGAGAGAAAGTTTACAGAAGGTGGGGAGGTGTTGGGGGATAGGGGATTCTGGGTTACCTGACTACCTGACCATGGAGAGATTACATATCCATTTTCACTTCAAAAGTAAAAAAAGTCAGCTACCCTATCATGGAACCTGATTCAATTAAAAAAAAAACGCATTAACCTAGCTATACTACTCACCTATTAACGATTGTGTGCACAATTCTGTGTAATTTTAGTATAACATGGGGTATCCAAGCTCGGTTTAGGAACAAATTCCCCATTTATAAAATTGCTCCCCATTCCCACTGGTCAGTTGTGCTGCCTCATCCTGGGACCATGATCCCATCCTGCCTTGCACCACTGTGGCAGAAAGGTCAGAAGCAGTGGCAGCATGAGGCTTCCACTGAATTTGGAGAGTTGGGTAGGCTGTGGCAGTTGCTGTAGCTGCAATTGCAACTGTTGGATTCTAAGCCACAAAGAGCATGAACCTCTGCTTTTTTCCCCCCGTTTTGTTTATTTTTGCTTGGTGTGCATTCATTCATTCAATCGTATTTATTGAGCACTTACTGTGTGCAAAGCCCTGTACTAAGCTCAAGTACAAGTACAAGTTGGCAACATACAGAGACAGTCCCTACCCAACAACAGGCTCACAGTCTAGAACAGGCTCACAGTCTTATATTGCCTCAGTGTTTTTATCATTTCATTTCTCCTTATGTGTCTGCTTCCAGTTCCCTCTCCCCCTTTTTAAGAAGTAGAGTTGTGAGCCCCTTAGGGTCCAGGGACTATGTCTAATTCCCACCTGGGTATCCTCTCCCAGTGCTTAATACAGTGCTCTGCACACAGTAAGCACTTCATAAATGCTATTATCACCACTACTATTACTCCTATGAAAAAATTGGTTCCACCTTGCCTTTTGACATAAGACATAGTTTTCAGGAACCAATTGTGTTTTGAGTCTGAGGATTACCTGCATTTTAGGACACAGCAAAAATGAGTAGTTTATCATAATTATTATTATTGTATTTGCTGAGCACTTACTAGGTGACAAGCACTGTTCTAGGCATTGGGGTGGATGCAATTTAATCAGGCTGGACCCAGGCCATGTCCCATATGGGGCTTACAGATTAAGTAGGAGGGAGACCAGGTACTGAATCCCCCTTTTACAGCTGAGGAAACTGAGGCACAGAGAAATTAAGTGACTCACCCAAGGTCACACAGCAGGCAAATGGCAGAACTGGGATTAGACCACAGGTCCTCTGACTTCCAGACCTCTGCTCTTTCCATTAGGCCATACTGCTTCTCTTCTATTTAGCTTACATCTTCACTTTTGAAAATCTACCTTGCTGAGAGCTTAAATTCTTTTTTGGAAAAATCTGGCCATAAAAAGTAATGGCAGTCAACGGATCATTAGTACCCTGCAGCCCAAGGAAAATGAAATCTTTTGGAAAACGGAAGCATCTCTCAAACACTGAAACAATTTAAAATCTTGTTGGTTAATCTGGAAAAGCACTGTACTATTTTTTCCTCAAGCAACTAAACAGCAAACATTAATTCAGTAGGGACAACTCTGAACAAGTTTACCACTCCAAGCAAATTTTAGATCTCTTAAAAGATAAAGATGCATTTACAGTTTATAAATATTTTAAGTCTTTTGTGCACTTTTCATATAAATAATTATTTGTGAAACGCCTGCCCATAAACTATCTCACCTACATTTTGAGATGCTTCATCAGTGACTGCATTTTAGCAGAGTGGCAGAAAGTCCTTCTGAAGGCCCTGAGAAAGCATTCATCTGGTATGAGTATAAACCGTCATCATTTTGAGGAAGCTGACTCCTCCAGAAATCCAGGAAGTTATACTGATTGCACTTGCATAATTTCCTGTTGAAATGCAGTAAGAGTTGAACAGCTAGAGTTGCTTCTGTATTTATATCCTAAGTCTCGGGTCACCATCCATCTCTGCCGATACAGAGCAATACTGTAGTCAAGATGCTATGGATGAGCGGTAAGGGAAGAGGAAAGGGTTGTTCAAGGCTTGTCTTGATTCTCGTGATATTTGCCCCTAATTTGGTTGTGGGTGGCAGCTGCGGTATGTGTTTCTGAGTTAACTCGGTTGACTTTACATTCAAAACTCGGCCCTGGGGCAAAAGATGTGGGAGAAAGGGTGCCCTGCTCCATGACAGGAGGGGACTGAACGCTTCACATTATCCTGCGGGATGGCTGGATTCAAGGGTTCTGACCGGAAGGGTGATCAAACGAATACTTGAAAAAGTCGTTGATACTAAAGTAACTGATGTGGCAAAAATGCCTGAAAGAGAGTTTAAGGATTTGGAAAGAGGGGGGGAGGGGGAAGAGAGAGAAATAGCCAGAGAAACAGATAGAGAGAAATAGGGAGGGGGAGAGAGAGAGAGAACCGAGGGTAGTGGGGTGAGAAGGAAGAGGGGATAAGGGAGATTCGATGGGGTTGGAGAAGAGAAGGGATTGGGGTCACCGGGCCTAGTTCGAGGTTCAGCCCTTCATCCGGGAGAGTCAAAGCCAGAGACGAAGCGGCCTCCAGGGGCCCGGGAGTGGATGAGGCTCGGGGCGACGGGCGAGGCAAAGCCCGGCCGGGGATCGGAGGCAGCCGGGCCCCGGTCTCCCCCGGTTCTCCCGCCGGACGGACCGAGGGCCCCGCACCCCAGCCCCCTCACCTGTCAAGCCAGAAGGTCCAGGAAGTTTGGAGCGGGATGCCGCCTGGCTCCGATCGCAGTTTCGGGAGGTGCCGGATTCGGAGCGACTCTTCGTCTTCGGCCTGGTCTGGCGGGTCCTGGCACGCGGAGGTCTCGGATGGGCTGAGCAGAGCCGGCTCGTCGGCCGGAGAAAGCGCCATTTTCTCCCCGAGCACGGGCGCGCGAGGAGAACTCTGGCGCAGCCAGAGGCGGCGGCACAGGCTGTCACCCCCGCCCCCTCCTCGCTGCCTCCCTCCCCGGCCCGCGGCTCCGCCCTGTGCGGGGGACCCGAGGGACCGGGGGGGAGAGCCTCGGCCGGCCCCGCGGCTCGGGGCCACTCCCCGTTTCGGACGGGGAGTGGGGAGCGGGACCGGACGGGACGGGAGGCGCCCAGCTAGCAGGCAGCCGCGCGGCACACAGCGAGAAAAATGGGCAAATACAAGTCTCCGAGCCCCAAGCTCACAGGAGCGAAGCGACCGAGACCGAGGCAGATGGAGCAGGTAAGCAGGAGACCCACGGCGGGCCTGAGCCAATCGGTGATCGGAGAGTCAAGGATAGAGTCTCCCGTTGAAAACGACGGCTAAGCCTCAGTCGGTCCTGTCCCTTCTTCCGCGGTGGGCACGGACCCCGAGGCGTCAGGCACAGGGACAACGACGAAGCGAGCCCACGAGGATCAGCACTGGAGCAGTAGCGGCCGAAGAGGAGATCTGACGTCAAGAGGGGCCCCGCTTTCGGACTGCAAGTTCCCTGGGACTGTTGACCCTTAGGGCAGGTTTTGGAGGTTGGCCTGCATCAGATTCCCATGCACCATGGGAAAATAGAAGATCCATCAGACATGTTCTGGAGCCCAGCCTAACGGAAAGGGCACGGGTCTGGGAGTCAGCCGACCGGGGTTCTGCTCCTGGACTCTGCCCCTGGCCTCCTGTGTGAACTTGAGTAAGTCACTTCACTTCTCTGTGCCACAGTTTCCTCAGTCTGTAAAATGGGGACTCCATCCTGCCCTCTTACTTGGATGGTGAGCCCCATGGGGGACAGACCCCGGGCCCAACCTGATGATCTCATATCTACCCCAGCACTTAGTAAGCACCTACCGAGCACTTAACAAGTACCATTGAAAAGAAAACAGAAAACACCTCATGTGTGCACAGCACTATACTAGGCTCTTAGGAGAGTGGATACCTGGCCCCGATGAATTGACAATCCAGCTGGTGAAACAGATCCAAAATCAATGACATAGAGGAGGTAGAAGATTGATAGGTGAATGAGTAAGTTCTGCGATCAATCAGTACTAGTGACTCAGTGTCTAATGTTTCCTCTTTTCCACTGCTGTTGAGAATCTAGCTGGAACCCTTCTGGGCAGACTACTGAAGAATATAGTCAACTTTGTATTATGTGAATTACATTGGAACTTAGGTCCAAATGCAGCACAGCAAATATAATCTTTGAAAATGAAGGGCAGTTATACCCATGGGTACAGCAAACAAAGGCATGGGGCCTAGTGGAAAGAGCACGGGCCTGGGAGTCAGAGGACGTGGGTTCTGACCCCACTCTGCCACTTTTCTGCTGTGTGACCTTGGGCAAGTCACTTCACTTCTCTGGGCCTCAGTTCTCTCATATGTAAAGTGGGGATTAAGGCTGTGAGCCCCAACTGGGACATGAACTGTAGACCAACCTGATCTTGTACCTCCCTCAGTGCTTAGTAGAGTGCCTGGCACATAATAGGCACTTAATAATTACCATTAAAAAAAGCATAGAAAACTAAAGGGCAATAAATTGTAATTTAGGTGGGGTAAAGCCATTCAGTGCTTAATATTTAATGAAAGACATGCTGGGGCTCAAGTGAGTATAATAATGATGGCATTTGTTAAACGCTTACTATGTGCAAAGCACTGTTCTAAGCACTGGGGAGGATACAAGGTGATCAGGGTGTCCCATGTGGGGCTCACAGTCTTAATCCCCATTTTACAGATGAGGTCACTGAGGCACAGAGAAGTGACTTGCCCAAAGTCACATCGCTGACAAATGGCGGAGCCGGGATTAGAACCCATGACCTCTGACTCACCATGCCTCGTTCTCGCCTGTCCCGCTGTCGACCCCCGGCCCACGTCCGCCCCCTAGCCTGGAATGCCCTCCCTGTGCACATCCGCCAAGCTAGCTCTCTTCCTCCCTTCAAAGCCCTACTGAGAGCTCACCTCCTCAAGGAGGCCTTCCCAGACTGAGCCCCCTCCTTCCTCTCCCTCTCCTCCCCCTTCCCATCCCCCCTGCCTTACCTCCTTCCCCTCCCCACAGCACCTGTATATATGTATATATGTTTGTACATATTTATTACTCTATTTATTTTCTTATACGTATTTATTCTATTTATTTTATTTTGTTAATATGTTTTGTTTTGTTGTCTGCCCCTTCTAGACTGTGAACCCGCTGTTGGGTAGGGACCGTCTCTATATGTTGCCAACTTGTACTTCCCAAGCGCTTAGTACAGTGCTCTGCACACAGTAAGCGCTCAATAAATACGATTGAATGAATGATTGAATGAATGAATGAATGACTCCCAAGCCTGTGCTCTTTCCACTGAGCTATGCCGCTTCTCGTGTTTTTTACCTTTTGAATTTGTAGTGACTTGGAACATGTAGTGGCATTAATCATTATTACCATTGTCAATGATACGTCAGCTATGAACCCGAGCTTATTTTAGGGGTGGGCAAAATGGCCAGTTACCTGAGGCCAGCAAGTTGAAGAGCACTCCTTTTCCAGGTCCCACGCCTTTCCAGGAATGGCAGAGCCCCTGAAGGTAGAGATCGAGTAGATCGCTTGACCTCTCTCCCCAGTGGTACGCGTTTTCAGTGACTTCAAAGAAATGGGCATTTTGCAACATCAAGCTGAATGAGGAAGTTAAAGGTCATTCAGGCTCCAGTAGTTCTGCTCTTTAAACCATCACCTCCTGGGACAGGATCCAGGACAGTGTAGGAAATTCAAGGGAAATAGGAAAAGAAGTAAAGCATTAATGGACAAATAGAAAGAATCAAATGGTGGTGGCATAGGGAAAGATGGGGAAAAAAAGAACTGGAAAGCTGGAGGAGGAGGAAGAACAAATCCACTTGTACTCTCCCAAGCATTTAGGACAGCATTCTGCACGCAATACCACTGATTGATTGATTCCTCCACTTATCTACATCAAGGTGGCCACCCTGCACTGCTGATGGTTTGGTGTGCTAAATCCCAGACTTAGAAGCAAGCAAAAGCCTTTTGCTGGTAACAGGTACAGGTCCTATCTCTGGTATCTGCAATAGCAACAGGTGTCCCTCAGGTAGTGCTAGTTCATGATTTACAATTGCAGGGCTCTTTTAGACAGCTAGGTCATAGCTGAAGTAGTGTGTCTTCAAACAGATCCGGCCAAAAAGAATCTGTCAAGAGAATTGCAGGTGAAGAAAGGACCAGAAGAACTACAAAACCTAGGGTTCGGAGGCATTGATTTTCCCTACACATCCCAGAAGGCACTGGGCTATTTGGGGAGAAGTTGGTCTCCTTAGCCAATACCTGGAATGCTCCAAGCCCCTTGGATAAAGCTGAGTTTTCCTCAGAGGGCACTCTAACAAAAACCTGAGTTTTGGTGCTGCTTTTCACCCAGGCTGCCAGCTTGGGACTATGCCAGAAAGTCACAGTTTCTGTTTCCGAGACTAACAATTTGTCACCAACGTGAGACACATCTTTAGTGGCCAGTTACTTCAGGAGCCTCCACAAACCAGACCTCAAGGACAACTCTGGAGAGTTGCCCTCTTCCGTGGACATACTTGTGACCACAACTAACATGAACAGTAAAGAACAGAAGTTTATTGTGATCAAGGCTATGCTGAGATCATTGTTAAGACATACTTCTTTTTCTTTTCCCTTATCTGTAATTTATTTTATTGTGTGTCTCCCCCTTTAGATGGTCCAGTGCTTAGTACGGTGCTTGGTACATAGTAAGAGTTTAGCAAATACCATAATAATTATTATTATTAGTCTAAAACCTGCTTCTGGATGCAAAGTTTAGTTCCAATGATCCCTGTCAAGATTCAGTGCATAAAAGGACATGAAAGGATTATTTATATTAATGTCTGTCTCCCCCTCTAGACTGTAAGCTTGTTGTGGGCAGGGATTGTGTCTGTTCATTGTTATATTGTACTCTCCCAAGTGTTTAGTACAGTGCTCCACAAACAGTAAGTGTTCAATAAATACTATTGACTGACTAACAAAAAATCAACACTAGATTGAGATAAGGTATGTTTTCCTCACAGGAGCAGCCATGAGGCCAAGAGCACGAGTTTGGATCAGAGGACCTGAGTTCTAATTCTGACTCCACCACTTGTCTGCTGTGTGACCTTAACTTGTAGCGTGGCTTAGTGGAAAAAGCACGGGCTTGGGAGTCAGAGGTCATGGGTTCTAATCCCAACTCCGCCACTTCTCAGCTGTGTGACTTTGGGCAAGTCACTTAACTTCTCTGTGCCTGTTACCTCATCTGTAAAATGGGGATTAAGACTGTGAGCTCACGTGGGACAACCCGATTACCTTGTACCTACCCAATAGTGCTTTGCACATAGTAAGTGCTTAACAAATGCCATAATAATAATAATAATAATAATAATTATTATTATTATTATTCTCTGAGTCTCAGTTCCCTCATTTGTAAAATAGGGATACATTACCCATTCTCCCTGCTAGACTGCGAGCCCCATATGAGACACTGTGTTCAATCTAATTAACCTGTACCTACCCCAGCACTTAGCACAGTGCTTGACACAAAGTGAGCAACGCCAATTGTCAGCTGTGTGACATTGGGCAAGTCACTTAACTTCTCTGTGCCTCAGTTCCCTCATCTGTAAAATGAGGATTAAGACTGTGAGCCCCCAGTGGGACAACCTGATCACCTTGTAACCTCCCCAGCGCTTAGAACAGTGCTTTGCACATAGTAAGCGCTTAATAAATGCCATTATTATTACTATTATTATTATTACCATTTTTTTCCCCTCAAAAAAGGAGCTGCGCTTTAATTTTTCAAGTTCAAATAATTAATACAAAGGCCACTAGGTGGCACACTAAAATTCAGGTCGATGTCTCCCAGCAAGGCGAATGACAAAGACCTGGCCCAGCTCTTGGGATGAGGTCTGGTCTGGGAAGGGCTGGGAATGCCAGTCTGAAAAATACAGTTGGTTATAATGATAGATGAACATTTCTATATTAAAAAATTGGAAACATAATGTTAGGGCTTTAAGATGATATAATACAGGCTCATTTGTAAAATTGTTTTAAAACTCATTTTTGACATTTCAATGAATGCTCCTTCTAAGCCAAGCCACTGAGAAACATAGAATCATCCTAAATAGTAATGAAAGCTTAATGAAAGGAAGTTTCAGGAAACATATTGCTGATAGTCTTCCCCCTTGTTTTTTATTTACGCTTCTTAAAAGTAAATACTTATGTAACTCTAAAAAAATACATTATGCCACTACTTGTGAAGATTATTCATTGGAATCTGTGAAGATAGACTCAATTATTTGCACATTTTTAGTCACTCAAACTCATCATTAATGCTTAAAATAATTTCATACTACAAATATTTATTCTTACAATACAGTACCTCCTAATGGTAAGAATTATTGAGATGCAGGAGAATCAGAGACTATGGATGGTGAAGGGGGGAGTGATTCATTTATGAAACAGCTACAGCAAGACCAAATAAGAAAGCTAAGGTTAGGAAAACAAACTGTAAAAGTATGTGTTGGGTGAGACACCCTCAGGTGCTTTGCACATAGTAAGTGCTTAATAAATGCCATTATTATTATTATTTAGACGTAGATTCTTGTTCCAGTAATAGAGCTTAGAGTCGAGGGTGTGGGAATGTCATATACATGTCACTCTAGAGCTTGGTTCTACAGTCAGGCACTAAACAATATAGATCTGACAAAGGATTCAGAATAAATGTGGACTCACTAGATGTCAGGTGCACCTGGTGGAGAATGTGGAATACTAAACTGGTTCCACCACTGGCTCTGCTCTTGGTACTGTGATATTCCACTTGGGAGGGGGAAAATCATTATGGGAATTTTCCTGGCCATTGGGTGCTGGGGAGGAGGGCACAATGACACACATGGGAGAATAAAATGAGGGGATGTTGGGATGTGGTAGAGGCAGAGACCATGGAGATGGGGGAGTGATGGGTTTGTGAAACAGCTGTGGCAAATCAAGATGAGATAGCTAAGGCTAGGAGAAGAAACTGTAAAAGTGTGGCTGAGTGGAATGAAACACTTTCAGTTTTGTATCCCTGGTCATAGAGTCTGGCTCCAATAAGAGAGCTCAGAATGGAGGCAACTCTCAGAGTTGAACTGGGGAAGAGTCATTTAAGTGTCACTCAAGAGCTTGGTCCCAAAGTCAAGCACTTTGTAGATCTCTGACAGAAGAGTGGAATAAATATTGGGTCACTGATGGACGGTGACCTTAGATGTCAAAAACATCAGACAGAGAGTGTCAAATATTGAGCTGGTCCCATCATTCATTCACAATATCCCTCTTGGGAGGGGGGAAAAATCACTATAATGGGAAATTCTTGGCCTTTGGAAATGGGTTGCAAATAAAAGAATGAAAAGTGAGTGGATGTTGGGATGTGGGGGAGGCAGAGACCATGGAGAAAGGGGAGTGAAGTTTATGAGAATGGCCACAGCAAAACAAGATAAGGCAGACTGGACTAGGATGGGAAACTAAAAGTATGCTTGGAGGGGTAGAAAGGGGTAGGGATATGATTAGGTAAAAACACAGAGCTGGCAAGTGTGTCCCGGGGGAATAGTTATGGGAGCTAGCACAGACACAATAGAGAAAATAGGACAAAGGTTGCCCATAGCTCCACCTGCAAGAGGTGATCTAGACTGGACCCAGAAGATGGCCCAACCTGAGAACCATAAAAGGGAGGCAAGAGGAAGAGCTGGGATGACGACAAATGAACCTCTGTGAGGTGACAACGCCGGGCCAAGTGGGGAATATGCAGGGAGAGACGGGACTCGATCTTTGGTATCGTCTGCCTATAAAGCACACCTCTCTGCACAGCTGCTCAAGTAATAAACTTAGATACTGAAGATTGTGTGCTCCTGACCCATGGATCCAAAGTGAGTTTGCCAGGAGACTGGCTAGCTCTGGGGATTCAAGAGTAAGGTCAGCAGGAGTTTGACCAGCTCTGGGGGTCAATTCACTGCCTTCACCTCAGGTAGTTCATGGGCAAGTGGGTCATGGAGCAGGTTGCAGGGCAACAAGTATCATTTACTACATCTTTTCCAAGGAATATACCATTAAGTTAAAGATGTTTTTATGGTAAAACTCATATAGTATCAATATCCAACAAACTGTTTGAAGGGAATCATTTTTTTTTTCCTTTCTGGCAATTTCTAAAACCATAGATAGAAATCCAGGAATAGAGCTACAAATAGAATTCAAGTGTCACTACTGTTCTGATAATGCTTAAGTTCTACCCCAATGGTCATGATTCCATTCCTTATTTTAGAAAATAGTTTATTCATTGTGAAATATAATATTATCAATAAAGATTCAATGTCTTTCCTGTCATATTCCATGAAAGCATTCTTAATGATCCAAGTAAATTTCATATATCACATTCCAACATAGAATCATTAATAAAACCATACTCCTTGAAATAATTGAAATGCAGCAGTAAGGAAGGGCACAAACCACCCATAAAGATCAGGATATAAATTAGCAATTAAGAAACAAGAGTCTAATGGGTATAATGTGCAGATCGAATTCCATGTCAATTCAAATAACATCTCAGTAAGTACTTGCATCACCTGCTCTGATTTAATTTAATGGGAAGACATCAGAAAATGATCACCACTAGAAACAAATATTTTTGTTTACAACACTCATGACCATTTTATCTCCTCTCTTCTTATTTTGATGAGAAAATCCCAAATAACTGACCCTTGGAAGTAGCTGTGACCAAAGAAAGCCAACAACAAAAGCTGGAAATTGGAATTAAAATGTTGGAGCATCAATGTTTCAGCAAAATGTTTTATCACAAAAATATTTCAAACACTTCTTCCAAAAGCATGCTGGTAAGCACAGTTGTCATAGAAACAGATTATGTTCAAATGATATGAGTGATGACTCCCTGCATCTAACTAGATACTCATATCTATTTGAAATAGGGAACAATTGTCAGTCAAAATCCATTACATGTGCTTTAAATCTGCATTGAAAATAATTATTTCCTTTATTTTTGTTGAAGGAATACAAAGCTACTTGCAAAATACTTTGTTACATAAATAAAATATGAAAATGAAGAGTAGAAATCTATTAACTCCTGGGGAAAGGAAATCCTTTGGCTTCAAAGATGACATTAGTCAGTAGAGCTTAATCAGTTGTGGCTACTAAGATTGACAGGCAATCCCTTCCATACAGAATGTATTAAGGAGACCATCCTTTTTTACATTTGCTACCTGCACTGCTTGGGCCATTTCACACTATTAACACTCTTTAAAACTACATAGGACTTTTTTGTATTTAATGAACAATATAACCTATCTAAAGACCCAGATTTAGGTCTAGGCCTTCACCTTCACTGTTGGTTGTAGGTAGCAAGTCTTCATAAAAATTCACTTCTTTGCAAAATAAAACCGAACTGGTAGTAGATATTGTTTGCCCTAATAATAATGGTAGTTGTTAAGTGCTTACTATGTGCCAGGCACTGTACTAAACGCTGGGGTGGATACAAGCAAATCAGGTTGGACAGAGTCCCTGTCCCTCATGGGGCTCGCAGTCTCAAACTCCATGTTACAGATGAGGTAACTGAGCCCAGAGAAATGAAGTGACATTCCCAAGGTCACACAGCAGACAAGTGGCAGAGCTGGGATTAGAACCCATGACCTTCTGATTCCCAAGACTGTGCTCTATCCACTAGGCCGTACTGCTTCTCTAGTTGGTCCTTTATTAATTCTTCCTTAAAGATGGGGCATGGTTACATGACTTCTGACTTACTGTACCTTAGTTTCATCTCTCTCACCATTCATCCTCTGCTCATCCCTCCCTTCTTCCTGGAACTCCCACCCCCTCCACATCCTGCAGACCCCAGCTCTCCCCGTCTTCAAGGCTCTTCTGAAATCACAGCTCCTCCAGAAGACCTTCCCTGATTAATCTCTCGTATCCCTTCCCTATTTCTCTCCCAACTACCATTTCAATACCTCCAAATCACCTATGCACCGGGTACTCAACCCCAACATTGCTTTTGTGTACGGCCATGTCCAACTCAATTTGCTTGTAACCACCCCAACACTTGGTATAGTGCCTGGAAGGAGGCCTTCCCAGACTGAGCCCCTTCCTTCCTCTCCCTCTCTTCCCCCTCTCCATCCCCGCCGCCTTACCTCCTTCCCTTCCCCACAGCACCTGTATATATGTATGTACATATTTATTACTCTATTTATTTATTTATTTTACTTGTACATATTTATTCTATTTATTTTATTTTGTTAATATGCTTTGTTTTGTTCTCTGTCTCCCCCTTCTAGACTGTGAGCCCACTGTTGGGTAGGGACCGTCTCTATATGTTGCCAACTTGTACTTCCCAAGTGCTTAGTACAGTGCTCTGCACACAGTAAGCGCTCAATAAATACAATTGATTGATTGATTGATTGATTGGAACATAGTAAGCGCTTAATATGGTCATCATTATTGAATTGGCCTCCTCACTGGTGTCCCTTCCTCCAGCCTCTCCCCTTTCCAACCTATATTTCACTCTGCTGCTCCAGTCAACTTTCAAAAACATCATTATGCACATTTCTCTCCACTCCTCAAAAACTTCCATTCCTCTCCAGATTAAACTGAAACTCCTGATCATTTTCTGCAAGCTCGTCCCTCTAGACTGTAAGCTTGTTGTGGGCAGGGACTGTGGGCAGGGAATGCGGGCAGGGAATGTCTGTTATATTGTGGTGTTGTACTCCCCCAAGTGCTTAGGACAGTGTTCATCACACAGTAAGTGCTCAATAAATATGATAGAATATTTACACTTTGTCGTTGCCTCCTTCCAACAGTTTTTCTTAGTGTTTGTCTCCCCCTCTAGCCTGTAAGCCCCTTGAGGGCAAAGATCATGTCTACCAACTATATTGTACTCTCCCAAATGCCTCAATACAGTACTCTGCACACACTAAGTGCTCAATAAATATGATTGATTGATCGGTTGAAAGGTGCCTAATACTTTTTTTGTTTGATTTGGTTTGGGGGAAAATTGTCCTGCCCACACAAAACTAAACAAATTCTAAATGCTGTACCCCTTCACCCCACTCGAAACTCACCAAAATCCAAACTTGTTCAAAAAAATCTAGTTTTGTTATATGGCGGTGTTTTTCAAAACTATGAAACACTCATTTTGAGCATGCAAGCATTTGAACAGGGACCCATAATTGAGTTATTTAACCAGGTTATATTTGGCCTTAACTTGAGAGTGTTCCATTTCTTAGTTCTTTACTTCCCAAACTCTTAGTTCAGTGCATTGCACCTAGTGGGGGCTCAATAAATATAAATATTGCTACTACTTGCTATAGTGCTCTGCATATAGTAGTCTCAATAAATGCTTATGAGGATGAATAGCTCTTTAATTAGTTAATTAATTAATGATGGCATTTATTAAGCACTTATGTGCAAAGCACTGGGGAGGTGACAAGGTGATCAGGTTGTCCCACATGGGGCTCACAGTCTTAATCCCCATTTTACAGATGAGTAACTGAGGCTCAGAGAAGTTAAGTGACTTGCCCAAAGTCACACAGCTGACAAGTGGCGGAGCTGGGATTTGAACCCATGACCTCTGACTCCAAAGCCTGTGCTCTTTCCACTGAGCCATGCTGCTTCTCTATTATCAAAACAATTCTTATTGACACAAATTTAACAAATCTTCCTACAAGTAACTTTCTAAATATATTTTGCAAGTTTCTAGTTCCTCGTCTTGCAAAGGAGAAGACCAGGAAGGCTTAACTGACAAGGACCTCACAGAATCTTGTGTGGGCTGTCTTCGGAGGTAAAGAGAATGATGGAGAAAATGCTCTTGAAGACAACACATGGAATAGGGTTGGCACTAATGGTTCTATTGAATACCAAACAAGGAGAGGCATGTGATGTGTAACAAGCTATGCTGAGTACACACCATCCCTTGATCACATAATGGGTGCCATTTTCTGGAAGAAGCATGGCTTGGTGGAAAAAGCACAGGCCTGGGAGTCAGTGGACCCTTTAATGGGGAATAATATTTGTTAAGCACTTCCTATGTTCCAGGAACTGTACTAAGCGCTGGGGTAGATCCAAGCTAATGGGGTTGGACACAGTCCCTCATAGGGCTCACAATCTTAATCCCCAGATGAGGTAACTGAGGCACACAGAAATTGAGTGACTTGCCTAAGGTCACACAGCAGACATGTGGCAACTCATGATTAGAACCCAAGTCCTTCTAACTTCCAGGCCCATGCTCTATCCACTAGGCAGCACTGCTTCCCAGACCTGGGTTCTACTCCCAACTCTGCCAGATGTCGGCTGTGTGACCTTGGACCCACCTCTTAATGTCTCTGTGCCTCAGACTCATCTGTAAAATGGGGATTAAATACCTGCTTGCCCTCTCCCTTAGACTGTGAGCCCCATATGGGATAGGGACTATGTCCAACCTGAGTGTATTGTGTCTATCACAGAGCTTAGTACAGCGCTTGGCACATACTAAGTGCCTAACTAATTCTGCTATTATAATTAGGATTTCATGTGAACTTAGATAATTCATGCATCGGGGTCCTTGCATCAATCAATCAATCAATCATATTTGAGTGCTTAGTGTGTGCAGGACACTGTACTAAGTGTTTGGCAGAGTACAACACAACAATATAACAGATATTCCCTGCCCACAATGAGCTTGTAGTCTAGAAGGAGAGATAGACATTAATATAAAAAAATTACAGATAGGTACGTAAGTGTTGTGGGGCTGGGGTGATGAATAAAGAGGGCAAGTCAGGGCAATGCAGAAGCCGGTGGGAAGAGAGGAAATGAGGGCTTAGTCAGGGAAGGCATCTTGGAGATGTGTCTTCAATAAGGCTTTGAAAGTGGGGAGATTAATCGTCTGTCAGATATGAAGAGAGAGGGTGTTCCAGGCCAGAGGCAGGATGCGGGCAGCACCCAAGCTGCAAAATCTGGCAGCAGGAGCTAAGGAGGAGGATGAGTTGATGCCAAAAATAAAATATAGAAAAAAGTGTCCAGTTCCATCAGAACCAGACAAGGGAAAGGCCAGTGGAAAACCAGACTGCTCAGTCTCCTGACCACCGTAACAGTGAATGGAAATCAATTTTTTTCTCCACTCTAAAATGAGTTTGCTTAATAATTTATGGAGCACTTTGAAATTCTTAGGTATATGTGCTATAAAAATGCAAATACAAAATACTACTATATATCTTCAAGATATTTGGTCATGTTATTTGTACTCTTCTGACAGCTTTTCAGAGATTCCTCTGGTAATTTTTAACTTCTTCCATATTCTGTGAGATAAGGTCATTGACAGGAAGTAGTACTTCACAGTTTTCCACACTGTTGACTGGAAGTGTAATTTCTTGGTATTTCGGAGACAAAATTCCCTTGAATTTCAATGATTATTGAGGGAGCAATGAGTGCAGAGAAGAGAGGCAGCAATGGGAGGAAAAGCCAACTCATGTTCACAAAGAATTGGCATGCTTTCCATATGAGCAAGAGAAAAACAGTTAAGTTGAAATAAATTTACTGGGCATTCAAAATAACAGCAGCTCCCTTTACTTCAAAGCAAGTCCAAAAAGTATAAAACCCTGACACACTGAAACAGCAGAGATTAAAGGGAGAAACTGTGAAGGGCAACATCTGGAGACTCGAATCCTGATTATTGCACAGGCTCAGATCCCAAATTATATGTAAATAAGAATGACATCAATTGTCATTATTGTATTTCAAATAGGCCTTTAAGAAAGGTCCAAAAATGTTTAATTGATCAAATTGTGTTCTATTCACTCACTGATTTGGTTAGCCAGGATTTGCCACTTTTGAGTAAGTGACAAACTACAACTGCTATTTGAAGATTGTTATTATTCATAATGTCAATTATGTCCTCTGAAAAGACAGGGGAAACATGTTATTATCTGGACTTTTAATAAGTGCTTTGCTATGAACATAGGTTTTTCTGCTCACTGTAACAGCAGTCAGAATGAATCTAATAGAGCGAAGGTGTAACTTATTGATGGAATCTAAGCTATTTAAGATACCACAAAATCACAATTTCAAGCTACAGAGCTGCAATTAATTTAGTGGCATTTAGAAATAGTCTGTCCAAGTTACCAAGCAGCAGCATGGCCTAGTGGATAGAGCATTGGCCTGGGAGTCAAAAGGACCTGGGTTCTAAACCCAGCTCTGCTGCTTGTCTGCTGTGTGACCTTGGGCAAGTCATGTGACTTCTCTGTGCCTCTGTGTTACCTGGTCTGTACAATGGGGATTAAGACTGTGAGCCCTCTGTGGGACAGGGACTGTGTCCAACATGATTAACTTGTAGCTATGCCGGTGCTTAGTATAGTACCTGCCACATAGTAAGCATTTAACAAATGCCATAAAATACCTTCATTGTATTCTCCCAAGGGTTAAGTAGTAGAATAGCCCTTTAGTTCAAAGATGATGTGCAGACAGTGAGATTGCATCCATGAATTTGTCTTTGAGAGAGAATCTCTTGCACACTCTGTCAGTGGAAATACACTAGTGCACTTTTTCTGACTCCTTGTCATTGGGGAGAGCATTGTTCAAACACCAGTGATTAAGAGGGGAAAGGTACATCCCACCACCAGCTGGACATGTGCATGAGTTGTTTTTGCTAGACTGATAATGGTCAGAACTCTCTTCAGACTTTTTGGCACCCTGACACAAGAATGAAAGTGCTGCCTCAACCTCCCCCTCCCCCAACCTCCAACGTGCACCTGATGCACTCATACACTACAGGATAATAAAAATAATCATAATTGATGCCATATTCAATATTTTGCAGGTGCTGTTGTTGCATTGCTGCCTCCAGGCAAATCCTGGCTTGACAGTGGCAGTTGTCCTAGTAGTCTTGTGTAAAAAATTATACTGGAATGGCCACACTGGCACTTTGCTTTCCTGGTATCTGACCACCAGAGCAGTGCAGTGTGAGAGGAACTTGGAAGAAATTGGGGTACATGGGGTTAGAGACATCCCTAGGAATAATGGATGGGAAGGGATGAAGTGAGAGGGATCTCAAAGCTCAGTTTTGGGTGCCCATCTATTCTCCATCAAAACTCACTCCCTTGGAGAACTCATTTACTCCCTGGATTCAGCTACTATCTCTATGCTGATAAACTCCCAAAACCTACTCCTCCAGTCCTGACTTCTCTCCTCTGAATCTTGCATTTCCTCCGGCTTCAGGGTATCTACTTGGATATCCTGCCAACACTTCAAACTTGACTTCTCTATACCTCTAGACTGTAAGCTCGTTATGAGTAGGGAAGGTGTCTGCTAATTTTGGTGCACTGTACTCTCCTAAGTGCTTAGTATGGTGCTCTGCACATAGTAAGTGCTCAATAATAATAATAATGATGATGGTATTTGTTAAGCACTTACTATGTGCGAAGCACTGTTCTAAGCACTGGATAAATACCATTGATTGTTGGATTGATTTCCTCATTGTTGGATTGATAAATTGGGGATTAAATACCCCAAAATACCTCTTTCCCCAGCAACTCTCCCCGCCCCGGCTCCCACCCCCACTCATTAATTCATTCAGTTGTATTTAGTGAGTGCTTACTGTGTGCAGAGTACTGTACTAAGCCTTGGGAGAGTACAATATAACAATAAACAGACACATTCCCCGCCCACAAGGAGCTCTCTCCTTCCCACCTCTCTTTCTGTGAGCCCCATGTGGGACAGTGACTGCATCCAACCTGATTATCCTATATCATCCCAGGGCTTAGCACATAATAAGCACTTAAGTATCACAATTATTTTTAACATGTCCAAAACAGAACTCTTCATCTTCCCACCCAAGCAGTCTTCTCACTCTGTGACTTTCCTATCATTGTTGATAACACCATAATTCTCCCTGTCTCACAACCTTGGCATTATTGACTTACTGCTTCAACTTTTATAATAATAGCAACAAGGACAATAATAATAAGAATAATAATGATATTTGTTAAGCACTTACTATGTGCCAAGCACTGTACTAAGCTAAGCACTGGGGCAGATACAAGATAATCATATTTATTGTGCACTTACTGTATGCAGAGCACTAATAAGTGCTTGGGTACTTTGCACACAGTAAGCATTCAGTAAATATTGAATGAATGAATATTTCAGAGTTGGTAGACACAGTCCTTGCCCACAAGGAGGATCAAATTAGACACAGTCCCTGTACCACACGGGCAGTCAGTCTAATTAGGAGGGATTAGGATTTAATCCCCATTTTACAGATGCGGATACAGATATCAAATCCTGTCGGTCCTACCTTCACATCTCTAGGACTCTGTCTTTTGTCTCCAGCCAAACTGCTACTACTCTTGTCCAAGCACTTGTCATATCCAGCTTGACTACTGCATCAGCCTCCTCCCTGACCTCCATGTCGCTCCCCTCTCCAGTCCATATTTCACTCTGCTGCCCAGATAATTTTTCTAGAAAGAAAAAAAGTCATTCTGTACGTCTCCCTACTCCTCAAAAACAGCCAATGGAAATCCATCTAACACCTCACCATTCACTTTAAGATAATCAATCATCTCTCTCCCTCCTACTTTACCTTACCAGTCTCCTAATACAACTCACTTGACTCCTCTATCACCGATTTTACTGGCTTCAACCTCATTTCTCTCACCATTAGCCCTCTTGCTCATGCTCCTCCCTCCGCCCCACCTCTACTGCCTGGAATTACCTTTCCCTTCATATCCAATAGATCACCACTCTCACCATCTTCAAAGCCATTCTAATAATAATAATAATTGTGGCATTTGTTAAGTACGTACTCTGGGCAACACACTGTACTGAATTCTGGGGTAGAAACAAAATAATCAGGTCTGACACAGTCTCTGTCCCACATGGGGCAGAGGGAGAACAGATATTGAATCTCCATTTTTCAGTTAAGGAAACTGAGGCACAGATAAATTAGGTGTCTTGCCCATGGCCACACAGCAGTTTATTATTTATTTTTCTTTTTTCTTCCCATTTTGGTCACCTATGCATCTAAATTTGTACCCTAGAAGCACTTTGCTAACTTCCCCCCACCCCAAAGGCATTCTTGTATATATCCTTATTCTCTGTTGCTTCCCCTACTTGTAATTTATTTTAGTATCGGCCTCCCATACTAGAGTGTAAATTCCTTGAGAGCAGTTAGAATTAATTGCTCTCTCCCAAGCACATAGTACAGTGTTCTGTACACTGTAAGTGCTCAATAAATACCACTGACAGATTATTTTTTACTTACCTGAAGGGCTCAGTTGGTTGCCTTGTCAGGACAAGGGAAAATCACAAATTACATTTACGTTTTTGGAAAAAAGTACCCCACAATATGGTGGTTACAATATATCCACATTTTCAAGAAAAATATTACATGTGAATCTTGAGGCAGGCCTATTTGAAGTGAGAAGAATAATGAGATGAGAACTGACCATAGTGGCCAGTTACTCTTACCCAAAGAGACTCCAGATTCTTTACAAAGTGGGGAAAAGGGAAATTATCTAAAAAAAAAACCCAAACCCCCGTTGTATATCCATGGAATACTGTGATACCCAGAATCCCTCGCTTTGTTATGATACCTAGAATTCCTTGCTCTGCTTTCTGTTCATGCGCCATATATTTCTAACTGCGCCACACTTATGTAGGCCTTAGATAAGCCTTTGGCAAGCGGCCACCTTCTGTCCGGTTCTGTATAAAAGCCCGCCCTATACCTGTTGCGGTGCGGATGCTCCACAGATCTCCCGTGGAAGGGGCCTGTCCTTGCACCAGGACCTCAACCGGCCGCCACAAGATTAAAGGTGATATGAACCCCATTGCAAAGGCTCCTTTCTCTTTCTTCGGTCTCGCCGAATCCGGAATGAATCTGCTTGGAGCTAAGCTCGTGCGTTACACCCGTATTAAGCATTTTTAAATGGCCAAATCTTCCAGATACCAAAAAATAAAATACACATCTTTTCTATTGAGATATTGAGTGTGCTAAATCAATTCAAGTAGACCAAGACAGAATTAGGAAGGATTCATAAATAATTAACAAGTTAATTTGTGCAGTGAAAACATTAACAAATAACAAAATTAAATTTTTTTCAAGTTTAACCCTAATTTGTGAAATGATGCAGTGGGTAAAATTAAGGTTAAATTGGGTGAAACCCGTAAAACTCCATACCCTAATTATGAACAAGGAGGGACAGAGTTACATGGTCTTCAGCTGTGGATGCCACTGTGAAGATTTGATTTCCTTACAGTAAAACAAAGTTCATTTGTAAAGTCTCAAAATACTCAGGATTTGACAAATCCTTTACTTCTCACCCTGATGCAACTGGGGCAAATGAATTACTGCTAATGGAAATTAGCCCTAGAGCCTTAAGTGGTATGAATTCCAGGGCAACAACTGGAATAGTTCATAGGGTTCAACTATCATCTCTATGCTGATGACACCCAGATCTACATCTCTGCCCCTGCTCTCTCCCCCTCTCTCCAGGCTCGCATCTCCTCCTGCCTTCAGGACATCTCCATCTGGATGTCTGCCCACCACCTAAAGCTCAACATGTCGAAGACTGAACTCCTTGTCTTCCCTCACAAACCTTGTCCTCTCCCTGACTTTCCCATCTCTGTTGACGGCACTACCATCCTTCCCATCTCACAAGCCCGCAACCTTGGTGTCATCCTCGACTCCGCTCTCTCATTCACCCCTCACATCCAAGCCGTCACCAAAACCTGCCGGTCTCAGCTCCGCAACATTGCCAAGATCCGCCCTTTCCTCTCCATCCAAACCGCTACCCTGCTCATTCAAGCTCTCATCCTATCCCGTCTGGACTACTGCACTAGCCTTCTCTCTGATCTCCCATCCTCGTGTCTCTCTCCACTTCAATCCATACTTCATGCTGCTGCCCGGATTATCTTTGTCCAGAAACGCTCTGGACATATTACTCCCCTCCTCAAAAACCTCCAATGGCTACCGATCAATCTGCGCATCAAGCAGAAACTCCTCACCCTGGGCTTCAAGGCTGTCCATCACCTCGCCCCCTCCTACCTCACCTCCCTTCTCTCCTTCTACAGCCCAGCCTGCACCCTCCGCTCCTCTGCCGCTAATCTCCTTGCCTGTCCCGCCGTCAACCCCCGGCCCACGTCCTCCCCCGGGCCTGGAATGCCCTCCCTCTGCCCATCCGCCAAGCTAGCTCTCTTCCTCCCTTCAAGGCCCTACTGAGAGCTCATCTCCTCCAGGAGGCCTTCCCAGACTGAGCCCTTTCCTTCCTCTCCCCCTCGCCCCCCTCTCCATCCCCCCATCTTACCTCCTTCCCTTCCCCACAGCACCTGTATATATGTATATATGTTTGTACATATTTATTACTCTATTTATTTATGTATTTTACTTGTACATATCTATTCTATTTATTTTATTTTGTTAGTATGTTTGGTTTTGTTCTCTGTCTCCCCCTTTTAGATTGTGAGCCCACTGTTGGGTAGGGACTGTCTCTATATGTTGCCAATTTGTACTTCCCAAGCGCTTAGTACAGTGCTCTGCACACAGTAAGCACTCAATAAATATGATTGATGATGATGATGATATGAAAGCTAGATTGCTATTCTGAACATAAAATTGTTTATTTTTTTTTAAAAATGGCCTAGTATATCTTTTGTGGTTTTCTCTAAGGATCTGTAATTCGGAATCGAGGTGCAACATGGTCTAGTGGATAGAGGACAGGCTTGAGAGTCAAGAGGACCTGGGTTTTAATCCCAGCTTTGCCACTTGTCTACTGTGTGACCTTGGGCAAAACACTTAACTTCTCTGTGCCTCTCTTACCTTATCTGTAAAATGGGAACAAAGACTGTCCAATCTGAGTATCCTGTATCTACATCAGTGCTTAGTACAGTGCCTGGCATACAGTAAGCACTTAAATACCATTTTTAAAAAAATGATTAAGCCCAGTGGGAGTCAGTGGAGGATATTGGTGGAATAAGAGAAAAAGATTTGGGGCAGGTGGAAAAAGTGTGTCCATATGGTCTTTCAATCTCTTTTTTGTAATTTTTAGAATTCCTAGAGTTGTAACGATGGGGTAAGTGGAAATTAAGAGGAGCAAAGAATTGTATTTTTCCAAGGCTTTCAAACCTATGTAATGTGAACTTAATATGGAAGAAGACAGGAGGGTTCAACCACAGGGAGACTGATGACCTTAGTGGAAGTAGAATAGTCATGACCTTCCTCTTTGGTGAACAGATAAGCCTGTCTCCTGATCCCTTTATAAACTTTGCCACCACTCCCACTGAAGTTTTAATTTTTTTTTCCAGTTCCCACCCTTTATGTACACCCATTCCCACTCCCAAATATATCCTCTGAAAGTCCTCAATTGCCCCTATGGCCCACTTGCACTCCTCCCGACCAGGTGTTTTTAAGTTAATGAAAAAAAAGCCAACAAAAACCATCCCTCCTCCCTATTCCTCCCTCCCTCACCCCATCCATCCGGACTTAATCAGGGATCACGCAGTTATGGTAGTCTCAAGGCCCCTTAATGAGTAGGGCCTGATTGATGCAGGAGATCATAGGCTTTAAACCCAAGATTTTGGAATTACAGGGGGCCCAAATGACTTTACCAACACAGGGGCTGCTAGGAGCGTTATGAAGATCATGGTTTTCTCCCAACAGCTTTCACAAAGAAGAGTGCATTGCCATTGGTCGGCTTTTAAAGGTGACGCTGCCCTTTAAATAGCAGGGAATGGGGCAGCAGTGAACTCTCAGTGAACTCTTTGATAAATCCCCTACTTCAAGCTCAGTTAGCCCACCCAAGGGGTAGTGATTAGCACTTATCAGTGCTAGTCACTACCCTTAGCTCTTCATCTCCTAGAAGCGGCTGGTTGATTAGTTGGTTGGGAAAGGCCATTAAGCTGATAAGGAAAGGAAGGGTGGAAAATGTGTTTACCGACTAAGGGGTGTAATAGTAGGAATAGTATTAAGCCCTTACTGTATGCAGATCACTTTACTGAGAAGCAGCATGGCTCAGTGGAAAAGAGCACGGGCTTTGGAGTCAGAGGTCATGGGTTCAAATCTCGGCTCTGCCAATTGTCAGCTGTGTGACTTTGGGCAAATCACTTACCTTCTCTGTGCCTCAGTTACCTCATCTGTAAAATGGGGATTAAGACTGTGAGCCCCCCCGTGGGACAACCTGATCACCTTGTCACCTCCCCAGTGCTTAGAACAGTGCTTTGCACATAGTGAGCGCTTAATAAATGCTATTATTATTATTATTATTATTAGGCACTGGGAAAAGCTACACAGGTGGGAATTAGACATAGACCCTGTCTCTTGAGGAGCTCACAATCTATGAATATGGGTGGGGAGTATGACTGGAGACAAACACATACAGAGCAATTAAGCAGTAAAACAGGATGAGGCAAGGGCAAATACCTAATACACAAATTAAAAACAAAAGTCTGTGTAGTGGTAACACATGCTTTAATGTGTTTGCTTGGCCTTTAATGTGTTTACTCACAGGGATGTCACCTGGATGTAGAGTGTCACAATCAACCAATCAGTGATATTTATGAGTGCTTACTGTGTGCTTAACACTGTACTAAGTAGTGGGGAGAGTCAAAACACTAGAGACACACACTCACAAACAACTTACACTTTAGGTGAGGGTGTGTGTGTGTGATTAATCAATCAATCAATCAATGATTTTATTGAGTACTTACTATGTACAGAGTATTGTACTAAGCACTTGGGAGAGTATAGGTGCGGGAAATGGCAGAGAGTAAGGCTATGTACATAAGTGCTTTGGGGCAGGGGTGGGGTGAATATCACAGTATTTAAGGGATACAGACCCAAGTGTATAGGTAACACACAGTCAATCATTGGTGTTTATTGTGTGTTTACTCTGTGCTATGTGGACTGTATACTAAGTGCTTGGGAGAGTACAATACAAATACAACAGAGTTGGTAGTCACTTTCCCTGCCCACAAGGAATTTATAGTCTAAAGGACTTAGAGAAGGGAGGGGAGGAGAATAGAGGAATTAAGGTCTTAGTCAGGGAAGGCCTGATTTCAGAGATGTGATTTTAGGTGGGGAGAGTGGTGGTATGTCGGCTTGGAAGTAGGGAGGAGTTCCAGTCCAGAGGGAGGATGTGGGCAAGGGGTCGGTGGTGAGACAGATGAGCTTGAGATACAGTGAATAGGTTGGCATTAGAGGAGCAGAGTGTGTAGGTGGGGTTGCAATAGGAGTTCAGTGAGGTAAGGTAGGAAGGGGAGAGCTGATCGACGGGGGGAAAGAGAAGGACTCTTTGCCAACCTCTCTTCCTCCTCCACCCATTCCCACAGCCACCTTCATTATAGGAAGAATGAGCCACAGGGCGAAACATGCAGAGGGGAGGGGAAAAAAAGTCTTGTCACCACTCATTCCTGACTATGAACTCATTATGGGCCGGGAATGTGTCTACCAACTCTGTTTTATTGTACTCTCCCAAGTGCTTAGTACAGTGCTCTGCACACAGTATGAGCTCAATAAATAGGACTGAATGATTGGCAGTGGTCCTCTTGCTCTTCACTTTCTAACCTTCCTCCCCCACCTCCCCCCCCATCCAAGGCAATAGGCCTCTTGGCCCCAACTGCATCTCCGAGGCAGCATGACCTAGTGGATACAGCACAGGCCTGGGAGTCAGAAAGACCTGGGTTCTAATCCTGGCTCTGCCACTTGTCTGCTTTGTGACCTTGGACAAGTTGCTTCACTTCTGTGGGCTTCAGTCACCTCATCTGTAAAATGGGGATTGGGACTGTGAGCCCCATGTGGGACAGAGACTGCGTCCAACCCAATTTGTTTGTATCCACCCCAGCACTTGTGAGAGAAATTGAGCATTATTAATGGTTCACACAGCTCCAGTCTCGCCCTCTCTGCCCTCCACCACGACTAAGCAAAACATCTGCAGTAAATTCCACCTTCCCTCTCACCACCCTCTAGGGCCCCTGCTCCAGACAGGCTCTTCGTGTGCCAGCCCAGGGATAAAAGATGTTGTCGTACGCTCTCGGACTCCTCCACTGTGGCTGAGAAAAGCATCAGTGGAAACTCCGGCCTTCCCTCCAGCCACCAAGGACCCCTGCTCCTGACACGCTCTGTCCCTTGCCAGGCCAGGGAAAAATGCTGCTCCTGTGTGTTCTCAGATATCTCCGATGGACAGCTAGCCATGCTGCCTCCCCAGGGAATGGCACCAGCTCTCCTACCACCGAGCCACCAAGGTGACAACATCCCTTCCTGTCTTCCTCCCCCCTAGTAGGAAATAGAAAAAGACCCTCAGAATGATGCCTCCACAAAACCTCAGGAAGGCTGGGGGCTGCTGTAGCAGTTGCAGTAGCCTTGGTTGTGCTTTGGGCTCTCAGTGACAGGGAGCATGAAATTCTTCTCCTCTTGTCACAGCACCCCACTGATTTTGTTTATAATTTGTGTATTTGTCTAGGTTGTGTTGTATTTTTCATCATTTCTGATGTGTCTGCCTCCATTCCTTCTCCCTACCTAAACGATTACAGTGTGAGCCCCTGCAGGGACAGGGACCGGGAAAATTCCCACCTGTATATTCTTTCCTAGCATTTAGTACAATGCTCTGCACACAGTTCATGCTGAGTAAATACTATTACGACTATCACTAGGGCTTGGCATGCAATGAACCAGAAGGCAGGCAAAGGTGCAACAAACTGCAAAGGTTTCTTACATTCCAGACTCATCACGACTGAAGTGGTGTAGCTTAGCATTGTGGCTGTGCCAAAGCACCATTACCCAGCAGGCCTTAATAGGTCCAGTCATCTTTGCTCCTCTAGCCTGTTTACCAAATGGAACAACCTCAACATTGTACGAAACGCTGGGAGAGAATTTACAGGTGGGAACTAGTCATAGTCCCTGTCCTTGCAGGGGCTCACAACGTTGCTTCATAATGTTACAGTACTGCATACTGAAATACACCTGACGTATGTAGTGGAGTTGTCCTACCCACACTGAATTTAGTGCTCGGCACATCATAAGCGCTTAACAAATGCCACAATTATTATTATCATTATTGTTGTTATTGTTAATAATAACGGGTAGCCAGAGCAGCAACAATAGCACAATCAGTGAGGAGTTAAAAAATAGAACATGAACAGTATGGCAGGGCATATGGTGACTGAGCAGGCAGGGGGTGAATTTGAAGACTGAAGAAAGAGGACAGGAAAATCAAGTGGGGAGGGCTAGGCTGGAGATCTGGAGGGAAATCAGGGGAGGGGTCAGGGTTACTTTCCTGGTCAATCCATAAAAGAAGAAACCCAAGATACAAATACTCTGAGAGGAAGTTTTTTGTTTTTGCTTTTGCCAGCGATGTCCAGATGGGCTGCTATATTCCATCAACAAGGGTTAGTGATTGTCCTGTGATGTTACAGTGACACCAGCCCACAGGTCAGAGACTGTGTGGCAGCTCAGCTGTCAGAAGAAGGGAGGTTGGAGGAAGAGATGGGGAGAGACTTGGACAGAGATACTTCCTTCCTGAAAGAGACAGAAACAAGGGACGAATATCCCTTCCCCAAAGATTGTGAGAAAAGAAAGAGGAGAACTGCCATCTTAGGAGCTAGAAGCAAGCAAGAAGAAGATCCAGCCCTATAAAGAAAGACCCTCGGGAAATCTAAAAATGGGGGATATGATTGCTGTCCCCAAAGAATCATGGATGGTGATGACCAAAAGTCCTGGAGTGGGAGTCCAGCTTCTCACTTGGTTTGTATCTCCACTTCAGCACTTAGTTCAGTGCCTGGCACATAGAAAGAGCTTGACAAATATCATAAAAAAAGAGATATGGGAAAGACAAGCTGTGTTTCTAAGACAAGCCAGAGAGAAGAATCATTCATAGGGGCCGCCTCTCTAGGAAGAATTAGAGAAACAACGGTGACAATCATCCCTTAAACGGGTGAGATGTGGGAAGAAAAAAAATAGAAGAAGCAGATGTTGGGAGATGGTGGCCCCCCATAGAACCAGTGATAAAGGAAGGTGACCCTTTTTCAAGAAATTGAGCTACAGTAGAGAATAGAGGAAACCAAGAAAGGTAGAACCCAGCAATGACCAATCAAGAATATCAGAGGGGTTTTCCTTCCCCAAAATAGGTTGGCAGTACTTAAAGAGCTGGAAATACAGGATGAGGTAACTGTCGCCCAAAAGCAACCCATGAATGGAACCCGAGGCAGTGAGACGATAGGAGGAAAATCAGAAGTGTCTGTTCCATTCCAGGAATACATTAAAGAATGAGTGGGGATTATTGAAAATCACACTAATTTGTTACAGAAGACTGGAAATACTCTGAATAAAGAGGTTAAAATGAAATGCAAAATTCTTTAAATTGTAGCTGTGGACCTTTTGGAACACAAGCTAATTGGAAAGAACAGCAACTGAAAGGAAAATCCTGGTTTAGTAGGAGCATTATAATCCTCTATGGGGGTTATAATTTGGGCTTTTCTGTTTTGTTTTTTTGAAGAAAGAACTAGATTCTCCCCTTCCCCGCCTTGCTAGTTGCTAGTTGAATAACCTTGGTTGGGAGTGTAAGCCAAGGTACAGATAGGGGATTTGCCTCTGGTTTTTCTTGATGCAACTTCCTTCTTCCCAGCAGTGTGTCCTTGTCCCAGACTGAATCCAAATGGTACTGATCTAAGGACAGGGAGGTCCGCTCCTAATCACTTGGAAGTGAGATGGCTGTCGTGATGCTCCTCAGAGGAAATTGCTGGAAACACCTCAACAATTCATAACGTGGCAGTAAAAATAAGTTATAAGAAAATACTTTTAAAGTGGCACTGGGTCCCGAACTTCAATGCGTCGACTGCCACTCAGCTACAAACACCATTGTCTGATTCCAGTGAGCAAGCATGGCTCAGGGCACGGAGAATGCCAACCTACTTGCCATACCTCATTCTCGTCTATCTTGCCACCGACCTCTCACCCATGACCTGCCTCTGGCCTGGAACACCCTCCCTCTTCACATCTGAAATATGATTACTCTCCCCACCTTCAAAGCTTTGTTGAAGGCACATCTCTTCCAAGAGGCCTTCCCTGACTAAGCCCTTGTTTCCTCTTCTTCCACTCCCTTCTGAGTCATCTTGCGCTTGGATTTGCACCCTTTATTCATCCCTTCCTCAGCCCCACAGCACAGCACAGCACCGTGGATGTTCATATCCGTAATCTATTTATTTATGTTAATGTCTGTCTCCCCCTCTAGACTCTAAGCTCATTATGAGCAGGGGATGTCTTCCAACTTTGTTAGATTGTATTCTCCCAAGCACTTAGTACGGTGCTCTGCACACAGTACATGCTCAATAAGTATGATTGATAGGGATGACAGAAATGATAATACTAATAAATGTGTTAAGCATTTATTGTGTGTTAAGTACTGTACTGAGCCCTGGGGTAGATACAAGATGATCGGGTCCCACATAAGGTTCACAGTTTAAGTAGGAGGGAGAACAGGTATTGAATCCCCATTTTACAGATGAGGAAACTGAGGCATAGAGAAGTGCAGTAACTTACCCAAGGTCACATGGTAGTTAAGTGGCAGAGCTGGGATTAGAATCCAGATTCTAGGACTCCCAGGCCTGGGCTCTTTCCACTAGACTTCTGGAAAACAGGTCTGTGTGACTGGTCCTCCAGCTGTTTCAGCTGCTAGAGGGGTGAGTCTCCCACCCACATAGGCCTCTGTCAAGAGGGGCTGTGGTTTCCACCTCCCTGTTCCCTTCACATAACTCATATGTTCACTGCCACCAGCTGCAGACTGCAGAATGTGGTCGTTCATTCTCAGTCTCTTTTGCAGGCTCCTCCTCCCTCTCCCATCCCCTTACTGTGGGGGTTCCTCAAGGTTCAGTTCTTGGTCCCCTTCTGTTCTCGATCTACACTCACTCCCTTGGTGACCTCATTCGCTCCCACGACTTCAACTATCATCTCTATGCTGATGACACCCAAATCTACATCTCTGCCCCTGCTCTCTCCCCCTCCCTCCAGGCTCGCATCTCCTCCTGCCTTCAGGACATCTCCATCTGGATGTCTAAATACGATTGATGATGATGCCCGCCACCTAAAACTCAACATGTCCAAGACTGAACTCCTTGTCTTCCCTCCCAAACCCTGCCCTCTCCCTGACTTTCCCATCTCTGTTGACGGCACTACCATCCTTCCCGTCTCACAAGCCCGCAACCTTGGTGTCATCCTCGACTCCACTCTCTCGTTCACCCCTCACATCCAAGCTGTCACCAAAACCTGCCGGTCTCAGCTCCTCTACATTGCCAAGATCCGCCCTTTCCTCTCCATCCAAACCGCTACCCTGCTAGTTCAAGCTCTCATCCTATCCCGTCTGGACTACTGTATCAGCCTCCTCCCTGATCTCCCATCCTCTTGTGTCTCCCCACTTCAATCCATACTTCATGCCGCTGCCTGGATTGTCTTTGTCCAGAAACGCTCTGGGCATGTTACTCCCCTCCTCAAAAATCTCCAGTGGCTACCAATCAACCTGCACATCAGGCAGAAACTCCTCACCCTCGGCTTCAAGGCTCTCCATCACCTTGCCCCCTCCTACCTCACCTCCCTTCTCTCCTTCTACAGCCCAGCCCGCATCCTCCACTGTTCTGCCGCTAATCTCCTCATCATACCTCATTCTCGCCTGTCCGTCGACCCCTGGCCCATATCATCCCCCTGGCCTGGAATGCCCTCCCTCCCCACATCCGCCAAGCAAGCTCTCTTCCTCCCTTCAAGGCCCTACTGAGAGCTCACCTCATCCAGGAGGCCTTCCCAGACTGAGACCTCTCCTTCCTCTCCCCCTCCTCCCCCTCCCCATCCCCGCCATACCTCCTTCCCTTCCCCACAGCACCTGTATATATGTATATATGTTTGCACGTATTTATTACTCTATTTATTTTACTTGTACATAGTTATTCTATTTATTTTATTTTGTTAATATGTTTTGTTTTGTTCTCTGTCTCCCCATTCTAGACTGTGAGCCCACTGTTGGGTAGGGACCGTCTCTATATGTTGCCAACTTGTACTTCCCAAGCGCTTAGTACAGTGCTCTGCACACAGTAAGCACTCAATAAATATGATTGATTGATTGATTGATTGTAGACCCCCTCTCCCATTTTTAGTCCGGCTCTGGGCTGCAGGCCCAGAGTTAACGCATGAGACATCACGTGCCGCCTCCATAGTGGTAGCGCTAGTGCCAGCCGCCTGGGTGTATTGTTAGACGTGTTAGAAGGGGACCAAGATGCACCCTCACCTCTAACTCCTGGCCCCAGATGAGGTGGCCTTCTTCTCCTACTGCAAGCACTGAACAGTGGAGTAGTAATGGCTGGGAAAGAGGGGTTAGAGGCTAATCTGAACTGGGCTGAAGAGAGAAAAGGGAAAGAGTTGACCTAAATTCACCCCCTCCCTTCACAATGCTTGCTTTCTGCTGCCACCACTCACCACCACATCTACTTCCCTCCTCCGACCAGCAACACCCATTTACGGTTCTGGTAAATCCCTGGACTCACTCACTCACTCACTCATTCACACAGGACTTTAAAATGCCAACACAATATTTTCACACACAGAACACCAAACTACACAGGAACATATTCACTGAAGGTGATGTCCTCAACAAAGAACAGAGTAGCAGTGAAAGAGCACGTACAACTCCAGCCACTGTTATCATGTTGGCTGTTGAAGCCACAAAGGTGATAGTGAGAGTGACAGCAGTTTTATTCCCTACAACTCTTACTCGTTTGTTTTTTGCAAGGGCCCACTGGGAACCTAACAAGAAGTGGTTCAGCTGTGGCTGGAGAAGGTAAAAAGATAAGGGAGGGCACACACTTCCTTCTAAGCTTATTTTTTCCTGAGGCATTCACATTCCTCATCGGGGAGGATCTAAGGAGATATTTACTCTGCAACAATTTTATAATGACAAGTGTGGCTTACTGTGCTAAGCACTGTCCTAAGCACTGGGGTAGATACAAGATGATCAGGTTGGACACAGTCCTTGTCCCACATGGGACTCACATTCCAAGTAGGAGGAAGAACAGACTAAGCACTTAGTACAGTGCTCTGCACACAGTAAGTGCTCAATAAATATGATTGAATGAATGAACAGACATTGAATCCCCATTTCACAGATGAGGAAACTGAGGTACAGAGAAGTTAAGTGACTTGCCCAAAGTCACAGAGCAAGCAAATGACAGAGCTGGGATTAAAACCCAGGTCATCTGGCTCCCAAGCCTGTGTTCTTTCCACTAGGCCATGCTTCTTCTCCATTAGGCCATACTTCTTCTTCTTCTCTCTCTCTACGTGTATGTGTGTGTGTGTTTGTATAGCTATATCAATATCTTGTTTTTCTATAGTGCTTTCATTTTTTCCAAAGTGCTTTAACGTCAATTATCTCATTTTATCCTCACAACATCCCTGTGAGGTAGGGAGAGGCAGGTATTATCCTCATTTTACAGATGAGGAAACTGAGGACCAGAGAGGCAAAGTGAGTTGCCTGATACCACACAGTAGGGCAGGGGTAGATCTGAGACTAAAATCCAGGTGTCCTGACTTCCAGCCCCATGCTCTAGCTGCTAGTGTAACAGAGGGAACTTGAGAGACAGATAGAGATTAGAGATCTGGTCCCCAAGACTCAAAGCCAACCACCTGGGACCATAACTAAAGCAATCTGAACTCAGAGACAGCATTCGTTCAATTGTATTTATTGAGCGCTTACTGTGTGCAGCAGCTCAGATGGCCAAATAATTGTCCATCTTGTATATACTTTGAGCAGGTAAAGAAGTAAATCAGCATTGGTGCTGAAAAAGCTTCCCTTCGGGGACCAATAAATGATGAATTGGGTGAATGGACACAATGCTCTGTCATGATCCCTTGCAGCTAGCTCTCTGCTGCTTTGATTCTAAGTGATTTACGTGAAATTCTTGGGACGTTGACTCCTGAAGGAAGTGATTCTAAATTCTGCAGCGCCAGATCGTAGAGGAACACCATATATAGCTGAAAACTGAAGAATTAGAAAGATAGACTTCCTGACTGGGAACCCTAATGGACACACTGCTCGACTTAGTTCCCCGGGAAATGGTGACATCTTAATCACTGCTCCGTTTTTTTTTTTTAAACCCCGCACCTCCCACCCCCTGCTCTGGAAAGCCCCGGAGAAGAGTGTTCTATCTCCTCCTCCTATGCGCAGACTCAACCGGACCTTAAGCGCATCTCCTGGAAGTTTTGTCCTAAGTGATGCGGATGCCTGGGAGGCGGGGCGATCTGACCACGGCGACGAAACCAGGTCCAGGTTGCTTTCCTTCAGAACCGCCGCTGCTCATCACCCGCCTCTCCCTTTCCGCCCTCCTCAACCCCCCCCCCCCCCCACCCAACCCACCAATCCTCCGTCCACTGTCCCGGTCCCCGTCGGTAGTCAGGCCCCTGCAGCCATCCAGCGAAGGCAAAGGAGAACGCCAAGCCTCCTGGGGTTTTAGCGGAGACCAAGACGCTCCCAAATAGCACAGCTCCCGACATCCCGCGCTGTAGGAGGAAAGGGCGTCTGAGATAAGATGCCCGGCTGTGGGGGACTCGAGAAGAGGAGGAGGAGGGAGGGAGGGGGAGAAGTAGAAGGCATCCGGCTGGCGGGTGCAGCAAGTGGAGATGCGGGAACGGCAGAGAAGGCGACTTCACCATCCCTGCACCTGAAGCTTTGATGGGGGCGAACGGCGGGCGGAGAAGGAGACAGAGGAGGAGGAGGAAGAGGAAGAGGAATTTGGCCTCCGCCAGGTTCGCATTTCCGCGCAAGCTCCTCGCGAAAAGCCAGCAGCGCGGATGGGGTTCGATAAAGTGAGGCGGAACCGTCCATAAAAGGAAGAGCAGTTCATCGCAGTCAGAGTCATCAATCGCCCGGTGGTCGTCACGGACAAGCCTGGACTGGGCAACGGTGAAGGAGCACCCCCGTCCCCCGACCCGGGCGGAGGAAGAAGCCGCAGGTGCCGGCGGACCCTCTGTTCTGCTGCTTCGGGCAAGGTTGATCCGGAGCGCGCCCGGGGCGGATGGCCGGGTGAAGCCGCCCCGGCGTGGGCTCCTCTGGGCGGAGGACGGGTGGGGGGAAAGAGTTGGCCTCCCGAGGCCTCCTCGCTGATGGCGAATGCCAGCGAGCCGGGAGGAAACAGCAGCCCATCGACCCTGAGCAGTAGCGCGAGCGCCTCCCCCTTGGCCGCCCCGGGCCTGAAACTGGCCACCCTGGGCGGGATCCTGTGCATCAGCCTGGCCGGCAACGGGCTGTTCGCGCTGCTCATCCTCAGGGAGCGGCATCTGCACCGGGCTCCGTACTACCTGCTGCTGGACCTTTGCCTGGCCGACGGGATGCGCTCGCTGGCCTGCTTCCCCGCGGTCATGCTGTCCGTGCGGCGCGGCGCGGAATCCGGGGGGGACCTGCCGCCCGGAGCTCTGGGTTGCAAGCTCCTCGCCTTCCTGGCCGTGCTCTTCTGCTTCCACGCCGCCTTCCTGCTCCTCTGCGTGGGCGTGACCCGCTACTTGGCCATCGCCCACCACCGCTTTTACGCCAAGAGGCTGACGGGCTGGACCTGCGCTGTGATGGTGTGCGTGGCGTGGGCGCTGGCCCTGGCCATGGCCTTCCCCCCGGTGCTGGATGTGGGCACTTACCGCTTCGTCCGCGAGGAGGCCCAGTGCACCTTCGAGCACCGCCACGTGGGGGCCAACGACACGCTGGGCTTCATGCTCATGCTGGCCGCCGTGGTCGGGGCCACTCACCTGGTCTACCTCAGGCTCCTCTTCTTTATACACGACCGCCGCAAGATGAAGCCGGCCCAGCTGGTCCCGGCCGTCAGCCAGAACTGGACCTTTCACGGGCCCGGGGCCACGGGGCAAGCGGCGGCCAACTGGACGGCGGGCTTCGGCCGGGGCCCCACCCCGCCCGCCCTGGTGGGGATTCCGCCGACCGGCCACGGCCAGGCCCGGCGGCGGCTCTTGGGCCTGGAGGAGTTCAATTCGGAGAAGCGGCTGTGCAAGATGTTCTACATGATCACGTTGCTCTTCTTGCTCCTCTGGGGGCCCTACATCGTGGCCTGCTACCTGCGGGTCTTCGTCCGGGCCGCCGCCATCCCCCCGGGCTACGTGAAGTCCTCCGTGTGGCTCACCTTCGCCCAGGCGGCCGTCAACCCTATCGTGTGCCTCATCTTCAACAAGGAGCTGCGCGTCTGCTTCTGGGCTCGCTTCCCCTGCTGCCAGAGCCCCCAGACCAGTCAGGGGACCCTCCTGTACCATCTGAAAGGCTTTGGGGTATAAATGATTGAGGGTGGGAACCTCTCCCCCTCCCCTGCTTCCCCATCATCTCCCCTCCCACCCCACCGCCCCAAACACACACACGTCTCCCCCACACTGTCTCTTCCCTTCACTTTGAAGATCGAAGGTTCTTCTCTTTACCGTGGTTGTCTTCGAGACAAAGATTTGGACTGTGGACGGGGCGGGCCCGGCCGGGCCGGGGAAACATGAAGAGCGCTGCAAGGAGGGCTCATCTCCAGCTCGTCTACTCGCTTTTTTTCGCAAGGCAGGGCTCTACATTTTTCGGGCCTTGCTGGGTTCAACAGGTTTCCTCTACCCTACGCTCTGGAATGAACAATAGGTGCTGCAGGTGTTTTGTATGGGGACGTCCATTTTGCTAGAGGCTCCAACAGTTTTCTTTGTTCGACGTTTCCTAAAGGCTAAGCCACATTTTCTACAGAAGTTATTTTTAACTCTTGCGGTCTATTGTAAAGGGGGAGAAAAAGCAAAGGGAAAATGATAAGGACCCTCAGAAGTCACTTGCTTGTGAGTGTCATTGCACTCCACAGGGTTGCATTCAAATAAAAGTTGGGGGCTGTAGCTGAATGACAGGGTGGAGGGGGGCAGGGGGTTGCACTGTTGGCTTGGAAATGCTTGAGAACTTGGGAAATATGATTTTTGAAATCGTTGGGGAAAAAAATCGAAATAATAAATGAAATCTTTTTTAAATGACAAAAATTTTACTGGTTTTATCAAGAAAATGACAGTCCTGGACATGATTTGCAAAACCGTGACTGTTTCTTCATATGATCTAGAAAGGGAATGCCTCCGTACACTTACAAGACTTCCAAAAAGTAAAAAAGTTTTCGTTAAAGATAGGGGTGAAGACATAGTGCCTGTTCACGTTCTCAGAGGCCCGGGAGACTCAGTTATTCAAATATTTCTTTGGTATTTTGCTCAAAAGCTGTAAAAATGGTTTGAGGGAATGCACTTCCTGCTTGATTAACGGGGTTGAGTAGCATACTTTTCCCTTCTTTTATAGAACCGATTTCCATGTCGAAAATAGCACCTCTGTTGATATGAAGGACACTGGATACTCGTGGTTTTTCATTTTTGTAGATAAAGCTTTCTTTTCCTGGGTCACTAAGTAAAGCTTTATGTTTTTACACTGATGGTTATTTTAAATTATTAATGAGAGCTATAATTTTTAATAATGCTTTTTGTAGTGCTACTGTAACTCCAAGATAAAAGACTGCAATTATAAACTCTGATGCTTATTCATTCATTCAATTGTATTTATTGAGTGCTTACTGTGTGCAGAGCACTGTACTAAGCACTTGGAAAGTACAAGTTGGCAACATATAGAGACGGTCCCTACCCAACAACGGGCTCACAGTCTAGAAGGGGGAGACAGATAACAAAACAAAACATGTGGACAGGTGTCAAGTCATCAGAATAAATAGAAGTAAAGCTAGATGCACATCATTAACAAAATAAATAGAATAGTAAATATGTACAAGTAAAATTAATAGAGTAATAAATCTGTACAAACATATATACAGGTGTTGTGGGGAGGGGAAGGAGGTAGGGTGGTGGGGAGGGGGAGGGGGAGAGGAAAGAGGGGGCTCAGTCTGGGAAGGCCTCCTGGAGGAGGTGAGCTCTCAGTAGGGCTTTGAAGAGAGGAAGAGAGCTAGCTTGGTGGATGTGCAGAGGGAGGGCATTCCAGGCCAGGGGGAGGACATGGGCCGGGGCTCGACGGCAGGACAGGCGAGAACGAGGCACAGTGAGGAGGCTAGCAGCAGAGGAACAGAGGGTGCAGGCTGGGCTGTAGAAGGAAAGAAGGGAAGTGAATTAGGAGGGGGCGAGGTGATGGAGAGCCTTGAAGCCGAGAGTGAGGAGTTTTTGCCTGATGCGTAGGTTGACTGGTAGCCATTGGAGATTTTTGAGGAGGGGAGTAACATGCCCAGAGATGATCTGGGCAACAGCGTGAAGTATAGACTGAAGTGGGGAGAGACAGGAGGATGGGAGATCAGAGAGGAGGCTGATGCAGTAATCCAGTCGGGATAGGATGAGAGATTGAACCAGCAGAGTAGCAGTTTGAATGGAGAGGAAAAGGCGGATCTTGGTGATCTTGTGGAGGTGAGACTGGCAGGTTTTGGTGACGGATTGGATGTGAGGGGTGTACGAGAGAGCAGAGTCGAGGGTGACACCAAGGTTGCGGGCTTGTGAGACAGGAAGGATGGTAGTGCCGTCAACAGTGATGGGAAAGTCAGGGAGAGGGCAGGGTTTGGGAGGGAAGATAAGGAGTTTGGTCTTGGACATATTGAGTTTTAAATGGCGGGCAGACATACAAATGGAGATGTCCTGAAGGCAGGAGGAGAAACAAGCCTGAAGGGAGGGAGAGAGAGCAGGGGTAGAGATGTAGATTTGGGTGTCATCAGCGTAGAGATGATAGTTGAAGTCGTGGGAGCGAATGAGTTCACCAAGAGAGTGAGTGTAGATAGAGAACAGAAGGGGACCAAGAGCTGACCCTGGAGAAACCCCTACAGTAAGGAGATGGGAGGGGGAGGAGGAGCCCGCAAAGGAGACTGAGAATGAACAGCCGGAGAGATAAGAGGAGAACCAGGAGAGGACGGAGTCTGTGAAGCCAACGTTGGATAGCGTGTTGAGGAGAAGGGGGTGGTCCACAGTGTTGAAGGCAGCTGAGAGGTCGAGGAGGATTAGGATAGAGTAGGAGCTGTTAGAGGAATTCGAAGGCAGGGGGTGTAGATGCCTCATTCAAGGAGTTTGGAAAGGAATGGTAGGAGGGAGATAGGGCGATAACTAGAAGGGGAGGTGGGGTCAAGAGAGGGTTTTTTTAGGATGGGGGAGACGTGGGCATGTTTGAAGGCAGAGGGGAAGGAACCAGTGGAGAGTGAGCAGTTGAAAATTTTTGCTTACAGGCATCCATTTTTATTAATCAAGTTACCCTCTCAAGAATTTGCTTATATAACTTTTACATTACACTAAAATGAAGCATAAGGGGTTTCTATTCTTATATTAAAGAATTTTAAGGCACCTTTTTACTCATTTATAGGTGCAACTACCTCAGAAATAAGTAGGATACAAATCAGAATGTCTTTCCTTAAAAACCAGAACCATTTAGCACCTCACATGTTAAAATGTTAAAACCCTCATTTTGTTTGTAATGACTTTTAAACTGTATTGCCCAAATTTAGTGGTTAACCATATTACATTTTCATTTTCACAAGAGAGATGTTGTCTGGAAAGTGGTCGATAATAATCACTACTTTCTACTGTGTACCAGAGTAAAGTAGGGTAGAGAACACAAGAGCTAAGATATGCAAAATTCATTCATTCATTCAATCGTATTTATTGAGCGCTTACTGTGTGCAGAGTACTGTACTAAGCGCTTGGGAAGTACAAGTTGGCAACATATAGAGACGGTCCCTACCCAACAGTGGGCTCACAGTCTAGAAGGGGGAGACAGAGAACAAACAAAACATATTAACAAAATAAAATAAATAGAATAAATATGTACAAATAAAATAGAGTAATAAATACATACAAACATATACACATATATACAGGTGCTGTGGGGAGGGGAAGGAGGTAAGGCGGGGGGATGGGGAGGGGGAGGAGGGGGAGAGGAAGCAGGGGGCTCAGTCTGAGAAGGCCTCCTGGAGGAGGTGAGCTCTCAGTAGGGCCTTGAAGGGAGGAAGAGAGGTAGCTTGGCGGATGTGGGGAGGGAGGGCTTTCCAGGCCAGGGGGATGACATGGGCCGGGGAGTCGATGGCGGGACAGGTGATAATGAGGCACGGTGAGGAGATTAGAGGCAGAGGAGTGGAGGGTGTGGACTGGGCTGTAGAAAGAAAGAAGGGAGGTGAGGTAGGAGGGGGCGAGGTGATGGAGAGCCTTGAAGCTGAGGGTGAGGAGTTTTTGCCTGATGTGTAGGTTGATTGGTAGCCACTGGAGATTTTTGAGGAGGGGAGTAACATGCCCAGAGCATTTCTGGACAAAGACAGTCCGGGCAGCAGCGTGAAGTATGGATTGAAGTGGGGAGAGACAGGAGGATGGGAGATCGGAGAGGGGGCTGATACAGTAATCCAGACGGGATAGGATGAGAGCTTGAACGAGCAGGGTAGCGGTTCAAATGATTTGAATTTGCAATTACTCCAGTTCTACCCAATAGGTGAGTTACTCCCTGTTGTCAAGTAAGGAATTTACTAATGCATTCATTTAACCCAGGACAGGACAACACGTTATTGAATTAATTCTACTCCAGAATAAACTAACAATAATTTGGAGGGGGTTAAAAATCTTCAAATGAGTGAGTTAAAAACAACACAGAGCATTTGCCTCAAATCCTAAATCAAACAACCACTTTCGACTATTTTCTGACAATATGTTATTTAAATTTCATTAAAGAAAATAAGCCCATTTCTCCCACTATTCAAGTAGCAAGTGTGGAAGAAAAATTTTACAGACTGCGCTGTGTTTAGAAAAGGGTATGTCAGAGATGAACTTATTACTACTAGCCCTGCCTTCATCCAGCTCTAGGAGGGAGAGGTGTTGAGCAGCAGAGATTCCCCTGCTAGTCAAGGCCAGCTCAACTTCAAGCAATACAGAGTTTCTTTATGTACCATTAGTACAGCATTCATAGTGATTGGAAGAATACAGCAAGATAAATAATTTAGAATAGAGAGTAGTAAGTCCCTGGGGCATTTTCTGTTTAAGCCCTGAACCAGCTTTGATAAAGTGATAAGCAGGGCCAGAAGCTTGATTAGTTCAAGGGAGGGGTTTCACCATGTTGTAATGTGCTTGACTCAGATTGAGTTTGGCTACTCGATTTGAGTCAATCACGAAACCAAGTTATTTGAGTCAAATAGCCAAGGTACATGGGTCAATCAAATGGCCAGGCTTGGCTTTGAGTAAACCAAGTAACCAGGTAGTTACTTGGTAATCAAACTACTGGGCTTGACTTGATTGAATCAAGTAACCAAGCTTGGGGTCAATCAACCCATCAGGCACACCCAGAGTGGTCAAGAGGGCTTAAGCAGAGAGAAAAGTCAGAGAGAAAGGTGGGCAAATGTAGGTCCTTGACCACTGTGCTTCCACACAAGCTAAGCATTTAGGGAGGCCCATTCATTTTTAGCAGCCACTAAGGTACTGTACTAAGTGTCACGGAGAGAAGACAACATGAATTTAAGACATGTATATGAAAAAACAAATCTGCTAAGAATTTTTCCTATTCCCTGCAAACTTTTCTCACACAGAACCCCTATAATTTTTATTGATAATAAAGTTTAAAGAGAGTTCCATGGAAATAAAGTACCTGTTTGATACTACAAACTTTTGGAAAATGCAGATGTTTTCAAAAGAGAAGCTATCCATTGATTGTTAGAAATATTAAACTAAAGAATATTTGCCCTGCTACTACATAAAAGACGTGTTCTTCCGTAGTGGGATCTCTCCATCTCCTGCAGATCAAAGAACATTCCAAGAAAGTTAGCGGCGTACATCTCACATCATGGGATATTTGCACAAAAATCATAGTGTGTATTAAATGAAAATAACCCTGTTATTAAAGCCAGAGTCCATAGCGTTATTACTGCACCCTATCAGTGGTACTTCAGGCAGAATCACTACTGGATGCTTCTGTGTCTGTGACCTGGTCCCAATCATGTATCTCCTTTCTGATGCTTATTTTTAGAACTGTTTCCTGCTGGATGACATGGCTGTTGATGGTAGAAAAAACTGCATTTCTCTACCTCCCCCGACCACGTCAGGTGCACTGTCTGTGTCTTAGGTGTTCAGTTCCCCCTCCATGCCAGAAGGAAAGGAGACTGCAGTTTTACTTCCCCAGTGGCATGGCCACATTTCTCATAACGTTGATATGGTTCTGCCCTCAAGTCCCAATTTAAATAATCTTCCATAATCAAAGTCTACAATCTGACCCAAATATTTAGGAACAAAAGTAGAATTAACCTGCTTAGTCTTTTGACAGTGTTCTGATTCTACTCATTTACTTTAGGGGAAGAATGAAATACTTTATCCAATAATGCTATTCAATACAATGAAATCCAAATTAGCTTAAAATGAGCCAGCAGGAGGAAGTAGAAGTGATTCTCAAGCTAATGAAAATTTAGAAAGTGGAGATTGAGGGTGCAGGGGTGATAGGATGTGGGCAGAAGAAGGTCTTACCTATAGGATAGTGTCTCATGTAAAAGACTAGATGATGAGAGTTGATGAGAGTCTTTACTGGGAGGAACTGTAAAGCAGCAGGTGGAAGAAAAGAAGTGTAAAAGTCTACTAGATAGGAAGCATTCTCCAAAATTAAAATGGCATCTTCCACGTTGTAGAGGCCATGCCCTAAGTCATTATTTTCTAATTGATAAATGCAAGTATGGGGATCCCCTGCTATAATGCTCTTTTTTTCACGCCTTTAAATTTTAATGGCAACATTTCTTACAGTGCTTTCCCATTTCACGATAATGTTCTGGCTTCCATCCATAGTGGGGTCAGTAGAACAGTCAACAGCAACACTTCTGGGAGCGGGTGGGGTGGGAAGTGTTGGAGAAAGTTAACAGGGAATGTTGCTGTGCTAGCTCAGGGTTGGGAGAGTGTGGCCAACTGTTTCTGAAGACCCAGAGCAGGTAGGTGGTGACATACTTGGCGTCGGCTTGGTAGAAGCATAGTTTGGTTACCCTGAAGTAGGGAATAATTTTCCACCATGCCCGTTCTGAACGTTATTATTCTGTTATGTTGTGTGCACAGAGAGTATTCTGTTCACACCTCCAAATCTAGAACGTTTCTCTTGACTCACCTGCCTTGCTCTACAGCTATTATGTTCCCTTCCCAAATCCCTGTAAACAGAAGTACCATTTCCAACATGTGGGTGCTGTGGAATTTTTAACCACTGATGCCCCCTTGCCATCTAGCCCCCCCCCCCCCCCGAAAGAAGTGCAACCCGAGGCATTTGCCTCACTTACCGACCATTTGAAGCATCTGGAAATGCTGATGCAGTAGTCCAGTTGGGTTATGATGAGTGATTGTACTAACAAGGTAGTAGTTTGGATGGAGAGGAAAGGGCGGATCTTGGAGATGTTGTGAAGGTGAGACTGGCAGGATTTGATGATTGATTGGATATATGGGGTGAAAGAGAGAGTGGAGTCAAAGATGACACCAAGGTTACGGGCTTGTGAGACTGGAAGAAGGGTTGTGCCGTCCATAGTGACAAGAAAGTCAGGGAGAGGACAGGGTTTGGGAGGGAAGATAAGGAGCTCTGTCTTGGACGTATTGAGTTTTAGGCGGTGGGAGGACATCCAAGTAGAGATGTCCTGAAGGCAGGGAGAGATGTGAGCCTGGAGGGAGGAAGAGAGAACAGGGGAGGACATATAGATTTGGGTGTCATCCTCATAGAGATGATAGTTGAAGCCGTGGGAGCGAATGAGTTCTCCTAGGGCGTGAGTGTAGATGGAGAATAGAAGGGGACCAAGAACTGATCCTTGAGAGACCCCTAGAGCTAGGGGATGGGAGAGGGAAGAGGAACCCAAAACTGAGAATAAACAGCCAGAGAGTTAAGAGGATGGAGTCAGTGAAGCCAAGGTTGGATAAGGCATTGAGGAGAAGGGAACTAGTAGACATGCCCCCTGCCCACAATCAATCAATCAATCAATCGTATTTATTGAGCGCTTACTGTGTACAGAGCACTGTACTAAGTGCTTGGGAAGTACAAGCTGGCAACATATAGAGACAGTCCCTACCCAACAGTGGGCTCACAGTCTAGAAGGGGGAGACAGAGAACAAAACAAAACATATTAACAAAATAAAATAAATAGAATAAATATGTACAAATAAGAGTAATAAATACATACAAACATATACACATATATACAGGTGCTGTGGGGAGGGGAAGGAGGTAAGGCGGGGGGATGGGGAGGGGGAGGAGGGGGAGAGGAAGCAGGGGGCTCAGTCTGAGAAGGCCTCCTGGAGGAGGTGAGCTCTCAGTAGGGCCTTGAAGGGAGGAAGAGAGCTAGCTTGGCAGATGGGCAGAGGGAGGGCATTCCAGGCCCAGGGGAGGACATGGGCTGGGGGTCGACGGCGGGACAGGTGAGGAGATTAGCGGCAGAGGAGCGGAGGGTGCAGACTGGGCTGTAGAAGGAGAGAAGGGAGGTGAGGTAGGAGGGGGCGAAGAGTAATTGTTTGTCAGATATGAGGAGGGAGGGTGATCCAGGCCAGAGATAGGATGTGGGCGAGAGGTTGGTGGCAAGATAGACGAGATAGAGGTACAGTGAAAAGGTTAGCATTAGAGGAGCAAAGTGCATGGGCCAGGTTGTAGTAGGAGAGAGTAAAATATATTCAATATTGGGAGAGGACAATATAAAGAGTTGGTAGACAGGTTCCCTTCCCGAAAGGAGCTTACAGCCTAGAGGAGGAGCATAGCAACCTTGTTCTGGGGAACCTGTTCAGTCGCCTCCTTGGAGGTATATCAAACAGGGAAAGATTGTACCCCACATAACCTTCTCAAGGCCTCACTGAACCCCAGTTGCCTTGTATTTACTCCAGTGCTTAGCACAGTACCTAGTAATAACAATAATAATGATGGTATTTGTTAAGCACTTACTATGTGCAAAGCACTGTTCAAGCACTGTTCTAAGCAATGAGGGGATACAAGGTGATCAGGTTGTCCCACAGGGGGCTCACAGTCTTCATCCTCATTTTACACATGAGGTAACTGAGGCCCAGAGAAGTTAAGTGACTTGCCCACAGTCACACAGCTGACAATTGGTGGAGTTGAGATTTGAACCCATGACCTCTGACTCCAAAGCCCGTGTTCTTTCCACTGAGCCACGCTAATGGCTTGGAAACAATGGTCAGGCTGGAGCATGACTCTGGCTAACAATAATAATAGTAATATTAATAATTGTACTTGTTAAGCACTTTCTTTGTGCCTGACACTGTACTAAGCCCTGGGGTAAATGCAAGATAATCAGGTCAGGCAGTCCCTGCCCAACATGAGGCTCACATCCTAAGTGGGAGGGAAAATAGTTATTAAACTCCTATTTTACAGATGAGGAAACTGGGGCACAGAGAAGTTAAATGACTTTTCCGAGGTCATGCAGCAGGTGAATGGCAGAGTCAGGGTTAGAACCCAGGTCCTCTGACTGCCAAACCCACAGTCCTTCCTCTAGGCTATGCTGCTCTGCCTTTGAAAAAGTCATGCACCTGCTTCAGTGGCAGAATTGAGATGGGCTAGAGACAGTACTATATGAGTCCATGGGATATGTTTGGGTGTACTTTCTTCCCTTGAGAATAGAACTCAACATCCTAGAATTTAGCAACATAAAGAATACTTGAATGTTCTTGCTGTCAAACATTTTCTTGAAACTGTGTTTACCTTTTTCTAATGCTAGGCTCACAATGGAGTGATTGTGCATAGATTTCTATTTGTTTCAAATGTATTTAACCAAGGAATTGAAGTTACTTGGGAAACTGGTTTTCAAAAATGCCTAGCAAATTTCCTTTTCAGGTTTATATTTCAAGTTATTTAATTATTTGTAGTTCCTTCTGGTTGAAAACCTGCTTCATGCCATTAAGTCCAAATATTTGAAATGGCATCTATTTCAATCACATCATCTATGTAAATCCAGTGATTCTTAGCATCTTATTTGTTATGCCTATTTGTGTTAAACTGCAAGTTTTGGGGTTAGAAGAAACTATAAAGAAAGTCTATAAATAAATTGAAACCATCAATTGTGATCTCGCTAAAATGTCCCTTGCTCCTCTCCAGTCCCTCCTTCTTTCTGTCTCCTCCTTGACTCTCCCATCTTTCCCAGTAATATCTCCAGAAGAGCTATCCTACCTCCTCTCAAAATTCACCTCCTCCACCTGTGCCTCTGACCCTATTCCTTCACAAGACTGTAAAATCCTTGTGGGAAGGGATCAGGTCTTCCAACTCTTTTGTACTCTCCCAAAGGCTCAGAACAGTGTTCTGCAAACAGTAAGGGCTGAATAAATACCATCGATTAATTGGTCTAAGCACTTTGTCCCCTTCCTTCTTCCCTCCCTTACCATGATCTTCAATCGTTCACCTTTCAATGGCTCCTTCCCCATTTCTTTCAATCATGCTCATGTTTCTCCAATCCTAAAAAAACTCTCAACCTCATGGCACCCTCCAGTTATTGCCCCATCTTCCTCATACCATTCCACTCCAAACTCCTCGAGTTAGTCAACTACACCCACTGCTTCCACTTCCTCTCCAATTCTCTCCTTGATTCATTCATTCAATCATATTTATTGAGAGCTTATTGTGTGCAGAGCACTGTACTAAGCGCTTGGAAAGTACAATTTGGCAACAGAGACAATCCCTACCCAACAACAGGCTCACAGTCTAGAAGGGGGAGACAGACAACAAAACAAGTAGATAGGCATCAATACCATCAAAATAAATAGAATTATAGATATATACACATCATTAATAAAATAAATATGTACAAATATGCACATGGCTTCCGCCATCATCACTTCACAGAAACTGCCCTAGGGACATCAGTGACCTCTTTTATGCCAAATCCAATGCCTTCTACTCCACCCTAATCCACCTCAACCTCTCAGCTCCCTTCAACACTGTGGACTTACTCTTCTCCTGGATACATTATCTAACCATGGCTTCACTGACACAGTCTTCTCTTGGTTCTCCTCCTATCTCTCTGGCCACTCCCTCTCAGTCTCTTTCAAAGGCTCCTCTTTTTCCTCCCATCCTCTAACTGTGGAAGCCCCTCAAGACTCAATTTTTTAAATGGTATTTGTTAAGCATTTACTATGTGCCAGGCACTGTACTAAGCACTGGGGCAGATATGAGTTAATCGGAATGGACAAAGTCTTTGTTTCACATAGAGCTCACAGTCCTAATCCCCATTTTACAGATGAAGTGAGGCACAGAGAAGTGAAGTGACTTGCCCAAAGTCACACAGCAGACAAATGGTAGAGCTGGGATCAGAACCTAAGTCCTCTGACTCCCAGGCCAGTACTCTATCCACTAGGTCATGCTGTTCAATGACTTTGATACAAATCACTGATCCTGGCTTAGAACAGTGCTCAGTGCTTAGAACAGTGCTTGTCACATAGAAGCGCTTAACAAATACCATTATTATTATTGATGTCTATGCACTTTCTCAAATATATACATTACATTAGACCGTTACATTTGTAAAGATAAGGCTATATATTTTCCTTATTAATATCATTAAATGTCCAATAAGTATTCATGTTGTATCACAGATAACTATATTACTATTCAGATTCATGTACTGCCTTCTGCATGGGGAACAAGCTAGCACATTTATATTGTTTTATGCCAATAAATGACATACCTCTGTAGCAATCTGTTTAGCCTATAAACCACAGTAGTCTAATCTTCAAACATGAATTCACTGAAAAGACTGGAAGTAAATTAAAAAATGGGATCAATTGGAAGTCCTCAAATATCCTTGTCAACACAGATTTTATGGAATTACTGCCAATGTGGGATTGTTATAGTATCTCTGTTTTGTATTTCCACAGAACTTTGCATTCCAAGACCTCAAAGCACTTAAAATGTGTAATTTCAGTTTTATTAGATGCCGAAGTTTTTAAGTCATTATCTCAAGGTCTTGCAGTAAAACTGAGCTAAAAATGAAACTTACGATGCTTGTCACCTGGCTTAATTAAGTAATCATTATATAATGCTCCTTAACCCTAATTAAAAATACAAAGGAAGAAGGTTGATGCTTGAATATAGTACTTCTGCAGATGATGTAATGGATCCTGAGAAGGGGAGTGGATAATTGCTGCACTTATTAGACGTGCTTAAAAATAAATGCGGTATAAATTGAAATGTCTTTAGTGTTTAGTGAAGAAAACACTAATACAAATAATATTTATGGCATACTGAATAAGAAATCAATCAATCAACAGTATTTATTAAGCTCTTACTATGTACTATGTAATAGTTACTGTATTAACCATCTGGGGGAGTACAATACAACAGGATTAACAGACATGTTCCCTGCCCATAATGTGCTTACAGTCCAGAGGGAGAGACTGACATTAATATAAATAATTTATAATACATCATTTAAAGATATGTACGTAAATACTGTGGTGTTGGGAATGGGGTGAATATCAAATGCCCGAAGGTCACAAATCTCAATGTGAGGAATAAAGGGATAAAATCCAGACTCTGAGATGGCAATTAAAAATGTTGGAATTTAATTTCAGAGACATCACGAACAAAATGCAGCTATAGGGTAATGTCAAATGACTTTTGATTTTTCTAGATTCTAATATAATGAAGAAATTTTCTCACAAATGAAATTAATAGACACTAGAAAGATAGTTTCATTTGTTCTGAATGGGATAAAATGCCAACCCATAGAAAGGTGTGTTTGATTTGAAGTGTGACAAATATTTACAGGGAAGTGAAGTCAACAAGATTGTCAGCAAGAATGGATGGTTACTCTGATTATTTTTGGGATGTGTGAATAAAGGAAGAGCAATCTACAGAGAAGAACACGTCATCTTGCTGCCACTGATGCATCCTATGGCAGCGCCTCACTCGGAATTCTGAGGTGTCTATTGTAACTAACAAATGACCCAGATAAAAATATCATGATCTCAAAATCACTGCGGTGGGTCTAAATTTTTTTTTTATAGGAAGTGTGGCAGAGAGAGGGCTAATCTTGGCATGGGGAATCATGACATAGGAATGTCACATTTTCTGGAATAGGACTCGTGACAAAAGCAGCATGGCCTAGGGGAGAGAGCACAGGCCTGGGAGTCAGAGAGTCTGGGTTCTAAACTCTGCTCAGTCACTGGTCTCATGTGTGTCCTTGGAAAGTCACTTAGCTTCTCTGTGCCTCAGTTTCCTCATTTAGAAAGTGGGGACTCAATACCTGTTTTCCCTCCCCATTAGATTGTGAACCCCATGTGGGACAGGGACTGTGTCCAACCTGATTATCTTGCATCTACCAAAATTGTGCTTGGCATGGAGTAAGTGATTAACAAACACCGTTATCATCATCATGATTTTGAAACAGTTTTTTCTGACTTGGCTGAACACACTATTATGGTATCAAATGAATCAAATTTGGAGCCCAAAGTAAAAAAGCAATACCAAAAACTTGCCTTTGGTCAAGACATGTGGAATGGTGAATTCACCAGTTGATTCCGCAGCTCTTCATTTTCACTATACAGACCGTTGAAGATTTTCTGTAGGAAAGAAATGAACTGGGGACCTGAGACAATGAGGTGGCATGATCCTTCTGGGCACATATCTTAGGTAGAAAGTGCCATATATCTGAAAAACTAGAAAAAGCCATAGTCCAAAGAGAGACAAAACTGAAATCTATTGAACTGAGAACACAAGCACTCTCACTGAGATTTTAAGGTCTCGATCTAGGGTAGATGAACCCAAAATACAAGTGTTTCAGAATGTTTTGGTATGGATGATAAACAAACGGTGATTCCCTGGAAAATAGAAGCATTATAGCCTAGTAGATAGAGCATGGGCCTGGGAGTTGGAAGGAACTGGGATCTAGTCCCAGCTCTGCCACGTGCCTGCTGTGTGACTTCAGGCAAGTCAGTTACTTCACTGTGCCTCAGTTACCTCAGCTGTAAAATCGGGATTAAGACTGGGATCCCCCTGTGGGACATGGACCATGTCCAACCTGATTACCTTGTGTATATCCCAACGCTTAGAACAGTACCTGGCACATATTAAGTGCTTCAAAAACACCATAAAAATAGGCAGAAGCTAGAAGTAACTTGTGAAAAACAAGTCCCATCTTTTATGACCAAGAACACTCTTTGGGAATAAAGCAGTAATTGAGAAGAGTCCGTAACGGAGGTGCGATTTGCATAAGAGGTATTTACCAGCATACTCAGTTGTCTGGGTGTCCTATGAACTCTTCCAATCCCAAAGTGAAGGGATTGAGCAATGGTCCAACATGGAGCCACCCTGTTGCTCCCTGTGATACTTCATTCATTCATTTAATCATATTATTGAGCGCTTATGGTATGCAAAACACTGTACTAAGAGCTTAGCATACAAAGCAATTTGACGCCAGCCTGGTGCCCATCCCAAGCACACAACCCTGCTCATGATGCTGCCTCCACCAGCCAGTCATATGACACAATCTGATGCATGGCCCCAGTGCTCCCCAGTCTGGCGGTCATCTCTGCTTCAGAGAAGCAGCATGGCTTAGTGGAAAGAATACAGGCCTGGGAGTCAGAAAGTCATGGGTTCTAATCCTGACTCTGCCACTTGTCTGCTGTGTGACCTTGGGCAATTCATTTGTTTCTCTGTGCCTCAGTTACCTCATCTGTAAAATGGGGATTGAGACTGGGGGCCCCACATGGGACAGAGACTGTGTCCAATTTGATTTGCTTGTATCCATCCCAGCACTTAGTTGAGTGTCTGGCACAAAGTAAGCGCTTAACAAAAACCATCACCACCATCATCATCAATAGTATCATTATTCAGACTGCTGCTGGCCCCAGGGCATTTATTTTGTATTTATTTTTAAATGAAAAGAAAACAAACACGAGGCTTCTCACAGTTGCTTTCCCTGCTCCAGTCTGTTGGGTGGGGACCTTGGGCAGCATGAGCTCTTTCCAGGAGCTGGACAGAGCCCCTACAGTTGACCCCACTTTCATGCTTGGAGGGGAGGGTAAAGGAACTTACCCTTTGTTTAGGCACTCGTCTCCCTTCACCCACAAAGCCTGGAGGCTTTGACATGAGCAGCTCTCCCTGAGCTCCAGCTCCCTCCCCTCCCTCAGTGCTTTCGATGCTTCTGGCTGACGAGTGGTGAGACAGACCCTTACCCAGAGCCATTAAAAAGCACGGGACTGTCATATCACCTTGAAGGATTACAGCCTGATTAACGTTTCATAGAGCAAAGTGCACCAAATTGTTGTGGAAAGCTACTATATCCCAGTTAGTGTTTTTCATTAGTTCTATGAAGACAGAGTGCTTACCAAAGTATAATTTCCTAGAGGAAACAATATCAAATACATTAGTGTATTCAGCAAGGTCCAAAAAATTGGCCTAAGCGAATATATTTTACAAAATGATAAAAATACAATAGTTACATGATCAAATGTGAAGCAATATGAATCTGTACCATTAATAAAATATTTTTAATTTGGTTTTTATGTGTATATATGAATACCTAATTTTTTAAGTGCTCTCTTTCACATCCTATCCACATCAACTTTGGGATTGGAAGAATTCATAGGACACCCACACATGCTGAGAAGCAGTGTGGCTCAGTGAAAAGAGCTTTGGAGCTCCATGGGCTTTGGAGTCAGAGGTCACGGGTTCAAATCCCAACTCCACCAATTTTCAGCTGTGTGACTTTGGGCAAGTCACTTTAACTTCTCTGTGCCTCAGTTACCTCATCTGAAAAATTGGGATTAAGACTGTGAGCACCCCGTGGGGCAACCTGATCCCTTGTAACCTCCCTTAGAACAGCGCTTTGCACATAGTGCTTAATAAATGCCATCATTATTATTATTATTCAGCAAAAAGTTCCCTGTGCTAACAAATTAGTGATTTGCCATTAATCTTTGTTGAATAGATTAGTCATTATCTAATGCTAAATTGAAATGAGCTTTAATTCTCTAATTCAGTCAAAATACTTCAGAAGTTGAGATAGAATGGAAGGGAGGTGTTTAAACAGAGGTAAATGCTCAGTGTTATCTGGAAGTGAGAGTTGTAAGATACTGGCATTAAAATTCACTAGCACTATCATGAAAAAGAGCTGAGTGTAGCACTTAGTATGGTGCTTTGCACACAGTAAGCGCTCAATAAATGCCATTGATGATGATGATGCTGATGATGGTAAGTGTAAAATAATAGGATCATGGCTACCTTATCTTCGGAGTAAAATCCCAAAGCAAGTAGAGAGAGATCTCAGGAAATAACAACGGCCTTTTTTCCTTCCTCTGAACGAATGCTATGAGGCCCAGACATATGCATTTCTATGCATTTCTGCAGTGGTAAAATTTTCAGTATAGAACATGTACGATTTGTTTTACTGAAGGGTATAAATCAGTGATATTTTAATGCATTTTCTCCTGGATTTTTTTTTTTGAGTATCATCCTGCCACACTCACCATGTGCAAAATTCTGGAGGGGTCGACTACTGGAATTAACTAGGGGGGAAAATGAGCATTTTCTCTACTCTGTAAGCTCATTGTGGGCAGAGAATATGTCTGTTATAATGTTAAATTGTATGCTCCCAAGCACTTATTACAGTATTCTGCACACAGTCAGTGCTCAATAAATGCATTTGATTTTTTCAAAATCAAATGTTCTGGCCATACTGTGTGGAAAAAGTTGTAAATTATAGAAATAAAAATAATTATTTCACAAAATCTCTCAATTACTACATTTCACAAATCCTTCAAATGGTCAAATTCAACACTTTTAAAACAATCCACTGAGAAATGAAAAGGAGGTTACCAAAAGACTGAGCCTACATCATCAAATTAGGAAAAAGATTGCACTAATGAATGCTATTTTTAGGTGCTTGTTTTCCTAAATATGAAAAATGCATTTAATTTGGAACTGGAGACATTGACAATATGTATTGCATGAGAAATATGTAAGGTTGCCAGTTGGTAGACATTTATCCGCCTCCCCATGACTAAAGTACTTAGTGGGCAAAACAAGTTCTGTGGTTTCAACACTTGAACATTTTCCATTTGCAAGAAATCTGTTTTGAATGCATACCCAATTTATCCAGTCATGGAATTCAATAAATAGATATAAAAACAGACATACACTGAGGGGGTTTTTTTTGCACATAATGAAACTTTACCAGCCCATTTCTAATTATAAGCTTTCTTGTATATTGTGCTTTATCTCCAAGACTATTCATTACCTTGTTTGTTTTCCCTTCGGGTTTATTTTCTGAGTGTCCTGAAATATGCACCGATAAAATTTCACTGCACATAAATTCAAGCTACATTTATACTAAAAAGCTCCATTTTACCAGATAAGCTTTGGGATCTACCTATCTTATCTATCTATAATTTGCATGAGATAAAAATTAAAGGCCCTTATGACACAAACCAGGATATGATATTAAAATAGATCAAGTGATAAACTGCCATTATTCTGATACAGACTTTTGCACAGCAATATGAATACAGATACAAATGATACAGATACCAATGTTGGGAAATCTATTACAACAGACCTCTGGATTTTGATTGAAAGAGAAATTATACTTTAAACATTATTTCAAATACATAACTAGCTTTATGCCATTAAAAATTCATCCTTATATTAAATAGTATTTTCCACAACATCTATAAATAATTATCTCATATAGGTGGTCTTGATCATGTTCTCTCAAACGAAACCTGGCAAAAGTTTTGTTTCTCTGAACAAAATAAAAGTATTATAGGCCACCCCAGTGTACTTAAGAAAAAACTTTATGAATGGACATATTTCAATAATAATTACCATTATATTTGTTAAGCACTTACTGTGTGTCTAGTATTCTACTAAGCACTGAGGTAGACTCAAGATAATCAGGTCAGACACAGTCCCTGTCCCACATGAGCCCCACAATCTATGGGAGAGTGAGAACAGGTATTAAATCCCCATTTTACAGATGAGGAAACTGAGGCCCAGAGAAGTTAAGTGACTCACCCAAGATTACACAACAGGCAACCTGGGGTTAGAACCCAGGTCATTTGATTCCCAGGCCCGTGCCCTTTCTACTATGCTATGCTGCTTCCTTACATCACCTTTAATTTCTTTCAAAATGGAATATATTGCCTCTAGCTTAGAAACGGAAAGATACAACCTGTCCACATTCCACTGGGTGCATGGTTGAACAGATCAAAGGCAAGAAACGCCAATTTTTTCAGTTAATATGCCTCTGCGACCTCTAACATCCCACGAAGAAGTATGAGACAAACAAGAACAAAAACTCGACTGCTGCCTTAATTGACCAACAGTAGTCCAGACAGACTAGCCATTAGACCTGTGATCACTACTGGAGGGCTGGTGACTCAGTGAATAATAAGAGCTATCTGGAAAGTTGAACTGTCTACAAGGAGGGGTGACAAAAGGGAATAGAAAGTGCAGTAGGTAGCTCTGAAATGCGGGCATTAGGAGACATGAAGGTGGAAATGTGTGTATATAAAGGGAGGTGACTCTATCCCAAAATTCACAAATGGTGTCTGGTAATCATTAAATATCTGATCCTCATTCTTCACCTCACCTTCCTTGCTTAAAAACTACACTATTCACTTTAGAAAGAGGTTCATATGAGCAGGGAAATGAGACTACAGCCATAAAACTTTATTATATATTTCGATACAAAATGAAGTCTTTCTATATAAAAACATCATTTTAAAATCAAATGCAAAAATATTTTAGACCTAAATATTCTTTTTCAATATCTTGGCTGAGAAATAGGATTTTTTTAATGGCATATAACTTATTCATCACTATCACAAGGAAAACCTTAAATATGTTAAGTTGCTGTTGACATTTAATTTTATTCTGCTAAAAAAAGTTGAACTCTATTTCTTGGGTAAACATCGGAATCGGTTAAATGGAGTCCTTGCACAGACCAAGCCTGGAAGACACGGGCAGGTACGATGCATTCTCTTCCCCCAAAATGGAACCTGGAGAAAAGAAAAAAAAAGAATATCTTTGTATTAAAAGCAAGTAAATAAAGGGTAGGACATTCCCTTTTGGAAACTTGGCCTTAAAACAACATACCAAACAATTGCAGACTAATCAGAGAGGAGGTATATTTACTGGAATGACATTTAACTAGTAGCATTGAGCAACTGTCATAAATATAAAAGCTGCGACTGTGCATGGAAAAGGGAAGGAAGTAGTTTTCCACTACAAAAGACTTTGAAGTCCCATTGTCCTTCAAAATAGCATCTCTACTAAAATTTTATCAAATACCAAATGTAAGATGAAGACATAAATACAAGACAGGAGCCCAAACAATGAGGTTCTGGAATGCCGTCAGTTCACCAGCATCAGATCACATTTTGATTGGGCAGGACAGGTGAGAATGGAAGGCAAAAGGATATCCAAACTGCTACTTCATGGTAAATTGAAACAGGGAAATGAAAATACCATCATCATCATCATCATCATCATATGGTATGCAAAATTACATTTAGTGGTAAATACATGAGTGTTTAGAAGAGGCAGAAACAAAAATAGTCCCAGGCACACTGGGCAGCAAACTTAATGGTATAGAAAGGGGCAATCTTTACTGACATGCACACAATGTGGAAGGGATTGTCGGTCTTGTCAGGTGTGTGTGCGCGTGTGCACACACACACACACACATCTCACCGTTAATAGTGTGATCTTCAAATTCTCTTTTTTGCTCTCTATGTCCATATACAGTTCAACACAATTGTTCACAATAGAGCTTGCAAATATCAGTATGGAATTTAGGATCAGAAGACAAACAAAAATAGGAGAAAGATCATAAAAAAGAACATTTAAAAATACAAAATTGAACTTCTCAAAACCTGAGAACCATACCAACAGCATTGTTTGTATTGACCTGAAAAGAAAAATGATACTGCAACTGTTTGTTATACTTTTCTCTAGTAATAATTTTAGTATTTGTTAATCCCTCATCATGTGCCTAATATAAAATAATCAGGTCAGACAGTCTCTGTTCCACCTGGAGTTCACAGTTCAGGGGAGGGAGAATAGAAATGTAATCCCCATTCTACAGATGAGGAAACTGAGGCACAGAGAATTTAAGTGACTGGCTCAAGGTCACACAGCAGCAGGTGGCAGAGCTGGGATTAGATCCCAAACCCTGACTCAGTGGCCTGTGCTCTTTAACTAGGCTACTCTGCTACCCTGTATTTTTCCCTCATTTTCTCCTTATCACCCTCATTTTGTAAGCTCCTTGTGGGCAGGTAACATGTCCACCTACTCTTCAGTCTTGTACTCTCCCAAGTGCATAGTACAGTGCTCTCTACACATAATAAGTGCTCAATAAATATGATGGATTGATTTTGTGCACTGTCTTGACTCTTCCCTCATTCATTCAATTGTATTTATTGAGCTCTTGCTGTGTGAAGAGCACTGTACTAAGCACTTGGGAGAGTATGATACAACAATAAACAGACACATTCCCTTCCCTCATATTGCAGTCTTCAAACAGAGGGGCCTAGTTGATAGAGCACGGGAATTAGAGGATCTGAATTCTTATCCCCACTCTGCCACTTGCCTGCTATGTGACCTTGGGCCTCAGTTTCCTCATCTGTAAAATAGGATCTAATCCTACTCAGGCTGTGAACCCATGTTGGACATATGCATCCAACCTTATTATCATGCATCAAACCCCCATCCTTAGTACAGTGCTTGGCACACTGCAAACACTTAACAAATACCATAATTATTTATGTTAAACTCAGCCTACTTCCTCTTTCTTTTCTCAGACATTTCTAGAACAGGAAAAGTTGGATGAACCTACCTGGATTTAGGTACAAAGGAACTTGATTATTGTGCACATCACCAAATTAGATCACACCCAGACTGACCCACATGACAAGATATTATGCTTCTAGCGAACCCTCTCTGCAGGTTAGCCTGAAGGAATTATGCCACTGGGTAATATCAATCTCTAGACAAATAGCATCTTGGGCCCCAAAGCCAGTTTAGTTCTATTTTATTTGCTCTCAGGAGGCCTGGCCTATACTATTTATCTCTCATCCCAAGGATGCTCGACACATTAGGTATATTTTCTGATTACCCTGGAGGTTCAGCCATTCCTGGGATAGCCCCAGAACCAAATTGGCCTTTTGTGCTGTTCAGCTTGGTGTCTGGTCAGAAAACTGGCTCATAATGCCAATGGGTTCTCTCCTCCTCTCTTAAAACACGGTCCTATGTAGCAGGGGGTCAACATGGCAAGAAAATGTGGCATCACCCATGCACCCGAACAGCTCCATCAGGTGAAATATCAATGAAATGTTGAGAAACAAGGAAAGTGGCAGCATCGCTGCATTTGAGGACTAGAAGCTGAGTGGCAGCATTGAGATTGGTTGGGTTAGCTGGTGGATGAGATTTCATACCCTTCTACTGAAAAAAACTCCTTCCATACTTTCGTTCCTCTCAAAGACTGCCATTGGTCTCAGAAGACAGATTAGGCTATAGATTTGCGGGCTGTGTTGGGTGCAACTCAGTACCTGCTAATATTAAATCGCTGTCAATATTCTACCACCCTATTTCCATTTCACTCTGCACTCACTAGCCACTAATCTCATTTTGCCCCTGCTCCATATCCCTAGTGCCTGCTCCCATTTCATCTTTCCTTCTTTGTTTCATCTTGCATCATCCTCATCCTATCTACCATTACCTCTTTCCTGGAAGCACTTCAAAGGCAGAAATCTCAGTAGTTTGGGGACTGTTGTTTTCTTGCATTTCTCTTTAGGCTTATATTCAGTGTCATTGATGCAACCTAGAGGAATCATTTTCAGGCCTTCTCTACCCAAAGTATGGTCACTGTGATGAGACTTTAATATAAGGAAAATGGAGCCATACAAAGACATTAAATGAGGTAAAAGCCAGAGAGCTATCAGAAAAACTACCAGAACCAATGCGACTAAACTTTCAAATATTCTGAGGTGTACTTGCTAAAGGCTTTAATTCCAAATTTGCTCCTCAGAAGAAGGGAGTCCAGTTGTCAGTTTTTGAAATTTTAAAATCTTTTTTTCCTGATGTGACGTCTATTCAAGCAAGTGGAGCAAATCCAAAAGAGTGAATGGCTTTCCACTGAGCCAAAATTCAAATAAATAATAATAATAATAGCATTTGTTAAGCAATTACTATGTGTGAAGCACTGTTTTAAGCACTGGGGGGGAGACAAGGTGATCAGGTTGTCCCACGTGGGGCTCACAGTCTTAATCCCCATTTTTACAAATGAGGGAACTGAGGCTCAGAGAATTAAGTGACTTGCCCAAGGTCACACAGCTGACAAGTGGCAAAGCCGGAATTCGAACCCTTGACCTCTGGCTCCCAAACCCGGGCTCTTCCCACTGAGCCACGCTGCTTCTCTGAGAATGAGCAAAATAAAAGTAAAAAAAAAAAAAGAATGACATAATTACAAACTTTCAAGTAGATGTTCCAGTTCTCTTAATTTTTAATGGGAAGAGGAATTAGGTGGCTAATGTAAATATAAAAATTCATGTTAGATTCCAAATAAAGATTAATTTTCTCTTATAGCTACAAAATATTACTCAGAAATTAGTTAAATTAGTTATTAGTTAAAACATTTCTGTTTCACCTGGCAGGGACTAATGTCAAATACTACCATATTCCAATTTTTGGTCTTCTCTCCAGATAGGTGTTATATTTTCTACTTCAGTATATAATTCTCAAACACTAAAGAATAGAAGTCATCAACCTGTTGAAATTGCTAAAGACCCAAATGTCAAATACGACTGGAAGTTTACCTTGAGAGAAAAAAAAATACCTTTAGAGCAAGACATCCAATTGTATTTTTCTAGCCACTTATGAATTTCAACTCCATTAGTCCAATATTGTTTTCATTATCAGAATAAACATACTTTTGAAAGACATGGCTGAGTTATGGAAAGATGGAAAGTTTGCTATTTATATATGCCCAACTTCTCTTTAGCAGCCTTGTGTTCCTTGTCACAGTTATTTCAATCTTCTACATATAGTGCATACTGCTTATGAAAATATAATTTTCCTTAAACACAGTGCTTAAAGGTTTCATCCAGCATTAAAACAGGCCTTTAATCTTATATGTTAAACTGAATTCTGTAGTAATGTTCCAGTGAGTCTCTGATGCATCAGTTGCTGGTGCTGTAGAAGGCCTTGGCATTTGCTGGAAAATGTTAAACAAATCTCAGCTTACTTTAATAACTACACTTTTGACATGGCTATACTAAAAAAATAGAGTCCATCAACAAACTTTTATTAACATCTTTTGGAGAAGGAAATCACCTAGTGTTTAAGATAGTAATATCCTGTTTTGATGACTCAATCTAAGTCTTGGGTATTTAGCTAGAAGGTATTTGACTGAGAACTAGTTTATACCTCCAGTGAACTTTGTTAATGCTTTTAATTCTTCTAAGTTCCAGTATAAAAACTATGAACTCCTTAATTTAAAAAAAATCTTGAAACCACTTGTTTAATCTAGGAGAATAAACATGTGGTTAATGCAGTTTTTACCTTCTGAAATTCTGTACATTCCAAATGTGTCTTATTATTACCATTGTTATTATTATCATTGTTGTTATTATTACTATCACTGCCAATGAAGGGAGTACACTTTGTGGTTCTATAAAAGAATATTTGATGCAAGTTTCAAGCCTCTGAAATACAATGATGTTACAAGAAACAAAACTGTAAATATGACAAGGGACAACAGTTATGAGAACAAACTCTTCTGGGATAGAAAGCAATGACAAATTCATAAATGATGACATTTTAAAAAGACTGAGAAAGAACTTTAAGGCAACATCCATGCAGTAATGACACCTTAACCTGCTTATGTATATAGATGTTTGCCACTAAAAATAGATGACTAATAGTTATATGACGGTCATTAAATTCTTAAATATCACTCTGCTGGTTGGAGTCATTTTTTAAGAGGGGACAATGAAGCTTGCATAGAGCTGGAGTGTTTGGGGAGATAGTTTCACTGTAACTAGAAACATATCTTTATGAAACCATGGAAAAGGTGAAAAGCCAATTTTGTCCTCAGATACTCATGCACAACTCCCATCAATATTATTAAAGCCCAGAGAGCTAAACATTCGCCAACTGGCTAAAGTTACCACATTAAGTATTTCCTAAGAAGAAATTTACTGTGCTCTATAACCATGGAGTAGAAAAAAAATGGTAAAATGCTTGGCTTTATTAGTTTTGAACCTTAAACCACATGTGAAAAAGGTTAAGAAACAAAGAGCTAATACAAAAAGTGTAATAATTGAAAATGAGAAAACACAGTTCCTGCTTACTTTTAAAAATAACTAACATCTTCCCCAAATGGTAAATTTTGTTAAAGGTCTTGTTGGAATTAAATAATATTCTAGTCATCCCAATAATCTCAAATCATCATTATTGTTCTCTGTAAAAACTCTTTTGACACTAGTTTTTAAAAATTTGTAGTTGGTGCTATATGACAATTTTTCCCCATGAATGTTTTTCGATAATCTAATTTAAAACCAAATAGATTAATCTCTGTTGAGTCCCTTGTAGTTCTTTCCATTAGGATATTACAGATCCTGATCACATGTCTAGGATTGGTCCAGAATGAGAGTAGAGGGGTTTGTGAGGAGACTGGGCAGCAGGGCCGGGGCAGTCAGAGAGAGAGAGAAAAGAGTGGAAAAAGTAGGAATGAGAATGACAAAAGAGAGACTTTCCACTATCTTTTCTTCCTGTGTTCAGTTTGTCATTTCTATGACTATCAACTTCTGATACCAGAAATGATTTCTTCACAGGCCCCTGTAGGTCCTCCTACTGCTTGAAGGTCCTTGAAAGTTATGCCACTGAGTAAGAGTCATCATCAGCATATACTAACTTTACGAGCCAGTGGATGACAGCTGTCTCCCATGTTGCCCATTGGTGTACACATTCTCAAACTTCTAATCCAGATACTGATGGCACAGCACATACCAACCTCACATTGTGGATCCTTGTCGCAAGCCTGGAGGTCAAGAAATAAATACGTACAATTAGGCAAAATCTAAAAACAAAATCGTCTGTCTTACCAAGAGTCTAAGCCATAATCTGTAGTAGTCCTATTAACACATGTAAGATATTTTGTGATTTGTAGCTAATGTTTCATTACAAGTGTTTAATACAGAAATCAAAGTGCAGATGTCTAAGAAATTATTTTTCCAATATGCCTCAAATATATGAAATTTAACTCAGTTTCAAGTGTCTAATATTTTCAAAATGGGATTGCCTTTAAACCCGAAGAACTACTCTAAAATATTCTTGCAACCCACAAGGCTTTCAGTAATTAAAGAAACTAAAACAAGAGATTTAACTGCAGTGCATATTGGTGCCAAGTTAAAACATGACAACATTATTTAGAAAAGAGGCATGAAAGTTCGAGAAAGTGGTCAAGTTTTTATTTTGAATGTTTTAAGGCTCTGGTCACACTATGTTGCTTTTCTCACATGATCTAATAATTCAGTTTGTCGGACTTTATTCATTCATCAATCCTTCTAGACTGAAAATGGACACAGTAGAGTAACAATTTTTTTAGTTGGTAAAAGGCCTTTAGTTTCAGATGATCAAATTGTAAAAAATAACCAGGAGGTTATGGTTTAAAATAAGCGTTTAAATACCCAGAAGCAGCGATGATTTGTCAAATAAGACCAAAAACATCCTTATTATTTGAGTTAGGAAAATTGGGAAAGTTGAAAAATTAAATCACCATTTATGAGCCTCCTAACATTAATTATCTATGGAAAAAAATAAGTACACATTGATAAGGTGCCTCTACATTGGGCCAAAACTCACTTTTAAAACAGCATCTATGTTGAAGATACAGTTGAAAAATCACAGACTAAAATCCTATTCCAAACTGCACATTTACAGAACTAGTGTTAACTCTGATGCTTCGAATAGATTCATCTGATCAGGAGAAAATTTATCACAAAGCTAAATGTATATTTAACTGAAATTTCATATATTTAAAAGTGTTCAAACTTCACATTAAATATTTTACCCATAACCATCCACAAAGTGAGTTCAGTTCTTTCTAGCATTTGTTCTTCACTTTTAAGGGACCAGATTTCCGATTTTAGAAGTTATCAATCAATCAATCGTATTTATTGAGCACTTGCTGTGTGCACAGCACGAGACGGTCCCTACCCAACAGTGGGCTCACAGTCTAAAAGGGGGAGACAGAGAACAAAACCAAACATATTAACAAAATAAAATAGAATAGATATGTACAAGTAAAATAAATAGAGTAATAAACATGTACAAACATATATACATATATACAGGTGCTGTGGGGAAGGGAAGGAGGTAAGGCAGGGGGGTGGAGGGGGGAGGAGGGGGAGAGGAAGGAGGGGGCTCAGTCTGGGAAGGCCTCCTGGAGGAGGTGAGTTCTCAGTAGGGCCTTGAATGGAGGAAGAGAGCTAGCTTGGCGGATGTGGGGAGGGAGGGCATTCCAGGCCAGGGAGATGACGTGGGCCGGGGGTCGTCGGCGGGATAGGCGAGAATGAGGCATGGTGAGGAGATTAGCGGCAGAGGAGTGGAAGGTGCGGGCTGGGCTGTAGAAGGAGAGAACGGAGGTGAGGTAGGAGGGGGCGAGGTGATGGAGAGCCTTGAAGTCGAGGGTGAGGAGTTTTTGCCTGATGCGCAGGTTGATTGGTAGCCACTGGAGATTTTTGAGGAGGGGAGTAACAAGCCCAGGGCATTTCTGGACAAAGACAATCTGGGCAGCAGCAAGAAGTATGGATTGAAGTGGGGAGAGACAAGAGGATGGGAGATCGGAGAGGAGGCTTATACAGTAGTCCAGACGGGATAGGATGAGAGCTTGAACGAGCAGGGTAGCAGTTTGGATGGAGAGGAAAGGGTGGATCTTGGCAATGTAGAGGAGCTGAGACCGGCAGGTTTTGGTGACGGCTTGGATGTGAGGGGTGAACGAGAGAGTGGAGTCGAGGATGACACCAAGTTTGTGGGCTTGTGAGACAGGAAGGATGGTAGTGCCATCAACAGTGATGGGAAAGTCAGGGAGAGGGCAGGGTTTGGGAGGGAAGACAAGGAGTTCAGTCTTGGACATGTTGAGTTTTAGGTGGCGGGCAGACATCCAGATGGAGATGTCCTGAAGGCAGGAGGAGATGCGAACCTGGAGGGAGGGGGAGAGAGCAGGGGCAGAGATGTAGATTTGGGTGTCATCAGCATAGAGATGATAGTTGAAGCCGTGGGAGTGAATGAGGTCACCAAGGGAGTGAGTGTAGATCGAGAACAGAAGGGGACCAAGAACTGAACCTTGAGGAACCCCCACAGTAAGGGGATGGGAGGGGGAGGAGGAGCCTGCAAAAGAGACTGAGAATGAAAGACTGGAGAGATAAGAGGAGAACCAGGAGAGGACGGAGTCAGTGAAGCCAAGGTTGGATAGTGTGTTGAGGAGAAGGGGGTGGTCCACAGTGTCGAAGGCAGCTGAGAGGTCGAGGAGGATTAGGATAGAGTATGAGCCGTTGGATTTGGCAAGCAGGAGGTCATTGGTGACCTTTGAGAGGGCAGTTTCTGTGGAATGTAGGGGACGGAAGCCAGACTGGAGGGGGTCGAGGAGAGAGTTGGTGTTGAGGAATTCGAGGCAGCGTGTATAGACGACTTGTTCAAGGAGTTTGGAAAGGAATGGTAGAACGGAGATGGGGCAATAACTAGAAGGTGAGTTGGGGTCGAGAGGGTTTTTTTTAGGATGGGAGAGACATGGGCATGTTTGAAGGCAGAGGGGAAGGAACCAGTGGAAAGTGAGCGGTTGAAGATGGAAGTTAAGAAGGGGAGAAGGGATGGAGCGAGAGATTTCATGAGATGAGAGGGAATGGGGTCAGAAGCACAGGTGGCCGGAGTAGCACTTGAGAGGAGGGAGGAGAGCTCCTCTGAGGATACTGCTGGGAAGAATGGGAGAGTAGCAGAGAGTGCTGAGAGCCGGGGGGTTGGAGAAGGGCGGGGAGTGACTTTGGGGAGGTCAGACCTGATGGATTTAATTTTATTAATGAAGTAAGAGGCCAGATCGTTGGGGGTGAGGGAAGGAGGAGTGGGAGGAACTGAGGGCCTGAGAAGGGAGTTGAATGTATGGAAGAGCTGAAGGGGATGATGGGCATGGGTGTCAATAAGGGAGGAGAAATAGTTTGGTCTGGCAGAGGAGAGGGCTGAGTTAAGGCTGGAAAGGATAAATTTGAAGTAAACGAGGTTGGCATGGTGTTTAGATTTTCGCCAGCAGCTTTCAGCAGCTCAAGCATAAGAGTGAAGGAGGCGGACAGTGGCAGTGATCCAGGGCTGTGGGTTAGTGGTATGAGAGCAACGAAGGGAAAGGGGAGCAAGTGCGTCTAGCTGAGTAGAAAGGGTACAGTTGAGAGCAGTAATCTGATCATCAAGATTGGGTAGAAAGGAGAGGGAGGCGAGGTGGGGTGTGAGGCGCTCAGAAAAATGGATGGGGTCAAGAGAGCAGAGATCTCTGTGAGGGAGTAATATGGATTTACAGTTATGCAAGTTACAGCAATGCAAGTTATGCACTGCTCCCATTTGCTGAAAGAGCTATCATTATTTTTCCAAGAATAAAACTTTCATGCAGCGATGATCTGAAATTTGCTTCCAAACCTATTCAGCAATATGCTTTCAAACCAATTCTACTATTTCTAATAAATGTAAATACTCAATGTCGATACTCTAAATCAATGACATTTCTTGAGTACTTACCATAGAGCACTGCACTAAGTGCTTGGGAGAGACAATGCAACAGAGTTGGTAGACCTGTGCCCTGTCCACAAAAATATTTATTTTCAACATAATTTGAAGTTCTTTCCCCCTAAGTTCTTTAGTAGCCTCTTATTTTCCTTCTTCAATCTCAACAAATAATGTGGACTCTAACTGAATAATAACCTTAGTTTTGAATTCATAAAACTAAACGTTTTATAAATATCTGACAAAGATAGATTTCATCTTATGAAATTTACTCATAAGGAAATAGGATTTATGAGACCTTTGTTTTTCTGGTTTATCTTAACCCATTACTGTGTCACTTAGGACAACGTGGGTGGAAAGGGATTCTTATATATTCTTAGTAAGTGCTCAATATACACCATTGATGATGATGATGATGATGATCGGAAAACGTAATTGTCTTCAACAAGTGTGTTGTGATACACACACGATCCGGGTATAATCATTTACAAATATACATCTGTATATTTGGTGAAAATGCATTTTCAAAATAGGTAAAGATGCTCAAAAGGAACCAACAAGATAAATATGAGTAGTTCAGTGTATCACAAAAAGTAATCAAGTGTTCAGATGAATTATTATACTGTAATGGGCCTCTGTCTATCTTTCCAATAAAAAAAAAAGTACAGGAAGGATTTTTTTAAGAAGTTTGATTACATCTACTAGGTTTAAGGGAAACGCAAAGGCAAAGAAAAGAAAATATATCATGATTCGGCAGGAGAAAGAAAGGACAATTCAGCTCAATCTGCATTTTCTTTTTTTCCTTCTGCTTGATCGAAACTTCCTACTGGGAATGTAAACATAAAAACAAAACTTGGAAAGTGAGAAACCTACCAAGTCACTGCCCTACTTATGAACGTTCCCTACCGAGTGCCAATGGGAACCCTGGGCCAGAGCACTGACCCTCCTACTTGGATCTGACGGTGCGCGTGGGAAATGACAACCGTCCCTCATTTCGAATCAAACGTCCTGCCTTGCCAAGGAGTGAGCCCTTTCCTCCACCATATCGGCCCGAAGCGGGTCCCGGGCTTCCAGAACGCGGCGAACTCTTTAGCGGAAGAACCACCACTGGAAGAAAACTGGAGCTCCGGGAAAGAGAAATAATGATAACAACTATGGCATTGATTACGCGCTTACTATGTGCCAAGCACTGTTCTAAGCGCTGGAGTAGATCCAAGGTAATCAGGTTGCCCCACGTGGGGCTCCCAGTCTTAATCCCCATTTTACAGGTGAGGTAACTGACGCACAGAGAGAGAGGTTAGGTGACTCGCCCAGTCACACAGTTGACAAGCGGCGGAGGGATTAGAACACACGACCTCTGGCTCCCAGACCCGTGCTTTTGCCATTAAGCCACCCCTGCCCCACGGCTTGAAGTTCACGTGCGTATTTCCCCCAACACAGTTGCCTTCCTCTCCCTCCCCACTTTGGCCCACTCCCAGGGACCCAGGCGACAGGATGTGCCCTCCTCCCGCCTTCCCCGGAGGGCGGTACCTCGGTCAGCGGCGCTGACCAAAATCTTCTCTCCCCAACCGAGCCCTCGGGACCCTCGATGGACTGTAAGCCACCCCCCTGCCCCCGCCCCGTAGACTCGTTATAGGCAGGGAACACGTCCACTAATTCCGTCGCGTGGCACTCTCCCGAGCGCTTAGTCCAGTGCTCTCCCCAGAAAAATATCCCCGATCGATCGATTGATTGAGAGACCCTCCGGCCTCCTCCGGGCTAAAGTCAGGGAACGAATGCGGCGGCCGCGGCGGGGAAGGACGGGGGTGTTATTTCCTCCCAGCCTCCCCGTCCCCGTCCTTTCTGGGGCTCGAATCCTCCCTCCCCTCCCGGGCTGTCCCGGGGGCTGGGACCGGCACAGGTGCGGCCGTGGAAACTCTTACCCCCGTAATGACGGCGGCGTCCCCCGCGGGCGGAAAGAGCAGCAGCCCGAGCAGCAGAAACAGCGGGGTCCTCATAGCTCGCTCGGGCGGCAGCGAGAGTTGGGGAGAAAAAGAGAGTGAGAGAGAGAAGTGGTTGTGGGGGGGGGGGGGTGTTGGGGACGATGGAGGCAGGGGATGGGGCAGCGGCGGGGTGGGGGGACACCCCAGGTTACGCCACTAACAGGAAGAGGAGAGAGGCTGGGGCGGATCTCTGGAGCATCCCCAGCTGTTATAAAGCTCGTGGGGCCGCTATTCAAACCCTATCGTGACTCACCCGCTAGGCAACACGTGCAAGAGACACACACACACACCCCGCCCCGCCCGCCCCCCCGACACAAGGTGATCCCTTTAAAAACATCTTTCTTCCTACCGAAGGCCTAATAAAAGCAACTCCGAAAAGCCCTCGAAATGCTCGAACTCATTTCCTCTATACCCTGTGTCTTACTCTTTTCTCCTGACTACTCGGTCCTCTTTATTCTGAAAGTCCTCTTGCTCTCCTCTGCTTTCAGCCAATTAATCAATCAAATTTACTGAGCACTTACTGTGTGCAGGGCACTGTACTAAGTGATGGGGGAGTACAAAAGAACAGAGTTGGTAGGCACGTTCCTTGCCCACAGCCATATTACAGTTTAGAGGGGGAGAAGGTAATGGAGGCAGAGAGAAGGGTCACACAGCAGGCAAATGGAAGAGCAGGGATTAAAACTCAGGTCCTCTGACTCTCGGGCCCATGCTCTTTCCACTGGACCATGCTGCCTCCTTGAATTCTCACTTCTCCTTACCTTCTATTCATACTCTCGATTACTGTATGAGATAATTACTGTACTGATAAATGGGAGCATTTATCCCTTTCTTACATCCTCTTTCTTTTTCTTTCCCACATGCCCAGTTGGACTTCTTCACTCTTGTTCAGGATTCCTCAAATGTTGTGATTTCCAGGGTGGATTTCCAGAAGGTGAGATGCCTCTTTGTAAGTACCCCAAAAAACTGGACTATCCTAAAGGTAAACAGAAAATCTGGTGGTCTAGCAAAACTGAGTCACAAGTGGTCTTCTCAAGGCCCTGGGAGATGGTTTATCCTCTAAGTTCTACTCTTGATTATCTTTGTTTTTTTTTCCTTTTTCTTAATCTATAAAATAAATAGAACAAGGTGATATGACCTATTACATTTTAATGCCCACTTTAGCTGATCATTTATTCTGTTTTCTAAATTTTCCCTTCTTGATGGACAGGATTTCAGATGCATTTGAGAAGCAATATGTAGCCTTATTTATTTGAAATCTTGGTTCAATTCTGGTCAAAATCTATCATTTATATCATGTTCTCTGGTGTCAGACTGATTAGCAGTATTGTATACCTCTTTCTGCTCCTTTAAAACTCAGCCATTGGAAAGAGCTCAGGCCAAGATAGTACAGTCATAAGTTTCGAATCAAAGCTGTGAAAAAGCCATTAATATCCTAGAAAAGATGAAAGCAGAAGCAAGTGACAGAGTAGTAGAAAAGGAAAGTTTCCACCCTCGATGCCAAGGCAAGTGCAGGAAGGAGACAATGTAAGTGCCAAACACATCCAACATGCATTTTAGCATTCCTGGAACTTGAAATTGTGTACTTCATGTTTACTATTGTAGAGTGTTTGCAATTACCCAGTCTATACTAAAATTACAAGATTTACTGTAACGCTGGCTCTACTAAAGCAAACAAAACTTGACTTACATTTTAAATGAAGTAGAGGGATCAGTAAATCATTTTAACCTCTTCTTTCTGACCCATCTATCCATCTCACTTGACATTAAAGGAGAAAATGATGGGTTCGCACTAAAGAATTGCAACAGAACAGTATCGGGAGAGAATATTAGTTTGGCATATTAGAAATGGGAAACTTTCTGGCATAGGAAGCACCAGGTTTTTTTCTCATTAATGAGGAAGGTGATAAACACACCCATTAGAGGCTCAAACAGTCATTCAAAAGGGAGAGCCTAGTAAAGACCAAGGGTAGGAAATTATGAAGTGGAGGAAAATCATTTTTTAAAGGTCTTCCCTCAGCCACGTCCTTATAGCTGTTACTGAGGACTCCAGCTCCAACATTAACATTATTAGGGAATTTCACCCTATTAACTATTTCATAACCAAATTCGGGGTCAAAAGTCAACTGTTGCAGGACTTTATTGGGGAAGACTTAACATTTTCACGTGGAGAAGAACTTGGAGAAGTGACAAAAAGGAGCAGTGAGATGGCAAGCCTCAAGAGAGCACATGAAACTGGACCAGGAGGAAAACAAAGAGGTTTACGTGTGTACTAAGAGTTGGAGGGTTTACATGGAATTGAATTAACCCATTTATGTTTGCAGTGAGGAACTCTATAAAGGATCCTTTAAAAATGAATCATCCATACACCAATCAATCGTATAGTGATATTTAATAAATCAGGTCACAGGAGCAATTTGCTTCCTTGAAAGTAGTAAAATTATATAATGGGAGAAGTTAATGGCTCTCAAATAAGCAGAAGCCATAAAAAAATCAGTAGGTTAGTAAAAGCCATAGGAAATTTTAAAGAAATAGCATCTGCAAAATGATGACACGCAAACATAACCTACAATTGAAAGGGGGGAAAGGGTCTCATAATAGGAGAAAGTGTATCTCCTTGTAAAGTGTGAGTCCTAGAGTGACCATTAAACTCATGGATGACCTGGAAGAGAAATGAACAGTTTTGGGAGGTGGGTAATAGAAGCTGGCAAGGAAAAGGGTCATTCATGTCTGTGTTGGGGTGGAGCTCCCTCTAGTCATTCTGATCCTGGATCACATTTAATCAATCAATGGTATTTTCTGAGCACCTACTGTATGCAGAGCACTGTACTAAGTGCTTCAGAGAGTACAATTCGAGTTGGTAGACATGTTCGCTGCCCACCAGGAGTTTACAGTCTAGAGGTGGGGACAAGCATTAAATTATGGATGTGTACATAAAACCTGTGGGATGGAGGGTGGGGTGACTATCAAGAGCTTAAAGGACACAGATCTTTGTGGGCAGGGAACCAACTCTGTTGTGTTGTATTCTCCCAAGCGTTTAGTACAGTGTTCTGCGCACAGTAAGCACTCAATAAATACCATTGATTGATTGATACAGATACAAGAAAGGACACAGCAGGGAGAGAGAATATGGGAAATGAGGGTCTAGTTGGAGAAGGCCTCTTGGAGATGATGTGATTGTAATAAGGCTTTGAAGGTGGGGAGAGTGATGGTCTGTCATATGTGATGGGGGAGAGAATTCTAGGCCAGAGGGAGGAAATGGGCAGGTGGTGCTATAGATGAGACAGAGGTATAGTGAGTAGGTTGGCATTAAAAGGAGCTAAGCATGTGGGCTGGTGATAGTAAGAAATCAGCTAAGGTAGGAGCGGGAGTGCTGATTGAATGCTTTAAAGCCTATTGTAAGGACTTTCCATTTGACATGAAGGTGGATGGGCAACCATTGGAGATTTTTTGAGGAGTGGAGAGATGTGAACTTAACAATTTTTTAGAAGTATGATCCAGGCAGCAGAGTGAAATAAGGACTGGAGTAGGAAGAGAGAGGAGGCAGGGAGGTCAGCAAGGAGGGTGATATAGTAGTCAAGGCACGGTAGCAGTTTGGATGGAGAGGAAAGGGCAGACTTTAGTGATGATGTGAAGTTAGAACTGACAGGATTCAGTGACAGATTGAATATGTAGGTTGAATGACAAATGAATCGAGGATAATGCCAAGTTTATGGGTTTGTGAGACAAGGAGGTAGTGGTGTCTATAGTGATGGGAAAGACATGAGGAGGACGGGATTTGGGTGGGAAGATGAGTAGTTCTGTTTTGGACTCGTTAAGTTTGAGGTATTGGCAGGGCATCTAAGTAGAGATGTTTTAAAGGCAGGAGGAAATGGGAGACTGCAGAGGAGAGAGGTCAGGGCTGGAGAGGAAGATTTGAGAATCATCCATGCTAGTTGATTGTTGCGGAAGCTGTGGGAGTGAATGAGCTCTCCAAGGGAGGGGGTGTAGATGAAGAATAGAAGACAACCCAGAACTGAGCCTTGAGAGATTCCCATGGTTAGTGGGTGGGAGGCAGAGGAGCCTATGACAGAGACTTAGAAGGAGTGAGCAGAGAAATAAGAGGAGAAGCAGTGTGGCCTCTGCCACTTGTATGCTGTGTGACCTTGGGCAAGTCACTTAACTTCTCTGTGCCTCAGTTACCTCACCTGTAAAATGGGGATTAAGGGTGAATGGGAAAAGGGTGGGGAGCAAATGTTTTGTTAAGGTTTGAAAGGATGGGGTTAGAGATACAAGTGGAGGGGTTGGTTTTGAGAGAGGTGGGAGATCTCCTCTTGAGGTACTGCTGGGAAAGGTGGGAGAGGTGAGGAGGAAGCAGGGGAGATTTTACAGAGAGCATGCCTAATAGTTTCAATTTTATCACTTAAGTACATGGCCAGGTCATTAGGGGCAAGAGATGGGGGGTTGAGATGAGAGTTAACTGTCTGAATCACCTGGCACTGGCAGAGGGCATGGGAGTCAATATAGGTGGAGAAAGAATGTTTCTGGTTGGAGGAAAGGGCAGAGTTGAACAGGTTAAAATGAATTTGAGATGGACAAGGTCACCCCAATGTCTGGATTTCTGCCAGCAGCACTCCCCAGCTTGTGCATAGGAGTGAAGGAAGCAGACTCTGGAGGTGATGCAGGCTGTGAGTTAGTAGTATGCCATGTGGGGAGGGACGGGGGATCGAGGACATTGAGTTCACTGGAGAGGGTGGAGTTGAGGGCACATTTGCCAGGATATCATGGTTCTGGTCTGCTACTGTGATCTGAAAAGCACATATAGATGCTTTAAGAATGACACTTGGTATTTTGGGTGCAGATGTCTCCCAGTGGATTCATGACTACCCACCCTCACTAAGGAGAGGACAGACATAGACTCAACAGTCTTACAAATGGATGTTTCATGTAAACATTATAAATTGCATTTTCCAATTTGTTCAAAGGAAATATGATCATTATTGCCCAGTAAAAATTTGTGTGATAGGCATAATTAATCATATTTTGAGAGACCAAAGAACAGGTAATAGCAAATTTTATTCATCCATTCAATTGCATTTTAGTGCTTACTGTGTGCAGAACGCTGTACTAAGTGCTTGGGAGAGTACAACAATCAAATTGTACTTTCCAAGTGCTTAGTACAGTGCTCTGCACACAGTAAGTGCTCAATAAATGTGATTAAATGAAAGAATGAATGAACAATAAACAGACACATTCCCTGCTCACAACTAGCTTACAGTCTAGAGGGGGAGATAGACATAACATAAATCAATAAATTACATGTATATACATAAGTGTTGTGGGGCTGGGGGGAGGAAGAACGAAGGGAGAAAGTCAGGGTGACACAGAAGGAAGTGGGAGATGAGGAAAAATGAGGCTTAGTCTGGGGAGGCCTCTTGGAGGAGGTGTGCCTTCAGTAAGGCTTTGAAGTAGGGGAGAGTAATTGTCTGGTGGATTTGAGGAAGGAGGGCATTCGAGGCCAGAGGCAGGACATGGGCTGGGGTCTGTGGTGAAACAGGAGAGATTGAGGCACAGTGAGAAGGTTAGCACCGGAGGAGCCAAGTATCCAGGCTGGGTTGTAGAAGGAGAGATGTGAGATGAGGTAAGGGGGGACAAGGTGATGGAGTGTTTTAAAGCTAATGATGAGGAGTTTATGTTTGGTACAGAGGTGGATGGGCAACCACTGGAGATTCTTGAGGAGGAGGATGACATGTCCTGAACGTTTCTGTAGAAAAATGATCTGGGCAGGGGAGTGAAGTATGGACTGGAGTGGGGAGAGGTAGGAGGTTGGGAAGTCAACGAAGAGGCTGATGCAGTAATCTAGGTGGGCTAGGATGAGTGATTGTATTAACATGGTAGCAGTTTGGATAGAGCAGAAAGAACAGATTTTAGTGATGTTGTGAAGGTGGTACAGACAGGATTTAGTGATGGATTGAATATGTGGGTGGAATGAGAGAGAGGAGTCAGGGATAACGCCAAGGCGATGGGCTTGTGAGACAGGAAGAATGGTGGTGCCGTCAAGTGATGGGAAAGTCATGGGGAGGACAGACTTTGGGTGGGAAGATAAGGAGTTTAATTTTGGACATGTTAAGCTTGAGGTGATGGGAGGACATCCAAGTGGAGATGTCTTGAAGGCAGGAAGAAATGTGAGACTGCAGAGAAGGAGGGAGGATGGAGTAATAAAACCTGATGAATTGTTTTGTACCTGTCCAATCAATTAATATTATTAAAGCATAATATTGTCAGGTGTTATCTCTAATGCCAGATAGCCTGTACTCTATTTATCAAGCAAAAGTTCATGGGCATAGTTTTATATGCTTCTGAAATTACTGAAAATGAGATCTGTTTACTTGAAAATACACCTTTCACACACTGCATAGAATAGCTTCAATAATTAAAGCTCTGAAGGTGGGATAATGTATTACTCCAGCTCCACTTGTTACTGTGTAAATGCTTTTCATTTCATAGATTTGAAGTCACAAATGATGTATTTTGTGTGCTATTCTATTCTGTTCCTTTTATCAGAGTACCATTAAACAGTAGTTTTTCTTCTTCATCAAACATATATCAGAATTTGGAACATAGTTCTAAATTAAGAAACATAGTTTTAATGTGACATGATAAGTGAGCCTAAAAGGTTTCAATTGCTTTTATAATTCAGAGGCACTTATTTTTATCTATTTCAATACTGTTGGTTGCTCTTTATTTTTTTTAATAATCTCTAAACTTTAATTTGGAAGTTAATTGTTAGGCAGTAAAAGAATTATGTGATCTATTCAAGTGGTAATGTACAATAAAGTTTACAGATTTTTTTAGAGAATAGAAATAACTCAAAGACAATTTCCTCAGAAAAGAAATTAGTAAATGCGTATAAATTAATAAAAGGGATCAAACTGAGCCTTTGGTCTAAAAGCTTTGCCTTTCATAACTTAGCACTGAATTTGTTCACTTTTTCTTTAGTTTTTAGAGTAAACCATGGATCTTAATTTATCTAATCATAGTCAGTGAACTGTGTCCTTTATTCAAAGAAAAGATTGTCATGCAAATATATAACACATATGCAGTATGACAACAGAAAAAAAAACGTGTTAGTGGAATTGCTCTCAAATTGCGAAAGCAGAAGCATAAAAAAGAGTGAATGTGGGCACCTGACCATTTCATGTACAGTTATAAATATATATATATATATACATATATATATATACATATATAATGATATATGAAATTATTATCCTAGAGAACAAAAGATGCTAATCTTTTTTTCCAATTCTGAGTGGCAAATGGGCCTTGAAATAAACATAAGGGAATCAGGTGATATACAGCTCATAAGTACAGAGCCATTAGGTCAGGACTCCTGTACTGAAAAACAGAAAAGGCCTGATCTTTCGTGAGAAATATGGAGTGCGTAGAGGGCTCTCATGAAAAAAAAGTTAATACCATCCCCTGTTTTATTCATGTACTTTACAGTACATAAATAGTTCTACCAAAGAGGCTGTGAGATCTCACTGAACATCCAGGAGAGAACATATTATAATTAGTTTTCTACTTTACCATTTTATTCCTCTGAACACCAGGGCCAATATTTCCAACCTTGATCCTCAGGATTCATAGCACTTCTCAGGCAAATGATTAGGTCGACAGAGCAGGGTTAATTTCCCTGTTTGCTTACCTTCCAAGTAAGGACATCAATTTCAGTACTTCATTGTCATCTATTGGGCATATATGTCTAGTGGCAGAGGGACAAGTCTATTTTTCAAAGAGGATTATAACAAATTAATACTCTTTCAATCAGGTCACACAGATGATACTGGTGAGGTCAGAATTGTGTCTATTTACATTAACCAAAATAAACTCATACATCGTGTTTGGCCAGAACAATTCAATACCATATTTCATTCTTTTCTGGCCACCTCTGCACTGGTTCATTTATGTTTCTCCTCATGTTGGCTTTACAAAGACATGGTAATATTTCAGAGAGGTAGTGATTTGGTTTTACAAAAATTTCAAAATTGAAACTATTTTTTTAATTATACTTGCAATATTTCATTTTTGCTGTGCAAATAATTGATATGCTTGGAGAGGCAGGCTATCATGCATTGCTTAAAGTTCACTCTGCAGACTTAAGAGGGGTAGGGAAAGTGCTTGCCCCCTCCTCCACTTCTTGGCATCCAGCTCGAGAGAATTCCTCCCTGCAGTTGCATCCTTGGGGACCAGGAGAGAGGAGATCAAGGACGTGGGACTGTGGCACTGGGAGACAGGGTGGAGAGAGCCATGGCACTGAGCCAGGGGAACTTGTCCAGACCCAGGGCTAACTGGGGATTTTCAGTGGCAGCCTCTGGGCTAAAGCCACTCCTAGCGTGTATCAGGGCAGGAATAGCCCCTCTGGCATCTCTTTTTTCTCCTCTCTTAGCCTGGGAGAGAGGACTAAAGAAGGGATGCCAATTGATGGGGTGGGGGTGAAGAGCCACAGAGGATATAGCTGGGGGATCAACCTCCTTTAACCATGGTCTGGGGAACCATTTTGCCCTCTCATCTCCCCACTCCTCTCCAATTCTTCCCAGCTCCTCCACTGCTTTCATATATGGTCATGTATCTCCTAAATTAAAACCCTCCCTTGACCCCACAGCTCCCTCCCACCTCCCTCCTACCATTCCTCTCCAAATTCCTCGAGTGAGTTGTCTACACTCGCTGCCTCCATTTCTTCTCCTCCAAATCTCTCCTTCACCCCCTGCAATCTGGTTTCTGCCCCCTTCACTCTATGGACACTGCCCTCTGTAAGGTCTCTAGTGACCTCTTTCTTGCCGAATCCAGTGGTCTCTACTCCATTCTAATCCTCCTCTATCTCTCCACTGGCTTTGATCCTGTGGACCACTCTCTTCTCTTGGAAACTTTATCTAACCATGGCTTCACTGACACTCTCCTCTCCTGGTTCCCCTCCTAGCTCTCTGACCGCTCCTTCTCAGTCTCCTTTATAGGCTCCTCCTCTGCCTTCTACCCTCTAATTGTGGGGGTCCCTCAAGGCTCAGTGCTGGGTCCCCTTCTATTCTCCATCTACACTCACTCTCCCTTGGAGAACTCGTTGGAGTATGAAGTATCCATTCCATACTTCACTTCGCTGCCCAGATCATCTTTCTGAAAAACCTATCAGCCCGTATCTCCCCATTCTTCAAAAACCTCCAATGATTGTCCATCCACCTTCACATCAAATGGAAATCCTTACCACTGGCTTTAAAGCACTCAATCAGATCTCCCCTTTCTATCTTACCTCATTGATCTACAACAACACAATCTGCACAATTCGCTCTTCTAACTCTTTGTCTTGATCTCTTCTGTTTGCTGCCAACTCCTTGCTCACATCCTCCCCCTGGCCAGGAATTCCCTCCCCCTTCATAGACCATGCTCTTCTCACTTTCAAAGTCCACCTAAAATCACATGTCTTCCTATAATGCCAACCTACTCACTGTACCTGGATTTCATTCATCTCACCACCAGTGCCCTCCCTCTTCATAGCCAAGAGACAATTATTCTCCCCAACTCAAAGCTTTATTAAAAACACATTTCTTCCAAGAGACCTTCCATGACTAAGCCCTCATTTCATCTTTTCCCACCCCCTTCTGTGTCACCCTTGCTCTTGGATTTGCACCTTTATTCTCACCTCCCTGATCCCCACAGCACCTATGTACATATCTATAATTTATTTATATTAAAATCTTCATCCCCCTCTAGCCTGTAATGTGTCTACCAACTCTGTTATATTGCACTCTCCCAAGTGCTTAGTACAATGCTCTGCATTCAGTACGCATGCAATAAATACAATTGATTGATTGATTGAGGCCCTCCATGATTAAGCCCTCATTTCCCCAATCTGTCTTCCCCTCTGTATTGCTTTTGCACTTGGCTGGCTGTGTACTCCTTAAGCACTTTGATTCTCGCTCCAACCCCACAGCACTTATTTACATATCCTCATACTCTATTTCCTCTATCTGTAATTTATTTTATTGACTGTGTCCCTCTTAGGCTGTGGACAGGAATTGTGTCAAACAAATCTACTGTACTGTAATAATAATAATAATAATAATAATGGCATTTATTAAGTGCTTACTATGTGCAAAGCACTGTTCTAAGAGCTCGGGAGGTTACAAGGTGATCAGGTTGTCCCACAGGGGGCTCACAGTCTTAATCCCCATTTTACAGATGAGGGAACTGAGGCACAGAGAAGTGAAGTGACTTGCCCAAAGTCACACAGCCAACAATTGGCAGAGCCGGGGTTTGAACCCATGACCTCTGATTCCAAAGCCCGGGCTCTTTCCACTGAGCCACGCTGCTTCTCACTGTACTTTCCCAAGCCCTTAGTACAGTGCCCTGCACATGGTAAGTGCTCAATAAATACCATTGATTGATTGATACAGCTCAGCCAGAATAAAACTTGGGAATTGAAAATTTCTTCACTTAGTGACAGAACTTGTACATTGAACCTTCCCCTCTGTTCTCCAAATTTCAGCTCTTTGTGCAACTTGTTCATTTGGCTCTCAATCTCTTCTCTCTACAATGCCATCTTGATGCTGCTTTTGGAACCCCTGCTTTATAGGGAGCATTCTTCCCGCTCCACCTGTTCCTCTCCCATTGACTCCTCTTCCTTATTGCCATTACCCAAACCAGGCTCACTCCAGACAATATTGTGTCCCTTGCTATCCTGTCCCAAGGGAGCCTCATCTTTTTCCTTCCCTCTACGCACAGGGAAGAAGACGGGAGTCAACCTACTCCTCACCACCTCCAGTGAAAGTGACATCCCAACCCCACCCTTCACCTTCTCTTCTTTCAAAGCCAATGCGTCCTGCCTCTTTCACCCATTATAATTTGCTGTCATCAGCTGCACCTCCTTGGTCCCTCCTCTGCTTTTCAGAATGACCCTGACATCACTCTTTCCTTCCTTTTCTCTTTCTCTTATCCTGCAATGATCCTAGGTGACTTGATCATCCACATGGATGTTCCTAAAGATTCTCCAGTCATCTACTTCCTCTACTCCACTGATCTCCTGCTCCATCCCATTTCCCCCATACCCCGATTGTGACACACATTGGATCTCATCATCACAAGTCACTGTATCGACTCTGAAATACCACTGTCTGACCACATCCCCCTAAACTGCTATCTCACTCACCTCCCTCCACCCTCCAAAACTGTTCTCTTCTCCAGTTTCTAGACCCCTTCCACTTGTCTCAAGCCATCACACCCCACCTGCCAGCACTCAAGCTCATTGTCTAAAATGGAAGTCATCGTCCCTCCTTTTTGTATTTGTTAAGTGTTTACTATGTGTCAAGCACTGTTCTAAGCACTGGGGTAGATAGAAGTTAACCAGGCTGGATACAGTCCCTGTCCCACATGGGGATCACAGTCTGAGGGGGTTAGAGAACAGGTATTGAATCCCCATTTCGCAGTTGAGGAAATTGAGACCCAGAGGAGTGAAGTGACTTGCCCAAGATCATACAACAGGCAAGTAGTGGAACCAAGATTAGAACCTAGGTTCTGTGATTCCCCAGCCCGTGCTATATCCACCAGGCCACACTGCTTCCTAAATTCATTTTGCCACCTAACTTCTCCAACACAATTGACATAATTACTATTCATTCAATCGTATTCATTGAGGGCTTACTGTGTGCAGAGCACTGTACTACGCTCTTGGAAAGTACAATTCAGCAGCAAATAGAGACAATTGCTACTCAACAATGGGCTTATAGTCTAGGAGTCACTATCCTCCCTGTTCCAGAAGCCTGCAGTCCTAGTATTATCCTTGTCTCCTTGCTGTTGTTCAACTCTTTAATAAGAGCCTGTCACTTAACTCTGTCATTTTTTCCTCCACATTTCCCAGATCTACACCCCTCTCCCTTGATGCATAAATTCACACCCTCAGCACTGCCCTTTCCATCAAACTTAACTCCTGCACCCACCTATTCCTCTGTTCATCTCGTACCATCAACTCCCAGCCCTGTGTCACCTCCAGTCTTCTTTCTCTGGGGTCAGCATATACAACAATGTTGGTGAAAATTCCCCTGCCACATTTCCCAGATCTCCCCTTTCCCCTCCATACAAATAATTACCACCACATGTCTGACCTCTCTACCTCCTGTCTCTCCCCTCTCCAGGCTGTAATTCACTCTGCTGCCTGGATCACTTTTCTAAAATTCATTCATTCATATTTATTGAGTGTTTATTAAGCACTGTACTAAGCACTTGGGAAATACAATTCAGCAACAGAGACAATCCCTGCCCACAATGGGCTCACAGTCTAGAAGGGGGGAGATAGACATCAAAACCAGTAAACAGGCATCAGTAACATCATTATAAGTAAATAGAATTATAGAGATATACACATCCTTAATAAAAAATTAAATAGAATTACAAGAATGAATATGCTACGTGTTTTGTTTTGTTGTGTCTCCCCCTTCTAGACTGTGAGCCCGTTGTTGGGTAGGGACCTTCTCTATATGTTGCCAACTTGTACTTCCCAAGTGCTTAGTACAGTGCTCTGCACACAGTAACTGCTCAATAAATATGATTGAATGAATGAATGAATATATACAAGTGCTGTGGGGCGTGGAGTGGGGTTAGAGCAAAGGGAGCGAGTCAGGGTGATAGGGAGGGGAGAGGGAGCAGAGGAAAAGGGGGGCTTCATCTGGGAAGGCCTCCTGGAGGAGGTGACCTTTCAGTAGGACTTTGAAGGGGGCAAGTGTGTTAGTTTGGCAGATTTGAGGAGGGAGGGCATTCCAGGACAGAGGTAGGTTCTGGGTCAGGGGTTGACAGTGGGACTGGCGACGAGGCACAGTGAGAAGGTTTAAAGGAAAAATGCTGTTCATTCATTCAGTCGTATTTATTGAGTGCTTACTGTGTGCAGAGCACTGTACTAAATGCTTGGGAAGTACAAGTCGGCAACATATAGAGATGGTCGCTACCCAACAACGGGCTCAGAGTCTAGAAGGAGGAGACAGGTAACAAAACAGAACAAGTAAACAGGTGTCAAAATCGTCAGAACAAATAGAATGAAAGCTATATGCACATCATTAACAAAATAAATAGAATAGTAAATATGTACAAGTAAAATAGAGTAATAAATCCGTACAAATATATACAAGTGCTGTGGGGAGGGGAAGGAGGTAGAGCGGGGGGGGATGGGAAGGAGGAGAGGAAAAAGGGGGCTCAGTCTGGGAAGGCCTCTTGGAGGAGGTGAGCTCTCAGTAGGGCTTTGAAGGGAGGAAGAGAACTAGCTTGGTGGATGTGTGGAGGGAGGGCATTCCAGGCAAGGGGAAGGATGTGGGCCGGGGGTTGACGGCCGGACAGGCAAAAACAAGGCACAGTATGGAGGTTAGTGGCAGAGGAGTGGAGGGTGCAGGCTGAGCTGTAGAAGGAGAGAAGGGAGGTTAGGTAGGAGGGGGTGAGGGGATGGAGAGCCTTGAAGCCAAGAGTGAGGAGTTTTTGCTTGATTTGTAGGCCGACAGGCAGCCACTGGAAATTTTTGATGAGGGGAGTAACATGCCCAGAGCATTTCTGTACAAAGATACACATTCATTCATTCATTCATTCAATCATATTTATTGAACACTTACTGTGGAGAGCACTGTACTAAGCGCTTGGGAAGTACAAGTTGGCAACATATAGAGACGGTCCCTACCAACAGCGGGTTTACAGTCTAGAGCAGTGTGGCCTAGTGGATAGTGCACGGACCTGAGAGTCAGAAGGACCTGGGTCCTAATCCCGACTCTGCCACTTGTCTGCTGCTGTGTGACCTTGGGCAAGTCACTTCATTTCTCTTTGCCTCAGTTACCTCACCTGGAAAATGGGGATTAAGACTGTGAGCCCCATTTGGGACAGGGAGTGTGTCCAACCCTCTTTGCTTGTCTCTAACCCAGTGTTTACTACAATGCTTGGCACATAGTAAGTGCTTAACAAATACCACAATTATTATTATTACGTCTCTTCCCATTGGAAAAGAAAATACAGCTATCCTTCTTCCTCTTTTTCCCCCACCTGTAAATTATTTTGTTTCAGTCTCTCCTGTTAAATTTTAAGCTCTTTGAATGCAGATATTGTATCTTTAATTCTACTGTACTCTTCTAATAGCTTAGTTCAGTGCTCTGGATACAGTAGGCATTTAGTAAATACTATTGATTGATTATTCATTAATTCATTCATTCAATCATATTTATTGAGTGCAGTGTGCAGAGCACTGTACTAAGCACTTGGGAAGTAGAAGTCGGCAACATATTGAGAGGGTCCCTACCCAACAACAGGCTCACAGTCTAGAAGGGGGAGACAGACAACAAAACAAAACATGTAGACAGGTGTCAAAATCATCAGAACAAATAAAATTAAAGCTGTATGCACATCATTAACAAAATAGATAGAAGAGTAAATATGGGCAAGTAAAGTAAATAGAGTAATAAATCTGTACAAATATATATACAAGTGCTGGGGGGGAAGGAGGTAGGTTGGGGGGGAATGGGGAGAGAGAGAGGAAGGAGGGGGCTCAGTCTGGGAAGGCTTCCTGGAGGAGGTGAGCTCTCAGTAGGGCTTTGAAGGGAGGAAGAGAGCTAGCTTGGTGGATGTGTGGATGGAGGGCATTCCAGGCCAGGGGAAGGACGTGGACTGGGGGTTGACGGCGGGACAGGAGGGAAAGAGGCACAGTGAGGAGGTTAGTGACAGAGGAGCGAAGGGTGTGGGCTGGGCTGTAGAAGGAGAGAAGGGAGGTGAGGTAGGAGGGGGTGAGGTGATGGAGAGCCTTGAAGCCGAGGGTGAGGAGTTTCTGCCTGATGCGTAGGTTGACTGGTAGCCATTGGAGACTTTTGAGGATGGGAGTAACATGCCCAGAGTGTTTCTGCACAAAGATAATCCGGGCAGCAGAGTGGAGTATAGACTGAAGTGGGGAGAGACAGGAGGATGGGAGATCAGAGAGGAGGCTGATGCAGTAATCCAGTCAGGATAGGATGAGAGATTGAACCAGCAAGGTAGCGGTTTGGATGGAGAGGAAAGGGCAGATCTTGGCAATGTTGTGGAGGTGAGATTGGTGATGGATTGGATGTGAGGGGTGAACGAGAGAGCAGAGTTGAGGATGACACCAGGGTTGTGGGTTTATGAGACGGGAAGGATGGTAGTGCCGTCTACAGTGATGGGAAAGTCAGGGAGAGGGCAGGGTTTGGGAGGGAAGATAAGGAGCTCAGTCTTGGACATATTGAGTTTTAGATGGTGGGCAGACATCCAGATGGTGATGTCCTGAAGGCAGGAGGAGATACGAGCCTGGAGGGAGGGAGAGAGAGCAGGGGTAGAGATGTAGATTTGGTTATCATCAGCATAGAGATGAGAGTTGAAGCCTTGGGAGTGAATGAGTTCACCAAGGGAGTGAGTGTAGATAGAGAACAGAAGGGGGCCAAGAACTGACCCTTGAGGAACCCCTACAGTAAGGGGATGGGAGGGGGAGGAGGAGCCCGCAAAGGAGACTGAGAATGAATGGCCGGAGAGATAAGAGAAGAACCAGGAGAGGATGGAGTCTGTGAAGCCAAGGTTGGATAATGTGTTGAGGAGAAGGGGGTGGTCCACAGTGTCAAAGGCAGCTGAGAGGTCGAGGAGGATTAGGATGGAGTAGGAGCCATTGGATTTGGCAAGAAGGAGGTCATTGGTGACCTTTGAGAGGGCAGTTTCAGTGGAGTTTAGGGGATGGAAGCCAGATTGGAGGGGGTCAAGGAGAGAGCTGGCATTGAGGAATTCAAGGCAGCTGGTGTAGATGACTCATTCTAGGAGTTTGGAAAGGAAGGGTAGGAGGGAGATAGGGTGATAACTAGAAGGGACGGTGGGGTCAATAGAGGTTCTTTTTAGGATGGGGGAGACGTGGGCTTGTTTGGAGGCAGAGGGGAAGGAACCAGTGGAGAGTGAGCGGTTGAAGATGGAAGTTAAGGAGGGGAGGAGGGAAGGGGCGAGAGATTTCATAAGATGAGAGGGAATAGGGTCTGAAGCACAGGTGGATGGAGTAGCACTTGAGAGGAGGGAGGAGTTCTCATCTGAAAATATTGCTGGGAAGGATGGGAGAGTAGCGGAGACGGTTGAGAGCTGGGGGGCTGGAGAAGGGGGAAGGGTGGCTTTGGGGAGCTCAGACCTGATGGAGTTAATTTTGCTAACGAAGTAGGAGGCCAGATCGTTGGGGGTGAGGGATGGAGGAGGGGGAGGAACAGGGGGCCTGAGAAGGGAGTTAAATGTATGGAAGAGCTGACGGGGATGATGGGCATGGGTGTCAGTAAGGAAGGAGAAATAGTTTAATTTGTAGTAGGTTTAGTTATATCTCATCACCACTCTGTCTTGCAGTCTGCTGAAAGCCATGCTGTTTGGATTTTATTTGTTACATCTGTAGTAGTAGTAAAAGTACTTACAGTAGTAATGGAAGAAGAAAAGATATTTACTTACTGCCCCCTGAGTGTAGTGAAGTGGTATGGTAAGGTGAACAGGGCCATAGAGATTCTTTTCTTGTTCAAATGCCATTGAGTTATTTCCGACCCATAGAGGCTCCATGGACACACCCTCTTCATTAATGATACGATGTGTCCCATCTTCTGTCATAAGGTCATTCTGGTATGTCTAGCCATAGAGTTTTCTTGGTAAAGATATGGAAGTAATTTACCATCACCTTCTTCTATGCAGTAAAAACTTGAGTCTGTGCCGTTGTCTTTGATCAACGTTTTGAGCACTTTATCATCTGCCTTTGGTTCTTTCCCATGCTGCTGCTGCCCAGCACAGGTGAGTCAACTTTGTCTGATGCTTTGGCTTAGACCTTTCCATTATGGGTAGCTCTATATGGCATAGCTCTAAGTTTCATCAGTGTATGCAAACTCTCTTGACATGATAAGGTGTTGATTCATGGGAGAGATAGAGGTTCTTTAGCAATAAGTAAAAGTCCTTTTCTTGGTGGCAGTCAGCCTATCCCTGGATCTCATTAAATTAGGTGTCTTCAAAACATATCACCTTCTCCTTGATATCTTTGGTATTTCTCCCACATTTCTTTCTTTTTTTATGGTATCTGCTGAGCACTTACTATACACAAGCACTGTCCTAAGTGCTGGGGTGGATACAATTTAATAGGGCTTGATAATACTAATGATGGTATTTGTTAAGGGCTTACTTTGTGCAAAGCACTGTTCTAAGTGCTGGGGGGGGATACAAGGTGATCAGGTTGTCCCGTGTGGGGCTCACAGTCTTAATCCCCATTTTACAGATGAGGTAACTGAGGCACAGAGAAGTTAAGTGACTTGCCCAAAGTCACACAGCTGACAAGTGGCGGAGCTGGGATATGAACCCATGACCTCTGACCCCCAAGCCCGGGCTCTTTCCACTGAGCCACACTGCTTCTCTAAGTCACCCAGCAGACAAGTGGCAGAACGAGGATTAGAACCCGTGACCTCTGACTCCCAAGTCCATGCTCTTTCCACTGAGCCACGCTGCTTCTCAATAATAATGGTATTTGTTAAGCACTTACTATGTGCCAAGCACTATTCTAAGCACTAGGGCAGGGGGATACAAGGTAATCAGGTTGTCCCACCTGGGGCGCTCAGTTTTAATCCCCATTTTACAGATGAGGTAACTGAGGCACAGAGAAGTTAAGTGACTTGCCCAAAGTCACACAGCAGACAAGTGGCAGAGCTGGCATTAGAACATATGACCTCTGACTCCCAAGTCCATGCTCTTTCCACTGAGCCATGCTGTTTCTTTATGGGTATATAGTCCCTACTCCACATGGGGCTCACAGTCTAAATAGAAGGGAGAACAGATATTGAATCCCCATATTGCAATTGAAAAAACAGGCACAGAGAAGTTTTATTTTGCATTTTGTATTTTGAAAGAATTCTTTGTAACCTAGTCACCTTTTTAATGGCAGAAATGAGCATTTTGTGAGGATAAAATAACCTTTTTTAGTGTATTGGAGTGATTGAAAAGTATTTCTAGTCCTACTTTGATAAAATGTTTTTTTGTGGAAAGGGCTGTAATTTGATTGGAGGAGGGCCTTAGCAACATGGATCTTTTTAGGTGTTCTCCAGGGTTGAACTTTTCCAGGATGAAGGGCTTCTGGAATCAATGAGCAGAATGGGCATTTGTCATCAATCAGTTAGTCACTGGTATGTATTGAGTGCTTACTCTTTGCAGAGCACTGTACTAAGCGCTTGGGAGAGTACAATACAACAGGATTAGCAGACTCGTTCCCTGCCCAAAATGAGCCTGGGTGCATTGGTGACTGGGGACCATCTGCTTACTGCCAATTTTCCCTAGAGAACCTGTGTCCCTATCAGCGTGTGCCCTCTGCCACCTCTGCTGCCTTTATTTTGGACCAAAGTATACCGTCCTTCTTGGTGATGTTCACTGTTTTCGCTTTTGTCTCTCTGTTTTACGAGCCTCTCAAACCACTGCACTAGATGTCCTTCTCGGTGATGTTCATCGTTTTCGTTTTTGTCTCTCTGTTTTACGAGCCTCTCAAAGCACTGCACTAGAGCTGCAAATTCACCAAGCTGGGTGGTTTGTCACAGTTGTAATCCTGCTTTCACTTGTGATGCCATATTTACTGAAGCTGCCTTTTACTGCATCCTTAAAACGTTTCTCTGCTCCCAAGCTTTCAGTTGCCTGATTTCAGCTCATTGTCCAGGAACTGTTTGGCTCTCTCACTGTCATCAGTCAATCAATCATATTTGTTGAATGCTAATGGTGTGCAGAGCATTGCACTAAACACTTGGGAGAGTACAATATAACAGAATCGGTATACATGTTCCCTACCCACAGTGAACTTACAGAGGAGGAGAGATAAATTAATATAAATAAATAAATAAATGAAATGGATGTGCACATTAATAATAAATAATCATAATGACGGTATGTTTTAAGCACTGACTATGTGCCAAGCACTGTTCTAAGCGCTGGGTTAGATACAAGGTAATCAGGTTGGAAGCAGTCCCTGTCCTACATTGGGCTCACAGTTTTAATGTGCTCTCTTAGACTTACCTCACATGCCTCATCCAGAAAAGCCATGTTGAGGTGAACATAGCTGCAGTGCAAGACTGTAAATTCCCCCTCTACACTGTAAGCTACATGTGGGCAGGGAATGTGTCTACCAACTCCGTTGTACTCTCCTAAGCACTTAGTACAGTGTTCTACACACAGTAAGCACTCAATGAATACCACTGATTGACACTGGCTTTGAGGCCTTTGTTGTTTATGATCTTATCTTGCTACTTGATGTTGTGACGCTGATGGAGCTGCTCCTGAAGTTGGATATTCTGGCATAGGGGATAGAGCAGAAGCCTGGGAGTCAAAGTTTCAGCCAGGATTAGAACCCAGGTCCTTCTGACTCCCAGTCCCATGCTCTTTCCACTAGGCCACAATGCTTCTCTGCTGCTTGCTGCTACAATCCTTGCATTGTGTCCTCTGCCTCTATTGTACTCATGCTCAGTTGATTGATAACAGGTACTTAGAAATTCTATCCCTGCAAGTCTCACACCTGAAAGTTCTACTAGTCAGAAGTAAGCTCCTTCTAGTTGCCCAAAATGAATATTGGTCTAGTCTGCTCCATGAAGGTAGTCTGAATCTGAACCTCTCTTTATCTACCCCTCAAAAAATCTCTAATAATTAAATCTGGGGGAAAATTAGAGCAACACAAATATTTCTGATGGTTAACATTCCTTTGATTCCAGTAGAAAAGACTGCACAAATGTTCAGGCTCATTCATTCATTCATTCATTCATATTTATTAAGCGCTTACTGTGTGCAGAGCACTGTACTAAAGAGTGACAATCCCTGCCCACATCGAGCTCACAGTCTAGAGATGGGGAGACAGACATCAATACAAATAAACAGACATCAATGCAAATAAATAAAATTTATTTATATTCTTTTATATTTATTATTTATTTATTTATATATATATATTTATTTATATATATGTATTTATTATTATATTTATATTATTTATATTTATTTATATTATTTATTTAGCTATATACATAAGTGCTGTGGGGCTGGGAGGGGGGAAGAACAAAGGGAGCAGGTATTGAGTCCCTATTTTGCAGGTGAGAGAACTGAGCAAGTCATGGTGCCGTAGAAGAGAGTGGGAGATAAGGGAAAGTGAGGCTTAGTCTAGGAAGGTCTCTTGGAGGAGATGTGCCTTCAGTAAGGCTTTGAAGAGGGGAAGAGTCATTGTCTGGCAGATTTGAGGGCATTCCAGGCCAGAGGCAGGATGTGGGCTAGGGGTCTGTGGTGAATCAGGTGAGATTGAGGCACAGTGAGAAGGTTAGCACAGGAGGAGCAAAGTATGCAGGCTGGGTTGTAGAAAGAGAGAAGCGAGGTGAGGTAAGAAGGGGCAAGGTGATGGAGTGCTTTAAAGCCCAACGGGAGTTTTTGTTTGGTATGGAGGTGGATGGGCAACCACTGGAGATTTTTGAGGAGAATGACATGTCCTGAACATTTTGGTAAAAAGATGATCCGGGCAGGGGGGTGAAGTATGGACTGGAGTGGGGAGAGGCAGGATGTTGGGAGGTCAACAAGGAGGCTGATGCAGTAATCTAGGCAGGATAGGATGAGTGATTGTATTAATTAAGCGGATTTAGGTTGATAATGTAAAGATGTAGAAATTTTCTCTTTTTCACCCATGGGTTCTAAACATGCATTATTTAAGCAAAAACAAAGGGTGCAATTTCATTGTCATTGGGATGTTACTGTGATAATACAGTGAATTGTCAGTTAGTGAATCTACATGTTAGAATGCATATCCTGAAGACTGAGTGCTTTCTTGACCTCACAATCCTACAAATGAGGACAAAAATCTCACAAGAACAAATTTTCTTGGACTGTTTTCAGTTATTCCTTCTTCTAAGTTCTTTAGAATGCAACCTTTCCAAAAAAATCATTTTTTCACACTTTTCCTTTTATCCATGAAGTAGGCAATGAAAAAGGATGGAAAGAATAGCAACATTTTAAAAAGTTAGTTAAAATATCAAACTTGGTTTTAATTTTTCATTTGGACAAAAATCTTGGCTGGTTATTTTCTCCTAGTTATTAGTTCTTCTTAATCAGATGCAGAATTGGATAAAAGACACCTTTGTGTAAAAGCAACCCATACTATCAAGCAAAAAAGCAGTCACTTGGAATCAGTAAGTATATAAGCTGCTATACTTATAGCACTCTTATAGCATACTTAAAGTACTCTTTTGATTTGTAAATCCCATAGTTAACTTCCCTTAAACACTTACAAATAATATTTCTTAACATAGTAGTAGTATTATTAGTAGTAATTAGTAATAGAACTTCTGGGCCACCTATTTATTTGCATACATCCACCATTAGCATTCTCATACATACCAACCTACATACCCTATTTAAGCACATGTTCAGTTACCTATTCAGTTTTCCTTTCTGTTGTATCTGTAAAGGACTTGGGGTCTGCTTCCCCCACTAGACTGAAAGCTTCTTGAGGGCAGAAATTTTGTCTAATAGCAATGCTCTACACACAGTAGGTGCTCAATAAATACCACTGAGTGATTTATTAGTAGTAATAATGGCATTTACTAAGCACTCGCAATGTCCAAAGCATTGTAGAAGTGCTGGGAAGATGCACGGGCATTGATTGATCTAGTATCTGGCCCACAGGAGGTTCACAGTCTATAAGGGAGATTGAGGAGGTGACAGACACATAGAGAAAGAATAACACAGCATGCTCAGCAAAAAAAATAACAGTGCAACAACAATTCCTTACCTTGCTCATTTCCTACTACCTTAGCCTGCACACTTGGCTCCTCTAAGGCCAACCTACTTCAATCTCATCTGTCTCACCACCAATCCTTACCTATGTCTTCTATCTGTCCTGGAGCTCCCTCCCCTTTCATGTACAGCGGATCACCATTCTCCCCACCTTCAAAGCCTTATTAACATCATATCTCCTCCAAGAGGCCTTCCCTGACTAAACCCTTATTTCCCCTACTCCCTCTTCCTTCTGTTTTGCCTATGCACTTGGATTTTTACCTTTTAAGCACTTGATTCACTCCACCCTCAGCCCCACAGCACTTAGGAACATATTCATAATCTATTTTAATGTTTGTCTTCCCCTTTAGATTGCAAGCACCTTGTGGGCAGGGAATGTATCTACTAACTCTATTGTATTACACTCTTTTAAGTGCTCAGTACAATGTTCTGCACACAGTGAGCACTCAATAAATGCCATTGATTGATTAGTCCTTGGACCCCCTCAGCACTCCAGTTGGAGCAAAACATGGTCTAAACTGCTGCAACCTTCCCACTATTGAATTGACAGGTTTAGAGAAGCAGCATGGCTTAATGGAACGAGCATGGGCCTGGGAGTCAGAGGACCTTCTTCTAATCCCAGTTCCGCAAGTTGTCTGCTGTGTGACCTTGGACAAGTCAGTTAACTTCTCTGTGCCTCAGTTCTCTCACCTGCAAAATAGGGACTCAATACCTGTTCTCCCTCTGACAGACTGAGAGCCCCATGTGGGACTTGATCATCTAGTATCTATCCTAGCGCTTAGTACAATATTTTGTACATACTAAGCACTTAAATACCCCAGTTATTAATTACTATTATTATTATTATTATTATTATTATTATTATTATTCTAGGCTGCATGGCTACATTTTCCATTGGTCCTTCTTCCCATAAAGGACAGCTTGTCTCCGTAGTGATTATGGGCAGAGAGGAAAAGGGCCACTCCAGTCATCCCTTGTAGAGCCTGCAGTTCAGATGGCTGTTAAGCAAGTGATACATTCTTTACAATTATTCATAGATTCTTAGAAAACAAGGGGTGAAAGAATGCAAAATGACTAAAGTTGTATAGGCAAATGTTTTTCTCTTCTTGGAAATTTGACTTTTGACCCAAATCTGCCTGAAACGAAACAAATCCTCGGTACCAAAGACACATTCATGCAGAGAGTTCTTTGCAGAACAGAGAGATTTTGATGGGGCCTTTGTGGTGTCACAAAACACTGGTCCAAGCCTAAAGCCCACCCTGGGAATAGTGATGTAAGCATACCCACGTGCAGCAGTGACCTCATATTTTTGCCTAGTCCTTCTAATTTGATTGGAGAGCTTTCTTTTCTTGGCTTGTTTTCTCTCTCTCTCTCTCTCTCTCTCTCTCTCTCTCTCTCTCTCTCTCTCTCTCTCTCTCTCTCTCTCTCTCTCTCTCTCTCTCCCTCCCTCCCTCCCTCCCCTCTGACAGCAGCCACCTGGAATTTACAGGGTGGGGAGCCCCAAACCACAATATCCAAGGCCAGACTGGGACTGATCCAAAACAAAACTGGTCCCAGGTCTTAATCTGAGGAACAACATCTAGAAAACAGAGTCCCAGGAACACAGGGGACAACCATACATGTGCATAAACAACACACATGCATGGCCAGAGTGAAGGCCAGGACACTTTCATCTTGGCCTGGGATTGTCACTTACAACCAGAGTGCTCTAGATGCAACAGTGTAGCTCCCCCTGGCCACTTAGCTTGACTGAAAATGGAAAGAATGGTGGGACTGTCCAAAGCTTATGTCATCTTCTCTCCCAAATTCCCTCTCCCCTCTAATGTTTACATCACTGCTGACAACCCTGACAAGCTTCCCATCTCTTAGCCCCGCAACTTTGTATGATCCTTGACTAGCCTCCCTCTTTGACCCCCATATTCATTCATTCATTCATTCATTCATTCATTCAATTGTATTTACTGAGCACTTACTGTCTGCAGAGCACTGTACTAAGCGCTTGGGAAGTACAAGTTGGCAACATATAGAGACAGTCCCTACCCAGCAACGGGCTCACGGTCTAGAAGGGGGAGACAGACAACAAAACAAAACATATTAACAAAATAAAATAAATAGAATAGTAAATATGTACAAGTAAAATAGAGTAATAAATCTATACAAACATATCTACAGGTGCTGTGGGGAGGGGAAGGAGGTAGGGTGGGGGGGATGGGGAGGGGGAGAGGAAGGAGGGGGCTCAGTCTGGGAAGGCTTCCTGGAGGAGGTGAGCTCTCAGTAGGGCTTTGAAGGGAGGAAGACAGCTAGCTTGGCGGATGTGTGGAGAGAGGGCATTCCAGGCCAGGGGAAGGACATGGGCCAGGGATCGATGGCGGGACAGGTGAGAAAGAGGCACAGTGAGGAGGTTAGCAGCAGAGGAGCGGAGGATGTGGGCTGGGCTGTAGAAGGAGAGAAGGGAGGTGAGGTAGGAGCTCCTTTTGGGCAGGGATCATGCCTACTAACTCTGTTATATTGTACCTTCCCAAGCACTTAATATGGTGCTCTGCAAACAGTAAGTACTCAATAAATAAAAATGACTGAATTGTTGATTCGACTCCTGAGATAAACTCCTGACCAAAGGGATCTTGTGCCTGACTGGCCAGAGCAAAATGGATATCAACTAAGCTCCATAAAATGTATTAGAAACTAAGGAGGATGTGGGCTGGGCTGTAGAAGGAGAGAAGGGAGGTGAGGTAGGAGGGGGCGAGGTGATGGAGAGCCTTGAAGCTGAGAGTGAGGAGTTTTTGCCTGATGTGTATGTTGACTGGTAGCCACTGGAGATTTTTGAGGAGGGGAGTAACATGCCCAGAGCATTTCTGCACAAAGATGATCCAGGCAGCAGAGTGAAGTATAGAGTGAAGTGGGGAGAGACAGGAGGATGGGAGACCAGAGGGGAGGCTGATGCAGTAATCCAGTCGGGATAGGATGAGAGATTGAACCAGCAGGGTAGCGGTTTGGATGGAGAGGAAAGGGCGGATCTTGGTGATGTTGCGGAGGTGAGAACGGCAGTTTTTGGTGACGGATTGGATGTGAGGGGTGAATGAGAGAGCAGAGTCGAGGATGACACCAAGGTTGTGGGCTTGTGAGACGGGAAGGATGGTAGTGCCATCAACAGTGATGGGAAAGTCAGGAAGAGGGCAGGTTTGGGAGGGAACACGTTGCTCCCCGAGGTTTCGGGGGCAACGCTCGGGTTCTTACCCTCTCCGGGTCTTCGGACGTCTCCGGACGCGGGCCGCGCGTTCACACCAGGAAGAGTCAGCCAGAGGTCCAAAGCTTGGTTGCCGTTTATTTGCTATCAACAATTACATGGTTAATGAAGAGAGAGAGAACGAGAGAGAGAGAGAGAAAGGGAGGGAGAGAGAGCACCTGTGTGTGCGTGTGCGTGTGCATGTGCGTGCCCCCCCCTTGTCTTGTTCGTCTCTTATACCCCCCGTTGCCCGGGGGCAGGATTTTCTCAGGCCATGTAGCACACTCACTCGCCACCCTCCAGCCACTAGCCTAGCAACAGCTCTGTCCATCACGAAGCGTTTGCTCTGGCTGGCCCCCAGCCACCCGTTGCCAACCATTGCTGGCTGTGGATATGGCCTTGAGGTTGCCTCCGAGCTTTGCAGGTGCAAGCTTGTTTTTCTTGCCCTGGTCCCTTTATCTCCTGTTGTTGAGTCTGTTTGGCCTTGAGCCGTTGGGTACGGTTTGTGTGCACATATTCCCTATCTTTCCCATGCTCCCCACGTGTCCCCCTCCCGTTATGGTGGGGACCGCTAAGGGCGTCAGCGCAATGGGAGCATCTCGACCTGAAGCTCGCGGACCACCCGGGCAACAATGGAGCAAAAGAGACGAAGGAGGCACGGGAGGCACATGAGCAAAAGCAAAACCCCCCCGGTGGCGGCAAGGATCAAGACCAGCCAAGGGGCCAATCCCCCTGGCGTCACATGTTTGATCCAGTCCCAAAGTTCCTCCACCACGCCCTCCCCGCGGCCTAGGTCGTCCCAAGCCTTGGGGAAGCGCAGCGACTGGGCGTTGAGCTCATCAATAAGGTGGCACAGTTCCTGTAACTCGCCGGTCACGTTGGCGGCCAGGAAAAGTCCCTCCAGGTGTTTCTTTACTCCGTCCCAGGAGGCAGGGAACGAAGAGTTGGTGGCGTTGCAGCGGAGTGGAAGCACGCAGACATGCCGATACCGGTAGTCGCATTTCACCGCCTGCCGTAGGGACAGGAGGCGAACCTCGTCGCCGAGCGTCTCGATCACATGTTCAAGGCCGATCAGCTCCTGCTGCAGGGAAGCGTCCAGGTGACGCTGAACCCCCCACGCCAGTTGGGTGGAGTGCATGAAGGCCGAGAGCTGAGACGCGAGGAAACCAGTCCGATCGTACAGATTCAGGATTTGCCATTCCTGGAAGACGGAAAACGCGAGGTTCGCGATACCCAGCATGGCCTCAAATAATTCCCTGCGGGTGCGCAGGCCACGCAAGCGGGTCACTAGGGTGTGCCATCGATGGTCGGAGGCCTGGGAAAACCAAGGGTCAGCGGACTTAACGGGTATAAGGGTGTAGCGGGGCCGCCGGACCAGCCAAACAGCGTAATCCGCCGTACCCTCCGTGGTCATGGGTCGCGCCCGAGACATAAGGACGCATCGTGAGGAACCCGTGGTGGACAAGGAAAAGTCGCCATAAGCTGACCGGGAGGCAGTAAGGTTCCAGCTGGGGTCAGTACTTGGGCAGGCTATAAGCGCGTAAGGGGCAGGGATAAGGGCGTTCCCTTGAAAGACATAATCATGGTCGGCACAATTGCCCTGCAAGTGCAGGGAAACGTTCAGACCCTCACGGAAAATAATACGATATACCGAGAAAGGGTATTCCTGGCACGTCGCCCCGTCAGGGCAGGCGCACGAGCGGACCCTAACAGTCGCGGTGGGGAAGCGCAGGGAAGTAAAGGCTTTCCAGAGACCGGAGTGATGCGTCCCCCACGGTAGCGCGTAAAGCCCTGGCGCGGCCGCCTCCGTATATGTGCGGTCCCCAATGTGGGCATCCCAGGAGAGCAGGAGGGTACCGTTATCACTATGGGGAATACAGCGGAATATGCCCGTGGAACAGTCAGTTAGAGGCATCCAAACCCCACCCCGACCCTCGGCGCACATCCTCCCGGGACCGGGGAGCGAGCTCGCATTGCGGATAGGGCCAAAATACCCCCCGCTTCCCTCGCTGGATTTTGTGCCGCCGGGGGTGCACTGAAGTGTGCCGTGGATCCCCAGCAGGGTAAGGTTTCGGTGTGTGGGGTGCCCCTGACCTTGGGGAATGTTGACTTCCAGTGTAGAAGTAAAATTTAGCAACCGCAAGCAAGATCTGGTTACCTCGGGCTGGTTCGAGAAAGCCCCATTGCCGGTGTACCAGCATATGGGGGGACCAGTGCTGCGCAAGATAGCGCCCCAAATACGGATCTCACGCTGGTCAGTGTCTGGGGACTGACCCCGGTGCTGGCCCGTGAGCTTGGTCACATACCCTTGAAATGAGAGTTGGGGGGAGTCCTCCCTCCAAGAGACCATGCGTAACAAAGGTGCATTGGAGAGGAGGGCCCACCTCCAAACCCCGCTCTGCTCCTCAACATCCTTCAGGCGGCTATTTACCAGAGCAGTCCAGTTAATCCACGTCCCGGCCTCCCTCCCCATCGCGCCCCCGGGAAGAAGAAGGGGAAGGGGAAGGAGGGGGAGGAGGAGGGGAATCAGGGCGCTGGGACTTCCCCTGCGGCTGGGCATCGTCTTCCTCGACGAGGCGGAGATGTCGCGAGGAGATCCAAACGGGGCCGTCACCTGTGGAGATACAAGCATACCCTCGACCCCGAATTAGTACCGGATCAGGACCGCGCCAATTGCCCTCCACAGTACGCCACATCGCTCGCCCCATAGTGCGGGCGTGTGGGTGGTGGCGCCGGGGTTTCACGGTCGCGGACCTGTGGCAGAGTTGCCGCATGGCGGGGGAGAGTCCCGTCTCCCGATCAACAGATAGAAAGTTATGGGTGTACGTTGCCTTGTCTAGGGCGTACTGCGTGACCCGCTTCCCCACCCCCTGCTTCTGCAGGAGAGTTTTCAGCGTTCTGTTTGCCCTTTCCACTATACCTTGACCGTTGGGGTTGTAAGGTATCCCGGTAACATGGGAGATGCCAAAGGAGGAGAAAAGAGGGACATGGCTTTGGAGACATAGCAGGGGCCATTATCCGTCTTTATCTCCTGGGGTGTGCCTATAGTGGCAAAGCAATGGTACAAATGGTTTTGCACATGTTTTGCGGCTTCTCCTGCTTGGCGTGTCGCCAGCATGAATCCGGAGAAGGTGTCAATGGTCATATGAATCGTGGAGGTCCCCCAATGGGTGACATCCATTTGCCACAGCTCGTTCGGCGTGAGCCCCCGGGGGTTCACACCCGTCGACCCTGCCGGCCGTGGGGTGAATGGAAGACAGCGAGTACAGCGCCGGACAATAGACCGGGCCTCCTCTCTAGTGACCCTGTACAGCCAACGGAGCGAGGTGGCCGGGAGATGGAACTCCCTATGCGCCGCAGCCGCGGCATCCAGCCCCATTAGTGACGGCCCTGTGGGGTGTAGGCTGGCATCCACAGTTCGGGTGCCGTCAAAGATCGGCCCTTGACCGTCCGTGTGGGAACGGACGTGCATGAGGTATACCTTACATTCCCTAGCCGCTACGGCAGCCTGAAGCTGAGAGATCATGTACCCAATCTCCGAGTGCCGGTCGAAAAGTATGGAGGTGTCGAGTCGCCGGGCAAGATTAACGGCATATAGGCTATCCGAGATAATGTTGATCGCCTGGGGGTAGGTAGTCATTGCCCATATGATAGCGAAAAGTTCATTTCGCTGAGTCGAGCCGTATGGCGTGTCGAGTACCGACAAGGCACCGGTGGTCTGATTGAAAACTGCCGCCCGGTGTTCCTTGGTGGCGTCCGTAAAGACATTGTCTCCCCCGACTGGAGTATCGGAGATCACCCGAGGGGTCAGAATGTCCGATCCCTCGTATAAGTGGCTAAGAGTCAACGGGGAGCGTTCCGTAAAGGTGGCCTGCTGTAGGAGCATGGCCCACAGGAAGCTGTCCCTGGCTATCGCCTCAAGGTCTCCCATGGCTATCCCGGCATGGACTATAGGGTAAGTGGCCGAAAGCGCCACTACCCTCTGTATGGCGTTCTGGCAAAAGCGACCGAGAAGCTCAGTCTCCTTTGGGAGAACACGGGAGGGGTTTCGAGGATAACACCATTCGAGAATCTCGGCTCCTTGGTGTACAGCCGCGAAAAGGCTACCCTCCCGAAATATCGTGACCTCCATGGGGAGGTGGGGTTCAGCTCGAGAAGTATGGCTACCCGCCAACCGCTGTGTGATTTCTCGGAGTGCGCTTTTCGCGGACTCCGTCCATTCGCGGTGCGATTTAAGATTGGGGTCTCCTTTTAAGAGATCGTACAGGGGTTGCATGAGGGCGGAGGGGATGGGCGTTCTCGCGCGCATCCATTGAATCCTCCCTACTAAACCCTGCATATCGTTTAACGTGACGTATTTTCGGGGGTCAATTTGGGGTGGTCTTTGGGTCACCTGGGTCTCGGTGACATCAAACCCAAGGTACGTGTACGGGGCTGATTCTTGTACCTTCTCTGGTGCTACGAATAAACCCTGGGCTGCGAGGGCAGCCACCACTCGCCGGGTGAGCGTCTGTACCTGCCCTTGATCGGGCATACCCAGAAGGATGTCGTCCATGTAATGGACGATTGTCGCCCCCGGGAATTCCTTGCGGAAAGGGGCGAGTATCCGCCCCACGAACCACTGGCATATGGTGGGACTACAAGACATGCCCTGTGGCAGCACCTTCCACTGGTACTGGAGTGCTGGTTCCGCGAAATTCGGGCTCGGGACAGTAAAAGCAAACTTCACCCTGTCGTCAGGGTGTAACGGGATGCTGTAAAAGCAGTCCTTAATGTCTATGACGCGGATCTGATGAGTTTTTGGAATCATGTTAGGGTAGGGCAATCCGGGTTGCAGGGGTCCCATTGGCACAATGAGCGCATTGATTTTTCTTAAATCCATGAGGAAGCGCCACTTCCCCGCGGCTTTCTTTTTTATAACGAATACGGGGGCGTTCCAGGGCCTGAACGATTCCTCTAGGTGTCCCTGTGCAAATTGGTGCGCAACTAGTTCCCTCAGCGCCTGCAGCTTGTCCTTGGTCAGGGGCCACTGGTCCACCCATACCGGTGGGTGTGGAAGCCATACCAGCGGGGGTGTGGACAAGCCCCGGAACCCAGTGGCCCCACCTAAAAAGGATCAGCTTCATCTATAAGGTGGGCTCCCAGCCCCTGCAGAACATCTCTACCCCACAGATTCATACGGAGCCCTTGAACGCACAGCGGGACGAACGCACCTTGCCTTCCCCGGCAAGACCAAATCAACGGACGGCCCGCCTCTCTCGCGGCTTGCAGTCCACCCACACCTTGCACCCCCATCGAGTGGTTTGCTAGGGGCCACTCCGCCGCCCAACAGCAATCCTGAATAACGGAGCGATCGGCCCCGGTGTCCAGGAGCCCTTTAAGGGGCTTTCCCTCAACTAAGAGGGTCAGCCATGGTTTATCAAGGGTTATTTCCTGTATTATTCCAATAGCTGGGGGCGGGGGATCAGGGGGTGGGGGGTCAAGGGGCGTAGCGCGAGCAATGACCATTCCCGATCCTAGGTATATACCATACGGATGATGGTTGGTGAGGGGAATCTTCCCGGGCCCTTCCCCCCGTTCGGATGTATGAACGACCCCCGCCGCTCTTGTCTGAAGCCCCACCACTAGGGCCCTCCAGGGGAGGGGCTGTATTGGGACATTTACAGTGTCCCCTGGTAGGATTCCCACTGGGGCCAGGCATCGGACTTCAGCCCAAGTGGCTCCCGGGACCGAAGCCTCTGGTACTCCTCTTTCCTGCCCCACTTCCTCCTTGTCAGTCTGGCAGGTCGTGTCAAACTTACAAACGAGTCTCTCTGGCCCTTGAAAGGCAGCACAGAGGATACCGTGTATAAGAAAGTCCACGTCCTTTAACTCCCCCGGGTGGGAGTCTTCATAGGCCGTCATCTGTTCCCCAATAACGTCCCATCTCTCCTCCGTGATCCCGGAATCAAGTATCCACGGGGAGGTCATAGTTACCTTCCCTATAAATTCCCTTATTGTTTTCAGCTCAATCTTTACCCCTTTACTGTTCAATATCTTGTAACAGTGCCGGGTGTACAATTCCTTATCTTCTGGCTTATATATGGGCAGCGATCGTACTGTCCCCATCTTCCCGCCTGACCTTTAGCTACCTGGCCTACGGGGCACTCTCCCTGGTCTTCCCCTATGGGGGTACCCGAGCCCCACGTTGGGCGCCAGTCGTTGCTCCCCGGGGTTTCGGGGGCAACGCTCGGATTCTTACCCTCTCCGGGTCTTCGGACGTCTCCGGACGCGGGCCGCGCGTTCACACCAGGAAGAGTCAGCCAGAGGTCCAAAGCTTGGTTGCCGTTTATTTGCTATCAGCAATTACATGGTTAATGAAGAGAGAGAGAACGAGAGAGAGAGAGAGAAAGGGAGGGAGAGAGAGCACCTGTGTGTGCGTGTGCGTGTGCGTGCCCCCCCCTTGTCTTGTTCGTCTCTTATACCCCCCCGTTGCCCGGGGGCAGGATTTTCTCAGGCCATGTAGCACACTCACTCGCCACCCTCCAGCCACTAGCCTAGCAACAGCTCTGTCCATCACGAAGCGTTTGCTCTGGCTGGCCCCCAGCCACCCGTTGCCAACCATTGCTGGCTGTGGATATGGCCTTGAGGTTGCCTCCGAGCTTTGCAGGTGCAAGCTTGTTTTTCTTGCCCTGGTCCCTTTATCTCCTGTTGTTGAGTCTGTTTGGCCTTGAGCCGTTGGGTACGGTTTGTGTGCACATACTCCCTATCTTTCCCATGCTCCCCACGGGAACATAAGGAGTTCAGTCTTGGACATATTAAGTTTTAGATGGGCAGACATCCAGATGGAGATGTCTTGAAGGCAGGAGGAGAAATGAGCCTGAAAGGAGGGAGAGAGAGCAGGGGCAGAGATGTAGATTTGGTTGTCATCAGCGTAGAGATGATAGAAGCCATGGGAGCGAATGAGTTCACCAAGGGAGTGTGTGTAGATCGAGAACAGAAGGGGACCAAGAACTGACCCTTGAGGAACCCCTACAGTAAGGGGATGGGAGGGGGAGGAGGAGCCTGCAAAGGAGACTGAGAATGAACGGCCAGACTGTGAGCCCGCTGTTGGGTAGGGACCGTCTCTATATGTTGCCAACTTATACTTCCCACGTGCTTAGTACAGTGCTCTGCACACAGTAAGTGCTCAATAAATATGATTGAATGAATGAATAAGAGGAGAACCAGGAGAGGATGGAGTCTGTGAAGCCAAGGTTGGATAGCGTGTTGAGGAGAAGGGTCACCAAGGGTCACAGTCACCAAATCTCATTAGTTTTTCCTTTAAAAAATCTCCAGAATCCATCCATTCCACTCCATCTAAATTGCCACCACACTGGTCCAACCACTTCTCATATCCCGACTCGATTACTGCATCAGCCTCCTTGCAGATCTCCCTGCCTCCAGCCCTTCCCCTTACATTAGGTTGGACACAGTCCCTGTCCCACAGAAGGCTCACAGTCTTGATCTCTATTTTACAGATGAGGTAACTGAGGCATAGAGAAGTTAGGTGACTTGCCCAAGGTCACACAGCAGACAAGTGGCAGAGTCAGGATTAAAACCCAGGTCTTCTGACTCCCAGGACCATGCTCTTCCCACTGGGCCACACTACTTCTCAGTAGACTGCGAGCCCATTGTTGGGTAGGGACTGTCTCTATATGTTGCCAATTTGTACTTCCCAAGCGCTTAGTACAGTGCTCTGCACACAGTAAGCGCTCAATAAATATGATTGAATAAATGAATATTATAATTACCCCAGAAAGTTATATAAGCAGTCAATCAATTGTATTTACTTAGTGCTTTCTGTGTGCAGAGCACTGTACTAAGATCTGGGGACAGTACAATAGAACAGAGTTGATAGACACCTTCCCTGACCACAAGGACCTTGCAGTCTGGAGGCCTTCCCAGACTGAGGCCCCTCCTTCCTCTCCCCCTCCCCATCCCCCCCCGCCCTACCTCCTTCCCCTCCCTACAGCACCTGTATATACGTTTGTACAGATTTATTACTCTATTTTACTTGTACATATTTACTATTCTATTTTATTTTGTTAATATGTTTTGTTTTGTTGTCTGTCTCCCCCTTCTAGACTGTGAGCCCATTGTTGGGTAGGGACCGTCTCTATATGTTGCCAACTTGTACTTCCCAAGCTCTTACTACAGTGCTCTGCACACAGTAAGCGCTCAATAAATATCATTGAATGAATGAATGGAGGGAGAGACAGACATTAATATAAATAAATAATGGATAGGTATACAAGTGCTGTGGGGCTGAGGGTGGGGTGAATAAAGGGTGCAAATCCAAGTGCAAGGGTGACACAGAAGGGAGTGGAAGAAAAGGAAATGAGGGAAATGAGAAGTGCTTGCTATGTGCCAGGGACTGTATTAAGTGCTGAGGTAGATATAATTCATTCATTCATTCAATCGTATTTATTGAGCGCTTACTGTGTGCAGAGCACTGTACTAAGCACTTGGGAAAGTACAATACAGTAATAAGGAGAGACAGTCCCTGCCCACAACGACCTCACAGTCTAGAGGTGGGGGAGGTTGTACACAGTCCCTGTCCCACATAGGGCTCACAGTCTAAGTCAGAGGGTGGAGGATTCAATCCCCATTTTACAGAGGAGGGAACTGAGGCACAGAGAAGTGGAGTTACTTGCCCAAAGTCACAAAGCAGACAAGCGGCAGGGCTGGAATTAGAACCTAGGTCCACTGACTCCCAGGCCTGAGCCTTTTCCACTATGCCACACTTCTTCCTGATTTTGTTAAGATTTCTCTGCATCTGGGTGGTACAGTCAGTGAGCCCTTCTCTGAACCTGCCCTGAGACTTCTGATAACAGCATGTCCTTTTGATGGAGGCCCTAAAGTTCTAGCAGTGGAGTGAACTCAGCACCACAAGCCCCCTACATAAAGTGCCCATCCAAATCTACCTTTTTCTTCCTGTTTTATCTTTTGATCTTTCTTGCCTTTTTGGTCCTACCCCAATCCCAATTTGTGCTTTGGAAAACATGGTCATCTTACTTCTGCCCTCCCAAGGCAGCATGGCTTAGGTGTCAGGAGAACTGAGTTCTAATACCAGCTCTGCCTCTGGACTGCTGTGTGATCTTCTGTAGGTCACCTAACCTCCCCGTGTGCTCCAGTTTCCCTATCGATAAAACATGGAGGAGATACCTGCTCTCCCTTGCCTCTTAGAAGGTGAGTCCAGTGTGGGACAAGAAATGTGTCCAATCTGATCTCTTGCATCTGATTATCTTGTTTCTATCCCAGCATTTAGGGCAGTGCTTGGCATGTGGGGTGACTACCTGTATACATGTATATATGTTTGTACATATTTATTACTCTATTTATTTATTTATTTATTTTACTTGTACATATCTATTCTATTTATTTTATTTTGTTAATGTATTTGGTTTTGTTCTCTGTCTCCCCCTTCTAGACTGTGAGCCCACTGTTGGGTAGGGACTGTCTCTATATGTTGCCAACTTGTACTTCCCAAGCGCTCAGTACAGTGCTCTGCACACAGTAAGCGCTCAATAAATACGATTGATTGATTGACTATGGAGTCTCCCATCAAGAATGACAGGGATGAGCCCTAGATCCTAAGATTCCAGGACTGAGAACTCATGCGAAGGAATTGATTATTATGATAGTGGTTTGTGCAGCCCCCCACAGCTATGGACTGGGCTGGGCAGGGCAAACATTGAAAGGGTAGACTGGCAGGGGAGTAGCACATGGTGAAGTGCATGCAAAGTTTATGTGCAGGATGCATTTATGACCAAAGTGATCACAGCATAGTGCTAAGGTTGGGTCATAGCTCCAGCTGGCAGTTGCCATGGTAACTGCTATGGTCTTCACCACCCATATTAGCTGGGCCTGTCCATCTTGCAGAATGCCCCAAGTGGCTCTGCCTCAGCAGGTCTCCTCCTACTTACAGAGTATGAACTAGAACCCAATTCCCAGAGTCTGATTCCCAGAGCCATATGTGTTTGTTTCATCTTGTTATGGTATTTGTTAAGTACTTACTATGTGTCAGTGCTTAGTACAGTGCTCTGCACACAGTAAGCACAATAAATGTGATTGAATACATGAATGAATGAATGTGTCAAGCACTGTTCTAAGAGCTGGGATAGATACAAGCTAATCAGCTGGATCACAGTCCCTGTCCCACATGGGTCTCAAAGTCAAAGTGTGAAGGAGAACAGATATTGAGTCTCCACTTTATAGATGAGGAAACTGAGGCACAGAGAAGTTAAGTGACTTGCCCAAGATCACACATCAGGCAAGTGGCAGATCTGGGAAGTCTCCCAGACCTGTGCTCTTTCCGCTAGCCCAACCAGCTGGCATATAGTAAGTGCTTAATAAAAATCATAAATCAATCAGTTGTATTTATTCAGCACTTTGTGTAGAGAACTATACTAAGCGCTTGGAAAAGTGCAATAGAGTTTGGTATACACATTCCCTGCTCTGAAGGACCTTGTATAATTTTCTAAATAGCTATCAATCCAATGGACACCATCTAGACTATAAGCTCCTCCTCTAGACTGTAAGCTCCTTTTGGGCAGGGATCATGCCTACTAACTCTGTTATATTGTACCTTCCCAAGCACTTAATATGGTGCTCTGCAAACAGTAAGTACTCAATAAATAAAAATGACTGAATTGTTGATTCGACTCCTGAGACAAACTCCTGACCAAAGGGATCTTGTGCCTGACTGGCCAGAGCAAAATGGATATCAACTAAGCTCCATAAAATGTATTAGAAACTAAGGTTCAAAATCTCCATGCCATCTGTTGTGGATGAAGCTGAACGTTTCTGTCACTGAAAAAAGGTGGTCTGGTTTTTTTTTCTTCAAATGGTTATTTATTTGTCCCAAGCAGACTTGGCTTGAAGACTGCATTTTGAAAATTTTCCCATTAATACCTAGCGAATACACCTTAAAGCTGACAGGATTGTCTCTCTTTATTGCTGAATTGTACTTTCCAAGCACTTAGTTCAGTGCTCTGCACACGGTAAGTGCTCAATAAATATGATCAGTTGAATGAATGAATGAATTGACCATACCCTATTTGGTAGAGAAAAGGTGGCATTAACTCAGTAGTAATTACTACTTAATAATACTCTGCAGTGTTAAAATGGTGTTGCATTTATAGAGTAGTTCATTTAGCATGTTTTTGCAAACTATGTTTGATTTTTCCAAGTTTTCTAAATTAATCGCTTTGCAGCCATGGAAATAATCCATTTCTTCCCCTGTGAAAACTGACTCCCTTTAATAAAACACCCTGCTTTTATCTTGGCTGTGCAGTTAAAAAAAAGAATAAAAACCTATCTTAATTATGAATGGAATTTAAACAAATCAATGAAAACATATTAAGGGTATTTGCTACTACTACAAAAAATAATGGTGCTTGTTAAGTGTAGCGTGGCTCAGTGGAAAGAGCATGGGCTTTGGAGTCAGAGGTCAGGGGTTCAAATCCCGGCTCCGCCAACTGTCAGCTGTGTGACTTTGGGCAAGTCACTTAACTTCTCTGGGCCTCAGTTCCCTCATCTGTAAAATGGGGATGAAGACTGTGAGCCCCATGTGGGACAACCTGATCACCTTGTAACCTCCCCAGCGCTTAGAAAAGTGCTTTGCACATAGTAAGTGCTTAATAAATGCTATTATTATTATTATTATTATTATTATGAGAACTGGGATAAAGTTAATTAGGTTGGACAATCTCTCTCCCACATGGGGCTCACAGTCTAAATAGTAGGAGGATTTAATCCCCATTTTACAATGAGCACCAAAGCACTGTGCTAAGCTAGATACAAAATACTCAGAATACTCAGACTAGATGCAATCCCATGGAACTACATGTTTTAAAGAGAATGAGAGCAAGCATTTTATTCCCATTTTATATATGAGGAAATGGAGGCCCAGAGAGGTTAAATGATTTTCCAAGGTCACAAAGCAGGCCTGGGGGCAATGCTTGGATCAGAACTCAGGTCCACCATCCCCTGCTCCCCTACTATTTCCACTAGGTCATTCTGCTTCCCTAACATGGCCTTCAGAGTTAGCATACACATTGTATAACATTTCTAAAATAACAATTTCAAATGTATACAATGTCTGGTAAATTTATGCTTATATAACAATCCTCAAAGCTGTCCTTGGTGATAACAAAGGTTCTTTTTCATTATGTATGTGGGGGCTTGAAATTGATGTCAACATTTTTAGCAGTGCCTGCAAGTGTGGCCGACAAGGTCAGTGTGTGACCAACAATCCTTTCCACACTGTCTGCATGGAAAGATCACCATTTTATGCACTGGTTACTCTATCCACAGGCCAGATGTCACTTTTTGTTTCTACCTCTTGATAATATAATCTTTCCAAAGCTCCTTGTCCAAGACAGTCACCCCATTTTTGATCGCTACACATCAGGCTGCCCAAAGAAGCTGTGATGGCACAAACATTGCTTTAATACTGATGTTCTGACTGCACTCTCAGACCTTATTGTTTGTGATCACGTCTTGCCAATTTATGTTAAGTACAGTCAGAAGTCATGGCCTAGTGGATAGAGCATGGGCCTGGGAGTCAGAAGGACCTGGGTTCTAAACCTGGCTCTGCCACACATCTGCTGTGTGACCTTGGGCAAATCACTTAACTTATCTGGGCCTCATTTACCTCATCTGTAAAATGTGGAGTAAGACTGTGAACCCTATGTGGGACAGGGACTGTATCCAACCTGATGCTTGTATCTACCCCAGTGCTTAGAACAGTGCTTGACACATAGTAAGCGCTTAACAAATACCATTATATTATTATTATTATTATTATTATTATTATTATTATTACCATGTGTCTTTGTTAAGCACTGACTAAGCACTATCACTACTAAAAAAAATACTGAGTTCCTTATGGGTTTGCCGAGAATTCCCAGAGTCCATCTGGGGTTGAGATCCATGACCCAAATTGACCTGTGGTGAGTTGTGGTGCTAATTCCCATGTGGGAGATGAACTCAAATTTTTGCTAAAATTAATAAGCATTGTTTTGTCTGGATATAGTTTTCATTCATTCATTCATTTGAGCACTCTTCTAGGCTTGGGAGAATACAATAGAACAATAAACAGACACATTCCCTGCCCATGAGTTCACAGTCTAGAGGGGGAGTTTATAGCCTAGTATGGATCCGGGGGATGGGGAGCAGCAGAGAAGAGGGACCCGGACCTCACCCAGTCCCTGGGGAAGAGGTGTGGGGGTCATGTTGGATCGAGGGAGGGGAGGGTGCAGCGGTGGGGGTGGGGCATGCGGGGGGGAGAGCTTTCTCTGTTTTCATATCTCTGCTAGGACTGCTGATATACGTCATCCTAGACAACTGAGGTAGAAGAAGAGTCCATTCTGACTTTTGGAATGTAGGAACTGGAATTTACCAGCAATTCTAATTGTTTCTCTCTGCTCCCACATACTCCATTGACACTCTGGATGTCTTCAGTGGAGTTGCCAGGGTCCTAATAGGCTGGAGTGAGTTGAGTATATCAAGAGGCCTTACTTCTGATAGGTTAGGTTGGTAATAATAATAATAATAATAATAATAATAATAATAATAATAATACTGACATTTATTAAGCTTACTATGTGCAAAGCACTGTTCTAAGTGCTGGGGAGCTTACAAGGTGAAGAGGTTGCCCCACGGGGGGCTCACAGTCTTCATCCCCATTTTCCAGATGAGGGAACTGAGGCCCAGAGAAGTTAAGTGACTTGCCCAAAGTCACACAGCTGACAAGTGGCGGAGCCGGGATTTGAACCCATGACCTGTGACTCCAAAGCCCGTGCTCTTTCCACTGAGCCACGCTGCTTCTCTAAGCTGCTTCTCTGCTTCACCATCTCCATCTGGATGTCTGCCCACCATCTAAAACTCAGTATGTCCAAGACTGAACTCCTTATCTTCCCTCCCAAACCCTGCCCTCTCCCTGACTTTCCCATCACTGTTGACGGCACTACCATCCTTCCCATCACACAAGCCTGCAACCTTGGTGTCATCCTCGACTCTGCTCTCTCGTTCACCCCTCACATCCAATCCGTCACCAAAAACTGCCGTTCTCACCTCCGCAACATCGCCAAGATCTGCCCTTTCCTCTCCATCCAAACCCCTACCCTGCTGGTTCAATCTCTCATCCTATCCCGACTGGATTACTGCATCAGCCTCCTCTCTGATCTCCCATCCTCCTGTCTCTCCCCACTTCAGTCTATACTTCATGCTGCTGCCCGGATCATCTCTGTGCAGAAACGCTCTGGGCATGTTACTCCCCTCATCAAAAATCTTCAGTGGCTACCAGTCAACCTATGCATCAGGCAAAAACTCCTCACTCTCGGCTTCAAGGCTCTCCATCACCTCGCCCCCTCCTACCTCACCTCCCTTCTTTCCTTCTACAGCCCAGCCCACACCCTCCACTCCTCTGCTGCTAGCCTCCTCACTGTGCCTCATTCTTGCCTGTCCCACCATCGACCCCCGGCCCACATCCTCCCCTGGCCTGGAATGCCCTCCTTCTGCACATCTGCCAAGCTAGCTGTCTTCCTCCCTTCAAAGCCCTACTGAGAGCTCACTTCCTCCAGGAGGCCTTCCCAGACTGAGCCCCCTCCTTCCTCTCCCCATCACCATCCCCCCCGCCCTATCTCCTTCCCCTCCCCACAGCACCTGTATATATGTTTGTACAGATTTATTACCCTATTTATTTACTTGTACATATTTACTATTCTATTTATTTTATTTTGTTAATGTTTTGTTTTGTTGTCTGTCTCCCCCTTCTAGACTGTGAGCCCGTTGTTGAGTAGCGACCATCCCTATATGTTGCCAACTTGTACTTCCCAAGTGCTTAGTACAGTGCTCTGCACACAGTAAGCATTCAATAAATACATTTGAATGAATGAATGAAATGCTTCTCTACCATCTTGCCCGAAGATAGCATTGGGCAAGATAGAAGCTGCTATACCTTCTGCTCTTGCCCTAAAAAGCAGCAACATGGGAGGGAGTTGAGGGTGGAGACTCAAGTGTACAAGTGTACTGCACAGAAGAAGACAATGGTAAACCACTTCCATATTTTTACCAAGAAAACTCTGTGGATATACTACCAGAATGATTGCAGAGGGAGATGGGGCACTTTGGGAAAGATGTGTCCATGGAGTCACTCCGGGTTGGAAAGGACTCGACAGCATACGGCAAGACAAGACAAGACCCCAGTGCTTAGAACAGTTCTTTGTACATAGTAAGTGTTTAACAAATGCCATCATTATTAGTGGTAGTACAGTAGTTGGCACATAGTAAGTGCTGAACAAAATACAATAATTCATCTGGATAGACTGTGACATGACAGGGTGAATGCACACAGCACCAGTTAAGGTGTACATACTAGACCCTATCGTGGCATGCTCATCAACCATGTAATAAGAGAACTTAACATATTTGGCTGCATTTTTAGTGTAGAGATAAGTGCAGCCTCATCACATACTGAAAGATAAGGTAACAGCATGTTAACGATCTCCTTAACACACCGTCCACCATTGAGATGAAACTCTATTAGAAATAACTATCCTACCAACATGTGAAGACATGACCTTTACTCCAATAAAGTCACCACTTCAATTATAGCTATAATGAATGGCCAAGCTCCAAGATCTATTGGTACACTTGCTACGATATAGAAGAAGGAAAGAGAGGTAAGCTCATTGGAGCAGGGAACATGTCTACTAACTCTGCTGTACTGTACTCTCCCACAGGGAATGTATCTACCAAATCTGTTATACTGTATTCTCCCAATTGCTAAGTACAGTGCTCTGCACACAGTAAACACTCAATAAATACAATTGACTGATTGATTAAACAACCACTGATTAACTGATGGGTCAGATGCATGGGCAGGCAGCTTCCTCAACATATACAATACTAAGAAAATGCCATGGGATATCATAGGCAAAACTATTATCAATCAATCCACTGTAAATATTGAGCACTTACTGTGTGGAGAACACTATACTAAAAGTGTGGGAAAGTACAATATAACAGTTGGTAGAAACATTCCGTGCCCACAGTGAGCCTACAGTCTAGAGGGGGAGACAGACATTAATATAAATAAATAAATTATGGAAATGTTCATAACTGCTGTGGGGCTGAGGGTGTGGTGAATAAAGGGTGTAAATCCAAGTGTAAGAGTGATGCAGAAAGGAATGGGAGAAGAGGAAATGAGGGCTAAGTCCAAAAAGGCCTCTTGGAGAAGATGTGCTTTTAATTAGATTTTAAAGGTGGGGAGAATGATCATCTGGTGGATATGAAGAGGGATGGCATTCCAGGCCAGAGATAGAACGCAGATGAGAGGTTGGAGGCAAGGTAGATAAGATCGAGATACAATGAGTAGGTTGGCATGCTAGAGAAGTGAAGTATGCAGGCTGAGTTGTAGTAGAAAAGCAGCGAGGTAAGTAAGGTAGGAGGGGCAAGGTGATTGAGTGCTTGAAAGCCAATGGTAAGGAGTTTCTATTTAATATGGAAGTAGATAGGCAACGACTGGAGTTTCTTGAGGAATGGGGAAACATGGACTGAATGTTTTTGTAGAAAACTGATTCAAGCAGCAGAGTGAAATATGGACTGAAGTGGGGAGAGACAGGAAGCAGGGAGGTCAGCAAGGAAGCTGATGCAGTACCCAAGGCAGGATAGGATTAGTGATTGGATAAACATGGTAGCAGATTGGATGGAGAGGAAAGGACAAATTTTTGCAATGTTGTGAAGGTTGAACTGACAGGATTTAGTGGTAGATTGAATATGTTGGTTGAATGAGAGAGAAGATTCAAGGATATCACCAAAGTTATGGGCTTGTGAGACAGGGAGGAGGTGGTACTGTCTACAGTGATGGGAAAGTCAGGGTCAGGACAGGGTTTGGGTGGGAAGATAGGGAGTTCTGCTTTGGATATGTTAAGTTTGAGGTGTCGGTTGGGGGGTGAGGTGGGGGCATCTAAGTAGCAATGTCCTGAAGGCAGAGGGAAATGCAAGATCTCAGAGAGGGAGAGACATCAGGGCTGGAGATGTAGATTTGGGAATCATCCACATAGAGATGGTAATTGAAGCTACAGGGGCGAAAGAGTTATCCAAGAGAGTGGGCATACATGGAGAATAAAAGGGGACCCAGAACCAAACCTTGAAGGACATCCAGAGTTAGGTGGTGGGAAGTAGAGGAGGATCCTGATGAGTGGCCAGATAGATAGGAGGAGAACCAGGAGAGGGCAGTGTCACTGAAACCAAGGTGGGATAATGTTTCCTGGAGAAAGGGGTGGTTGACAGTATCAAAGGCAGCTGAGAGGTTGAGGAGGATTAGAATGCAGTAGAGACCATTGGATTTATCAAGAAGGAGATCATTGGTGACCTTTGAGAGGGCAGTTCCTGTGGAGTGAAGGGGGCAGAAGCCAGATTGGAATGGGTCAAGGAGAGAATTGGAGGAGAGGAAGTGGAGACAGCAGATGTAGAGGTCATGGGTTCTAATCCTGGCTCTGCCACTTGTCTGCTGTGTGACCTTGGGCAAGTCACTTAATTTCTCTGTGCCTCAGTTCCCTCATCTGTAAAATGGGGAATAAGACAATGAGCCCCATGTGGGACAAACTGATTACCTTGTACCTACCGCAGTGCTTAGAACAGTGCTTGGCACATAGTAAGCACTTAACAAAACCACCATTACTATTATTATGTAGACAACTTGTTCAAGGAGTTTGGAGAGGAATTGTAAGAAGGAGATGGGGCAATAACTGGAGGGAGCTGTGGGGTCAAGGGAGGGTCTTTTTAGGATAGAGAAGACAGGATCATGTTTGAAAGCAGTGGGGGAAAAAGCTCTGGATAGTGAACAATTGAAGATGACAGAGAGGTAAGAAGTGATGGGGCAAGTGCTTTGATAAGGTGCAAAGGGATGGGATCAGCAATGCAAGTGGAGGGGGTGGATTTTCATTCATTGGATCATATTTATCTGTATGTAGAGCACTGTACTAAGTGCTTGAGAAAGTACAATATAATAGATTCCCTATCCACAATGAGATTATGGTCTAGAGGGGGAGACAGATATTAACATAAATAAATAAATTACATATATGTACATAAGTGCTGTGGGGCCAGGGGTGGGGGATAAAAAAGGAACAAGTTAGGGTGATGCAGAAGGGAGTGGGAGAAAAGGAAATGTAGGCTTAGTCAAGAAAAGCTTCTTGGAGGAGATGTGCCTTCAGGAAGGCTTTGCAGTGGAGGAGAGTAATTGTTTGATTTGAGGAGGAAGGGCATTCCAGGCCAGAGGTAGGATGTGGGTGAAGGGTCAGAGGCAAGATAGAGGAGTTTGAGGAACAGTGAGAAGGTTAGCATTTAAAGGAGTGAAGTGTGCTGGCTGGGTTGCAGTAGGAGAATAGAGAGTTGAGTCAAGGGGGGGCAAGGTGATGGCTTTAAGGCCAATGGTGAGGAGTTTTTGTTTGATATAGAGATGGATGGGCAAACACTGGAGTTTGAGGAGTGGGAAAATAATAATAATAATAATAATGGCATTTATTAAGTGCTTACTATGTGCAAAGCACTGTTCTAAGCGCCAGGAGGTTACAAGGTAATCAGATTGTTCCACGGGGTGCTCACAGTCTTAATCCCCATTTTACAGTTGAGGTAACTGAGGCACAGAGAAGAAAAGTGACTTGCCCAAAGTCACATAGCTGACAATTGGCAGAGCTGGGGTTTGAACCCATGACCTCTGACTCCAAAGCCCATGCTCTTTCCACTGAGCCACGTTGCTTCTCTAATATGTCCTGAACATTTTTGTGGAAAAATGGATTGTGAGATGAGGCAGGAGATCTCTTCTTGAGGTACATCTACAAGAAGAAAGGGGAGAAATATAGTTGTAAAAACCATTATGGAATTGCATCCTTCTCCACTGTTGGCAATAGCTTTTCTGAACTCATTACCAAAGACTTATTACCCAACTTATTCCCAGAATCATAGTGTGGCTTCAGACCAGAGTGGGGCATAGTGTATATGAAATTTGCTGTATGCCAGATATAGGAGATCTAGGAAAACTATTAAGGCTATACAAAGTGTTTGTGTACTTTACAAAAACATTTTTTAGTAGTATTTGTTAAGCACTTACTATGTGTGTAGAGCAGAGTGTAAAGAGGAACAGAATGGAAGAGGTCAGCAAATTCCTCCTTGCCTCAGCATGACCAAATGCCTGAAGCCAGGCTTGGTGGCCACTATATTCATGACTCTCTTACTGGGTTCTGTGGAATCTTTGATTCCTCACCTTTTTCTCCCCATCACATCCTCTCATTCACTTGCAACTATTAATGACAACTGGGCTCTCTGTAATTATCAATTTCTTATCATATTTCATTTTCAAATGGAGATTTATACCCCATACAGCTTGTTTTTTCAGTTTCTTTCCACACTAGTTCCTTATTTCTGCATATTAGCTGCATTTTACAGTTGCCTAAGTAGTATATCCCAGTTTAAAAAAAATTGTTTTCACTTTTTCCATTACAGATTATTTTTTAATATGAAGCTCAATCGTTATGTCTCAAAGTGTTCAAAGCACTAATTTAAAATGCGTAGACACTCTCCTGCTGCTTTAAAGATCATTGTATACATTTATAACCATGGGCCTTTACTAACTGTACAGTCACCTTTATTGAAATGAACAATTGCTTTTATATTATCCAGTGTATTAGTATCATTTTCATAAACTAGAAAACGTTGTCTTTATAGCTGTGTGCCCCAATAACTAGGCATATATGTAGCTTTCTGTGGAGCCTTCTGAGTTTCATGAGCTTCATTCTTCCTATGAATACTTCATGAAGCATCAGGGTAAAGCTTTGCCATAGCAGACCATTGAAACTGAAAAGAAAACCTGGAGGCGTGGTATTAAGCTAATCTGACTATCTGAAAAAGACTAAGATGTAGCAGCCCATTTTTAATAGACCTTTTAAAAGTCACTATTGTCTTTCGTTTTTACAAAGGAGGCATGTAACAGAAAGAAAATACTGTTTGTTAGTGTGCTTATATAATTATTCATCTGGAGAGTTCCAAAATATAATATTTCTTTTGACAGCACAATGAAAGGGGGATCTGTGGACCATTTTGTCCAAGTAATGATGCATGGCTATACTGAACATTTGGAAAATGAGTTAAAAAAAAAACCCTGAAACTATTTGGATCCACATTCTCATGATAAGGAATAACAATAATAGTAATAATAATAATGATATTTGTTAAGCACTTACTATATGCCAAGCACTGTACTAAGTGCTGGAGTAGATATAAGATGATGAGGTCCATATGGGGCTCACAATCTAAGTAGGAGGGAGAACAGGTATCAAATCCTCATTTTGCAGATGAGGAACTGAGGCACAGAGAAGTTAAGTGACATGCCCAAGGTCACACAGCAGGTATGTGGCAGAGCTAGGATTAGAACCCAGGTCCTCTGACTACTAGGTCCATGCTCTTTCCGCTAGGCCATGATGCTTCTTGATGCCCAAGCATATTTCCTCCACCAACTATATCATCAGCTGGCAGTAACAGGTACATGAAGTGGTCAATATATGGTTGGCATCATTGCACTGAGTCGATCTAGTCAACCTGGTGAAGGACAGCTCACTGAAACAGGGGCTGGGTACCCCTTCTCCTTTTGCCACCCTGTCCCTCTGTCGATTACACACCCTCAATCTCATCCTTGGCTTGCCTCCTGTACTATACTTCCTACCCTCCTGCTCAAGTATTGCAGAGCACTGCTGGCAGAAATCCAGGCAACAGGCTGATCTTAGCCTCTTCCAATGCACTGTTTTGTATTTGTGCCATTACTATGTGCCAGGCACTGTTCTAAGTGGTTGGGTGGATACGAGCAAATCAGGTTGGACACAGTCCCTGTCCCACACTTGGCTCACAGTTTCAATCCCCATTTTACAGACGAGGTAACTGAGGCCCAGAGAAGTGAAATTATTTGCCCAAGGTTCCACAGCAGACAAGTGGCGGAGCTGGGATTAGAACCCAGGTTCTTCTGACTTCCAGGCCCATAACTCATTCTATCCCTACTGGATTACTGCATCAGCCTCCTCACTGACCTCCCAGCCTCCTGTCTCTCCCCTCTCCAGTCCATACTTCACTCTGCTGCCCGGATCATTTTTCTACAAAAACACTCAGGTCATATTTCCCCACTCCTCCAGAAACTCCAGTGGTTGCCCATCCACCTCCACATCAAACAAAAACTCCTCACCACTGACTTTAAAGCACTCAGTTACCTTGCCCCCACCTACCTCACCTCTCTACTCTCCTGCTATAACCCAGCCCACAAACTTCACTCCTCTAATACTAAACTTCTCACTGTGCTTCAGTCTCATCTATCTCGCTGCTGACTCCCTGCCCACATCCTGCATCTGACCTAGAATGACCTTCCTCCTCAAATCTCTCCCCCTCTTCAAAGCCTTATTGAGGGCACATCTCCTCCAAGAGGCCTTCCTTGACTAAGCTCCCTTTTCCTCTTCTCCCACTCCCTTCTGCCTTGCCCTGACTAGCTCCCTTTGTTCTTCCCCCCTCTGAGCCCTACAGCACTTATGTACATATCTGTCATTTATTTGTTTATATTAATGCCTCTCTCCCCCCTCTAGACTGTGGGCAGGGAATGTGTCTGGTTATTGTTGGATTGTACTCTCCCAAGCACTTAGTACAGTGCTCTGCACATGGTAAGTGCTCAATTAATACGGTTGAATAAATGAATGAATAAACCCTTAGTGCCCTACCTTCCTGTCTCTTGTCCCTGATAAACTTGACAACTACTCCTCAATGTCTTCGCCTCACCTTTCCAACTCTCTCCCACCCACCCTCCCCTAAATCTTCTCTTTCATCCTTCTTAGCTGTCTCCCAAGAGATCTACTCCTTGCTTTCAAAATCTATCCCCTCTATCTCTGACAGTAATCCCATCCACTCTCACCTTTATTCACTCCATGACCCCATCTTCAATCGCACACTCTCTGATGGCTCATTTCCCTCTGCCTTCAAACATGGGCAAGCCTCTCCTATACTAAAAAACAAAAGCAAAAGCAAAAACAACTTTCTCTGAATCCCATTTTACACTCCAGCTACCTCCCTGTTTCCCTCCTCCCCACTACACACCAGTGAGGCTACTCTCTCCAAAGAAGATCTTGCCAATTCTAACAGACTTTATTCTATCTGAAGCCTCCTTGAACCCTTGGCAGTCTTCAACACTGCGGACCTTATGCTCTTATCCTTAAAACTTGATCTAATTTGATTTTACAAACACAGGTCTCCCCTGGTTCTTTTCTTACCTCTCTGGCCACTCCTTCTCAATCTCTGGTGCTTTCTTCACCTCTCACCCCCACTAACTAAAGGTGTCCCACAAGCTCAGTTCTGAAACCTCTTCTTTCCTCTATATTCATCCCTTTGGAGCACTCACCTGCCCCCATAACTCCAACTATGACCTCTACCTGGATGTACTCTCCCAAGTGCTTAGTACAGTGCTCTACACACAGTAAATGCTTAATAAATTCAATCGAATTGAATGATTCCAGAATCTACCTCTACTTTTGAACTCTCACCTCCTCTGCCATCTCACATTTCCTCTTGCTTTCAGGATATTCTCATGTGCATCTCCTGCTGATATCTCAAGTTCCATAGATCCCAGGTTGAATTCCTCATTTTCCCTGAAGTGCTCAAGTGATAACTGGGGGTTGCTTCTTTCCTTCTACAACCCAACCCCCTTACTTCACTCCTCTGGTGCTAAGCTTCTCACTGTGCCTCGATCTCGCCTGTCTTATCACTGACCCCGGCCCACGTCCTGCCTCTGACCTGGAACGCCCCGCCTCCTCAGATCCGACAGGCTCTCCCCCCACCCCTTCAAAGTTTTATTGAAGGCACATCTCCAAGAGGCTTTCCCAGACTAAGCCCCACTTTTCCTCATCTCCCACTCCCTTCTGCGTCGCCCTGACTTGCTCCTTTTGCTCTTCCCCCCACCCCTACCCAGCCCACAGCACTTAGATATATAGCTGAATAAGCACTCAATAAATATGATTGATTGAATAGCTGTAATTTTATTTATTTGTATTGAAGTCTGTCTCCCCCACTCTAGACTATGAGATCCTTGTGGGTGGGGATTGTCACAGTTTATTGTTGTATTGTACTTTCCCAAGCACTTAGTACAGTGCTCTGCACATAGTAAACACTTAATAAATACGATTGATTGAATGAATGAATGATGACCTGGGAGTAAGGTAAATTAATTAGGGAAGGCTTCTTAGTGGCAATGCAATTTCAAAAGGGCTTTGAAGATGAGGGGAGAAGTGGCCTGGCAGAGATGGAAGGAGAGGGAGTTCCAGGCAGATGGGAGGGCATGGGAAAGGATTCACAGACAGGAGAGATGAGGGCAAGGCACAGTGATCTTGAGAGGAACCGAGAGGGCAAGTCAGAGTACAGTGAGAGAAAAGCGTGAAGGAGAGAGTTGATTGAGTTCCTTAATGCCAGTGCTCAGGAGTTTCTGCTTGATGCTTAGAGGAATGAGTAACCAACTGAAAGTTTTTGAGGAGAGGGGCAGTAGGGAATCGGCATGGCATAGTGGATAGAACACAGGCTTGGGAGTCAGAAGGTCATGAGCTCTAATATCGGCTCTGCCGCTTGTCTGCTGTGTGACCTTGGGAAAGTCACTTCACCTCTCTGGATCTCAGTTCCCTCATCTGTAAAATGGGGATTGAGACTGTGAGCCCCATGTCCAGCATAATTTGCTTGTATCCATCCCAGAGCTTACTACAGTGCCTGGCACATAGTAAATGCTTAACAAATGCCATAATTATTATTATTATTAGAAAGGAGACAGATTAAATTTCCCCAACTGCCACTTCAGCACTGACTATGTCCTTGTATACTCACAACCTCCCATAACACTATTCTGTACATATTACATTTTTTAATAGTATCTGTTAAGTGCTTACTATGTGTCACTAAGCACTGGTTTATATACTAGTTAATTAGGCTGGACACAGTCCTTGTCCTGCATGGGGCTCACAGTTTATGTAGGAGAGAGAATAAGAATACTGAGGAACAGAGAAGTTGAGTGACTTGCCCAAAGTTACACAGCAAGCAACTGGAAGAGCCAGGATTAGAACCCTTTCTCCTCTTTCCTTTCTCTCATTCAACCCACATATTCAATCCATCACTAAATCCTATCGGTCCCACCTTCACAACATTGCTAAAATCTGCCCAGGTCCTCTGTCTCCCAGGCCCGTTTTTCCACTAGGCCATGCTGCATCCTACTATTTAAGTATTAATGCATATATGTATATAGCCTAGTGGAAAAAGCACAGGCCTGGGAGAAATTCACAATCTAGTCAGAGGGACTGTAAATTCCTTGAGGGCAGAGATTATATCTACAAAGTCTATTTTATGCCTCTGAACAATTACTATAGTGTGTTGCCTTGCACCTGGATTTGCACCCTTTATTCACCCAACCTTCAGCTCCAAAGAACTTATGTACATATCCATAATTTTAAAAAAAATTATATTAATGTCTGTCTCCCCCTCTAGACTGTAAACTCCTTGTGGGCAGGGAATGTATCTACCAACTCTGCTACATTGTTCTCTCCCAAGAGCTTAGTACAGTGTTGGGCAAACAGTAAGTGCTCATTAAATATCACTGATTGTTTGCTCTGCACACATTAGATGCTCAATAAATACCATTGCTTCATTGATCGTTTGAGAGTCTTCCCATTTTCAGACTTGCAGTGAGATAGTTCTTAGCCTCAGGCCTACCAAATCTGCCCAGAGATATACATGATCAACTGATACTCTATATCTGTCGGTAAAGCAAAAATGGTTTGCTACCATCATCAGTGCATGCTTCCTAATGATGACAAATAGCAATGAGTAGAAAGAAGCATTCCATAAGGATCTGGATAATATCATTACAGAGGTACCAAGTTCTAACAATTTGGGATTATCATTCAAAATTTCAGGTAGGTAGTGATGTCGAAGTATGAAAAGTCAGGCATCAGACCTAATGGACTTGGAAGGCTAAATGATAAGTATCAACATCTGCACATTGAATGTGTCAAATGGCTGCTCATAATCACACACATTATCTGCCCCCTCCTAAATAGGAGGAGACATCTAGTCATCTACACATCTACTACATCTAGACATCTACTAGTAGTAGTAGTAGTAGTAGTAATGGTATTGATTGCTTAAACAATGTTCTGCCCACCATAAGTGCTCAATAAATACGATTGAATGAATAATTGAGCTCCTAAGGGCAATACACTGTAACAAGTACAGGAAGTACAGGAAGCACAAGACATGTTCCTTGCCCACAAGTTGCTTACACTCTAATGGAGAAAAACAGACATGAAAATATTCATAACTGTCCCCAAAGCTGGGAGCTCCCTTCCTCCACCAAATCCACAAGACCACCAGCCCTTCCCACCTCCAAAGCCCTCCTGAAGTCCTACCCCTCAAACAAGCCTTTCCTACTTTCCTTTGCTAAGCCATGAGGAACAGCATGGCCTAGGAGAAGCAGCGTGGCCTAGGGGAAAGAGCATGGGCCTGGGAGTCAGAAGGTCATGGGTTCTAATCCCAGCTCTGACACTTGTCTGCTGTGTGACCTTGGGCAAGTCACTTCACTTCTCTGTGCATCAATTACCTCATCTGTAAAATGGGAATTGAGACTGTGAGCGTTACATAGGACAGGGACTGTGTCCAGCTCAATTTGCTTGTATCCACCCCAGTGCTTAGTACAGTGCCTGGCACATAGTAAGTGTTTAAAAAATACCATAATTATTATCACTTACCTAACAGTATCTGCATCTTAGCAACCCTTCAATCACCTCTTGCATTTATGTATTTATTTATGCTTATCTTCAGCACATGAGTATATTTATGTCTAATTGAATATTCAATTTCATTTATTCTGAATTCACTGCCTTTTACTATATCTATTTCCCTCCATTAAAGTGTAAGCACCTTGTGGGGTTAGAGGTAGGCAGGGGGAAAGCAGGGCACAGTTAGGTGGAGGGCTTGAGGGGAGTGAAGAGTACGAGCAGGCGAGTAATGAATGGGTGAGAAGAGCTGATAAGTAAAGGTGGAGAGAGCTGGTGAAGAGACTTGAAGCCAATGGTAAGGAGACCGGTTGTTGGGTAGGGATCGTCTCTATTTGTTGCTGAATTGTACTTTACAAGCACTTAGTACAGTGCTCTACACAAAGTAAGTGCTAAATAAATACGATTGAGTGAATGAGGCTTTGCTTGATGTAGAGGGAGATGAGTAAGTATCAGAGATATCTGATGCGTTCTGAGTGAAGCTTCAGGAAGATGATATATAGCAGCAGTATGAATTATGGACTGAGGGAGGAAGAGCCTGGAGGGAAATAGACCAGCAACAAGGTCGAGACAATAGCCCAGTCATTCATTCATTCAATCGTATTTATTGAGCACTTACTGTGTGCAGAGCACTGTACTAAGCGCTTGGGAAGTACAAGTTGGCAACAATCATGATATGATGAAGGATCGAACCAGTATATACAGGTATTTAGGTGGAGAGGAAGGGATGGATCCATGCAGTGTTTTGAGGGAAAAAAAATCAGAAGGTATTCCTTGTAGAGCAGTAGATTCAATGTAAGAGTGGAATGACAGCGAGGAGTTAAGGATGGTATCAAGTTTTCAGGCTTGGGTCTCAGGGAAGATGGTGGTCTTGTCACCTGAGAAGGGGAAGTTGGAAAGAAGGGGCATGGTTTAGCAGGAAAGATGTGAAGTTCAGTTTTGGAAATATTGTGAGGTGTTTGCATGCCTTCCAAGTGCAGATGTCCTGGAGGCAGGAGAAGATGCAGGATTCGATAGCAGGGGGAGATCAGGGTGGGTACCTGACAGGAGTGCTAATTGCCTAAGGTGTATTTGATTGGATTACTGGCATGCCTGGACATCCCTATCTGATCATCCTCCACCCAGTGGAAGGGGTTGATTTACAACCTGCTAATGAGTGATATCCTCTGATTGGGTCTAGCAGACAAGATCTGATTTATCCGAAGAATATGCCAAACATATGACAATCTAATGTGGGCAATTTCCATTATTAACATATGCATGTCTGCTCCAGTCTATCATATAGGGCAGTGGGGAGGGAACCTGTGTCTGGTAGCTAGAAAGAAGTTAAAACCTAGGGAGTGTGATAGGCCAGGAGTAGAGGGGGCTATAGAGGTAGATCTGTGAGTCATCCATATAGAAGAGGTAGCTGAAGCCCTGTGGGTGAATAAATTAGGGGAATGTGGAGAGTGAGGCACTCAGCATGGAGCTTTATGATGATGATGATGGTATTTGTTAAGCACTTACTATGTGCCAAGCACTGTTCTAAGCACTGGAGTAGATACAAGGTAATCAGGTTGTCCCACGTGGGGCTCACAGTCATAATCCCCATTTTACAGATGAGGTAACTGAGGCACAGAGAAGTTAAGTGACTTGCACAAAGTCACACAGCTGATAAGTGACAGAGCTGGGATTAGAATCCATGACCTCTGACTCCCAAACCCACGCTTAGGGGATGAGAGATGGAAAAGGAGCCAGAAAAATAAACAGAGAAGGAGCAGTCAGAGAGGCAGAAGGAGAACCAAGATGGCAAAAATGAGATCTGATAGTGTTCTAAGGAGTAGGTGGTGTTCTGCAGTGTCAGAGGCAGCCAAGAGATTGAGGTAAATTTGGACAGAGTAAAGATGGTTTGGCTATGAGGGGATCAGTGACCTTTGATAATGTTATCTCAGTGGAGTGAAGCGGGTGAAAACCTGACTGTAGTGGGTCAAAAAGAGAGTAGGAGAAGAGGAAGTGAAGGCAGCAGGTGTATAGGATTTAAAGGAATTTGGAAAGGAAAAAGAGGAGGAAGATGGGATGATAGCTGGAAGGGGCTGGAGGCAGAGGTGAGATTTGACTGAAGGCAGAAGAAAAGGCAAAGGTGAAGGAGAGGCTGATGATAGCACAAGGGAGGGGAAAAGAATGTGAACAAGTGTTTTTAGAGATGAGAGGGCATGGGGTCAGAGAAACGGGTAGATGTGATGGGGGCCCCCTCATCCACCATGGAAAGGTTGCAGATATTGTTTGAATATACGTGGTTCTGTTGCCATATCTGGTATGGGCCTTAGACCCTGCAGCCCACTGGCTGGATCCAGGAACCAAACCAAATAAGGAGGTAGACTCCGCCCAGCTCTGTACCAAATCTGCACCAATCCAGTCCCCACTGTTTTCAAATCTACCAATCACTGTGATCAGCAACAGTGGTATATGAGCCCACTGTATCGGGCACTAGAGGCCTTTTCCCTTAAGGAAATGAGCCCGCCGGGTGCATTACCCCCGATTCGGTCTTCGGGGCCTTTTCCCTTAAGGAAATGAGCCCGCCGGGTGCGTTACCCCCTATTCGGTCTTTGGCCTTACCAATAAAACTTTATTAAAACTTTCGGCAGTCACATGCTGTCTGACTAATTCTTTAGTCACCCGGCAACTTGGTGGCCATCCGGAACAACCACTGCCATCATTTTGGTGGCCCGTACGGGGGAGTTCCAGTAGATGTGACTGCCGCCATCCTGGCTGACCACAGCACAGCCTGAAGCCATCAGAGTGGTGAGTCCTTTTTTTTTGAATTGTTCTTGTCTGTTCTCGCGGAGGCACCCTCTAGTTCCCGGGTACACTAGGGGGGAAGGAAGGACCGACCGGGTCGGTCCAGGAAAAGGACCTCTCGTCAGGAGGCGGTCCGGGAAACGACCTCTCGTCAGGAGGCGGTCCGGGGAAGGGACCTCTCATCAGGGGACGCCTTGAGTTGGAGGGACCACAGCTTGGGCAAGTGGGACGCCATGCGGCGCTCGGGCATAACCAGAGCCGGAATTGTTCTTGTCTGCTCTCGCGGAAGCACCCTCTAGTTCCCGGGTACACTGGGGGGAAGGAAGGCTGACCGGGTCAGTCTGGGAAAAGGACCTCTCGTCAGAAGACAGTCCGGGTATTCCAGCGCCAGAGGGACGCCACGCGGCACTCGGACATAGCCCGAGACAGACACAGAACCGGAATTGTTCTTGTCTGCTCTCGTGGAGGCACCCTCTAGTCCCCAGGCTCACTAGGGGGGAAGAAAGGCTGACCGGTTTGGTCTTAACCTAAAATAGACAAAGAAACTCAAAAAAGGAACGTTTTCCACCCATTATGGGACAAATTTTTTCCAGCACCCCAAAAGAGGAACGTTTTTCACCCGTTTTGGGACAAGGTTCCTCAGTTCCAGGAGAATCCCCATTGGGTTGCCTGCTGAACACCAAGAATAAGGACAAATTTGGTTTGGCCGATTTAAAATGCCAGCAACTGCTTTTCTTGTGCACCACAAAATGGCCCCAGTATAAATTAGAGGATCAGGAGGTTTGGCCCGAATATGGGTCCGTAAGTTATAATACTATTTTCCAGCTGGACTTATATTGCAGGCAGTTAGAGAAATGGTCAGAAATCCCATACGTCCAAGCTTTTATGGCTTTGTCCCAAAGCCCTGAAGGAAAAAAACTGCCTCATGTGTTTTTCCTGGGCCCCTCCAGGGGGTCCAGCCCTAAGGTCTGATTCCTCAGATATACTGGATTATCCTCTCCTCTGCAGGGGACCCCGGGAGGATGGCTTTCCCCCTCCCTCTGGCTGGGAATCTCAGGTACCTTCGGCCCTGCCTCTGCCCCCTGAGGGAATGGGAAACACCACCACTACAGGGCCCAACCCTTTGTTATGTCATCCTCCATACCAGTCCACCTCCTCCTAGGCCCTAAGCTCTTCCAGCACCCGGGGAGGCACACACTATGCCCCTCCGGAAGGAGGGGAAAGGATACCCGCCTTGAGGGAGGTTGCAGGGGAGAGGGGAAAGATAGTGCGGGTACAGGCTCCCTTCTCTTTGAGCGAATTGGAAATGGCAAAACGGAAATTGGGACAATATTCTCCAGACCCCGCGCGCTTTCGGGACGAATTCTGGAGCCTGACTTTGCAGTATGACCTGTCATGGGAAGATCTTAATCTGTTGCTTTCCTCCTGCCTGACTGTAGAGGAAAAGAGAGTAGTTTGGGATTATGCTGAAAGGGTGGGGGATGAAGCTGCCATGAACAGTCATGGGAGGCACCCACTGGGAGCGATAGCTGTCCCTCGCTCCAAACCAGATTGGAATTATCAGGGAGACAGTACTGATAGACAGCTCCGGGATCATATGATTACATGCTTACTTGCGGGCATGGAGAAAGGAATTAGGAAGCAAGTTAACTATGATCGGGTCCGAGCTATGACCCAGGACTCTACCGAGAACCCTGCTATGTTTAGACTCAGACTGGCGGAGGCGATTCGAACGTACACCGAACTTGATCCTGACTCGGTAGAGGGAAGTGTCATTCTGAATATGCATTTTATTAATCAATCAGCTGAAGATATCCACCGAACATTACAGAAGGAGCAGTTGGGGCCACAAACCCCCACGAATCAGTTGATAGAGGCTGCCTTTAGAGTTTTTAACAACCGTGATCAGGCAGCCCGGGATGAGAGGGACCGCAGGGCCAAAGTGAAGGGCAGAGAGCAGGCCCAGGTACTTGTGGCGGCCCTGATGAAGGGTCAGTCTCACCCTGGAAGGTCGCCCAACATGGCCATGATGCTTGTCCGTGGCCCAGGGTCCAGGAAGCCCTGTTTTGTGTGCCACCAGTCTGGCCATTGGGCTCGGGAGTGCCCCCAGGCACGGAGGCCTGGTCACAGCCACCAGCCACCTGGACCATGCCCCCTCTGCCAGAGATGCGGGCACTGGAAGCAGGACTGCCCACTACTGGAGGCAAGCGCCGACCCGGAGGCTGGCCAGTTCTCGGCTGTTGGCATGTCTAAGAGTCGAGACTGACGGGGCCCAGGGAACGGCCAGGCCACCATAGGAACCATCTCCATGGCCGAACCCAGGGTAAGCGTAGAAGTGTCCGGTAAGATTATAAATTTTCTTATCGATATGGGGGCCACCTATTCTGTCCTTCCCAGCTTTCGTGGTCATACCCATCCATCTGGTGTAAGGGTGGTGGGGATCGACGGCATCTCAAAATCTTGTCACCAAACTGACCCCTTACCATGTCTATACCAGCAGGAATTGTTTGAACATAGATTCCTTATTATTCCCTCCACCCCCGCACCCTTACTGGGGAGGGATATCATGACCAAGATGGGATCGTTTTTTTCATTGGTCTGTCCAGTTGGCATCCTCATTGCCACAGCCAATAGGGTGGACTTACCTGAGTACCTTATGGAAAAAGTTGAACCCCTCATTTGGGATAAAGGTTTTTCGGGCCGAGCCATTAATACAATCCCAGTTGAGGTGTGCCTAAAGGATCCCTCCAATTCTCTACACCAACGCCAGTATGCACTCCCAATAGAGACACTGGCAGGTATCCAACCAATTATCAAGCGATTTCTTGAACACGGGTTACTTGTGCCATGCCATTCCCCTTGCAACACCCCTGTCCTCCCGATAAAGAAACCAGATGGGACCTATCGCTTTGTCCAGGACCTGCGGAGGGTGAATGCAGCTACGATCCCTATACACCCAGTAGTCGCGAACCCATACACTCTCCTTGCACAGGTACCGGGGGATACTAACTGGTTTTCGGTAATAGATTTGAAGGATGCCTTCTTTTGTATCCCCTTGAGTAAAGGGTCCCAGTATATTTTCGCTTTTGAGTGGACCGGACCAAGGGAAAAGTTGGGACGTCAGTACACCTGGACAGTCCTTCCGCAAGGATTCCGGGATAACCCTCACCTTTTTGAGGAATGCTTGGGCCAAGATCTCTGTGATCTTGAATTATGTGAGAGCACCCTCATTCAGTACGTGGATGATCTCCTCATTTGCAGCCCGACTGAGGAGGGCGCGAAGGAGGACATTGTCCGGACACTTAACCGCCTGTAACCACCTGTTAACCGCCTGTTCTGGGTACCGAGTCTCTCCTTCGAAATTACAGGCCTTCAAACAAGAGGTTCGATATCTGGGTCATGTATTAAGCCCTTTATGGAAGACCCTAAGCCCAGAGAGAAAAGACGCTATCCTGAAAATCCCAGCCCCCCAGACCACGCGCCAGTTGCGTGCCTATTTAGGAATGACCGGTTTCTGCCACATCTGGATTCTGAACTACGGGATCCTGGTCAAGCCTCTGTATGATGCCCTTGCTGGGCCAGAGGACGAGCCGCTGGAGTGGGGTGGCGAACAGATAGACGCATTTCGAACTCTCAAACGGAAACTTTCCTCGGCCCCAGCCTTAGCCTTGCCTGACCTAGCCAAACCCTTTGCCTTATATGTAGATGAGCGGTGACACCACTGTGCCGCAGTTCTAGGTCAATCTTTGAGACCAGACTTTCGGGCGGTAGCATATTTTTCCAAGCGGTTGGATAGTGTCGCCTCTGGTTGGCCAGCATGTCTCCGTGCAGTTGCGGCCACCGCCGTGGCAGTACAGGAGAGCAGAAAGCCGACTTTGGGCCAACCCCTTACTGTCTATACCCCACATCGGGTCCTAGCAGTGCTAGGAAATAGGGGCGAGCGTTGGCTCACGGGAGGCCGCTTGCTGCAATATCAAGCCCTCCTTCTTGACACCCCGGAGGTTATCTTAAAGACCTGTAACTCCTTGAACCCAGCAACCCTTCTCCCTCTTCCAGAAGATGGGGAAGGGGACTGGCCAGCCCCAGTTCATGATTGTCTAAACAAAATTGACGAGAGTTACTCTAGCAGACCAGACCTTAGGGACTTACCCCTGGAAAATGCAGAGGCTAACTGGTTCACAGATGGGTCCAGTTACATGGACCAGGGAGTCCGATATGCAGGGTACGTGGTAGTGAGCCTCCATGAGGTCACTGAGGCACAGCCCCTCTCTCCAGGGACCTCTGCACAGAAAGCAGAACTAGTAGCCCTATCTCAAGCTATGGAATTGGGAAAGGGGATGTGTCTTAATATATTTACTGACTCCAAATATGGCTTCCATGTCTTACATGCTCATGGGACTATTTGGAAAGAGCGAGGTCTCCTCACTGCCCGAGGCACCCCTATCAAACATGCAGAGGAAATCCTCCAGCTAATCGCAGCAGTTTGGGAAACCCGGGAAATGGCTGTAATTCGCAGGGACACCAAAGGGGGAATACAGAAATAATCAAGGGAAATCATTTTGCGGACTCAGCTGCTCAACAGGCAGCCTGCACCAAAACCAAGGACACCTCTTGTCCCAGATTTTTTTTTGATTCTCCCCAGGAGGACACTCCGTCACAATACACCTGTGACCGAAATGGCGACCTCCGCCTCCAGCTCCACAGGGAAGAGCACCAACCCATGGGACAGAAGTCAACTGAGGAACCTGAGGGGGACGCTGCCCCCATCTTACAGGCTCTACGAGAAATCACCCCGACCGTGACACCACCGCCATCTCGCCGTCAGGCTCACGGCCAGTTTGCGGTACACCCATACCACCCCGAACACATCTGGTTATGAGTTCATCGCCCACTGTCAGCATGAAGCTGCTCCAGAAGATGGAGCATCGACCCTCAGCAACCCCTTAGGAATAAGGGTCGTATGTCTTTGAGGGGGGAATGATGGGGGCCCCCTCATCCACCATGGAAAGGTTGTAGATATTGTTTGAATGTATGCGGTTCTGTTGCCATATCTGGTATGGGCCTTAGACCCTGAAGCCCACTGGCTGGGTCCAGGAACCAAACCAAATAAGAAGGTAGACTCCACCCAGCTCTGTACCAAATCTGCACCAATCCAGTCCCCACTGTTTTCAAATCTACCAGTCACTGTGATCAGCAACAGCGGTATATGAGCCCACTGTATCGGGCACTTGAGGCCTTTTCCCTTAAGGAAATGAGCCCGCCTGGTGTGTTACACCCTATTCGGTCTTTGGGGCCTTTTCCCTTAAGGAAATGAGCCTGCCGGTTGCGTTACCCCCTGTTCGGTCTTCGGGGCCTTTTCCCTTAAGGAAATGAGCCCGCCGGGTGCGTTACCCCCTATTCGGTCTTCGGGGCCTTTTCCCTTAAGGAAATGAGCCCTCCGGGTGCGTTACCCCCTATTCGATCTTCGGCCTTACCAATAAAACTTTATTAAATCTTTCGGCAGTCACATGCTGTCTGACTAATTCTTTAGTCGCCTGGCGACTTGGTGGCCATCTGGAACAACCGCTGCCATCAGATGGGGTAGAGTTTGAGAGAAAGTAGATGTCCCCTTGAGAGACAGCCAGCTAGAAGGAGAAAGAGGAGGGGAGAGTAGAGTGAGAAGCTCTGTAGCCTAGTGAAAACAGCATGGATCTGGGAGTCAGAGGACCTGGGTTTTAATCCTGACTCTGCCATTTGTCTCCTGTGTCACCTAGGGCAAGTCACTTAACTTCTTTGTGCCTCAGTTCCCTCATCTGCAAAATGGGTATTCAATACCTGATTTCCCTCCTACTTAGACTTTGAGCCTCGGGTGGCATCTGATTATCTTGTCTCTGCCCCAGAGCTAAGTGCTTAATACTACAATTTTTATTATTATAATTTATTATAATTATTATTTCGAAGAGGGGTGGGAAAGATTGTGGGAAGTTCATACCTCATGGTTTCTATTTTACTGACAAAGTAGTTGGCTAGGTTGTTGGGGATTAGGGAGGGTTATAGTAAAGGCACTGGAGTCTTCAGAAAGGAGTTAGATGTTTAGAATATTTGGTGTGGATTATGGGCATGGAGATCAATGAGGGAAGAATAGAACAGTTGCTGGGCACGTTTGTGGGAAGGGAATGTGACTGTTTATGGTTATATTGCACTATCCCAAGTGCTTAGTATGGTGCTGTGCACACAGTAAGTGCTCAATAAGCTGAATTATAGTAGGAACTGATGAATCTGAAGTGGCCAGAATCAGGCTGGTGTCCGTATTTCTCCCAGCTGTATTCAGCTGCATGAGTGCAAGTGTGGAGAAAAGGACTGTGGGATTGATATCCATGGTTGGGAATTGGTGATGCAAGAGCGATGGAGGGATAGGGGAGCAAGTGAGTTGTGTTTGGTGGAGAGGGCAAAGCCGAGGGCAAGGACATTAAAATCATGGGAAGAGAGGATTGTTTTAAAAAATGGTATTTGTTAAGCACTTACTAAGTGCTGGGGTAGATACGAGGTAATCAGGATGGACATAGTCCATGTCCCACATGGGACTCACAGTCATAAGTTTTACAGATGAGGTAACAGACACAGAGAAGGTATAAATGACTTGCCCAAAGTCACACAGCCAACAAGTGGCAGAGTCGCCATTAGAACTCAGAGTAGGGATTAGAACCCAGACTCTAAGGCCCAGGCTCTTTCCACTAGGCTACGCTGATGAAGGTTAGAAGTCAAATGGGATATGACAACCTGAGATAGAAGGAGAGGGTCCAGAACCCAGAGGTGGCAGATGAGGACAGCAATTTGGCGAGGTGGCCCATTAGAAGTTTGGGGTGTGATAGTGATAGGTCAGAACTGGTGAGGTTAGAGGTAGAGATAGAACATCTAGCTGTTGATTCCACATTTTGCTCCCCACTGGCACAGCTGTAGCCCCTAATTGATTTACCCTGACACAGTTCTGAAACCAGGCTACAGTGAAAATGGGGAAAATCTCTCCAGCTCAGGGCTTCTAGCTAGAAGCTAGATTGTAAACTCGTTGTGAGTGGGGAATGTGTCTGTTTATTGTTATACTATACTCTCTATGTTGCCTGAGATTAAGGGGGGGATCGTTCTGTTTTGACTTAAGCCTATATAGTTTTTTTCAAGTTGTGGAAAGATGGGTCCAGAGGCAACTCACCGTAGGTCACAAAATCCTGAGGAAAAAATAAACTTGTTAGATGTTCTGGTAAATATTGAGTTGTGTTTCTAACTGTCTCTCTATGCAGTGACACCATCGTTGAAGAGCTATAGAGGGAACCGTAAGATCAATGCAGATGTATTGTAAGGTTGAGGAGATGGAGGAAATAAAGTGACTTTGTTATGTTTTTGAAATCTTAACTTCCTTTGTGTTTTCTATGAGGGCAGCTGTGCTGGTGGTTGTGTATGAACACAATGGATTCCGCTGGGTGGAAGCAAATTAGAAGTGATGTCAACTTCAAATTCTGGAACCCCCTGCTTCACTCCATGTTGTGACTAGAAAAGCATGGCTTAGTGGATAGAGCAGAGACCTGGAAGTCAGAAGGACCTGGGTTCTCATCCTGGCTCTGCCTAAAGTCTGCTGAGTGACATGAGTGAAGCAAGTCGCTTCACTTCTTTGGGCCTCAGTTACCTCATCTGTAAAACAGGGATTAATCAATCAATCAATCGTATTTATTGAGTGCTTACTGTGTGCAGAGCACTGTACTAAGCGCTTGGAAAGTACAGGTTGGCAACATATAAAGACAGTCCCTACCTAACAGTGGGCTCACAGTCTAGAAGGGGGAGATAGAGAACAAAACCAAACATATTAACAAAATAAAATAAATAGAATAGATATGTACAAGTAAAATAAATAAATAGAGTAATAAATATGTACAAATATATATACATATATACCGGTGCTGTGGGGAAGGGAAGGAGGTAAGACGGGGGGGATGGAGAGGGGGACGAGGGAGAGAGGAAGGAGGGGGCTCAGTCTGGGAAGGCCTCCTGGAGAAGGTGAGCTCTCAGTAGGGCCTTGAAGGGAAGAAGAGAGCTAGCTTGGTGGATGGGCAGAGGGAGGGCATTCCAGGCCAGGGGGATGACGTGGGCCGGGGGTTGATGGCGGGACAGGCGAGAACGAGGCACGGTGAGGAGATTAGCGGCAGAGGAGCGGAGGGTGCGGACTGGGCTGTAGAAGGAGAGAAGGGAGGTGAGGTAGGAGAGGGTGAGGTGATTGAGAGCCTTGAAGCCAAGGGTGAGGAGTTTCTGCCTGTAAGCCCCATGTGAGACAGTGACTGTGTCCGATCTGATTAACTTGAATCTACTGCAGTGCTTAGTACAGTGCCGGGCCCGTTGTTAGGTAAGGGCCATCTCTATATGTTGCTGATTTGTACTTCCCAAGTGCTTAGTACAGTGCTCTGCACACAGTAAGTGCTCAATAAATACGATTGAATGAATGAATGGATGTTACATAGCAAGCTCTTAAAAAAATTCCATTTTTTTTTAAAAGGTAAGTCAAAGTGCCACATCCCTCATGAGGCTGGCTTAGGATCCTGCCAATATTCCTCTAAGAGGCCTTCCTTGACTAAGCCCTCCCTTTCCTCTTCTTCCTCTCCCTTCTGTGTTACCCTGATGTGCTCCCTTCATGCAATGTCCCCTCCCAGCCCCCAGCACTTATGTACAGATCTGTAATTTATTTATTTATATTAATGCCTGTCTCCTTCTGTAGACTGTGAGCTCATTGTGGGCAGGGGATGTGTCTGTTTATTATTATAATGTACTTTACCAAGTGCTTAGTACTGTGCCCTGAACACAGTAAGCACTCAATAAATGCATTTGAATAAGAGAATGAATACCTCTGTGAAGCCTGGCCTGCATTCTCATCCAGTGCATTCGCCCTGCTGACCACAGAGTCAGAGTGCTCTTCCAGCCAGGTGGCCACGGGGCACTGCCTAAGGGCCCTTAGCAGACATGGAACAGCTCTCTGTCAATCAGTCAAAGGAATTTATTTAGCACTTACTATGTGCAGAGCACTGTACTAAGCACTTGGGACAGTACAATACAACAGGACTAGCAGGCACGTTCCCTACCCATAAAGAACTTCCAGTCTATAGGGGAACTACTATTACTACTGTTCCAACCTGATAATCTTGTACCTATCCCAGTGTTTAGTACAGTGTCAGTCCTTAACAGAGTCATTCATTCATTCAGTCATATTTATTGAGCACTTACTGTGTGCAGAGCAGTGTACTAAGCGCTTGGGAAGTACAATTCAGCAATAGAGACAATCCCTGCCCACAACCAGCTAAGGCCATTCCCACTGCAGTGTGAAGATTTTTCTTCCACACTTGCCTTTGCTGGTTTTGAATACTCCTGGTCATTTATCTGTCAAGTTTAACCCACTTTAGAAGGATGGATAATCTGTTTTAGCCCAGGGGGCTGGGTGTGGCCAACTGAAACAATTCCTTGTCTACCTTTCATGAAAAATCCTGTGCATTCACGTGGAGGGTTCCACCCTTCCAGCATCTTTGATAGGAAAATCAATCAATCCTATTTATTGAGTGCTCACTATGTGCAGAGCACTATACTAAGTACTTGGGAGAGTACAATACAAAAGAATTAGCAGACACACTCCTCCCTCCTTCCCAGCTTATGGTCTAGAGGAGACAGACATTCATTTGAATAAATAGGTAATTTATAATATATAGTTTTAAGATATATACCTAAGTGCCTATACTGCCTATACCTAAGTGCCTATCTACTTTCTCTAGATATATACCTAGAGAAGCAGCGTGGCTCGGTGGAAAAAGCCCGGGCTTGGGAGTCAGAGGTCATCGGTTCTAATCCCGGCTCCGCCACTTATCAGCTGTGTGACTTTGGGCAAATCACTTAACTTCTCTGTGCCTCAGTTGCCTCATCTGTGAGGTGGGGATTAAGATTGTGAGCCCTACGTGGGAAAACCTGATTACCTTGTATCTCCCCCAGCGCTTAGAACAGTGCTGGCTTCCGTCCCCTACATTCCACGGAAACTGCCCTCTTAAAGGTCACCAATGACCTCCTGCTTGCCAAATCCAATGGCTCGTACTCTATCCTAATCCTCCTCGACCTCTCAGCTCCCTTTGACACTGTGGACCACCCCCTTCTCCTCAACACACTATCCGACCTTGGCTTCACAGACTCCGTCCTCTCCTGGTTCTCCTCTTATCTCTTCGGTCGTTCATTCTCAGTATCTTTTGCAGGCTCCTCCTCCCCCTCCCATCCCCTTACTGTGGGGGTTCTCCAATGCTTGGTCCCCTTGTGTTCTCGATCTACACGCACTCCCTTGGTGACCTCATTCGCTCCCACGGCTTCAACTATCATCTCTACGCTGATGACAGCCAGATCTACATCTCTGCCCCTGCTCTCTCCCCCTCTCTCCAGGCTCGCATTTCCTCCTGCCTTCGGGGACATCTCCATCTGGATGTCTGCCCGCCACCTAAAACTCAACATGTCCAAAACTGAACTCCTTGTCTTCCCTCCCAAACCCTGCCCTCTCCCTGACTTTCCCATCTCTGTTGACGGCACTACTATCCTTCCCATCTCACAAGCCCACAACCTTGGTGTCATCCTCGACTTCGCTCTCTCATTCACCCCTCACATCCAAGCCGTCACCAAAACCTGCCGGTCTCAGCTCCACAACATTGCCAAGATCCACCCTTTCCTCTCCAGCCAAACCGCTACCCTGCTCGTTCAAGCTCTCATCCTACCATCTGGACTACTGCATCAGCCTTCTCTCTGATCTCCCGTCCTTGTGTCTCTCCCCACTTCAATCCATACTTCATGCTGCTGCCCGGAATGTCTTTGTCCAGAAATACTCTGGGCATGTTACTCCCCTCCTCAAAAATCTCCAGTGGCTGCCAATCAATCTGCGCATCAGGCAGAAACTCCTCACCCTCGGCTTCAAGGCTCTCCATCACCTCGCCCCCTCCTACCTCACCTCCCTTCTCTCCTTCTGCAGCCCACCCCGCACCCTCCGCTCCTCTGCCACTAATCTCCTCACCATGCCTCGTTCTCGCCTGTCCCGCCATCGGCCCCCGGCCCACGTCATCCCCCGGGCCTGGAATGCACTCCCTCTGCCCATCCGCCAAGCTAGCTCTCTTCCTTCCTTCAAGGCCCTACTGAGAGCTCACCTCCTCCAGGAGGCCTTCCCAGACTGAGCCCCTTCCTTCCTCTCCCCCTCGTCCCCCTTTCCATCCTCCCCATCTTACCTCCTTCCCTTCCTCACAGCACCTGTATATATGTATATATGTTTGTACATATTTATTACTCTATTTATTCATTTATTTTACTTGCACATATCTATTCTATTTATTTTATTTTGTTAGTATGGTTTGTTTTGTTCTCTGTCTCCCCCTTCTAGACTGTGAGCCCACTGTTGGGTAGGGACTATCTCTATATGTTGCCAACTTGTACTTCCCAAGTGCTTAGTACAGTGCTCTGCACACAGTAAGTGCTCAATAAGTACGATTGATTGATTGATTGATTGCTTTGCACATATTAAGTGCCTAACAAATACAATCATTATTATTATTATTACTGTTGGGAACTATTGTCTCAAAAGTAATTCATTTTCTGCTTCACTGTGAATTTCTAGAAAATAGAGCCTCCTTTTGTCTTTCAGAGATGGAGATCATAGCTGCTTATTTCTGGGGAATAAGGTACTGCTTTCTTTTTCTTTTTCTTTTTTTGGTAGTTCTTAAGCTATTACTGTGTGCCAGGCACTGTACTTAAGCGCTGGGGTAGATTACAAGCTAATCAAGTTGAACAAAGTCCAAAGTTCTTGCAGTCTTAATCCCCATTTTATAGATGAGATAACAAAGGCATAGAGAAGTGAAGTGACTCACCCAAGGTCATGCAGCAGACAAGTGATGGAGCAGGAATTAGAACCTAAGTCCTTCTGACTCCCAGGCCTAGGCTCTATTCTCTAGGCCATGTTGTTTCCACTCCAAGCATCAAGATCAAAGGAACAGAACTGGTGCCCTACCTCCTCAGTAGGTGTGTCAGGTTGTGGGGGCTCCCTAAGTGAACCCCATCACAGCTCTGCTCCTTTCTTCTGAACCCTCTGGAAAGTGGAATTAACTGCAGATGTCACAAATCTGCTCCTTTGGTCAACCGTATTAATCAGTGGTATTTATTGAGCACATCTGTGTTCTGATCACTGTACTATGTGCTTGGGAGAGTGCAATGCAAAGAGCTAGTAGACCCATTGCCTGCCATCAGCAAACAAGGATTAGCTGCAGGAAACAGAAGGGATGGTTATGAGCCCTTGGTGGGTTGAGGAATGCAGTTTTAGATGTCCATTCATTCATTCAATCGTATTTATTGAGTGCTTACTGTGTGCCGAGCACTGTACTAAGCGCTTGGGAAGTACAAGTTGGCAACATATAGAGACGGTCCCTACCCAACAACGGGCTCACAGTCTAGAAGGGGTAGACAGACAACAAGACAAAACATATTAACAAAATAAAATAAAGTAAAATGTCCAGTCTAAATGGGAGTGTGAGAAGCAGCATGGCCTAGTAGATAGAGCACAGGCCTAGAGTCATAAGGACCTGGGTTCTAATCATGGCTCTGCCGCTTGTCTGCTGTGTGACCTTGGGCTAGTCACTTGACTTCTCTGTGCCTCGGTTACTTCATCTGTGTAATAGGGATTAAAACTGTGAGCCCTACGTGGAACAGGAACTATGTCCAACCTGATTAATTTGTATTTACCCAAGCAATGTGTCTGGCACATAGTAAACACTTAACAAATACCACAGCTATTATTATTACTATTATTAATAATAATAATACAGTTATCATTACATTGTAGGCTGCTGGAGGGCAGAAACCCTGTTGTTGAGACTGGTTGTAGGGTCCCAAAGGTGTGGCTGACATTCAATCAGTGAAACTGACTATCTTGTGGGCTTCCGTGGTGAGCAATATAGGGTTCAATGTTGTCAGGCTTTGGGTTCAGATTCTGAGCCTGACACTTGCCCTGCCAAATGGCCTTGGTCAAGTCACTTTACCTCTCTGGGCCTCAGTTCCCTCATCTGTAAAATGGGGCCAAGATACATCTGCTCCCTCCCCCTTACATGATGAGTCCCGTGTGGAACAGGGACTGTGCCCAGTGGGATTATCCTACCCCAGCATTCAGCATTGTGCCCGCCCATAATGAGCTCTGAGTCAATGCTCTCGGGCATTACTTGATACTGAGTCCTCATTTTGAGAGACGTGGTCTCGGGGCTGGTGGACATGTAGTGTCCTTGGCCATGGTTGGCTATCGGGAAGGCCAATGGAACGTCTGGGTGTTTCAGGGACGTTTATCAGCTTGGGAAAGACCCATATGCATATGGGGCAGGCTGAACACCAGAACTCTTAGACCGATAGTGGCTGCTTGGGCCCTGCATTACTCTAAGGCCTGTTGAGGAAGTGGCAAAAGTCAACTTGTTTTGGGCAGGGAATGTGTCTGCTAATTATTGTTTCGTACTCTTCCAAGCACATCCCACAGGAAGCACTCAATAAATACAATTAACTGACTTATTGAAGTACAACAGTGCTTGGCACATAGTAAGCACTTAACAAATACCACCATCATCATCCCAGGCTCTGTCCACTAGGCAGCGCTGCTTCTAAGGATCTGTATGAATACACCCGGCACAGGAGTAAAGGCTACTATGTGCTTTCCCTTTAAGTGTAAAGATGATGATGCAGTTAGATGTTGATTCTTCAGTTAAGAACTTGAAGTTCCTCATCCCTGTGAGGCGGTCTTGACGCTTTCAAGATAAGACCTGTGAACTCCCAACTATGTTAAAAGATCACCACCCATGCATTTCTTCTTTGGAACAACTGGCAGAATTGGGAGGTGAAACCAGTTGTTTTGTTTACCAACAAAACGTCGCAATGCCCAGAACTGGTACAGAAGCTGAAGAACCACAGAAAGAATGAAAGTTTGGCAAAAAATATCATTTAAAAAAAAAAAAATCTTGGAGATCTGATATGTATTTTTCCTAAGTATGTAGAATTTGCTCAAGTGCTAATATCTAGATATTCTAGGTATCTGCTTCCAAGCATGGGAATGGGTGATTGCATGGTCACTAGGCACAACAGCCTTCAAACTGGCTGCTTTTGACTCATAAATGTCCTTTCACTTCAAATGGATGGGGATTTTGTAGTGCCCAAGGCGTGTGGACAGACTGATATTACTTGTTTTGCTCAGTTTTGTTTGCAGCAAGTTTTGTGGTGAAATAGTTTAAGCAAGATGCATCCTCATTCATTAATTTGGGAATGGTTTGAACAGACAATTTCTAAAATGAAAAACTTAAGTTGGCGGAAATAGGGCAGGTGAATCAAAAGGACAGAGCTCCAGTGTACAGCATTTTTAGGAATGGGTTGTTCATAAAGGAGACTCTTTTTCTGGCCTAATCTAGCAGCTTTGAGCAGTAACATCTACTTTTAAGAACCTAGGAGAAGATTCAGTATGCTTGAGAATACTTCTCTGCAGTATGCTGCAGAGAAGCAGCATAGCTCAGTGGAAAAGAGCACGGGCTTTGGAGTCAGAGGTCGTGGTTCAAATCCCGGCTCCGCCACTTGTCAGCTATGTGACTTTGGGCAAGTCACTTCACTTCTCTGTGCCTCAGTTCCCCCATCTGTAAATTGGGGATGAAGACTGTGAGCCCCCCGTGGGACAACCTGATCACCTTGTATCTACCCCAGCGCTTAGAACAGTGCTTTGCACATAGTAAGCGCTTAACAAATACCAACATTATTATTATTATTATTGAGATTTTATTAAAAAAAAGAATCCTAGCATGACTCTAATCTTTTAACACTCCTTTGTACTAATGAGCCAGTTCCAGCACTTAATATCCCCCAAGATGACAATACTACACTGAGCTTTTTAAAATATAAAATTGAAAATATTGTAGTATTGTGGATTTTTTTAAACAGATGGTCTGTTGTGTTCAATAAAACCACTTTCTGATTAAAAAAAAAAGCTTTTTTGACCCCACAGTTTTTCAATTTACGAAGTTCTATCTAGCTCAGACTCAACTATCCAGCCCCTGCCAAGGTGGTGTTTTTTTCTGAGCATCAACTTGAGTTATATGTAGATGGATTACATACCCAGTAAGACTGGTTAGTATATTTGAGTCTGAAGTCTGTAATACCATAGTTTCTTGTAAATTTCCTAGATGGTCAGACAAGGGGCTGGGGCTCATAATTTGCCATCAAGGTGGACTGAGTTAAAAACATTTAAAAGTATTCAATGAATTGTTCAGGTTAGAAGCTATTATTTCCACCAGGTTGACTTTCTGTACTTACAGTTTTTAATATATTGCCCTCAGATTTGCTATCTCTATTTTTTTCCTAATGATTAATTCTTTAGAAACACATGTTTTTTCAGCCCCCAAAGAAAGAGGTTAAAGATTCCTCATTTTCCAATGGCTTTTTCGCACTGGGTGTGTGTGAATTACCTAGTAGTTTGCCCAATATTGATACTGATGATAATGATGGAATGTCCCATCGAGAACAACAGCTGAGCTTTGGGCCTGAGACTCCAGGATCAAGAACCTGTGTGGTGCAATTGATAATCCTGCTAGTGGCTATGTCATTTGTCATTGTTTATAGTGATTACAAATTTAAAATGGAAAATTACACAATTGCATTCGGTACACAAAGTATTCCTACTTCCTTTTTGTTTCCATTTGGTAGAGTGGAGCTGAAGGTACTTCCCAAGCGCTTAGTACAGTGCTCTGCACACAGAGCTCAATAAATACAATTAAATGAATGAATTAAAGTTAGTTGGGCTGCTGCTGGGGTGCTTGACTGCCTCCTAATTGGTGTGGGAGTTTGCCCTTCTGTTTTGGAGCCCTGAGGACCCCTTCCTTCCCCTCCCACCCCCTAGCAAACCCTTCTCACCCTGCCACCAGCCTGCCTATTCCCTGCCCTGTGGCCACCACCAGTGAGAGGCAGTGGAATGTTGGGACAAGGAAAGCCTTACTCAGAGGTATTTATCGAGCACTTACTGAATGGTGGTAGATATGTTTCCTGCCCACAAGGAGTTTACAGTTAAAGTCTTTCAATTGGGCAGTAAAGGACTTGGAGGCAGGACTAGTTGTTTTCAGAGGGGTACATAAAATCTCATATAGAATCTTTTATTGGCACACATAACTGTGTTAATCACAACTTAAATATATTGCTTTGGTCTATTTAGGATTTTGAAAAAAAATCTCATCTCCCATAACATGGCATTGTACCATATAGTTCACTTGAAAGCTTATCTCCTGCTATTGACAAAAACTGACACACACTTATTTAGTGGGCTAAGATGAAGTCCTTTCATTAGGTTCTGTATTTAAAATCCAAACGACATGCAAATAGAATTTTCAAGGAACTCTGGATTCAGATTGAAAGAAAGGAAAAAGGACAGACTGACATTCATTTTTCAAAAGAAGTTTTTTTCACCTGCCAGTCGGTCTTTTAACTCTTAGAAAGGACTCAGAGGTTTCAGGTCCATTTCCTCAGATAATTCAGTGATTCTCGAGACACTACTTCTATTCCTTCTTAAGCCCCATCTAGGAATGAGTTTTTCCGATGGCATCTTTTCTTAAGAAATGAAGCTATTGGATGATCCAAGTCCTCAGTGTTTGGATACGTACAGTATAAATCATTTACATTGTCTGTCTCCCCTTCTAGACTTGTAAGCTGCTTATGTTCAGGGAACATGTCTGCTAATTGTGTTGTACTAAGTGTGTGGGAGAGTACAGAAGCAATCAATCAATCAATCATATTTATTGAGCGCTTACTGTGTGCAGAGCACTGTACTAAGTGCTTGGGAAGTACAAGCTGGCAACATATAGAGACAGTCCCTACCCAACAGTGGGTTCACAGTCTAGAAGGGGGAGACAGAGAACAAAACCAAACATACTAACAAAATAAAATAAATAGAATAGATAGGTACAAGTAAAATAAATAAATAGAGTAATAAATATGTACAAACATATATACATATATACAGGTGCTGTGGGGAAGGGAAGGAGGTAAGATGGGGGGGATGGAGAGGGGGACGAGGGGGAGAGGAAGGAAGGGGCTCAGTCTGGGAAGGCCTCCTGGAGGAGGTGAGCTCTCAGTAGGGCCTTGAAGGGAGGAAGAGAGCTAGCTTGGCAGATGGGCAGAGGGAGGGCATTCCAGAAGCAGTGAGAAGCAGAGTGGCTTCTCTGAGAAGCAGTGTGGCACTGCTTCCATGAGAAGCAGTGTGGCTCAGTGGAAAGAGCACAGGCTTTGGAGTCAGAGGTCATGGGTTCAAATCCTGGCTCCACCACTTGTCAGCAGTGTGACTTTGGGCAAGTCACTTAGCTTCTCTGTGCCCCAGTTACCTCATCTGTAAAATGGGGATTAAGACTGTGAGCCCCCTGTGGGACAACCTGATCACCTTGTAACCTCCCCAGCGCTTAGAACAGTGCTTTGCACATAGTAAGTGCTTAATAAATGTCATTATTATTATTTATTATTATTATTATTATTGCAGGGCTCTGCACACAGTAATCACTCAAATACCATTGATTGATTATGAGCAGGGAATGTGTGTACAAACTCTGTATGATTGAACTCTGTGTTGTGCTCTCCCAAGCACTTAGTGTAGTGCTCTGTACACAGTAAATGCTCAGAGTTGATTGGCTCACCTGGAAAGGATCGCCATTCTTTCATTCAACTGTATTTATTGAGCGCTTACTGTGTATTGAGAAACAGCATGGCTCAGTGGAAAGAGCATGGGCTTGGGTGCCAGAGGTCATGGATTCTAATCCCGCCTCCGTCACTTGTCAGCTGTGTGACTTTGGGAAAGTCACTTAACATCTCTGGGCCTCAGTTACTTCATCTGTAAAATGGGGATTAAGACTGAGAGCCCCACGTGGAACAACCTGATCACCATGTATCCCCCCCAGCGCTTAGAACAGTGCTTGGCACATAGTAAGTGCTTAACAAATACCATCATCATCTTTAGAGCTGGGATTAGAATGCAGATCCTTATGACTCCCAGGCCCCTGCTCTTTCAATTAGGCCACGCTGCTTCATCACCTCCTCCTCACTGCCTGGGCCATTTCTCCTACCCCCAGCCCTGCCTGCCTGGTGACCCCAGGTGCAGCCCCTGTTGAGTCTGAGCCGGTTCGCAGTAGGTGCGTTCAGAGCAGTCCCTCCACATAAATCGGTCTACCAGCTCTATCTTCTTGTAGTCTCACAAGTGCTTAGTACAGCTCTTAGAGCGGGCAGCATGTATAGTGGATAGAGCCTGGGCTTGGAAGTCAGAGGGTCATGGATTCTAATCCTGGCTGTGCCACTTGTCTGCTGTGTGACCTTGGGTGAGTCACTTCACTTTGCTGGGCCTCTTCCGTCATCTGGAAAATGGACATTGAGACTGTGAGCCCCATGTGGGACAGGGACCGTGTCCAACCTAACTTGCTTGTATCCACCCCAGTGCTTAGTAGAGCGCCTGGCACATAGGAAGCAATTAACATACTATAACAATAATTACAGTACACTACACTCAGTAAGTGCTCAATAAATACCATTGATTGTATTTGCTAGTGGGGGGTGGGGTTTGGTCTGCATTATCCGGGATGTGGCAGGAGGGGAACTGCACATTCACTAGCCTCCGTCACACTCCCCTTTCTTTTGGCTGTGTGGACATTCCCCTTATCCCGGCAACTTCTAAATATTGTGCACTTTTACTAGACTTGATGTTGAAGCTTCATAGCCTAGTGCATCTGCTTCTCACCCTGTTTGGATGAGCAGATTTTATTTTTTAATACTTATTTCTTTACTAATTAAAATGAAAACCTGCAGAAATCAAAACTTCCCAATCCAGTGAGCTTTGTTGACTGTCCCTGTGCATCTTGGAGTGAAGGGATCTTGAGATAAAGCAATGGCTTTTTCTATAGACTGGGTGGGGCACCGTGTGGTCTTGGATTAATTATTTTTAAACCTTTTTATTACTGCTTAAAAGTAAATATTTTCAAATACGTAACATGCTGTCCAACCTCTGTGTTGCACCTGGAGAGTTTCCAGTACTCTACCAGTCTCGGCTATGGGAGGGAGAGTCAAGCAGAGGCATACCCATTCCATTCCTGGCTTGGGCAGTGGCTGGTGAGTGGAAGGTAATCTGCTAAAAGTCAAAACTCACCTATACTGGGCAGCAGCAGCATGGGAGAGAGTCGAGGGCAGAGACTCATTTAGTGCACGGGAGGCAGCAATGGTAAACCACTTCCGTATTTTTACCAAGAAAACTCTATGGATACACGACCAGAATGATTGCAGGTGGAAGTAGGGCATTCTGGGAGAGATGTATCTATGGTACCCCTATGGGTCGGACATGACTCGACAGCATAAGACAACAGCAACATGCTGTATTTCATGTTATCAAAATATGAATGTCTGCAATTGAGGGGGGGAAATGGATGCTCCTGCCCTAGTCAGTTTTCCAGGTTTGGTTCAGTGAAACATGAAACTCTTCTGGAAGGTGCATGAAGGGAATAAAATCTGGTCATAAAATATTGGATGAATAGGTGTAGCACAGTGAGTTTGGGGGGTTTGTCCAAAGAAGCTCACCACAGCTTTTGTAAAAAAACAAAAAAAAAAATAGCTCCATTTTTAGAACACCCCTGAAAGAGGAGGAAAACATTATTGGAAATTTTCAGGTTCAGAAAAATTCTGGAATCACAATCTTCATATTAATTTTATGCTTAGATTTTTTATAATACGATGTGCTGCAACAAATATCATATAGTGTAGCATGCCCCAAGTTAAAAAAGAAATCATGATGGCAAGTTAACTAAGTAAGCACCAGGATGGCCAAGTGGTTAAGGCACTGGACTTAAGATCCAGTGGACATATGTCCGCGTGGGTTCGAAAACCACTCCTGGTAGTGAGAATTTTCCTTCTAGACTGTGAGCCCGTTGTTGGGTAGGGACCGTCTCTGTGTGTTGCTGACTTGAACTTCCGAAGCGCTTAGTACAGTGCTCTGCACACAGTAAGTGCTCAATAAATACAATTGAATGAATGAATTAAAGTTAGTTGGAGTATTTCTTTCTCTTTGGAATTGTGTAGCAACTGTCTTCGAGAGCTCCAAACACTATTATCCTGTGCCATACCCACATTTAGCTTTTGTGATGCAGTGTTGCAAAACTGGACATTTTTCCTGTGGAGTGTAACAGACCAAACCTGAAGAGCTGCCATTCCACCATGGAAGACTTTGCCATCCTGAAAGCAATTGGTGAGGGCTCCTTTGGTAGGGCTCTTTAGTTTGGCAAGAAAGCAGCAAACGAACACATGCCATGAAGGAAATAAGACTTCCCAGGGTAATTCTAAAAGCTTTTGCTCCTAAATTATAAGCAACTGATTAATCACAATAAGCTTGACTTTTTTCCCATACAGAACAAAAGCATCATAAATTAGAACCTGGTGATTTGCATTTGTTTATGGTACCTTAACCCTATGCATTCCCTATAGGACTGAATGTATTTGCTTGTCATAATAATCGAAGGCTCAAGCTCAGTGTGTTATCTGGTTTGGAAGGAAGGAACAATCAGGTTTTATGAGAAAATAAGTACAGTAAATTAACAGGAGGGTTAGATTCATGGACAAAACCGATTACCCTGACTATCCTGGAGAAACTGAAGTTTTAATAAGTTCAGGGTTCTTTTAACTACATCATGGAGGAAAGTAGTGAAGCCTTAACTGGTTATGCTGGTTATGATGAATACATGAGAAAGCTAATTATCTGAATTAATTGGGACCACAATGCATTTGGAAAATTAACTTAAGATTTGGCTGTCTTGGAAAGGCTCACAGCCATTTGAGCATTTCAGTTGCATAATTCTAACGGATTTTTTTTCCTAATGATACAAACTAACCTCGATTTGGATAATTGAAGTTTGGACAATTTATTTTCTATTGTAAAAAGAATTAATAATGTCTGCCCTTTGGGCTAAAGGAGAAGAATGGGTCTTTGTAAACGTGACAAAAAAAGTCCTCTCATGCTTACACAGGTAGCAGGGGAGGAGGCTCACTCCTGGTATACTTACTCATGGCAGGGAGTTGGTGGGACGAAGGGGGGGGGGAAGGAAGAGAGAAAAGAAAGGGGATGGGGGGAGAGAGAGAAACAAACATGAAAACACACAGCCATCTGATTTAGAGTTGGAAGGAATGATGGAGGCAGGACTAGAGACAAAATAGACCCTTATTTTGTCGGTGTGTTCCTGATCCCTGCGTAGCCACATGACATAGCCTCTGTCTGGTCCCTATGAGGAACCAAGGCCTGGTTGTGGGGATAGCTAGCTTATTCCCCTGGAGTGGGGTGGTCCCTAAGTGCAAGCTGTTTGCTTTGAATTTAGGAGCAAACAAAGGGTGTGACCTCCATAAGGGGAAAGGACAGAGATTCTGAGAGGATAGAGATGCAGGGAGATAGAGAAGAGAGAGTTGAGACTCCAAGGACAATAGAAACAGAAAATCATATTTTGTCAAAGGTTGGGTGGGAACCTCCACCCGTGCCCCGTCTGGTGCTGATTGGGTGCCACCTGGGCCTACCTGTGATGGAAACATGAGCATAGCCCCCCCCCCCCCCCGCCCCAGGCTCCTGGGTAGGGATGAAGGACAGGGTCTGAAGTGGGCTGGAGAGCATGGAAAAAGCACCTGACTGGCACTGAATCCTGCAGTGGTCAGAAGAGGGCCCTGTCTAAGAAGAACCCTGGTGAGTCTTCCCTGGCTGTGAAAGGAAGCAGGAGAGGCCCCCAAGCCAGAAGGAGGATGCCTAAGGAATGGAGTCACCATGAGGAGAACCACTTCTGATTTATCACTGCCCCCAAGAGCTATGAGGATGAAGCCAATAGCTTTGCCCCCATTGTCCCAAGTCTGGACAGAACTCCAGGGGTGTGGAATTTTTCTCTTACCCCTTGGAGGGGGCCTACATTTGCCTCACCTGATATGACAGGGAGACTCAAGATGAAAAGTTGTAAAATTTCTGAACCTGAAGACTTCTAAGGGCTTCGTCCAATTCAACCAATTAAAAGCACAGCTATCGGCCAGGGAAGAAAACTTTGAAAAGAAAAAAAAGAGCAATGAAATCATATGATTTGATTTTTAAAACAATTCTTTTTATTAAGTATTTTAAAATTGAGGTTGACATTCCAGAACACCAATTTATTTTTCATTATGTTCTGATCTGAATTTAAAAGTCAGTACAAAATGAGTGTACGTTTGTCAATGTTCACTGAATTCCTAAAGCAAATTTTATCTTCAATATGCAAAGCACAGGCAAATTCTGGGAAAATCAACTTTGGGAATTGATTTGGCTGTCATTTTTGCCTCTTTCTGTTTCAGTAGTGCTAGTTGTACCAGCAACTGTCTCTAGTCAACTCTGAGAAAACAAAGAGACATTTGGTTTTAAGTGTGTTGATTCAGTGGCTCAAAATCAGTTCCAGTATCCAATTCCAAACTTTTTCTGTTGCTTCTTTTTTTAATTTACTTGTAGAACTATATCTGACTAAACATTTTCTTCCGGTTTCTCTCTGATATACAGAGCTCTAGGAAGGAAACAATTTTGTTGGCTAAGATGAAACACCCCAATATTGTTACCTTTAAAAAATCTTTTGAGGGTAAATAAGCCCATTTATTATTTACTAAAATTGTCTATCTGAATTTTGCTATGTACAGTTTTATCATACATGTAATCACCTTTAATTCTATTTAAGATCATGGCACCTGTATATCGTGATGGAATATCACAATGAAGGTGACAATGCAAAAGATCAAACAACAAAAAGGAAAGTTATTTTCTGAAGACATCGTAAGAAGACGAACTTTTTTTAATGACATCTGTTAAGTGCTTACTGTGTTTCGGGCACTTTTCTAAGTGCTGGGGTAGTTACAAGATAATCTGCTTGAACACAGCCCATGTCCCACAAGGGGCTCACAGTCTTAATCCTCATTTTACAGATTATGTAACCGAGACACAGAGAAGTTGCCTGACTTTCCTGAGGTCACACAGCAGACCTGGGATTAAACCTCTTCCTTGTGCTTCCACAGTCTCATCCTTCTCCTGTTTCCCTGTGGTTTCTCAAGAGGAGGTCTTCCACTTGACCTTAAACTCCACTCCTTCCAACAGCACCTCTGATCTTATCTTCTCTCACCTCTTAAAAGCACCTGGACCTACCTGCCTCCCTTCCCTCACTGCTCTCTTCAATCTTTCTCTCCATCCCTTCTTGCCTTCAAACACACTAGTCTTCCCCATACCAAAAAAGCCCTCTCTCCATCCCACAGTTGGGCTAAGTACAAGATAATTAGATCGGACACGGTCCCTGTCCCACATGGGGCTCATGGTCTTTAGATACCTGAGATTTTTCTTATTAAACTGAAAAAGGAGATTAAAATCAAGTTAAATTGAAATTATGAAGCAATGCAAAGTTTGCATCTTCTCTTGTGCTGCTTTATTCAGAGTGGGAAGTTTTTTGTCTAATTGACCTGTTTCTTCCTCTGCCACTCTCCACTCCATGACACCCATTCTGTCCATCCAGCTGTCCTCAGCCAGTGCAGTGCTGTTTCAAATGCTCAGGCCTCCTGTACTCTAGGGGTCACATTCTTGACGATCCACTCTCACTATATTACCTGCACCTTGACCTGTATCATGCAACTGCCCACATCTGTGGCATCATGTTCATTCATTCAATCGTATTTATTGAGCACTTACTGTGTGAAGAGCACTGTACTAAGTGCTTGGGAAGTACAGATTGGCAACAGAGATGGTCCCTACCCAACAATGGGCTAACAGTCTAGAAGGGGGAGACAGACAACAAAACAAAACATGTAGACAGGTGTCAAAACCGTTAGAATAAAAGCTATATGCATTTCATTAATAAAATAGAGTAGTAAATATGTACAAGGAAAATAGAGTAATAAATATGTACAAATATATACAAGTGCTGTGGGGAAAGGAAGGAAGAAGGGCGGGGGGGGTAATGAGGAGGAGGAGAGGAAAAAGGGGGCTCAGTCTGGGAGGGCCTCCTGGAGGAGGTGAGCTCTCAGTAAGGCTTTGAAGGGAGGAAGAGAGCTAATTTGGTGGATGTGTCAAGGGATGGTGTTCTAGGCCAGGGGAAGGATGTGGGCCAGGGGTCGATGGCGGGACAGGTGAGAACGAGGCACAGTGAGGCAGTTAGTGGCAGAGGAGCAGAGGGTGTGGGCTGGGCTGTAGAAGGAGAGGAGGGAGGTGAGGTGGTGGTGGGGGGGGGGAGGTGATGGAGAGCCTTGAAGCTGAGAGTGAGGAGTTTTTGATTGATTCATAGGTTGACAGGCAATCACTAGAGATTTTTGAGGAGAGGAGTGACATTCCCAGAGCGTTTCTGTACAACGCTCTAGACTGTAAGCCCATTGTGGGCAGGGATTGTCTCTATTGCTGTATTGTGTTCTATCCAGAGAGTTGATGTGCACTGTGGGAAAAAACATGTGCTAGTTCTTTAACAGAGTTATGAGCCCATGTGTTGTGGAAGAACTGAAGGCTTCTCCAAATCTTTGAATGTGGTGAATACTTTTCCAGAATCATGGTTTTATCAGTGTTACTGCCTTAAGAAAAGATGACATATGGGCTTCTTTTTTTCCCTCCTAGATACTTCATTGGTTTGCACAAATATGTTTAGGAGTGAATCATATTCATAACAAGCGTGTGTTGCACAGAGATATCAAATCTAAAGTGAGGGGAAAACATTTACCACTCTTTAAAAGATTCTTGCCCTCCCTCATGTTGTATAAACCTGTCTAGTTAAGACTTAGTTTATAAGTTTTTGCAAAAAGCTGTATTTATAGTTACCCAATTAAAGTACTTCTATTTCAGAACACAAGGCAATAAGAATGTCTAAGAATCTTAATCTATGTGACTAATTAATTTTTCAAAAAATGTAAATGATGCAGATGGTTTGCCATGGTCATTTGTCATTGATTTTGTTTTTTAACGTGGGTGGAAAATAAATATAAGCTTGGGCCTAGATAGAGCTAATGTTTGCTCTTTTCCCTTTAGCAGTTGATTCTAATATCATCTGTGAGTCTGATATTCCATATGATTATCTGCCCTTTATTCTTCTGTGACTTTTAATACCCACTTCCCCCCCAAAAAAAGGAAAGCTGTGAAAAGAAAAATAATAATAGCACTGATTAAGCACTTAGTATATCCTAAGTATTGATGTCATACCAGACACAGTCCCTGTCCCTCATGGGATTCATAATCTATCTTCTCTCCATTTTACAGATGAGGAAACAGAGTCCCACAGAGGTTAACTGACTTGCCCAAGCTTATACAGCAGGCCAGTGCCAGAACTGGGACTAGAACCAAGATTCCTGGCTCCTGGTCCCGTGCTCTTTCCATTAGGCCATGCAAGAAGGATCCTTGCTTCCACAGTTTTCCATCCATTTCCTCAGTTTCTTTTCAGGCTAACGAAAGTCTAGCGTCTCTCATGTTAAACAATAGAATATTTGACCAAAGAAAAAATAGGAATTATTCTCCTTTTTTGTAATGCAGAATATCTTCCTCACTCAAAAGGGTAAAGGGAAATTAGGAGATTTTGGATCTGCCCAGCTTCTCTCCAAGTAAGTAGGCCTCTTCCCTGGCAGACTCGATTCAAAACAAACCTTATTGAATGCCCCTAAGTAACCATCATTTTATCACTGTTATGGTTAGCCCTATGGCATTCTCTTGTACCTATGTGGGAACACCTTATTATGTGCCTCCAGAAATGTGGGAGAATATGCCCTACAACAGTAAAAGAGATGCAGCGTGGCTCAGTGGAAAGAGCATGGGCTTTGGAGTCAGAGGTCATGGGTTCAAACCCCGGCTCTGCCAATTGTCAGCTCTGTGACTTTGGGCAAGTCACTTAACTTCTTTGTGCCACAGTTACCTCATCTGTAAAATGGGGATTAAGACTGTGAGCCCCCCGTGGGACAACCTGATCACCTTGTAACCTCCCCAGTGTTTAGAACAGTGCTTGCACATAGTAAGCGCTTAATAAATGCCATCATTAATATTATTATTATAAAAGGTATGTGCTGAGCTCTTCTCTCCTCAAAGACATGTAACAGCCTGAAGTCTTGCAACAGCTGGATTGTGAGCCACCTTTAAGGCTTCTATCTGTTTGGAGGTAGAAAGCACTGGCTTTGAAGTCCCTAGAAGTGACTCTCTCAGAGCAAATGGTCAATCAATCAATCAATCGTACTTATTGAGCACTTACTGTGTGCAGAGCACTGTACTAAGCACTTGGGAAGTACAAGTTGGCAACATATAGAGACAGTCCCTACCCAACAGTGGGCTCACAGTCTAGAAGGGGGAGACAGAGAACAAAACAAACCATACTAACAAAATAAAATAAATAGAATAGATATGTGCAAGTAAAATAAATGAATAAATAGAGTAATAAATATGTACAAACATATATACATATATACAGGTGCTGTGAGGAAGGGAAGGAGGTAAGATGGGGAGGATGGAAAGGGGGACGAGGGGGAGAGGAAGGAAGGGGCTCAGTCTGGGAAGGCCTCCTGGAGGAGGTGAGCTCTCAGTAGGGCCTTGAAGGGAGGAAGAGAGCTAGCTTGGCGGATGGGCAGAGGGAGTGCATTCCAGGCCCGGGGGATGACATGGGCCGGGGGTCGATGGCGGGACAGGCGAGAACGAGGCATGGTGAGGAGATTAGTGGCAGAGGAGTGGAGGGTGTGGGCTCAGCTGTAGAAGGAGAGAAGGGAGGTGAGGTAGGAGGGGGCGAGGTGATGGAGAACCTTGAAGCCGAGGGTGAGGAGTTTCTGCCTGATGCGCAGATTGATTGGCAGCCACTGGAGATTTTTGAGGAGGGGAGTAACATGCCCAGAGCGTTTCTGGACAAAGACAATCTGGACAGCAGCATGAAGTATGGATTGAAGTGGGGAGAGACACGAGGATGGGAGATCAGAGAGAAGGCTGATGCAGTAGTCCAGACGGGATAGGATGAGAGCTTGAACGAGCAGGGTAGCGGTTTGGATGGAGAGGAAAAGGTGGATCTTGGCAATGTTGCGGAGCTGAGACCAGCAGATTTTGGTGACGGCTTGGACGTGAGGGGTGAATGAGAGAGCGGAGACGAGGATGACACCAAGTTTGCGGGCTTGTGAGACGGGAAGAATGGTAGTGCCGTCAACAGAGATAGGAAAGTCAGGGAGAGGGCAGGGTTTGGGAGGGAAGACAAGGAGTTCAGTCTTGGACATGTTGAGTTTTAGGTGGCGGGCAGACATCCAGATGGAGATATCCTGAAGGCAGGAGGAGATGCGAGCCTGGAGAGAGGGGGAGAGAGCAGGGGCAGAGATGTAGATCTGGGTGTCATCAGCGTAGAGATGATAGTTGAAGCCGTGGGAGCAAATGAGGTCACCAAGTGAGTGAATGTCGATCGAGAACAGAAGGGGACCAAGCACTGAACCTTGGGGAACCCCCACAGTAAGGGGATGGGAGGGGGAGGAAGAGCCTGCAAAAGAGATTGAGAATGAACGACCGGAGAGATAAGAGGAGAACCAGGAGAGGACGGAGTCTGTGAAGCCAAGGTCGGATAGAGTGTTGAGGACAAGGGGGTGGTCCACAGTGTCGAAGGCAGCTGAGAAGTTGAGGAGGATTAGGATAGATTATGAGCCATTGGATTTGGCAAGCAGGAGGTCATTGGTGACCTTTGAGAGGGCAGTTTCCATGGAACGTAGGGGACGGAAGCCAGACTGGAGGGGGTCGAGGAGAGAGTTGGTGTTGAGGAATTCAAGGCAGCGCGTGTAGACAACTCGTTCAAGGAGTTTGGAAAGGAATGGTAGGAGGGATATGGGGCGATAACTAGACGGTGAGGTGGGGTCAAGAGAGGGGTTTTTTTGGATGGGAGAGACATGGGCATGTTTGAAGGCAGAGGGGAAGGAACCAGTGGAGAGTGAGCGGTTGAAGATGGAAGTTAAGGAGGGGAGAAGGGATGGAGCGAGAGATTTCATGAGATGAGAGGGAATGGGGTCAGAAGCACAGGTGGCCAGAGTAGCACTTGAGAGGAGGGAGGAGAGCTCCTCTGAGGATACTGCTGGGAAGGATGGGAGAGTAGCAGAGAGTGTTGAGAGCCGGGGGGTTGGAGAAGGGGGGGGGAGTGACTTTGGGGAGGTCGGACTTGATGGATTTAATTTTGTTAATGAAGTAGGAGGCCAGATCGTTGGGGGTGAGGGAAGGAGGAGGGGGAGAAACCGGGGGCCTGAATCTCTATCGCAACCAGGAAGCTTTGAGTAGGCGAGGACCCAACATTGTACAGCTGGGTTGGATTGGCCCAATAGGTGGCATTTTTTTTCCACTGGTATTTGTTAAGTGTTTATTCTGTTCCAGGAACTGTACTAAGTGCTTGGGTAGGTACAATTTAAACAAGTTGGAAACAGTCTCTGTCTCATGTGGGGCCCACGTCTTAATCCCCATTTTACAGATAAGGTAACTAAGGCAAAGCCCTACTGAGAGCTCACCTCCTTCAGAAGGCCTTCCCAGACTGAGCCCCTTCCTTCTTCTTCCCCTCCTCCCCCTCCCCATCTCCCCCGCCTTACCTCCTTCTCCTCCCCACAGCACCTGTGTGTATATACATACATACATATACAAGCATACATATATATGTATATGTTTGTACATATTTATTACTCTATTTTACTTTTACATATTCATTGTATTTATTTTATTTTGTTAATATGTTTTGTTTTGTTGTCTTTCTCCCCCTTCTAGACTGTGAGCCTGCTGTTGGGTAGGGGCCGTCTCTATATGTTGCCAACTTGTACTTCCCAAGCGCTTAGTACAGTGCTCTGCACACAGTAAGCGCTCAATAAATTGAATGAATGAATGAATGAATGAAGGCACAGAGAAGTGAAGTGACTTGCACAAGGTCAGACAATCATTTGAGTGTTTACTATCTGCCGAGCACTGTACTAAGTGCTTGGGAGAGTACAATAAAACAATAAACAGACACACTTCATTCAATCATATTTATTGAGTGCTTACTGTGTGCAAAGTATCCCTCTAGACTGTAAGCCCGTTGTGGGCAGGGATTTTCTCTCTTTATTGCTGTATTGTACTTTCCAAGTGCTTAGTTCAGTGCTCTGCATGCATGCAGTAAGCGCTCAATAAATATGATTGAATGAATGAATACATAGCTCTGTACCAAGCTCTTGGGAGAGTACAATATACCAACAAACAGACACATTCCATGCTCAAAACGAGCTCACAGTCTACAGACAGCAGATGGTTGGCGGAGTTGGGATTAGAACCCTAGTCCTTCTGACTCCCAGTCGTACTCTATCCACTGGACCATGCTTCTGTTCTATGTCGTGATTTTCTGTGTTCGTTTTTTTTCAGGCTCTCCCAACCCCTCCTAGGTGGGAAGATTGTCCTGAAGCAGAGTGGCTAACCTCAGTCAAAGCTACTCCAGGATGGCAAGTCATTTTCATGAGCTCCTAGTTTGGAGGAAGCCTAGCTTTTCACTGATAGGGGACTGATCTTATCTGAGATGTTTCTCATCATTACTCAGTCAATCAATGGTATTCGGTGCTTCTATGTGCAGAAAACTGTTCTAAGTGCTTGGGAAAATAGAGTACATCAGAATTGGCAGACACATTCCCTGCCCACAACGAGTTTGTATGGCCCCTATAGACTTCATGTCCCAGGAAATACAAGCACACACATATCCATACCATTTTATTAGTGTATCACTTATAGCAGATTGAATATAGGTTGTGTCAGGCTGCCCAGGCCTCTGAGGGTTAATATTCTATTTGCCCATCATTCATTCAATTCTATTTATTGAACGCTTACTGTGTGCAAAGCACTGTACTAAGTACATCACTAATGTCTCTAGAATAATGTGGAATGAATGTTCTGAAACACACTTCTAAGCTGTCATGCAAGGTTCATTCATTCATTCATTCAATCATATTTATTGAGCACTTACTGTGTGCAGAGCACTGTACTAAGTTCTTGGGAAGTACAAGTCAGCAAAATGTAGAGACGGTCCCTACCCAACAATGGGCTCACAGTCTAGAAGGGGGAGACAGACAATAAAACAAGTAGACAGGTGTCAAAACAGACAGAATAAATAGAATTATAGCTATATGCACATCATTAAAAAAATAAATATGTACAAGTAAAATAAAGTAATAAATATGTACAAATATATATAAGTGCTGTGGGGAGGGGAAGGGGATAGAGCAGAGGGAAGGAGGGGGGCAATGGGGAGGGGAGGAAGAGAGGAAAAGGGGGCTCAGTCTGGGAAGGCCTCCTGGAGGAGGTTAGCTCTCAGTAGGGCTTTGAAGGGAGGAAGAGAGCTAGTTTAGAGGATGTGTGGAGGGAGGGCATTCCAAGCCAGGGGAAGGATGTGGGCCAGAGGTCGACGGCGGGACAGGCAAGAATGAGGCACAGTGAGGAGGTTAGCAGCAGAGGAGCGGAGGGTGTGGGCTGGGCTGTAGAAGGAAAGAAGGGAGGTGAGGTAGGAGGGGGCGAGGTGATGGAGAGCCTTGAAGCCGAGAGTGAGGAGTTTTTGCTTGATTCGAAGGTTGACAGGCAACCACTGGAGATTTTTTAGGAGGGGAGTGACACACCCAGAGCATTTCTGTACAAAGATAATCTGGTCAGCAGAGTGAAGTATAGACTGAAGCAGGGAGAGACAGGAGAATGGGAGATCAGAGAGGAGGTTGATGCAGTCATCCAGTTGGGATAGGATGAGAGATTGAACCAACAAGGTAGCGGTTTGGATGGAGAGGAAAGGGCGGATATTGGCGATGTTGCAGAGGTGAGACCAGCAGGTTTTGGTAATGGGTTGGATGTGTGGAGTGAATGAGAGGGCGAAGTCAAGAATGACACCAATGTTGCAGGCTTGTGAGCTGGGAAGGATGGTAGTGCTGTCCACAGTGATGGGAAAGTCAGGGAGGGGACAGGGTTTGGGAGGGAAGATAAGGAGCTCAGTCTTGGACATATTGAGTTTTAGATAGCACGCAGACATCCAGATGGAGATGTCCTGAAGGTAGGAGGAGATATGAGCCTGGAGGGAGGGAGAGAAAGCAGGGGTGGAGATATAGATTTGGGTGTCATCAGTGTAGAGATGATCGTTGAAGCAGTGGGAGCGAATGAGTTCCCCAAGGGAGTGAGTATAGAGAACAGAAGGAGAAATAGAACTGACCCTTGAGGAACCCCTACAGTAAGGGAATGGGAGGGGGAGGAGGAGCCCGCAAAGAACACTGAGAATGAACTGCCGGAGAGATAAGAGGAGAACCAGGAGAGGAGGGAGTCTGTAAAGCCAAGATTGGATAGCATGTTGGAGAAGGAGGTGGTCGACAGTGTCGAAGGCTGCTGAAAGGTTGAGGACGATTAGGATAGAATAGGAACCAAACTGTTTCAACCTGTTCAGTCCATCAATGGTACTTATTGTACACTTACTGTGTACAGAGCACTGTACTGAGCACTCTACTATGCACTTGGGAGAGTACAGTTCCACAGAATTGGGAAAAACGTTCCCTGCCCATAATAAATAGTAGAGGACAGTCTGTTTACATACATCTTCTAAGCCACCATGGATCTGAAGATAACCAATCAATCAATAAATAGTATTTATTGAGCATATATCATGTGCATATATTATGTAGTAAGCTCTTGGGAGGTACAGTGCCATAGAATTGGTGGACACAATCCCTGCCTGGTAGTCCTTTACAGTGTACTGGGGGAGACAGGCATTAAAATAAATGACAGAGAGGGGAAGCATCAGAGTAAAAGGAGATGTACATGTGCCCTGAAGTGATGCAGAATCTTACCGGGCAAAGACGTTTTCTTGCTCCTCACAGTTCTGACTGAGCCATCTCTAATCCAACAACTACAACCTCCCCAACTGTTGGGGTATCTTAGTACCCCAGAATTCTTGCACATCCTGCTTCCCTTTTTTCATCCTACAGAAATGGGGAGAAATGTGTGATTGTCCCAGCTAAAGTAGAATTGATGGTTATTTGTGGTTAAATGCTATTTTAGAAGGAAATGAGCTCAACTGTTTGAGCCCCATGAAGAACAGGAATTGGGTCTGATTTAATTGTATTGGCTCTACCTCAGCCCTTAGCACAGGACTTGGCACAAAATAAGAACTTAACAAATAATGGGGTGATTACAGGCTGAGTGCACTATACACAACAGATATAGCCAGATTTAATGTTTCTCATGGTGACTTATTATAATTGCATAAATCTTTTAATTTTGTTAATGTGCCAAATTAAGTATGAATCATGCTCTACTTCCTAATTTTAGATATTATCCAGCAGTAAGTAAATCATGGATAATTGTGACGTAATTAAAATGATTGGGGAAGGAGCATTTGGGAACGTATTCTTGGCAAAAGGAAAAGCAGATAACCAGCAATGTGTTATCAAAGAAATCAATTTAACAGACATAAAGTTTGAAATAAAAATGACTCCAATTTGTCCATTCTGGCATTGTGTGTTTGAATGGTATCAAAGGGAGTAGTTCTTTTTCTTATAATCATATTCTTCACTGTACTAAGCACTTGGGAAGTACAAGTTGGCAACATATAGAGACGGTCCCTACCCAACAATGGGCTCACAGTCGAGAAGGGGGAGACAGACAACAAAACAAAACATGTGGACAGGTGTCAAGTCATCAGAATAAATTGAAGTAAAGCTAGATGCAATCATTAACAAAATAAATAGAATAGTAAATATGTACAAGTAAAATAGAATAATAAATCTGTACAAACATATATACAGATGCTGTGGGGAAGGGAAGGAGGTGGGAGGGATGGGGAGGGGGAGAAGAAAGAGGGGCTCAGTCTGGGAAGGCCTCCTGGAGGAGGTGAGTTCTCAGTAGGGCTTTGAAGGGAGGAAGGGAGCTAGTTTGGAGGATGTGTGAAGGGAGGGCATTCCAGGCCAGGGGGAGGACGTGGGCCAAGGGTCGATGGTGGGACAGGCGAGAACGAGGCACAATGAGGAGGTTATCGGCAGAGGAGCAGAGGGTGCGGGCTGGGCTGTAGAAGGAAAGAAGGGAGGTAAGGTATGAGGGGGCAAGGTGATGGAGAGCCTTGAAGCCAAGAGTGAGGAGTTTTTGCCTGATGCGTAGGTTGACTGGTAGCCACTGGAGATTTTTGAGGACGGGAATAACATGCCCAGAGCGTTTCTGCACCAAGATGATCCGGGCAGCAGCGTGAAGTATATAGTACCACTTTTGCCAAACTATAAGAAGGATCATGAAAAAGAAAGTATGAAACAGTGGAGTAGAGGATAGTCCAAAACAGCTCTGTAAGGACAGTATTAAGGTAATCTTGTGTACAAAATTTTCTCATAAATATTTGGATGGGGCATCATTGATTCTCTTACACTGTAGAGCAATTGCTGCTTGTCCTCAGGCATGATTCCTTTTTTTCTATAGTATTTGTTAAACATTCACTATGTGCCTGGCACCGTATTAAGTGCTGGGGTAGTTGCAAGATAATCGGGTTAAGCACAGTTCTTTCCCCACATTGGGCTCACAGTCTTAATCCCCTTTTTACAGAGAGGTAACGGTGGCACTGAGAAGTAACTTGACCAAGGGCACATAGGCAAGCGGTGGAGCTGGAATTCGAACCCAGGTCCCCTGACTCCCAGGCCCATGCTCTTTCCAGTAGGCCATGCTGCTTCTCATAGTCCAGTAGTCCATCACTTCTGGACTACTGTATTCAAATATTCAAGAAATCCTGAAGCTTGTATGGCTCTGACTTCTTGAAGTAATAGTTAAAACCCAATGAGGAATTTAGATTTTACAGATAAGGATGGGTGATTGTATTACTTCCTTTTCAGATGCCAATTCAAGAAAAGCTTCGCAGAAAGAAGTCATCCTCCTGGCCAAGGGGAAGCATTCTAATATTGTAGCATTCTTTAGTTCTCTTCAAGATTTGTTTTTATTCCATATTTCCTTATTTTAAATTGAAGTGTTTGTGAAGCCTTTCAGTTTACTCTAGAATAAACCAGGAATGTGGTAGCTCATATAGGGCTGCTCATCTCTGCGATACCAGGCAGTTGGTCAATACAAATGAAGCTGTTGGATCTAAGTTTGGACTTTTGAAAAATAGTGAGAGGAAACAGATAAAACAAGTTCTTTATCCTGGAGCTCAAATTGCAGAATTGGGGTGCTCAAAACAACAATTCAGTTGATTATTGGCTTATATTTTGAAAATACATGGATAGACCTCCTAGGGTTTTGTTTGTTTTATGGTTTATGTTGAGTGCTTACTATGTGCCAGGTGTTGTACTAAGCACTGAGGTTGATACAAGCTAATCAGGTTGGACACAGTCTCCATTCCACATGGGGCTCACAGTGTTAATCTCCATTTTATAGATGAGGTAACAGAGGTACAAAGAAGTGAAGTGACTTGCCCAAGGCCACACAGCAGCAAATGGAGGAGTTGGGATTAGAACCTAGGTCCTTCTGACTGCCAGGCCCATTTTCTATCCCCAAGGCCTGGCTGCTTCTCCTTCTAACCAGACTGTAAACTCCTTGATCGTGTCTGTTGGTGCTCAATCAATCGATCAATCAATGGTATTTATTGAGCCCTCACAGGCAGGTGGATCAAAGAAAGTCCCGGCCCCACAGGGAGTTCACAGTTTGAAGGAGGGAGAACAGGTATGTTTAATCCCCATTTTACAGATGAGGAAACTGAGAAGTGCAGAATTTAAATGACCTGCCCAAGGTCACCCAGGAGGCAAGTGGCAGACCAGGGATTAGAACAAGATTGGGGTGTTTTTCTTTCTTTCCAGTACTTAAAAGCCGGAAAGTAAGTATTGATAAGTAAATGAAACAATTCTTTTTCCAAATGATGTCTTTTCTTATAGAGAAGAACAAGCTATGTACTGTAATAATAATAATAATAATAATAATAATGGTATTTATTAAGCACTTACTATGTGCAAAGCACTGTTCTAAGCACTGAAATACTGCGATGGGGGTGACCTATTGAGAAGAATCAACAGCCAAAGAGGAGTGCTGTTTTCTGAGGAGCAGGTAAAAGGCCTCCAATTAATACTGCCAAATGTAAACTAAGAATATCCAGCTTTGGGAGAGAAAAAATTCGAGTAACTATTACATTGCCAGTGAATGAGCTTATCTTTTTGATTATCAGTAGTTTAAAGAAACACATATTAGAATGTCTTGGAATCAATTTCCTGAGTAGATTCAGGGAAATTGAGCTGGCAATTAAGATATTAGAGTGAATCTCCCACTGAGAGTAAAGCTGTTCTGGAAAAGATAAGAATTTTTTACAGATGCCTCTATGTTTTAAGATTAGTTTTTAAACTTCTATGAGACATTAAAGGCTTTTAAAATCATGTACTTAGGACATACTAGTAAGTTCCCTTGCTTTTATTCCTTTTTTCATTTGGGAAACTGCTTTATATACTTAGAGTGCTTAGGCTTGCTAGGAAGAAGGGGATTAAAGGATCCCATCTCCTCAGTCCTGTTTCCACTGAGTTGCTGAATAATTTGCATCGATTCACCCTACCTCTGCCTCAATTTCCCCATTTGAAAATAAGCATGATTATAGCTGAAAGTTAAGGTCATTCTGAAAATACATTATTTACTCCTGAACATATCTGATTTACTACTTGTTTTTGTGGGAGTTTCTTTCCCCTCTTCATTCTGTGAAATGGCAATCGACTGACCATTGTTTTCTCCATATATTCTGAGTTGGTTCATGCAGATCTCTCTAAGACTGAAACATACCCATTGTTGTCCACAGCAGGACTTGACATGACTGACTCCATTTTGTATATGCTTGCTGACAGTAACCCTCCATTTCTGCAGGCTGAGAGAACAAGTCTGTAAAAGATGCCTTCAAGGCCATCAACAAGTAACACCCATCCGAAGAGAATTTACATCCCTATTACCTGTCTATGCAAGGCCACAGGGCACAAGAATTTACATCCCTATTACCTATCTATGCAAGGCCTGGGAACGGAGAACAAAGATAATGTGTAACATCCTGCCGGTCCCAATTCCTGAAAGTCCCAAATTCCCCGTTCCCATGTTGCTGTAACTCAGTAAAAGACACAGTGATATTGGGATCGGGGCTGCTTGTCACTCGTACCCCTCCCACCCGCCCCCACCCCGGGAGGTGACCGGGCAGGTAGCCACTTTCCTTCTTTGCTGCTCTATCTGAACTCATGTCTCCGAGTCATTTTTCCTATCTGCATCACCACCCTGGGTTCAAGAACCCTGCGGCCGATTTACACCGTGTTAACCTATTTTGCACCCTACTTGTCGATAACACCCATGAACGGAAGATCTTACATAGGGATATAAAGCCCAGATAGAAGTATCCCTCATTTTATAAAAATAACTTACACCTACTAGTCCCCCAAATCTGAACTTTTTTCTTGATCAGAAGTCCATATAATTGTTTCTTTATTCACAGAACATTTTTCTCAGCCATAATCAATCAATCAATCATATTTATTGAGTGCTTACTGTGTGCAGAGCACTGTACTAAGCGCTTGGGAAGTACAAGTTGGCAACATATAGAGGTGGTCCCTAAACAACAATCAATCAATCAATCAATCATATTTATTGAGCGCTTACTGTGTGCAGAGCACTGTACTAAGCACTTGGGAAGTACAAGTTGGCAACATATAGAGACAGTCCCTACCCAACAGTGGGCTCACAGTCTAGAAGGGGGAGACAGAGAACAAAACCAAACACATTAACAAAATAAAATAAATAGAATAACTATGTACAAGTAAAATAAATAAATAGAGTAATAAATATGTACAAACATATGTACATGTATACAGGTGCTGTGGGGAAGGGAAGGAGGTAAGGCGGGGGGGTGGGGGGAGGAGGGGGAGAGGAAGGAGGGAGCTCAGTCTGGGAAGGCCTCCTGGAGGAGGTGAGCTCTCAGTAGGGCCTTGAAGGGAGGAAGAGAGCTAGCTTGGCGGATGGGCAAAGGGAGGGCATTCCAGACCAGGGGGATGACGTGGGCCAGGAGTTGACGGTGGGACAGGCGAGAACGAGGCATGGTGAGGAGATTAATGGCAGAGGAGTGGAGGGTGCGGGCTGGGCTGTAGAAGGAGAGAAGGGAGGGTGAGGTAGGAGGGGGCGAGGTGATGGAGAGCCTTGAAGCCGAAGGTGAGGAGTTTCTGCCTGATGCGTAGGTTGATTGGTAGCCACTGGAGATTTTTGAGGAGGGGAGTAACATGCCCAGAGCATTTCTGGACAAAGACAATCCGGGCAGCGGCGTGAAGTATGGATTGAAGTGGGGAGAGACAAGAGGATGGGAGGCCAGAGAGGAGGCTGATACAGTAGTCCAGACGGGATAGGATGAGAGCTTGAACGAGCAGGGTAGCGGTTTGGATGGAGAGGAAAGGGCGGATCTTGGCAATGTTGCAGAGCTGAGACCGGCAGGTTTTGGTGACGGCTTGGACGTGAGGGGTGAGTGAGAGAGCGGAGTCGATTATGACACCAAGGTTGCAGGCCTGTGAGACAGGAAGGATGGTGGTGCCGTCAACAGTGATGGGAAAGTCAGTGAGAGGGCAGGGTTTGGGAGGGAAGACAAGGAGTTCAGTCTTGGACATGTTGAGTTTTAGGTGGCGGGCAGACATCCAGATGGAGATGTCCTGAAGGCAGGAGGAGATGCGAGCCTGGAGGGAGGGGGAGAGAGCAGGGACAGAGATGTAGATTTGGGTGTCATCAGCGTAGAGATGATAGTTGAAGCCGTGGGAGTGAATGAGGTCACCATAATGACCTGGTGGCAAAACCTGGGGACTTTGGCATAGCAAGTACTGAACAAGTAAGCATCTTTTCATTTTCTCTTCCCACCAGTCTTCAGATTTCCCATTCAAAATAAATTAAAAAGAACTGAAGTCTTTGTTAAGGCAAATCTATACTTTAAAAAAAAATTTCCAGCACAGAAACATGCCTTAGAAATCATCTATTTGTTGATTTCCCCATCTGGACTGTAAGCTCGTTCTGGCCAGAAAAAGTGTCTACCAACTCTGTTATATAGTATTTTCCCAAGGACTTAGTACAGTGCTCTGCACACAGTAAGTGCTCAATAAATAAAATTGATTGATTAATCTATTGATCTAGGCCAAAGAAGTAGCTGATACCAGAAGCCAAGGTAAAGGGTTGAGTCTGGTGTATTGGAAAGGGAGTGGTAAATGGATATCTCCGTTTATTTTTTGAGGCCCTGGAAGGTGATCCTTACTGTACAGGAAAAGAGATTGAAATTAGGAGTGCTTGTCTTCTCTTTCATTGTTGTGTGTTGCACTTAGTTCACCCTACACTTTGGCTTCCTCCGCTTTCAAATCTGACAGACCACAGCTCTCTCCATCTTCGAAGCCCTACTAAAATCATATTCATTCATTCAATTGTATTTATTGAGTGCTTACTGTGTGCAGAGCACTGTACTAAGTGCTTGGGAAGTATATCTCCTCCAAGAAGCCTTCCCTGACTGACCTCTCATTTACCTACCTTATTGCCCCTCCCTTCTGTGTCACCTATGCACTTGGGTCTGTAACCAATCGATGATATATACTAAGTGCTTACTATGTGCAGAGCATTGTACTAAGCTCTTAGGAGAGTACAGTACAACAGACCTGGTAGATATATTCCCTGCCCATGAGGAGCTTTTGAGCACTTTTGGTACTATCCCCACACCACTTACGAACAAATCTTAAACATAACCATTTCCCCTACCTGTAATTTATTTGTCTGTCTCCCCTACTCAATTGTAAGCTTGTGAAGAGCAGGAATCGTGTCTACTAACTGTAATGTATTGTACACTCCCAAGCACTTTAGTATGGTGCTCTGCACCCAGGAAGAACTCATTAAATACCATTGATTGATCGATTCAATTCCACATTGTGCTGAAGCTCTTTCTTACCCCCGTGAGATTGTGTCCCTCTGTTACATTTTATCTTGTTCACCTGTTCCCTCAGCACCACAGAGTCTGCTCGGATTTGCGCATGGGAACGCCATACTAGCTATCGTCAGAGATCTTTCAGAATAAATCCTACAACAATAAAATGTAAGTCATGACAGACCAGTCTTAGTGGACATCCCACAAAATCGGAAGTCGGGAGATGTGGGAACTAATCTTCTCCCAGATACTGCCTAACTTTGTGACTCTGTGCCTCAGTTTCTCCATTTCTAATGAGATACTATCTGCCCTTTGCTATCTCACTGTGATGCTGGGAGACTATATGAATGTGTGTAGAGGTATTTTTGAAGGGAAAAAACCTAATGCAAATACAAAATTCAGTTACTGCAGGATGGATAATCTGTTAATTATAAAAAAATTGTGGCCTTCATGATGATCTGAAACTAAATTTCTGAAGTTAAATGGGTGCAGATTCCCAGGCTGCCCCAGGAATATGGAATCATCACACTGGAATTCCCAAGGCTGTTTGTTCTATTCCCCACAAGAAGACTGCCAGGGGTGCTGGCTATAGCCTTTAAACTCTGAAGACATCTGAGGACTGATTGTCTTAGAGAGCAGTCCTTCCTGTATGTTCCGGCTCTGTGAGAATTGAAAATTCCACGTCAGTGATTTTATCCTTGTGGGGTCAAACCAGCAGATATTTGAGGGAAAAAAATTGTGGAGGAAATGTAGTTGATGCATCAGATTCAGTTCCAGGATTGCATTCCTGAAAAATCAGTGGTGTAGTACACCCCACATCGGACACTGTACATAAGTGCATGGTGCACAACACTGTTTCTTCTGATACCATGGTGCACTGTATCCAAACACATTTGTGTTGTCAGATAAATGTTCCTTACTTCCTTGCATAAGTAATACCTTACATAATACTTCCTTACAAAAGTAAATAACATTATTGAGTGCCCACTAGGTGCAATGCCTTCTATCTAGCATTTGGGAAAGTACAATAAACTAGCTCTCTTCCTCTCTTCAAAGCCCTACTGAGAGCTCACCTCCTCCAGGAGGCCTTCCCAGATGGAGCTCCCCTTTTCCTCTCCTCCTTCTTCTCCCCTCCCCATTGCCCCTCTCTCCCTCTGCCCTACCCCCTTCCCCTCCCCACAGCACTTGTATATATTTGTACATATTTATTACTCTATTAATGATGTGTACATAGCTATAATTCTATTTATTCTGATGGTATTGCCACCTGCCTACTTGTTTTATTTTGTTGTCTGTCTCCCCCTTCTAGACTGTGAGCCCGCTGTTGGGTAGGGACTGTCTCTATATATTGCCAATTTGTACTTCCCAACTGGTTAGTACAGTGCTCTGCACACAGTAAGCGCTCAGTAACTATGATTGAATGTATGAATGAACAACAGATGTGCAAGTGTCATTCCTGGTCCACAAGGAGAGAGCTCAGGGCTGCTGCCCACATGAAGCCAGCTTCACAGTTCCAGTTCCATGGGGAAGGTCACTCTCTTCATCCCCGCTAAAGCTGTATCCAATGGCTGGGGTCTTATTCCCACTGTTGTAGGAATTGCTAATCTGTGTTTATTGTATGCCAGGTGCTGTACTACGTGCTGGGGTAGATACAAGGTAATTGGTTTAGACACAGTCCCTGTCCCACAAAGGGCTTACAGTCTTAATCCCCATTTTACAGATGAGATAACTAAGGCACAGAGAAGTTAAGTGACTTTCCTGAATTCACAAGGCAGACAAGAGGCATGGGGGAATTAGAACCCAGGTCTTTCTGACTCCCAGGCCCGTGCTGTATCCACTAGGCCATGCTTCTTCTCCAGTCTACTGTCTCCCCATTTAGAGAGCAAGGTCTTTCTGAATAGCATCTGCTGGACTTTTTTCTTTTTTATGGTATTTATTAAGAACTTACTATGTGTCAAGCACTGTTCCAAGTACTGGGGTAGATACAAGTTTAACAGGTTGGACACAGTCCATGTCCCATATGGGGCTCATAGAGGAAGTAGGATTTAATCCCTGTTTTACAGCCAAGAAAACTGAGGCAAAGAGAATTTAAATGACTTGCCTGAGGTCTCACAGCAAGCATTTGGGAGAGCCAGGATTAGAACCCAGGTCCTCTGTCTCCCAGGCCTGTGCTATTTCTGCTAGGTCATGGTGCTTCTTTTATATGTTCAGCAAGCACTTGATAAGTTTTCTGAACAGCAGAAGCATTCACTAAATGTTATAGACACTGATCCTTTATAGAATGATTTTTAAATGTCGTGCATTTGATTTGGCAAAGAAAGGAAATTGAAATCACATCCTCCAACTTGTCCATTGCATAGCTTTTAAAAAGCTCATTATTCACAGCTATTACTTAAAACCAAAGTTGGAAATCTAATTAAAACCCAGGCAACAAAAGACAAGCCTCAGTCATTAAAGGCAGTGTTTAACTGAAGGTATGAGTTGTTTCATGCTCAGCCATACTGTGAAGTGGTTAACTCTAGTATTCATTTTCATCAGCACTTAGAACAGTGTTTTGCACATAGTAAGTGCTTAATAAATGCCATTATTATTATTATTATTATCATTATTATTATCGTCTTTTCTGGAATATTGGCTTTTGTGGATGGGGTTGTGGTATTGAAATTCATTGAAACCCCACCCATCAGGCCTGAAAGGACATTAACTGTTTCTTTTTAGTACTAAAGGGAGGTGAGCCTGCCTTAGCATCCTGAGGTTGGCTGGCTGAACTGAGACAGCAGAGTCTAGTGGGAAGAGCTCGGGCCTGGGAATCAAGGACCTGGGTTCTAATCCCGGCTCCACTACTTGCCTGCTGTGTGACCTTGGGCAAGTCACTTCTCCATGCTTCAGTTTCCTCATCTGGAAAATGGGGATTCAGTACCTGTTCTTTGCCCCCATTAGGCTGCGAGCTCCATGTGGGGCAGGGATTGGATCCAACCTGATTATCTTGTATCAGCACTAGTGCTGGGCACTTTGTATGTACTTAGCAAACACCACAATTATTATTATCAAACTCTATGGACATCGTGGAAATGTTTATGCTGTTTTCTTGCTTCTTAACCTCTAGCCCCCCACAGGGATATTTGGTCAATTGGCTGTGTCTTGTATGAGCGGTGCACATTAAGGCATCCTGTAAGTATTGGCAACCAGACTGAATATAGACTATTGAGGGCATATAAAAAATAACTTCTCTGAAGGCATAGTTGGGTTTTGATTGTGAGGGAGGCCTGAAACAGAAATACATTTAATATTTTAATAGTTGTACAGTTTCTCTCCCCACCTGGATGTAGAGGAAGCTTTTTTTTAAAATGGTGTTTGTGTCTGTGCCAGACTCTCTACTAAGCGCTGGAGTAAATACAAGCTAATCAGGTTGGACATAGTCCATATCCCACATGGGACTCAGTTTTAATCCCCATTTTACAGATGAAGTAACTGAGGCCCAGGGAAGCAAAGTGACTTGCCCAAGATTGCAAAGCAGACAAATGGTGGAGCTGGGATTAGAACCCAGGTCCCTCTGATTTCCAGGCTCATGCTCTATCCACCAGGCAATGCTGCTCCCCTAACTGCAGTCAAGGGGCCTGAGTATGCCTTGGACATCTTGGACATTTTTGCATGGAAGGAGGGAAACTCATTGGCTTCAGGCACAAGCCAATGGGGATTAGCCCAGCAAAGCCTCCAGCTGGGCCAGAGCATTTCAGCATGGATACAGTTGTTTCCCTCTTCCTGCTAGCTGCCCAGCCAGCTTGGGGCTGCCTGTGGTGACCACTTGGGTCTGCCTGGAGGGGGGAATTTAGGAAACAATTACCAGAAGTTTTTTCTCTCCCCTTTTCCCTCAATCAGTCAGTGGTATTTACTGAGCACTTCCTATGTGTAGAGCAATCAATCAATCAATCAATCAATCGTATTTATTGAGCGCTTACTATGTGCAGAGCACTGTACTAAGCGCTTGGGAAGTACAAATTGGCAACACATAGAGACAGTCCCTACCCAACAGTGGGCTCACAGTCTAAAAGGGGGAGACAGAGAACAGAACCAAACATACCAACAAAATAAAATAGGATAGAAATGTACAAGTAAAATAAATAAATAAATAAATAAATAGAGTAATAAATATGTACAACCATATATATATATATATATATATATATATATATATATATATATATACAGGTGCTGTGGGGAAGGGAAGGAGGTAAGATGGGGGGATGGAGAGGGGGACGAGGGGGAGAGGAGGGAAGGGGCTCAGTCTGGGAAGGCCTCCTGGAGGAGGTGAGCTCTCAGCAGGGCCTTGAAGGGAGGAAGAGAGCTAGCTTGGCGGAGGGGCAGAGGGAGGGCATTCCAGGCCCGGGGGATGACGTGGGCCGGGGGTCGACGGCGGGACAGGCGAAACGAGGTACAGTGAGGAGATTAGCGGTGGAGGAGCGGAGGTTGCGGGCTGGGCAGTAGAAGGAGAGAAGGGAGGTGAGGTAGGAGGGGGCGAGGTGATGGAGAGCCTTGAAGCCCAGGGTGAGGAGTTTCTGCCTGATGCGCAGATTGATTGGTAGCCACTGGAGATTTTTGAGGAGGGGAGTAATATGCCCAGAGCGTTTCTGGACAAAGATAATCCGGGCAGCAGCATGAAGTATGGATTGAAGTGGAGAGAGACACGAGGATGGGAGATCAGAGAGAAGGCTGGTGCAGTAGTCCAGACGGGATAGGATGAGAGCTTGAATGAGCAGGGTAGCAGTTTGGATGGAGAGGAAAGGGCGGATCTTGGCAATGTTGCGGAGCTGAGACCGGCAGGTTTTGGTGACGGCTTGGATGTGAGGGGTGAATGAGAGAGCGGAGTCGAGGATGACACCAAGGAGCACTGTACTAAGCCCTTGGGAGGGCACAATAAAAACAGAATTAGTGGGCATGTTCCCTGCCCATAAGGAGCTTGCAGTCTATTTAACCTGAAGAGGGAGAATCAGACTCATGAGTGAATGTTTAGAATTGTGTGTGTGCATTTCAATAGGGATTGTGTTTCCTTTCAAAGAAGGACTGAAATTTCTTCCTTAGGGCTGCTTAAGAATGCATCTGGAGTTCTTAGAGGGGAAATACCCGGATAATTTGGGACGTGTTTTTTCCTGGAGGCCATGGATTCACTATATGACAACTTTTAAGGGTCCTTCAAGCCCTGTGTATGATGAATTGTATTTATATGTTTCCCTTCATCAATTTCATCCACTCAGTCCAGGCCAGTTATTAATCATCCAACTTGTACTTCCCAAGTGCTTAGTACAGTGCTCTGCACACAGTAAGTGCTCAATAAATACGATTGAATGAATGAATAAATCATATTTGGTGACCCATTTTAATGCCATTTCCTGTAGCACTTTTAGTAGGTTTAAATGACACTGTCTTTGAATAGCTAGCTTACCTCAGACCTGTACAAAAATGTACTAGATTAATAATGATAACAGAATCTCTATCCAGTGATCTAAGCATGGTCAGTAGCACTGAAGGAGAAAGGAGTCGGATGTAGTCATAACACAGAGCCATCAGAGGTAGACAGAACAGAATAGCAAGCACAAACACAGTGTCAGAGACAAAGAGAAACATAAACAGAAGTACGTGCACAGGCACAGAAAACTGTGCACATTACAAACACACACACACACACACACACACACACACACACACAAAACAAAACCACAGAGACAAAGGGGCGTTGATCAAAAGGTAGAAAGACAACAAGGTAGAATCATGCAGAGAGATGCCACCTCTTTTAACATTCGTGATATACAAAATGATGGGAGGGAAAAAAACTCAAAGCAAATTAAAAATGAACCTGTGGAGACACCAGAAGCAAATATTGAAATGAAATTCATCATTAGCTTGTAACCAAATGATGGCAAGGTGACTGATAAATAATTTTAAAATGTAACGTTCTATTTATGAACTCTCATAAGCCTAAGGCTTCGAATCCCAAGCAGAAAATCACAACACTTAGACTCCTTTAAAATATGGTCCATGTTCTGTAGGTGTCTGCTAGTAGCCTATGCTAATTGTCATCAACAAGGGTATTTATTGAGAGCCTACTGTGTGCTGAGCACTGTACTAAGTGCTGGAAAAGAGCATATGGTTGAGAATAAGACACAGACCCTCTTCTTGAGGGGCTCACAGTCTGTTGGGTAGGGACTGTCTCTATGTGTTGCCGACTTGTACTTCCCAAGTGCTTAGTACAGTGCTCTGCACACAGTAAGCGCTCAATAAAGACGATTGATTGATTGATTGATTAGGGAGAGTATTGGACTACTGCCACAATGACTTATTCTGTAATCTTTCAGTTTGAAGGCAACAGCTTGCACCAGCTGGTATTGAAGATCTGCCAGGCACACCTCAATCCAATCTCCCTGAAGTTTTCTTCTGACCTCTGGCTTTTAATTTCCCAGCTCTTCAAAGTAACCCCGGGAGATCAGCCATCCGTTAATTCCATCCTGAAGAAACCCTAAGAAAAGCTAATTGGCCAAGTCTTGACCCCTGAGGTGAGTTGTTCTTGCACTACTCTTACACTCCAATAAGGATTTATCACTCTGGCATGGCTTAGTGGAAAGAGCACGGGCTTGGGAGTCAGATGACATGGGTTCTAATCCTGGCTCTTCCACTTGTCTGCTGTGTGACCTTGGACAAGATGCTTTATTTCTCTGTGCCTCAGTTACCTCATCTGTAAAGTGGAGATAAAAACTGTGAGCCCCACGTGGGACAACCCGATTACCTTGTATCAACCCCAGTGCTTCGAACAGTGTTTGGCACGTAGTAAGCATGTAACAAATACCATAATAATAACCCC